>NC_060269.1:28974889-29589430 GCF_021613505.1 Equus quagga
AAACCTAAAAAGATGCCCAGCAGAACTAGGCAGGGAATGAGTGTCAATTTATTGGTTTGGATGTTGGTGAGGGAATCGCTAGGTGAGGTTTCGCAGAGGAAGGGCCGAGCCGAGAGGGCTTTTCTGAGGAACATCAGCAGGATGCTCCAGCAGGATCAGAGGTTCCTGTGGAGAAGTGGCAAGTGAGAAGCCTGTGAAGGTGTTAGTAGCAACATTCGTGAAGAGCTTGAAAACCAAAGCTAAAGAATCTAGGCTTCAGAAAGTCCAAGTGTTTTAGGAAGATAAATGTGGCAGCAATTGAAGATGAATCCAGAATGAGACTCAAACTGCTCCTTGACCTGTTTTTCTATGTACATTCTCTAGTAGTCTCTTGATCTCAGCTGTTGGTTCTATGAAGATGACTTCCAAATCTTTGTTCGGCCCAGACATTTCTTTTCATCTGCAGTTCTGCGTTTCTTACTATCTTCTAGATGTGGCTATTTGGATAATCTCTCCTTCACCTCAAATGTCTGAAGTGAGTTCATCTCCCTTAGCAAATCGCCCTCTCGTGTTTCTCCTCAGTGTCTCCTAGGTTGTCCTGATGTAATCATCCTCATCCTCAAGGCCTCGCCCCTCTCCTTTGCTCCTTAAGTCCAGTTGGTTTTCTACCTGCACGATTTCTCTCATTCATCCTTTCTTCAAAATTGTAGTGCAGGTCTTTTTTTTTTTTACCTCTCTTGGAACTGTTGCAGCAGCTCAACTCATCTCTCAGTCCTCAGTTACAGGCTTACCTCCTTTTATGGTGCTTCACTTTATTGCGCTTCATAGATACCGCGTCTTTTATGAATTGAAGGTTCATGGCAGCCGTGTGTCGAGCACATCTATTGGCACCATTTTCCAACAGCATTTGCTCATTTTGTGTCTCTCTGTCACATTTTGGAGATTCTCCCAGTATTTCGAACTTTTTCAGTATTATTCGTAATGGTGATCTGTGATCAGTGATCTTTGATGTTACTATTGTAATTGTTTTGGGGCTCCACAAACCGCACCCGTAAAAGATGGTGAACTTAATTGATAAGTGTTGTGTGTGTTCTGACATCTCCACTAACTGGCCGTGCCTCCATCTCTCTCTTTCTCCTCGGTCCTCCCTATTCCCTGAGACACAACAATATCGAAATTAAGCCAATTAATAACCCTACAATGGCCTCTAAGTGGTCAAGGGGAGGGAAGAGTCGTGTGTCTCTTGCTTTAAATCAAAAGCTAGAAATGATTAAGCTCAGTGAGGAAGACATGTCGAAATCTGAGATAGTCCAAAAGCTAGGCCTCTTATGCCAGTCAAGCTGTGACTGCGAAGGAAAAGTTCTTGAAGGAAATGGAAAGTGCTACTCCAGGGAACACAGGAATGATAAGAAAGCAAAACAGCCTTATTGCTGATATGGAGAAAGTTTTAGTGGTCTGGATAGAAGATCAAACCAGCCACAACATTCCCATAAGCCAAAGCCTAATCCAGAGCAAGGCCCTAACTCTCTTCAATTCTGTGAAGGCTGAGAGAGGTGAGGAAGCTGCAGAAGAAAAGTTTGAAGCTAGCACAGGTTGGTTCATGAGGTTTAAGGAAAGCAGCCGTCTCCATAACATAAAAGTGCAAGGGGAAGCAGCAAGTGCTGATATAGAAGCTGCAGCAAGTTGTCCAGAAGATCTAGCTGAGATAATTCATGAAGGCGGCTACACTAAACAACAGATTTTCAGTGTAGATGAAACAGCCTTCAATTGGAAGAAGATGCCATCTAAGACTTTCATAGCTAGAGGGGCGAAGTCAGTTCCTGGCTTCAAAGCATCAAAGGACAGGCTGACTTTCTTGTTGTTGGCTAATGCAACTGGTCACTTTTAAATTGAAGCCAGTGCTCATTTACATATTCTGAAAATCCTGGGCCCTTAAGAATTATGCTAGATCTGCTGTGCCTGTGCTCTATAAATGGAAAAACAAAGCCTGTTTGTTTAAAACATGGTTTACTGAATATTTTAAGCCCACTATTGAGACTTCCTCAGAAAAAAGATTCCTTTCAAAGTATTACTGCTCATTGGCAATGCACCTGGTTGCTCAAGAACTCTGATGGAGATGTACCACGAGATTAGTGTTGTTTTCATGCCTGTGAATACAACATCCATTCTGCAGCCCGTGGATGAAGGAGTAATTTTGACTTTTAAGTCTTATTATTTGAGAAATACATTTCATAAGGTTATGGCCTCCATAGGTGGTGATTCCTCTGATGGATCTGGGCAAAGTAAATTGAAAACCTTCTGGAAAGGATTCACCATTCTAGACGCCATTAAGAATGTTCGTGATTCATAGGAAGAGCTCAAAATAATGACATTAACAGAAGTTTGGAAGAAGTTGATTCCAACCCTCATGGATGACTGAGGGATTCAAGATTTCTGTGGAGGAAGTAAATGCAGATGTGGTGGAAATAGCAAGAAAACTAGAATTAGAAGTAGAGCCTGAAGATGTGTCTGTATTGCTGCAATATCAAGATAAAAATTTAACAGATGAAGAGTTGCTTCTTATGGATGAGCAAAGACGGTGGTTTCTTGAGATAGAATCTACTCCTGATGAAGATGCTTTGAAGATTGTTAAAATGACAGCAAAGAATTTAGAATATTACATAAACGTATTTGATAAAGCACTGGCAGGGTTTGAGAGGACTGACTCCAATTTTGAAAGGCATTCTACCGTGGGTAAAATGCTATCAAACAGCTTCACATGTTATAGAGAAATCAGTTGTGAAAGGAAGAGTCAATCGATGCAGCAAACTTCATTGTTGTCTTATTTTAAGGAATTGCCATGCCCACTCCAACCTTCAGCAGCCACCACCCTGATCAGTTAGTAGCCATCAACATTGAGGCATGACCCTCCACCAGTAAAAAGATTGTGACTTGCTGAAGGCTTGGATGATGGTTAGCATTTTAAGCAATAAAGTATTTTTTAAATAAGGTATGTACATTGTTTTTTTAGACATGATGCTGTTGCATACTAAACGAACTGCGCTATGAGGTAAACAAAACTTTTATATGCACTGGGAAACCAGAAAATTCATATGACTCATTTTGTTGCAACATTCACTTTGCTGTGGTGGGGTCTGGAACTGAACCCACAATATCTTCCAGGTATGCCTGTAATCAATTTTGTATGTTGTTGCCAAAATGCCAGATTAGTGTTGCACTTTACGGGAGGTTGATCTCCCCTGCCTCAGATGCCCTGGATAGTTCTCTATTATATTGTGAAGTTCCAACTTTTTAGATGAACATAGGCTTTCCTTCATCTTGCTTCAGACTGCTCTTCTAACTTTTTTCCCATTAATTTCCTTCAAGTACCCTGTAGTCCAGCCAGTTATTTGCTGATTCCTGTGTTTTCCCCTTCCATTTCCCACTCTTTTCCTGGAATATCCCCTCTTCCCATATTTCACCACATGTAATTCTTCCTTATTCAACTCAGTACGTCTCTCAAAAATCTCCCACCCCTTTTATATATCTACCCATACACACACAGACACACAATGGAATACTACTCAGCCATAAAAAAGACAAAATCATCTCATTTGCAACAACATGGATTGACCTTGAGGGTATTATGTTAAGCAGAATAAACCCTATAGAGAAAGACAAACACCACATGATTTCACTCATATGTGGAAGATAAACATATGGATAAAGAGAACAGATGAGTGGTTACCAGAGGGGAAGGGGATTGGGGGGTGGGCGAAAGGGGTAAAGGATCACATATATATGGTGATGGGTAAAAATTAGACCATTAGTGGTGAGCAGAGTGCAGTCTATACAGAAACTGATAAATAATAACGTACGCCTGAAATTACAAAATGTTATAAACCATTATGACCTCAATAAAATAATTGGGGAAAAAAAGATTAAATGAGCTAACACATTAAAAAAAAAAAATCTCCCTCCTTCTCCATTTTATTTCTTTTATGAACTCCCGTAGCCTTTATTTAAATGGTCTGTGTCTCTTTCCTTCTTGTGTTGTATAGATGTCTACCTTCTTTATCAGGTCTTATTTGGCCTCATTCAGGGCAGGATCCATGTCTGGTAATTCCATAGACCTTTTCCAGTGTCTAGATCAGTTTCTAAACTATACAGTTTTCAGGGGATGTGTATTGAATATGTGGAGGCAAAAAGATCAATTGGTAGGCTGCTCCAGAAATCCAGAATTGAGGAGATAAGGGAAACTAATGGAAAGAGAGAAGATGAAAGCTATTTTGATGATAAAGCCAGAAAGCATCAATAACTGGTGTTTGGTGACAAGAAGGAAGAGGACTCAAGATGACTGAGCTTGTGGGTCTGATCGACTGGAGGAGGGCAGTACCATTAGAAGAGGTGAGGAGTACAATATGGAACATCGAATTTTGAAGGGCTCTCTAAAAAGCTTTGTTTTAGTCGTTTGTTTGCTGAGATGATGGTATATTCAAATGTCTAATTGGCAGCTATAAATGTGCGGTTGGAGCGCAGGGAAAATAATCATGAATATGAATATGAGGTTAGGTAGATAACTTAGAGGAAGCATAGATAGTTGAGAACAAAATGGCCAGTGTAGTTAACATGCATAGAGAGATGAGGAGGGGTTTGTTTTAGTGTGATGAAGATGATATACTATGAATGGTGAAGGCAAATATAAATTAGATTTTTTACCCTTATTCATTGTTCTGTCTTGATCTTTATTAAAAGTAAATTAATGTTTATAAGTCAAAGAATATTTTATATGAAGTCATCTTATATGTTACCTTCCAAGAATTAAAAAGTTGATAAAATGTGGTGGTGGTGGTAGTTAGGGAGATACTAAATTGGTCCTCTTGATTTGATTTGATTTAATTTGCATTGGAATTCAGTGAGTGAGAGTGTTAGCAGTCGGCGTACCCTAAAAAGAATACTCAAGAATCTTAACCTCTGACTGCTTAGCTCAGAAAGCTTTGGGGGATTTGGGTCTGGTCTGACAGAGATTCTGAATTGCGGTGGTTTGGTTCTGGGCCCTGCATGGTACAAGCAATACGTATGTGTTTCCACAGACCCAAGCCTTCCGACTCTCTGAAGGATCCCTGGAACCAGGTCAGTGCCCCCATTGTTCTTCCAGCCTGATTTCAGAAGCCTGTGATTCTTGGACCTCTTCTTATGAAGATGGCAACACTGATGTGTGTACTCCGTGTCAGGACTCTGTACTCAAATTAGCTTAAGCAAAATGGAAATTAGTTTCACATAACTGAGAAGCCCAGAAGTAAAGTTCTCTTTTTGCCAGTTCCCACAACAGTCCTAAAATGGAGACTCTGTGATTCTGTTTGAGGATTGGGGCACATGCCCATTCCTAAAACTGTGGTGTGCAGGGATGTGCAAAGCTGTGATTGGTCAGGTCGAGGTCACATGCTTAGCCTGGGAACCAGGGGCTCACATGAATTGAAAGCAAGGGAGCGATGGTTCCCCAGGGACAATGAAGTGCTGTTAACAGAAGTGGGAGTGGATGCTAGGCTGGGAAAAATTATGTGACCACCACAGAATCAGTCAACCCAGTTTAAGTCTTAACTTTAAGACTTAGCAGTAGCTTTGTGACCTCAGGTGAGACCCTTAACCTAATTTAGTAGGCCTCAATTCCTCATCTGCAGGATTGGGTAATTATTACAGAGGATTGTGTATCTTAAATAGGACAATGCGTGTAAAGGGCTTAGCATAGTGCCTGGAATGTGCTTGGGTTGTGCCAAGCCTCAAATAAATTTAGGTAGTTTAAAAGTAAGTGCTCATATTTTCAGGAAAGATGATGATAATGAAAAATAAGCAGAGAAAGGATAGAGAGGGATAGCTAACATTACTGTTTCCAAATTGTGTGTGTTCTTTGCTGTAACAATTAATTTAGAAAAAGGGTGAGCCTATAACGTTACATAAATTAGCCCTGATTTTAAGATTAAAATAGTCTCTCGAAAGGTTACGTGACTGGCTCTAGGTCACACAAGTTGGTGGCAGTGCTGGGATTACAACCCAGGTCTCCCAGCTCTGGTTTCCTTTCTCTCGCTGCTTATTGTCTTCCTGTCCCTTGTTAGACTAGACCTAAAGTCCTCATTTTAAAGAAAGTGTTTCTTTCAAATAATCACACAAAATTTGTCACTTCTCCATGTTAGGGAAGGTAAAATTTATTTTTAAAATTTGCCATTTGGATCAGTACATCAGATGTACATGTTTCCACTCTGCATACCAAACAAAAAGAGTTCTCTTGAAATGTTGCTAATACTAGTTACGATGTTGATTTACAACTTACTGAGTTGTTAATAGAAGTGCTTGTGTAGTTATCAGATCATCTTTTATGTATGCTGCTTAGAAGCAAAAATAATAAAAAATGTGTTCTTTAGAAGAACAGGGGAAAAGGAAAATTTGATAGCTGATCAAAGGAGGAAAGATCATTTGGGTTAATGTGTGTGTCTTTTTTAGTCATGCAAAAAAAGTATTAAATCACTTTAGCCAGATCATTTCTCATTTTGGTAGTAAAACGACTAAAATAGCTTTCATGAACAATAAGAATCTACTGTTAGGACTTGGCAAATAGCCAGGTTGCCATTTTTGTTGGAACTTCATACTGGAATTTAAAGTAGAGATTCATGAAATATTATTAAAGGAAGTATATTTTATGTTGTCTCTGTAATGTTTAAAATGGGAGTAATATCTGTGGGAGCATGAATTAGCCATTTTCCTAAGATATTAAGTATTAAATTGGGAAAAATTGCTCTGAAAATTCTTCCTAATATAACATTTACCAGATAAAAGCATGTTACTTCCCCAGGTTCCAAAGCGTCATCCTCTTTTTTGTTTTAAACATGGTGAACCATTCCACTCATAGCTAAACCTCAAGGTGTTTCCAGACTGTCTTGGGATTTGTTTGCCACCTACTGTGTCTTTGTCTCTCTCTCTCTGTTTTGGCCAAAGTTTTCTCCAGCCTTGTGTGGCTGATGGTTTTTATCAGTCATCCTGTCCTTTCTTTGCGGAGTCTCTCACTGCTCCTTTCCCACTCTCCTTGCCTCATCTCAGTGCCATGTGCAGATCTGAAAGACAGCAGGCGGCAGAGCAGTGTGCCTTTGCCCAAACCTTCACTTGTTTTAGCAGTACTGTGAGCAAATTTTTAAAGCTTTCTTTTAAATACTCCTTTGTAAATACCCCATTAACTTAGTAATTACTTTTATGGCTTTCCAATAAAGTATGAAGAGTTATGATGTCATACTTCTTGTTTCCTGGAAGTCTTGAGGTGATTAGACTGCATAGAGTTTTGAGCAGGATTGATGAGGAGTATTGTTGAGTCAGCCCCATCCTCAAACAAACAAGAAAAGGTTTTCTTAGGGATAAATGTCTTCATAAGTACCACTTACATTTATTGAGGACTTGCACAGTTCTTTGAGGCAGGCAGGTCTAAATTCTGCATAATTGTTATGTTTTTAAAGTTTAGTTTGTTTTTATAGAAGCCATGCATGTTTGTTATGGAAAACAGAAAAGTAGAAATAACGAAGGAAATTGCCTTAAAGACATCCATTATTAATATTTTGGTATACAGTCATGCATTGCTTAACGATGGGGATCTGTTCTGAGAAATGTGTCATTAGGTTGTTTCATCCTTGTGGGAACATCATAGAGTGTACTTACGCAGGCCTAGATGGTATAGCCTAACTATACATGTAGGCTTTATGGTACTAATCTTGTGAGACCACTGTTGTATATGTGGGCCATCGTTGACTAAAATGTCATTCTGTGGCACATGACTGTATTTCCCTTTTGTGTGCTTTTTGTTTTTTTTTAACTTATAAATGTACTTTGCTTAACTCATTATAAATCATTTTTTTAATAAATGGTTTTTAAATACCTGAGCTACAAGAAATGTTATTAGAAGAGAAAAGATCAACTCCCAGTTTCTTTGGACAGCTTTTATATAGGTCATCCATATTATTCCCAAAATACCTTTCTAAGTGTTAAAGATACAGTTCGGAGTGGGCTTTCGTTTTTCATTTAAACAAACTGGGATATAATTCATGTCCTATAAGATTTGCCCATTTAAAATATACAATTCAGCAGGTTTTAGTATAATCTCAAGACTGTGCAATCATCATTACTATCTAATTCCAGAACATTTCATCCCTCCAAAAAGAAACCCCATACCCATTAGCAGTCACTTCTCATTCCTCTCCTTCCCTCAAACCCTGGCAGCCACTATGGATTGGCCCGTACTGGACATGTCATACACATTGAATCTTACAGTATGTGGCCTTTGGCATCTGGCTTCCTTTGCTTAGCATAATGTTTTCAGTATTCATCCATGTTATAGCATGTATCAGTACCTCATTCCTTTTTGTACTAAATAGTATTCTGTTTAACATTTTTAGGAACTGCCAAACTGTTTTCTAAAGTGGCTGCACTATTTTACTTCCCCACCAACAATGTATGAAGGTTCCAGTTTTTCCACATCTCTGCCAACACTTATCATCCATCTTTTCTTTTTATTTTAGCCATCCTAGTGAGTGGAAATGGTATTTCATTGTGGTTTTGACATGCTTTTCCTTGATGGCTAATGAGGTTGAGCATCTTTTCTTGTGCTTATTGACCACTTGTATATTTTCTTTGGAGAAATGTCTGTTCAGATCCTTTGCCAATTTTTTCATTGTTATTTGTCTTTTTGTTATTGAGTTGTAAGAGTTTTTAAATATTCTAGGTACTAGACCCCTATCAGATATTTTTTTTGCAGATATTTTCTCCTGTTCTGTGAGTTGTCTTTTCACTTTCTTGATAATGTTCTTTGAAACACAAACATTTTTAATTTTGATGAAGTCCAGTTTATCTGTTTTTTCCCTTGGTTGCTTGTGCTTTAGGTGTCATGTCTAAGAAACTGCCACCTGATCCAAGTACACAAATACTTACCCCTATGTTTTCTTCTAAGATTTTTATAGTTTTAGCTCTTAAGTTTAGATCTTTCATCTACTTTGAATAAATTTTTGTATATGGTGTGAGGTAGGGGATCCAAACTCATTTTTTTAATGTCCCAGCACCATTTGTTGAAATGTCTGTTCTTATCCTTATTGAATTGTTTTACCACTCTTGTTGAAAATCAGTTGACCATAGATATATGGATTTATTTCTGGACTCTGTTCCGTTGATCTATACTACTCTTATGCCAATTATCACACAGTCTTGATTGCTGTAGCTTTGTAATAAGTTTTGACGGCTATAGTTTGAAGCATTTTTAATTGTATGTGAGTGTTTTTATTCTTAACGTTAGTTGGAATAAAAAAGTATTTTTTTTTAAAAAGGAAAGTTGTATTTTTAGAGAATTATACATTTACTTTATTAGCTCTTTGCATAGTCAGTGTAGATAGTCTATGAGTACTTATTTTATAGAGTCTGAAACTAAATTTTGCTTTTACTGTTGAGGGAGCCAAGGTCTAGAGATATAACAGTAACCTATTGGAACATAGTAGCTATTGAATAAATATTTGTTGATTTAAACAGTCTTAGATGTTAGTAGTTAGTAGTTCTTAGATGTTAGTTAGTAGTTCTTAGATGTTAGTAGTAGTAGTAGTTAGTAGTTTGCTTTGCTGACAACTGTTTGCTTCTATCTCTCATTTATATGTTACTTGAGTCTTTATGGCCCATCTGCCAGTTATGTTGTTTCCATGACAAAGTGGGTATTTTGTAGTGATTTACTTTGTGCTGTGGTCTCTAGAAATGCATTGAGGCAAAACCTTGTGATTTCCTGAGTAAATGTTAGTCTAAGAGGAAAAAGTTTTAAATAGTATACATGGTAAATAATATTAGGATGACATTCAGCTACATGTAAGAGAAATTCAACTGTGATAGTTTAATCATATAAGGTTTTCTTTTTCTCATGTAATAAGGAGACCAGAGACAGCAGTCTGTATGACGGTATCCTCTCAGCAACATTCCAAGTTTATGCTAGACTTGTGTTCTGCGATTCTTGTGTGTTGCTGTCTTCTTCATGCTCATAAAATGGCTGCTGAACCTCCAGGCATTATATTCCATTCCAGGCAGAAAGGGTAGGGTAATAGAGGTGCAAAAGACGTGTGCCAAATGCTCTTTTTAAAAATCACAGATCAATAGCTTTCCTGGAAACCTCCACTGAGCAGACTGTTTACAAATTATTGACCAGAGCTATATCACTTGGCCTCCCCTAGTTCCAAGACAGCCTGGGAAATCAAGTTTGTATGGTACTTTATATTTCTGCCTAGAGCAAAATTAGGAAGAAAGGAAAAATTTAAGAAAGTGGAGAAATTTGGACTAAAAAGAGCTACCAAAAAAAAAAAAAGATGAAAAATCAGAACCGATAAAAATTAAAGAAGCATAGAGAGATTGGTGATCAATATTTCCATGTCTAATCACATTTTTAAAAACGTATTTCTTTATTCATTCATTACATCTTAATTGAGCATTTACCATATCCTGCTGTGCCCTGAGCACTCCATGTCTTATGTTCTACTTACTTTTTGGGGCCATCTACAGTATCCCCTCAGTGTCCCTCTACTTCTTTATTGCCCTAGGAGAAATCACCACTTTAGGCTTACAGTCCATACTCTGAATATGTATAAATAGTACAGATCTTTCAGTTAAAAGCTATCTAAGTAAACCTGCCTCTAGACTTTTCTGCTGTGACCAGTACCCTCATCATTTAACTGTTTTTTAGGAAGTAAACAGCAGCATGATAATTCACTGTTTTTAGACAACCGTAACACATGACGTGTGTTTAGCTTTAGATATCGTTTTCCCCAGTTCCCCCATATTTCACTCAGGAGACAGTGGAATGTTTGTTGGTAGACACGTTTAAGATAGATAAGTGATTTTCCAGCCTTTTAAAATTTTCAAGAGGGCCTGGATATCATGGACTGTATATATGTGCTGGTTTGGGGGCTAGACCTCATGACTTTTAACATCTGTCCTAAGTCTACTGTTTTAAATTAGATTAGTGAAAGTTAGAGAAGGGCATGTAGTAACTAAATTTACAGGAATTAAACACTTAGCATGTTGGTTAAAACCTGATATGTTTTTCTCTTAACATTTTAAAATCAGTTTTTGAGGTATAATTTCATCCAAACAAATTTGATTTACTGAAATTTAAATGCTAAATTGAAATATTTATTCTGACACTTCATTTATTATGAGGTAACTAGGCTAGTATCATGAAGTCTGGATCCCATAAATAACACTGAAAAGGCATTATGGAAGGCAACAAAGTAACAGAGGTGAAGAAGTGCTAAAGACCACGCAAATGTGATTAAAATTTTCGATATGTATAACTGGAATGAAATTTTCAGTTTTCTTCTTTTTTTTTTTCATTTTCAGATCCAGTTATGGGACACAGCAGGACAGGAACGATTCAGAAAGAGCATGGTACAACACTACTACAGAAATGTACATGCTGTTGTCTTCGTGTATGATATGACTAACATGGCTAGTTTTCATAGCCTGCCATCTTGGATAGAAGAATGCAAACAACATTTGCTAGCCAATGATATACCACGGATTCTTGTTGGAAATAAATGTGACTTGAGAAGTGCCATTCAGGTACCTACAGACTTGGCACAAAAATTTGCTGACACGCACAGTATGCCTTTGTTTGAAACCTCTGCTAAAAACCCGAATGATAATGACCATGTGGAAGCTATATTTATGACCTTGGCTCATAAGCTTAAGAGCCACAAACCGTTAATGCTTAGTCAACCCCCTGATAACGGAATTATCCTGAAGCCTGAACCAAAGCCTGCAATGACGTGCTGGTGCTAAGTAACAGTCTTTATTATACTATCTAATTTTAACTAAAGAAATACTTTTGAAGTATGACAGTGATAAGTCATAAGATTTGATTTCAGATGTAGTGGATCCTCCTGACACTTTACTTTTTATCATTGTCATGCTTACTTTTGTATTTTGTATCTACTTAATCAAGTTTGTCATTGTGACAACACAAGGGAAAAGTTGGATGTCAGGAGAGGTTGAAAATGAAACAAAGGTGGGATGAATCAACATTTTTCCATTGAGAGCCCCAAAAAAGAGGCCTAAAATGAGAGCATGATGGAAGAGTCAGTGACTGTTCAATCTTCTGTTCTTGGGATTGAAAAAAATATTAAGGGTTTAGTGTACACTTACTGGTATGTCCTTTGAATGGGAAGTGTTCTCGATAGCATAAAAACTGGTATTTGCCTCGCCCTAGATTTCTTTCTTTGTATTATTAATGTATTTAATTGCGTTATTATTGGTATATTTTAGAGCCAAGGCTTTAGTTCCAATGAGAAAAGACGTAGAATGGTTTCTGGTTCTCAGTCCATAAAGAATGACTTTTCCAATGGTTCTAGATGCTCCAAATTTCTAGTTGATATCAATCAGGTCTGCAAAAGTCATTGTTATTTTTAAAAGAGTAATTTGAATTGTCTTCTTAATAAATTCTATTAAAATATGCAAAAAATAAATCAAATTTTAATGCAAATGAAGTGACATAATGAGGTGCTTTATATTTTGTTTTGATATCTTTAAACAGTGAAAAACTAATTGGAAGCATTTGAAGAATTGTAACTTGGAGGGAAATAGGTAAACATGGTTCCTGGCTGCCACAGAAGACCTATTCTTAGCTTTTAGTAATTTCAAGCTGTGTATCTGGCATAGTATCTCTTGCTCTCTCGACCCCCCATCAATTTAATGACTAAAGGCTTGAGTTAACAAGTCAACCTCCATCTGAGGGCATCCCTCTAATTGCTATGAGTCTACGTATATTTCTGTAATAGTATTGTGTTACAGTACATCAGTTTCAAAAAATCTTTAAATCTGATGATCTCAACAAGCTGTTCCTCCTCAGGATGAAAAACAGATATTGAAAAATATCTTCTCTGTCCCTCAGTGATGGAAAGAATATTTCAAAAAGTTTTTTTACCCTAAATACTTTTATTTCGAATTTAAGACTTTGCACATAGAAAATAGTGAGTTTGTATATGAAGCTATTACATGAATGGAATGTAAGCCATGAACTTTAACTGAAGTGTGCACATTCACTAGTTCTGATAGATTCCTGTCCTTGATAATTTTGGAGGAGATTAAGCCCAAAGATGATTGTACTTAAATATTTTCAGAATGTGGGAAACCAATTAAATATGTAATCTAATCTAGTTTACAATTTTTGTTTAATCATCATGGCGGTCCTAACTGGACAATTTAATTATAAAAACAAGATAATTCTGTTAAATGAATTAACTGAAAGTAATAATTATTCAGTTTTAAATATTAGAGCTTAAGGAGAAACTAGTTGGCTTTATTTATGTTTAGGGAGATTTATCCATTTTTCTTATCATGCTGGAATTAAAAATTGTTTGACTTCGTCTAAATTAGTGTTGATTTGTAACTTTTTATAGTAAAACAATGACATCTGTAATAATTGTGATGAGCGTAAGTTTTTTAAAAGAAGGGAATCTGTTTATTGCTTTTCAAAACATTTTCTAAAGTGTGGGAAGAAAGTTTACAGACTTTCCAAGCACATTTATGTTTTTTCAGTGCTGTTATTAATGGTTTAAAAAAAAAGTAATTTAACTTTATTTCTTTTTGTAAGAAGTTAGTAGTAAGTATCTTTTACAGTTCTGTGAAAGGACTTATTTTTTCACTTTAATATTTATTAATTTTAAAATATTTGTATCTCATTTGTAATGATTTAGTTTTAAATTTTTTCTATGTGTGTTTTTATTTTTAAAAAGAACATACTTATCAGTTGAATGGGGATTTTCCAAAATATTTATAAACACTTCACTGACTATTGAGAAATCACTTCCAAAATGGTGGCTATCAAACAACTAATTATTAATTTTTAAAGCACAAATCACACGTTTTGTAACTCCTGTGTGAATTTATTTTAACTGTGACCTTTAATTGGAAACATCAGATATGTTTTGGAAAAGTCTTAATTTGAGAACACCAAAGGAAGCTAATCCAGAATCAAAGGTAGTTTGCTATTAATGACAATGCTTTATGGACAATATATTGCTAATACATTTCCTCATGAAATCTAAAGTTAAATAATTTTGTTGTGGAATGGTGTCATTGTAACATTTCCCTTATAAAGTTCAATAAACCAGCTTTGCCATAAAGAAATTGTCTTATTTCCTTTGTTTGGTTACTAGGTTGAGTATAAAATAAAATAAAAAATCTCTTCTTTCCCCTGGCTCCCAGGTAATATATAATACATTAGAAACAAACAAACAAAAACTAACCCAGTAGAAATTTATTTGCAAATACGTTTGAGGTTAAGGAACTTTTCTGAAGAAAACCCCAAGTATTAAAATTAGCCGATAGGGTAGCTTTTTTATTTGTGCGGCTCAGTAATCGAAGTTGTTTAAGCACTTCAGTGCAAAGAGCACATACTTACAAGAGTGGTTGACATCTCCAGATTTGGAGGCAAAAGAATTTAGCAGAATGAATAACTTTGAAGTGTATGAGAAAGAAGAGAAGGAAGTATGTTGCAGGTATAAGATTGCAATTTCTATGTTAGGTGACTGATTTAGGCTCTTTAGGAGAGTGTGGACTAGGGCTTGGGGCCTCTGAAGTTGGTACTGCTTTCCCTGGTCAGTTTTATTTCACATGTAAGTTACTCTTCTGTTTAAATATAAAATTACATTATTCATGAAAGACTGCTTTCTTAATTGGATATTAAGACAATAAGTTGGTCAAGTCTTTGGGGGGGGCAAATTTGCTAGACCGTGTGTGACGAGGGCTAATTCACTTCATTTGTTGGAATAACCTGATTCATCAAACATTTGTCAAGTATATGCCATGTGTTTTCCAGTTGTGTTAGGCAATAAGCTACACAAGTGAATAAGACTCTGTCTTTGAAGAATTTACAAAACAATATCTAAACAAATAGGAATTCTACAATATAATGTGATAAATGTAATCAAAGAGCCATGTCCAAAGGACAGTGAGCACAGAAATGGAGCGATCTTTTGACTTTGATGCAGAGGAATGAGCATGCTGTGGAATGAAGGGCTGGTCAGCACACTGGAAAGTGAAGCTTGCAAGACAGGTGTGGTTGAACTGCCAAGTTGCCACATGCAGTGGGATTAGGGCTGACTTGGGTGCGGATATCAGAAACTCAGTTTGAATCAGCCTTCAAGGGGGAATTTATTGTCGGGAGTCTGACTTCTCTCATTAGACTCCAGGACAAGGATGCAGCTGGACTCAAAGAAGAGCTGGGATTGAGCACCCAGTTTCCTAATTCTAGTCTCAGTTTCTCTGCGTATCTTCATTCTCTCTGTCTTTTGTAACAGGATTTCTCCACTTTTCTGGTTCACTTGGCAGGAAATGTGGCCAGTGACTGTTTCTGAACTTTTGCATGCTGCAGGCATCCAAAGAGAAATCAACTGATTGTCAATCCCAAGTTGAAATTCCTAGGATGGACTGTTACTGCCCTGGCTAGAGTCAGGTGCCCAGTGCAAGACTAATAGCCAAAAATGATCAAATAGGCAATTTCCACTTTTGAGGGAGAAGGAATTTGGGGGAAGGGAGGGAAAAAAGGATAGCCACGTGAAAACATTCGAGCTTTGCTAGTTAGGCAATGGGTGACTAATGAAAGCATTTAAGCAATGTAGTGAGACCATCACATTTATGCTGGAAGTTCCAGCGGCAATGG
Source organism: Equus quagga (assembly GCF_021613505.1). Taxonomy (NCBI): domain Eukaryota; kingdom Metazoa; phylum Chordata; class Mammalia; order Perissodactyla; family Equidae; genus Equus; species Equus quagga. Next base: position 28,990,566 of record NC_060269.1, read on the forward strand.
GAAGGATAAGTGGGAATGGAGCCATGGTGGCCAGTTAGTTTCCTGTAAGAACCTAGAAGAAAGAGCTTTCACTGGGACGTTGGCAGAAGAATATAGATTTGAGATGTTTCAGAGTTAAAAATTGGCAGGAGTTGAAGACTGATTTAATATAAGCTGGTAAGGCCAAAGTCAGGAATTTAGTTCCACGAACCAGTTAGTATGGCTCTTTCCTAGGCTACACACTGCACTCATAATGTAGCTAGGTGTTTTTAAAATGAATGTTTTTGGTCTTACTTTTCAGATTACAGTAGTCCCCCCTTATCTATCGTTTTGCTTTCCACAGTTTCAGTTACCTGCGGTCAACTGTGGTCTGAACATATTAAATGGAAAATTCCAGAAATAAACAATTGACAAGTTTTAAATTGCAAACTGTTCTGAGTAGGTGATGAAATCTCAAGCCTTTTTGTGCTGTCCCACTCCATCCTGCCAGGGATGTGAATCATCCCTTTGTGCTGCGTATCCACATTGTATATGCTACCCGCCTGTTAGTCACTTAGTAGCCATACCCGCCTGTTAGTCACTTAGTAGCCATCTTGGTTATCAGATCGACTATCATGGTATTGCAGTGCTTGTGTTCAAGTAACCTTTATTTTACTTAATAATGGTCCCGACATACAAAAATAATGATGCTGGCAATTCCGATATGCCAAAGAGAAGACGTAAAGTGCTTTCTTTAAGTGAAAAGGTGAAAGTTCTCAACTTGAAAGGAAAACTATCGTGTGCTGAGGTTGCTAAGATCTGCAGTAACTTTTATTGTAGTATATTGTTATAGTTGTTCTATTTTATTGTTATTGTTGTTAATCTCTTACTGTGCCTAACTTGTAAATTAAACATTATCATTGGTATGTATGTAGAGGAAAAAACATAGCATATATAGGGTTTGGTACTGCCATGGTTTCAGGTATCCACTAGGGGTCTTGGAATATATCCCCCACAGATAAGGGGGGCTACTGTATTGTTTTGGTTTAATTTGCCTCTATCAAAAGTTTGATTCCTGTGATCCGTCATTTCCATATTTGTTTTTCAAACTTTTTGAGTCAGATGAAACTTCCTATTTAAAATCACTAACTTTGGAGCCAGCCCTGCCAGTCTAGTGGTTAAAGTTCAGTGCTCTTCACTTCAGCGGGTGGGGTTCATTTCCTGGTCACAGAACTATGCCACCCATCTGTCAGTTGCCATGCAGTGGTGGTGGCTCACATTGAAGAACTAGAAGGACTTACAACTAGGATATACAGCCAAGTGCTTGGGCTAGGGAAAAAAAAAGCAAGAGAAGATTGGCAACAGATGTTAGCTCAGGGTGAATCTTTCCCTGCGAAAAATAAATAAAATTACTAACTTTCATCTCCTAATTCTATTAGGTATTTATTCTTTTAAATAATTTAATTACAGAAGATTTTGCATATTTTTCTTGGAGTCCTGAAACATTCTTTAAGTACTAAAACAAAAGTTCACTTTTAATTTTGGTCCTTTATTCCACAGAATTAATAGAGTACATGAAGACATTTCATTACTTCTCTCTGCTCCTCATTATTAATCCTCTGGGAAATTGAGAGTTCCCTGTATCTATAAAATATGACAGGTAATAGGGCTTTTTCTTTCTTTTTTTTTTTAAGGAAGATTAGCCCTGAGCTAACTGCTGCCAATCCTCCCCTTTTTGCTGAGGAAGACTGGTCCTGAGCTAACATCCGTTCCCATCTTCCTCTACTTTGTATGTGGGATGCCTGCCACGGCATAGCTTGCCAAGTGGTGCCATGGCCGCACCCGGGATCCAAACCAGTGAACCCCGGGCTGCCAAAGTGGAATGTGCAAACTTAACTGCTGTGCCACCAGGCTGGCCCCAGGCCTTTTTTGTTAAATTGGGTTTTTGTATAGGAAATACATTCACATGGTTCAATATTTGGACAATGTACCCGACAGTAAACGGTGAACTCTTCTCCCACTCTTCTCAGCTCTCCAATTCTTCCACCACAAGCAACTAGTGTCATGAATTTGTTGTTTCTTCACATGGAAAAATATCCTGGAGATGAATTCATATCAAAATATACAAGCTTCATCATTCTTTCCTAGGCCTTGGGGAGTTCATTAATTGACCGTGATTTATTTAGACAGCTCTCTATTGGTGAACATCTAGGTTGTTTCCACTCTTCTGCTGTTATAAGCAATATTTAAATGAATAACTTTTTACATAAATCATTTCACAAATGTGTGAGTACATCTGAAGGGCAAATTCCTGGAAGTGACATTGCTAGATAAAAGGTATGCACATTTGCAGTTGGATTTCTAATTCTCCTCCTCAGAAGTTGCACTAGCAATTGCAAGAGTGCTTCTTTCCTCGTGTTCTCCCCAATACAGTCCATTATCAGTTTTCTTTTTTGTTTTATTTTGTTTTTTGTTAATTTTAAATAGTGTTTTTGTTTTTTTTTTGAGGAAGATTAGCCCTGAGCTAACATCAACTGCCAATCCTCTTTTTTTGCTGAGGAAGATTGGCCCTGAGCTAACATCTGTGCCCATCTTCCTCTATTTTATATGCGGGACACTGCCACAGCATGGCTTGATGAGCAGTACGTATGTCCACACCTGGGATCCGAACTGGTGAACCCCTGGCTGCCGAAGCAGAGCATGCGAACTTAACTGCTGTGCCACTGGGCTGGCACCTATTATCAAAGTTTTTGATCTTTGCACATCAGTAGGCGAAAGATTGTATCAGCATTGTTTTAATTTGTATTTCTCTTATTGTTAATAGGATTGAGCATCTTTTCATATTTAATAGTCATTTGTATTTCCTTGTCTGTTAAATGGTCTGTCCATATCCTTCATCCTTTTTTTGCCTTTTACTGATTTCTAAGAATCCTTTATATATTGGAAAGGTAACCCTTTTTTGTGACATGAGTTTTAAATGTTTTTTCTAGTGTGTTCCTTGCTGATTGACTGCTTATAATGGTTTTTGGCATGAAAATAATTTTAATTAGTCAAAGTTAGCAGTCTTTCTCGTGATTTTGGTTTTGTGTCCTAATTAGAAACATCTTCCTTTTTCTGAGATAATGTAGGAATTCTCACATGGTTTCTTGTAGTACTTTTATGATTTCTTCTTCTTCCTCTTCTTTTTTTACATATTAACCTTTGATCCATCTGAAATTTATTTCAATGAAAGGTATGAGATATGAATCCAACTTTTTCTTTTCAAATGACACCTACTTGGCCTAACTCCATATTTTGGATAATCTAGCCTATCCCCTTGAACTTGACATGCCAGGCTTGATCATTTACTAAGTTCTCTATGTGTTTGGACTTGTTTCTGGATTTCCTATGCTGTTCCATTAATCTACCTGCTCGTGTGCACTTGTTCTAGTAATTATAGTTTATTCTTTTAATATCTGGTAGGATTAGCGCTATTTGTACTGTCCTTTTCCAAAATTTTCATGGTTCTTGCTTATTTTTCCATTGGAACTTTAAAATTTGTTTGAGATCTAAAGTTTAGTACAAAAAAAAAATGCTGTTAATATTTTTATTAGGTCCGTGTTCAATTTTGAGGTTAATTTAAAGAGAATCTGTATCTTTATACTTTTGAGACTTTCTATTCAAGATTGTGATGGGTCTTCCCATTTATTCTACTGTTCTTTTGTATCCCTCAGGAGCTATAAGATTTTTTTTATATAGATATTCCTCATTGCTTGAGAGGTTTATTTTTGATACTTATCTTTTTTGCTGCCCTTTTAATGTGTGTTTTTGAGATTATTAAGTATTTTGAGAATGCATCTCAAAACTATTCTACAGAGTGATGTCAGCAACATGGGAGAGTGTGCGGTTTTCTTTGTCTCTCCCCTTTTGAACTACAACTAAATGGACATTCATTGATCAACGAAAGATACTAACACAGCACCTCAGGATGCCTGAGAGACCTGCACTGCTATACATTGTAAGGTGGATGGATTACCCCTGGGGAGGAGTTGGAGACAGGTGAGAACTCTCTGGCCCCCAGACAGCCCAGTACCCGTGAGCAACTCTTTCCTGGCTGAAGCACTCATAGCACCGCCACGGCCCCAAGGGTGGGTGTGTGCATCAGTGTGACTGTGGGAACAGTTGATGGGAGACCCCACAGGGCCACTACAATCCCAAGGAGTGTGCCAGGCTCAGTCAGGAACAGCTGATGGGGATCCTGGTGGGTGCAGACTACACAGCTCCTGCCCCGTCCCCCCAGTGGCAGCAAGTGGAATCGGTAACCAAACTCTATCTCTATGTGGAGGCACAAATCCATGCCATTAAGTAGTATGAAAAAATATATTAAATCTCCAGAGCAGAAGGAAAATGACAAGTACCCAGAAACCAATCCCGAAGACACAGAAATCTATAATCTAAATGACAAAAAATTCAAAATAGCTATCATGAAAAAACTCAATGAGTTAAAAGAGAGTACAGATAGACAACTCAACAAGTTCAGGAGCTACATCACAAAAGAGCTTGAAACTATAAAGAAGAACCAATCAGAAATGTTGGAGATGAAAAACACAATGGATGAGATTAAGAAAAATCTGGACTCCCTGAACAGTAGGGCTGATAATATGGAGGGCATAATTAACAGTCTGGAGGATAGGAATATAGAAATGCTTCAGATAGAGGAGGGGAGAGAACTAAGACTAAAAAGAAATGAAGAAACTCTCCGAGAAATATCTGATCCAATTAGGAAATGCAGCATAAAGATTATAGGTATCCAAGAGGGAGAAGAGAAGGAGGATGGAGCAGAAAGCTTGTTCAAAGAAATAATAGCTGAGGACTTCCCAAACCTGGGGAGGAAGCTGGAAATCCATGTGACAGAAGCCAATACATCTCCAAACTTTATCAATGTAAAATGACGAACTCCAATGTAGGTTACACATTCTTCTCAAGTGCGCATGGAACATTCTCAAGGATAGACCATATGTTGGGAAACAAAGCAAGCCTCAATAAATTTAAGAGTATTGAAATAGTATCAATCATCTTTTCTGACCATAGCTGTGAAACTAGAAATCAATTATAAGAAAAAAGCTGGGAAAGGGGCAAAGGTGTGGAGATTAAACAATGTGCTACTGAACAACAAATGGATCATTGAAGAAATCAAAGGATAAATCATATATTATCTGGAGACAAATGAAAATGAAAACACACCATACCAACTCATTTTGGATGCAGCAAAAGTGGTCCTAAGAGGGAAATTCATTGCAATACAGGCTCACCTCAACAAACAAGAAAAATCTCACATAAGCACTCTCAAACTACACCTAACAGAATTAGAAAAAGAAGAACAAACAAAGCCCAAGTCAGTAGAAGGAGAGAAATAATAAACATTAGAGCAGAAACAAATGAAATTGAAACAAAAAAGACAGTAGAAAGGATCAATGAAACAAAGAGCTGGTTCTTCAAGAAAATAAACAAAATTACCGCTTGGCATGCAATGCTATGGTAGGCGTCCCACATATAAAAAGTAGAGGAAGATGGGCATGGATGTTAGCTCAGGGCCAGTCTTCCTCAGCAAAAAGAAGATTGGCAGCAGTTAGCTCAGGGCTAATCTTCCTCAAAAAAAAAAGAAAAAAGAAAAGAAAAGAAATAAAATTGACAAACCCTTAGCCAGGCTCACTAAGAAAAAAAGAAAGAAGATTCAAATAAATAAAATCAGGAGTGAAAGAGGAGAAATTACAATGGATACCACAGAAATAGAAAAGATTATAAGAGAACACTATGAAAAACTATATGCCAACAAATTGGACAACCTAGAAGAAATGGATAAATTCTTCGACTCTTACAACCTCCTGAAACTGAACCAAGAATAAATAGAGAACCTGAATAGACCAGACACAAGTAAAGAGACTGAAACAGTAATCAAAAATCTTCCCCAAAATAAAAGCCCATGACCAGACAGCTTCTCTGGAGAATTCTACCAAACACTCAAAGAAGATTTCATATCTATCCTTCTCAAACTATTCCAGAAAATTGAGGCAGATGGAGCACTTCCTAACACATTGTATGAGGCCAACATCACCCTGATACCAAAGCTAGACAAGGACAACACAAAGAAGGAAAATTACAGGCCAATATCACTGATGAACATAGATGCAAAAATCCTCAACAAAATATTGGCAAACCAAATACAGCAATATATTAAAAAGATCATACACCATGATTAAGTGGAATTTATACCAGGGACACAGGGATGATTCAACATCCATAAGTCAATCAATGTGATACACCACATTAACAAAATGAGGAACGAAAACCACATGATCATCTCAATAGACGCAGAGAAAGCATTCAACAAGATCTAACATCTGTTTATGATAAAAAAGCTCAATAAAATGGGTATAGAAGGAAAGTACCTCAACATAATAAAGGCCATATATGACAAACCCACAGCCAACATCATACTGAGTGGGGAAAAACCATCCCTCTGAGGACAAGAACAAAACAAGGATGCCCACTCTCACCACTCTTATTCAACATAGTACTTTTTGTACTGTGGTTTTGGCCAGAGGAATTAGGCAAGAAAAAGAAATAAAAGGAAGCCAAATAGGCAATGAAGAAGTGAAACTCTTGCTGTTTGCAGATGACATTTTATATGTAGAAAATCCTAAAAAATCCATCAGAAAGCTACTAGAAATAATCAACAATTACAGCAAAGATGCAGGGTGTAAAATCAACTTACATAAATCAGTTGCATTTCTATACTCTAATAACAAACTAACAGGAACTCAAGAACACAATCCCTTTCACAATCACAACAAAAAGAATAAAATATGTTGGAATAAATTTAACCAAAGGAAGTGAAAGACCTATATAATGAAAACTATAAGACTTTCCTGAAAGAAATTGATGATGACATAAAGAGGTGGAAAGACATTCCATGCACATGGATTGGAAGAATAAACATACTTAAAATGTCCTTACTACCTAAAGCAATCTACAGATTCAATGCAATCCCAATCAGAGTCCCAATGATAGTCTTCACAGAAATAGAACAAAGAATCCTAAAATTCATATGGGGCAACAAAAGATCCTGAAGTGCTAAAGCAATCCTGAGAAAAAAGCAAAGCTGGAGGCATCACAATCCCTGACTTCAGAATATACTGCAAGGCTATAGTAATCAAAACAGCATGGTACTGGCACAAAAACAGGCACACCAATCAATGGAACAGAATTGAAAGCCCAGAAATAAAACCACACATCTACGGACAGCTAATCTTTGACAAAGGAGCTGAGAACATACAATGGAGAAAGGAAGTCTCTTCAACAAACGGTGTTGGGAAAACTGGACAGTCACATGTAAAAGAATGAAAGTAGACCATTCTCTTATGCTATTCACAAAAATAAACTCAAAATGGATCAAAGACTTAAAGGTAAAACCCGAAACCATGAGACTTATAAAAGAAAATATAGGCAGTACACTCTTTGACATCAGTCTTAAAAGGATCTTTTTGGACACCATGTCTTCTCAGACAAGGCAAACAATAGAAAGAATAAACAAATGGGACTTCATCAGACTAAAGAACCTCTGCAAGGCAAGGGAAAACAGGATTGAAATGAAAAAACAACTTACCAACTGGGAAAAAATATTTGCAAATCATATATCTGACAAAGAGTTAATCTCCATAATATATAAAGAACTCACACAACTCAACAACAAAAAATAAAACAACTTGATGAAAAAATGGGCAGGGGATATGAACAGACATTTCTCCAAAGAAGATATATGGCCAAGAGGCACATGAAAAGATGAAAAGATGCTCATCATCACTGATCTTCAGGGAAATGCAAATCAAAACTACACTACGATATCACCTTACACCCATTAGAATGGCTATAATAACCAAGACAAAAAAATAACAAATTTTGGAGATGTTGTGGAGAAAAAGGAACCCTCATACACTGCTCGTGGGAATGCAAACTGGTGCAGCCACTGTGGAAAACAGTATAGCGATTTCTCAAAAAATTAAAAATAGAAATGCCATATGACCTAGCCATCCCACAACTGGGTATCTATCCAAAGAATTTGAAATCAGCAATTCAAAGAGACATACGCACCCCTATGTTCATTGCAGCATTATTCACAACAGCCAAGACATGGAAGCAACCAAACTGCCCATCGACTGATGACTGGAGAAAGAAGATGTCGTATATATATACAATGGAATACTACTCAGCCATAAAAAATGATAAAATTGTCCCATTCACAACAACATGGATGGACCTTGAGGGTATTATGTTAAGTGAAATAAGCCATATAGATAAAGACAAACTCTGTATGATTTCACTCATGTATGGAAGATAAACCAACACACGGACAAAGAGAACAGATCAGTGGTTACCAGAGGGAACAGGCATGAGGGGTGGGCACAAAGGTAAAGGGGTGCATCTATAAGATGACTGACAAATAATAATGTACAACTGAAATTTCACAATGTTGTAAACTATCATAACCTCAATTAAAAAAATATATACACACAAAAAACTAGACAGAAAAAAAACCTATTCTACACATTTTGTCAAGATGGAGAAATTAGACCAGATTCACTCCAGTCTCAAACAATTATAATTTTGGGCAAAATATATGAAACACAGTGTTTAGACATTGGATGAAAGGCAACACAGGACTTACAATCCCAGAAAGAAAATAAAAGAAATAAGATGAGTTTTATGATTGCACAAGCTTATTGCTTGAGAGGTAATTTCCAGGCTGTCATGCAGGGAGGCAGAGGCTAAACAGAACCCTGGAAATGTTGCTGAGTTGGGAAGACCAAGGTTGGAGCTTAGGGAAGCCAAAGTGGCTAGACTTTGCAGGGTAGAGTTGTGGAGAGGAGGGATCTGTACTGAGAGGGAGCATCAGAGAATTGCAGAAACACCCCAGGTCTTTTGCTGAGTATTGATTTGTGTATGTGTGAGAGGAATCTATCTAAGGCCCAGACAAGAAGCACTAGAAAGGAAAGAAAAAGAATATTCAGAGTTCACACAGGACTGAGAATAGTTTGTGTTCCAACCAACCAGAGTGAAAAGACCTTGTAATATGGAGGACATCAGGTAGAATCCTCAGAGGGTATCTATCATCTTAATAGTGGGGCTAATTTAGGACCTGCCCTAAAAGTTTAAAAGCAAGCCTTGAAAGAATCTAACTAATTTCAAATAATTTATCTGTGCCAGAACGAAAGTTCAATGCTATTTATAGGAACACAAAAAAAATCCCACACTCAACAATGTAAAATTCAAAATGTCCAGCATCTAATAAAAAATTACCAGGCATTTAATGAAGCAGGAAAATGTGACCTATAACCAGAAGAAAAAATAACTAATGGAAAAAAGACTCAGAAATGGTAGAGATGATGGAACTCAGAAAGATGGATGCTACAGCAGTTTTAAATATGATTTGTATGTTTAAGAAAGAAAAGCATGAACATGATGAGGAGAGAAATGGGAAATATAAAAGAGAACCAAATGGAATTTCTCAGCACTAAAAAGAAATGAGCTATCAAGCCAGAAAAGACATGGAGGACCTTAAATGCATATTACTAAGCGAAAGAAGCCAATCTGAAAAGGGTACATACTGGAGATTCCAACTATCTGACATTCTGGAAAGGGCAAAACTATGGAGACAGTAAAAAGGTCAGTGGCTGCCAGGAGTTGAGGGGGAGGGATGAACAGGGGGAGCACGGAGGACTTTTAGGGCAGTGAAACAACTCTGTTTCACTATAGTGATCTGGTACTATAACCATGGATACATGTCAGTATACATTTGCTCAAACCCATAGAATGTACAACACCATGAGTGAACCCTAATGTAAACTATGGGCTTTGGATGATAATGATTTGTCAATGTAGGTTCATTAATTGTGACAAATGTACTACTCTGACGGAGGATGTTGATAATGGAGGAGGTTATACATATGTTGGGGCAAGGGATATATGGGAACTCTCTGTACTTTCTGCTCAATTTTGCTGTGAACATAAAATTGCTCTAAAAAGGAAGTATTTTTTAAAAACCCATGCATCAGAGACTGCAAGTCGCCTATCCAATTTTTGTCTTTGCTTCTATGTTAGTGTCCTGGGACTGCCGTAACAAAATATCACGAACTGGGTGGCTTAAACAACAGAAATTTATTGTCTCACCATTCTGGAGGTTAGAAGTCTGAAATCGAGGTGTCAGCAGAGTTGGTTCCCTCTGAGGGCTGCGACAGAGAATCCGTTTCAAGCCTCTTTCCTGGCTTTGTGGCCTCAGGTGTTCCTTGACTTGTAGATGGCTGTCTTCCTGCATCTTCACATCATCCTCCTTCTGTGTGTGTCTGTCTCAGTGTCCAAGTTTCATCTTTTTATAAGGACACCAGTCATAATGGATTAAGGTCCACCCTGATGACCTCATTTTAACTTGATTACCTCTGTAAAGACCCTATCACATCCTGAGGTACTGGGGTTAGGACTCCAACATATCTTTTTTGGGGGGTACAATTCAACTCATAACACCCCGCTTCCTCCTCCTTACTAATAGAACACTGATTTTGTTTGACATGGCCATGTATCCCATTCAATAATCCTAGCCTCCTGTACAGCCAGGTACGGCCATATGCCACAGTCTGGTCAAAGAGATGGAAGCAGATGCCCGCCAGGGATTTCCAGGGAATTTTGCTTTCCTGCAAAGAGGACTGCCCTTTCCTCTGTTTGCTTCCTTCATTTTTGTTCCTGTCTGGCATGTGAGAGGGAGGCTAGAGTTGGTATGGATGTCTTGTCATTACAAATGGTCTGGAGAATGGAATCCTATAGCCACCATACCAGCTCAGGCTGTTTACTTCATGATTTCTGGTGAGAAAAATAATCCCCACTTTTGGGAGGACTTGGTTACATGTTGCTGAACTCAATCGTAACCGGAAGAACACTTCAAGTGAAAGAGTGAAGACGACTTGAGAACATTGGGATAAAACCTTTTGAACAAAGACTCGCCCAGTCTAGGAACTGTGCCTGTGTAGGCCGGGAGCCAACTTGGCAGCCGCATACTACCCTGGTGCACTAGCCTTTCGTGGGGAGGAACTTCCTTGGAGAGCTTGAGTTAGTCCCATTCTATCATCCTCTAAACCTGACATACCTTTTTAGGAACTTAGTGGAAAATGTGTGAACCATGAGACATCATTCCCAGGCAACATCCTAGGAGTGGCAGAGCAGCGAAATAGAAGGACCGTGGGTCCCAGACGCTGTGTAGCTACCTTTGTATCCCTGGACTGCTTATGCCGAGACTACTGAGAGTCAAGTGGAAGACTTGTATCTTGTTTAAGCCAATGTTATTTGGGGTTAACTATTTCCTTGTCTAAGTTATCCCAGGAAAGTATATCTAGCTTCAAATCATTAAAATTTGTCAATCTGTGATAAAATTAATGGTATAAAATTTTACTACTGAATATAAAAGAATATTTGTGTAAAGTCCAATATGGAATTGGTATAAATTAGAGGTCTCTTCTTGTCTGTTTAAGATGAAAGGGACATTATACTTTAGAAGGTTTTAGGTAGCTTGTAGAATCTCCCAGAAGATCTGGGGCCGAGATTTGGATGCTACAAAGATAGGAACAATATCGGCCAGGAGAAATGCCTAGGCATTGTGGGAGAAGGTCCACTGCATATGACCTCTCCTCAGCATCTGTGACACTCAGGACCTGACACCAAAACGTCCCCAGAGCTGCCTAGGAGACCTGAAGGCTTCCAACATCAGGCTGGCAAGAAGGGCCATTTTCCTCGTCACCCTATTACTGCACGTTTCCTCCCTTCCCAAATGCAAGCCTGCTGGGCAGAATCTAGACCACGCCCAGAGCTCAAGCTGCAAAGAAGTCTGGGAATTACTGTTTTTAACATTCCAGGGTTTGCAACAGGAAAGCATGATAGAGCAGGATGGAGAGGCATGGAGTGAGCCAGTCATAGCATCTACCACAGAAAGTGATACTAGCTTATGCCTGTGAACGCTTTTCACTGGGAAATACAGCATATCGCTATTTTCATCCATTTCTGAAGTGTGAACTAAAGAGATCCTCACTGATTTGGTAAGTTGTATTTTCATAAACTTTTTATGCAAATGTGAGATTAGTAAATGTCACCTACTTCTTGGAGTCCATAATACACATCCACAGATGCCAAAAATAGCACACATTTTTAAATTCTGAAAACATTGGGAACTTAATCACATGAGGTCACATGTATCATAAACTAGACAAGGAGGCACTCTCTAAGCCTTTGCCTTTCTTCCTCTTCTCTTCTGGCTGAACTCCCTTCCCCCTTATGATCTCTTCTTCAGAAGGCACTTGATTCTCCAACCCACTTCCAGAGCTTTGACTTTGCCCCTGAATTCCTGGGGGCCATCTTCCTTTTGAGGTACCAGTGGCACACCCAAATAAACATGTCAAATCTAAACTCATAATCCTCTCCCTAAACTTATTTTTCTTCCTGAGTTTCCTCAAAACCTCCAGGTTCTATTCGAGCCTGCCGTTTTCCTCATCTCCCACATCTAGTCTCCCACCTGGATCTGTCGCTTCCACTGCCTTTGATCCTTGCACTTGTCCTCTTCTTTCCAAGAGGCCATGGGTGCCACACATAGACTCTGAGGTCCAGCTACGTGGGCATAGAATCCCAGATGTTCTAACAGTGAAACTTCTCAATGCTTCAGTGTCCCCTCATTTTTAAAAGGGGGCTGACAATAAGTCAAAGAGTTATTGTGAGAATTAAGTGGGTTAATATTTGTGCAGTATCTACTATTGCGTAATGAATTTCCCCAAAACTTAGATGAAACAACAGTCATTTATTACCTCTGACTGTTGTGCTGGGTCAGGAATGTGGGAGTGGTTCTGCTGGGCAGTTCTGGCCTGAGTCTCTCTAAAGCTGGGAGGGGAACTCTCAAACAGCTGGGCTGGAGCAGCTGGCACTCCTCTGACTTCTCTCTCTCTCTCTCTGTTATCTCCACATGGTGGCCATGAAGTAGACAGACTTTTTATATAGCGGCTGAAGACACACAGAGCAAGTGGCCCAAGAGAAACCTTCAGAAGCCCAGGACTTTTTCTAACTTAGCTCAGAAGTCCCACTCTATTCATCTATAATGCCATTGCAAAAACCTGCCCGACTTTCAGGAGAGGAGACATAAGCTCCAACAAACAGTGCATGGAGGCCTGTCGAAAAATTCGTGGACTTTTTAAAAAACCATCACAAGCGTGACCATGAAAATGTTTTGTGCCATTCGGATGAGTCACGGGTTAGCTCATGGCAGAGTACCTAAAAGACTTATCACACTGAAAGACGTGCTGCACATTTTGCTTTCACAAAGAGACGTGGTTCAAATTGTTGACCGTTTCTATAATACAAGTGTCTGGAATGTATTTCATACTTAACAGTTATTTCTAGAAAAACAAGCACACTTAATCTCTCTCTTCCTGGGGGATGTGTCGGAATGTTTCAGTCTGATGTGCTTTTGTTTCTAAAGTCTGTGTCACTTATAAACATTCTCCTATCTGAACATTTTAAAAGCTGAAATTTTCCATTCTGTTTAAAAATCTTCCAAACTAAGACTTACATTAGACTATGGATCTATTTGTTAAAAATATAAATGCAACACGCAGTTAGTTTGCAAGAATGAAACGGGGAGATGGAAATATAACAAATGAATTCCAGTAGAAACCTTTGCACAGCTGGTGGGTAGAACTGAAAACTCGACGTCAGGGTTCAATAAACCCGGTCGATGATGTTCTTCTTCTATTTGGACTCAGGAATCCTGGTGAGGTCTTTCTTTTTTTGTCTTTGACAGTCATTAAATGCAAGTATCAACAGGAACTAGATTTAGAAATAGACCCTCACCTTACTTTCTCATAAAGTGTTAAATCAAGATTTTCAAAATGATGAAGCATATTTAATCCCACCACTTTCACCGAAAAATGTTATCAGCAAAATAGGCCTCTGTGTGTGTGCGAGAGAGAGAATAAAAAGGCTTTCTAGGGCTAAGCGAAAGGAAATAAAACAATTATTTAAAAATATTCTTTATTTCATCTCATCCTTTAAATTTCCATTTTGCGTATGTTTCTTAATTTACTTAATGTTATGAGTACGGTTTGTGATTATAATTTTAGATGAACAAATGAATGTGCATTGGAAGTGCTGGCTCACACACTTTCTGATAAGGGTCTATGGTCTAAAGAGTTTGAAGACTGCTGACGTAAACGCCTCTGTCAGCGGTCCATAAAGCAGCCTTAGCAGATGTCTCCGGAGTCTTCAGCTTCGAGGCTTTGTGACTACGTACCTCTTTCCTGTGTGGGAAGAGGTGGAGGCAGGAGCCACTGCTTGAGGATTCATGCTAAGCATCATCCCCTCGCTCCATTCCTGCCTAGAATATTACCATGGGAAGGAGGAGGAACTACTTTCATTAATTCTGCTTATAGTAGCCTTGATTATGCATAACAGACTCCACATCTTCACAGTCAGTATCTTGTATTGAACGTCATTTGTTTCCTCTACAATCACCCTCTTTCCCAAAGTGTTCACCATTTGAAAATCACTCACATCCTTAAGTGATTCTTCTTGATTCCTCAACAATTTGGCTCCAAGGGCTTTGAAGAGGAAAAAAATTCCTAATATGATGGTTGAGTCATGCTTCGTGAAAATGAGCAATTCATGCCCAGCACGATGATGCTATAGCAATGCTGCATAAAGACTTTGCTGAGAACATGTATCTTCTGGGAGTTTTGTTACATGAAAGTAAAATGAAGTCCCTCTGCTTTTAACTCCTTTGCCAAGCTTAACAAAACAAAGCAGCATTTCTTAACTTTCAAAAGATAATTAACTTACAATGCTGAATTCCTCATCATTTTCTCTTGTTTCATAATGACAAACAAGGTCCAGTTCTGCTAGCTGAATCTCGGCAAGACCCCTACAAGACATGTTACAACTCTCTCACCCTCAGTTTCTCCATCTGCTAAACGGGGTCAATAATAATACTTGCCCCCTTTTATGCCTTCAGATTGTTATTATTAATTGACTAATACTAACAAAATCCTCTTAGCAGCGTAAGTAGGATTTCCTTCTTCTGCAATTGACAAAGTAGTTTCTAATAAAAACTTCTCTGCTTTCTATTATATTTTGTCTTATGGGAGCCATCATCCCCAAATTTCCTACAGGCAGAATCTTTTCTGGCTTTATGAATTGAATTCAAATTAGGTACTCTCTATTTCAGGTATCCTCCACAGCAGAAACGAAACAAACAACAAGCCCCCGAACTCTTCCAAACTGTGTGCCCCAATCTGGAGTTGTGACCAGCACGGAGGAGTGCTTAAATTACATTTTGTTACTGTCTTGAGGGCTATTTCCCTCAGAGATGACCCGTTAATGCCAGCTGCACAGGCAGGAAACTGATGTCTTCTAAAAGAAGGTTTTCTCTCTCGCCCTTTCTTCCCCTCTGAGCCTCAGGACTTCTCCTTCCAGCCCAGTTTTTGGAACTTGAGCAATGGCAGCTGCCTCAGGGAGGGGGAGGTTCTGGGCTTAAGACGGTTTCTATTTTGGAGGTGCACACTGAGTCACCTCTCCATCTCCTGCCCCAGCCAGCTCTCTCTATCCCTTAGGCAGCTTCTGCCCCGAGCGTAGGACCAAGGAGCTTTCTGAAGACCTTCGAACATTTTTGAGACCTGAAAAAAAATAAGGATTGACCCCAAGATATGAAAATAAAACAAAATTAAGAAACCTTTAATTAAATGTCTACGAACTAAAAATCGTGCTGACGTTATTAATTGATAAAAGGTTGATATTCATAAAAATAGTAATTATATTTGAAAAAAATTGATAGGTTAGATTATTTCCCTTTAAGAGGGCCATGGACCATGCTTGCTGAGAAATTGATTGGAAATGGAATGGTTTACTTGTAGCTAAATCATTTAAAAAAATTTTCAGAAAACCAGTACTGTGGGTGCATTTTAAGATATTTGATATGATGTGGAGTGAGACCTCCAAAAGCAAGAGTGCTTGGAAATTTGGATACAGACTGCGTGCTAGATGGTGTTGGGGAATGATTGGCTGTGTTAATGGTATTGGGGTAAGTGGGAGAATCTTGGGAGATACATATGGAAGTATTTAGGGATACAGTGTCGGGATGTCAGCAACCTGCTTTCAGAAGGTTCTGCAAAATAATAAGAACTGTATGGCGGAAAGGAGGAGGAACTAGCCTCATTTATTCTGCTCATTGTAGCCTTGATTATGCATAATCATTTCCACATCTTTGCGGTCAGTGTCTTATTTGTTTCCTACAAAGTCATCCTCTTCCCTTAAGTGTTTTTGAAAATCACTCAGCATGTCAGCCGCCTGCTTTCAAATGGTTCTGCAAAATGGTAACATATATATGTGTGTGTACTTATAAATACATATACATACATATATATAGAGAGAAAGAATAAATGTGGTGAAATGAAGACAATAATAAAACAGGTTAAGAAGATAAAGAATGATGGAGGCTGAAGGGTCATTATTAAGATAGCATGGTTGGGAAAAGCCTCTTGGAATAGTTATATCTTAACCAGATCTGAATGAAGTCAAGGAACAAGATATAGGAAGATTTGAAGAAAGAGTATTCGAGACACAGTGGAGAAGGCATATGCAAAGGCCCTGAGGCAGGACTTAACAACACTTGATACTGTTCAACTGAATTTTTTTTTGTTAATCTAGCGAGAGTAAAATGAACTTTAATGATTTTAATTTTCCTGTTTACTAATGAGCAACTTTTTATATATTTATTTGCTAAGTGTGCATTTTCTGTGAAATTCTTGTCTAGTCTTTTGCCAGTTGTTCTATTGGGTTGTCTTTTTCTTATTGACTTGCAAGAGTTCTTAATATGTTCTGGAGATGACTCCTTTGCCCATTATATGCGAGGCAAATACCTTCTCCCTGTCTATGGATTATCTTTTCACTCTTTTTATGGTGTTTTTCAAGGAACAGGTGTTATTAATTTTAATATAGCCGAATTATCAATCATTTTATTGATGGTGTGTGTTTTTGTCTCATTTAAGAAAATTTTCATATCCTCAAGTAAAAGGAGATGCTCCATCTATGTTATTCTAAATGGTTTATGGTTGTGTTTTTCATATTGAAGTCTTTAATCCACCTAGAATTGATTTTCATATAATCTGAGATGAGGATCAAGTTTGTATTTTTTTTCCATATGAATATCTAATTGTTCCGACACAATTTATTAAGTAGCCCACCCTTTCCCCATTGACCTGTAGGGACCATTCTATTATCAATAAAGGCACCATATGTGCATGGGTTTGTTTCTGGGCTATTTTATTCTGTTGGTCTATTTGTCTGTTCCTAGATTGATACTAGCCAGCCCTGGTGGTCTAGTGGTTAAGATCTGACACTCTTAGCACCTTGGCCCAGGTTTGTCTCCTGGTTGGGAACAGTATGACATCTATCTGTTGGTTGTCACACTGTGGCAGCTGCATGTACTGTGATGCTGAAAGCTATACCACCAGTATTTCAAATACCAGCAGGGTCATCCATGGTGGATAGGTTTCAGCAGAGCTTCAGACTAAGACAGACTGGGGACAAGGACGTGGCCAGCCACTTATGAAAAAATTAGGCCATGAAAACCCTATGAATAGCAGCGGAAAACGCTGGACAGTGTTCCACTCTGCTGTACATATGGTCACTAGAAGTGGGCATCATTTCCACGGTACTAACAATGATTGATACTACAGGTACACGTCCTGATTCAACTTCTCGAATTCTATGGAAACCCCATAGGGATTTTAACTGGTATATTTTGAATTTATCAATAAATTTAGGAGAATTGCTATCTTAACAATGTTGAGTCTTTCTGCTCAAGAATATGCTAAATCTTTCCATTTATTTAGGTTTTCTTTAATGTCTTTCAATAAAACTTTATAATTTCCTCCTTAAAGGTCTTAATTTGATTAATCTCTAAGAACTTTATTTTTTTGTTCATTTTTAAAGGTAGCTTTACAAATTTTCATCTTCTAATTGCTTGTTGCAGATGTATGGAAATATGATTGATTTTTGTATATTAATTTTATCTAGGAACCAAGTGAAACGTTTATTAACTCTATTTACCTGTAGATTTTTTTTGCATTCTACATAAATAATCAATCACCTGAAAATGAGAAGAACTTTTTTCATTATTTCCAGTTTCTATACATTTTTTTTACCTTTATCATGTTTTATTGCACTGGCTAAGATGACCGACACAATATTAAATAGGAGTGGTGACAGCTGACAGACTTATCTTGTTCTTGATCTTAAAAAGAATACTTTTCACATTTCACTGTTAAATATGAGATCTGTAGGTTTTTCGTAGATACGTTTTCCAATGGGCATTCTCCAACACCATCAAGCAATTCTCCAATTCTCAGTAGATACTAACTGGGTTATCCCACAATTTTAACTCAATTCTGACGCTATCTACCTGGAGATAGTGTCAGATCCCACAGGTTAAGGACTCAGTCCCACAAGCCTGCCCTCACTTCAGATGCCAATAAGTCCAGGTTGTCATCTGTGCTTCTAACTCACTGGCTATAAATCAAAGATTCCCACGACCCCCTCCTTTGCTAGAGTGACTCACAGAACTCAGGAAAATCAGTTTACTCACTAGATTACCAATTTATTACAAAGGATTTTAAAGGATGCAAATGAAGAGATACATAGGACAAGGTCAGGAAGGGTCCAGAAAACAAGAGCTTCTGTCCCTGTGGAGTTTGGGGTGGGTCACCCTCCAGGCACCTGGATATGTTCTGGTTCACCAAACTTGAAGCTCTCCAAACCCTGTAGTTCAGGGATTTTTACGGAGGCTTCATTACATAGACGTGATTGACTAAGTCATTGGGCGTTGGTGATTGAACTCCATCTCCAGCCCTGCTCTCCTCCCTGGAGGTCAGGGGTGGGGGCTGAAAGTTCCAACCCTCTCATCACGTGGTTGGTTCTGCTGGCAACCAGCTGCCATCCTCAGGTTACTTAGGGGCTTTCCAAAAGTGACCTCACTGACATAATGAGGTATGGTTGAACGGGGCTTCTTACTAACACCAAGACACCAATTTCACCTTTATTGCTCTGAAACTGTTTTAGGAACTGAGGACAAAAGACCAAATAGTATAACAAAAGTTGCTCCCTTTGCTCTTATCACTTAAGAAATTCCAAGGGTTTTGGGAGCTATCAGCCAGAACTATGGATGAAGACCAAATATTTATTTCTTGTTATAAATCACAATATCACACCTTCCCCCACCTTTTCCTCATTAAATTCCCTCCCAGCCCACCCTGTCTGTTTTAAAGTTATGACTTTATTACTCAGGTCCATACTGGGCCAGGTGCTTTATATATCATCTCATTTAATCTTCACAAAAACCCTTCTGAGGTAGGTATTATTGCTTCTCTTAGAGAAGTTAAGTAACATTTCTAAAATAATATTGCTAGAGAGGGCTTGAGCAAGGCTTGTCTAACTTGGCAGGCCCTGCTTTTCCCAGAAATCTTTGCTGCCTTATATTTGGGTTGAAATTTATCCAACATAGGGAACCCTAAGGAGATGAATCAGAGCAGTTAGTTTGAACAAAGGAGGCCTGTGAGGAGAGGAAGTAAAGAGAAATGGGAATTTAAATGGACGGTGAGAGCCACCTCACCCCTGGCATGTGATGCCGAGTTTGCAGGAAGCAGGCATTTCACCTTGACTGGCTGAGTCATCTTCCCTTCCAAATGTCTTCTCCCAAGATGCCCTGAGGCATCTATAGCCATGGCAATCCAAATAGCTGTTGGGCCATGAGGGTGACACAGTATTTGCCACTGCATTCTGTTCTCAGCCAATCACAATTGCTCCTTTATTTTATTTTATTTTTGCTGCCAAGTTGGCTCCCCTGATTACCCCTGCCTGGAAGTCATCCAACCATCATATGTGTCCTGTGTTAAGCACTTGTTATTTCCACTATGAACTCTTGTTTAGCCTCTCATTTCCTTTGATGAAGAAGTGATGAACAGAAGATGGGGATCCATAGGGAAGACCCATTCATTTATACAGCAAATATTGAATGGGTGTCTTGTATGTTTCAGGCACCGTGTAAGGGGCTACGGATATAGCAATAAACAAGACAGACTAGGGTTGTACCCCAGTGATGCTTATATTCTAGTGATAGAAAACAAACAAGTAACAAGTAAACAAATATACAAAATAACTGTGGATTGGGATAAGGGATGACAATGAGACAAATTGGGTGATGAGACTGAGGGTAAATGGAGGGGGCCTTCTAAGATGGAATGGTCAGGGAAGGCATCTCTAATACTGGCCGTATGAGTTAAGAGCTGACAGTGGAGAGAGAGCAAGCCATGCAAAGAGCTGGAGGAGAGCACTGGGCAGAGGAATCAGCAGGTGTAAAGGCCTGGAGCCAGGAAAATGCTTGGCAAGTCTGAGGAACAGAAGGTCTGGCTGGAGCACAGTGAGTGGGGGAGAATGGATTGAGTGATACTGGAGAGGGAGAGGGAGCCAGGCCATTGTAAATAGTTGGATCTTATTCTAACTGCAGTGGAAAGCCATTGAAGGGTTTCAACAGGGTAACGGCATGATCCGCTTTACTCTCTTAAAAAATCACTTTGGTTGCTGTGTGAAAAGTGGATTGGAGAATGAGAGATGAATACAGAATGTCTTTCTTTTACATAGCTTTCTTGGAGGCTCCACTCAGTGACTCCCCTCCCCCTGACACCTCATTGGCCAGAATGGGGTCAGGTGGTCAGCCTTAGCTGCTGCAATGACATAGGAAGGGCAAAGGGAAAATGACTCGTGAAAGCCAATCCAGTATCTGCCCTGGGAGCATCTGCATTATTCTTAAAACAAGTCTGTGAAATAGGTGGGACAATTTCTATTGAGATCATTTATAAAGGGGAAATAGCACTAAAGAGCACAAAGCTCATAAAGCTTGAGTCCCATTTTTTTACTTCAAATAGAATGTGCTCTTCTCACTACCTTTCATTATTTTTGGCCCAGCAAAAGGATGATCCCATTCACACGTGTCCTGGTGTGTCTACTTTCATTCTTCAACTCTGTGTTCAACGTCCAGGGTAGCTGAGCAATTATCACAGCTGAACGGGCACTGGGGGGATGCCAGGCTGTTGACCAGACTTTGGAATGGAAAGAAGCCTTCTAAAAAGAATGAGAATAAAAAACAAAATAACAATAGTGTCTTCTGTTCCACCAAACAATATGCTAAGGTGGAGAGCATGCACCCTAGGGGATGTGGAAGACAATCCATTGGAGTGTGGGAAGGACATTAGAATTTTGTGTTTGTATGAATATAGATGAGATAGATATGGACATAGAAGTTCAGCATTGCTGATATATAATACATGAATTGACATGAAGTCAGAGAGGCACATGCCTTACATGTGTGGAATTCATGTATCCTGATTCTAGTCTACACTGTGGAGAGGTTAACAGCAGCATTCTTGCTATTGTATCACTTTCAGTGGATTGTGACAATATGGGTTTACAAGTGACTCGTTGGGTGGATTTACCAGTAATATTATCTTAAACAGTAAACTCTTTACAATTCTTTGTAACGAGATGAAGAATGTCAATGAAATTCTACTTGGAAAAATAATCTTCAATAATCATTACATACATAGATTCACACGGCACTATAGCCAGAATATGACATTATAGATCATATGCAGTAAATATTCAACATAGGTACATTACGTCCGTAGATATGTGTATAATTACAAACCATGATGCTTTCTCCTGTGAAAATGGAGTGAGATGCCTAATGGAAAGTACCTAGTACGATGCCTGCTCTATAGTAAACATTCAGTAGGTCAAGGAGAGCAGCCGCCAGCTGGATGGGGTGCTTATTCA
The DNA here is from genome assembly GCF_021613505.1 of Equus quagga. NCBI lineage: Eukaryota > Metazoa > Chordata > Mammalia > Perissodactyla > Equidae > Equus > Equus quagga. The sequence continues at coordinate 29,012,466 of NC_060269.1, forward strand.
CCTGGCTGGCTTCTTCCTAAAGGTTCCATCAGTAGACATTCATTATCTTGGGAAATTTTCCTTTGCTTAGTGCTTTTCCTGGTCTTTATAGGCTCAGAACCTGGATGTTTTGTCAGCGCATTATGAATAGCTCTGCCTTTCAAAACACAGTCATTAACTAAGCTCATAAGAACAGAATAAAAACCAGAATCCTAGTTTGATCACCAATAATGAAGACTACGACTGTCACGTGAACTCAGGAGCTGTGCTAGCATGATCAGAATATTTTCTCCCTCAGGGCAGATTGACAATCAGAGGATTGCTTAGTGGGCAAGGAATCAGAGTAACGGGAATTTTCACTTATGTACACATAAGGCTTAACGTTATCTGATAGAGGCATTTCACAATAGCGATTAGTTGACCAATGGGCCCAGGAAACTCAAGGAAGGCAATTACTTGGACAGAATTAGGACAAGTAACGTTTGCCTCTGTGACACTTGTTTTTTGATATGTTTGTAGTTAATATCTTTTTCTTTTTAAAATTTTCTTTTTTTTTTAGAGCTGTTTATTATGGAGATTTTGAAACCCATAAAAACATACAGTATAAGATAGTGAGCCCCCGTGTACCCATCACCCAGCTTTAATCATTATCCACACACGGCCACTCTGGTTTTTATTTACATCCCTATCCACTTCCCCCACCTCCTGTATTGGAATTTGAAGAAAATTCTAAGCCTCTTGATTGTTTTTAAAGATGTTTTATCAGATCAAGTCCTGCTGGTTTGAGAACCATTTTTTCCTTTCTCTGGTGACTCTAGCTATCTCTGCTCTGATCTTAAGGCCACTCCCAGAGAGCGAGTTTTGAGTTCTTGGGGAAGCTGTGTTCTGACAACAATTATCGTTATCATTAGGCAGAGTACATTCCACTTATTTTTCTCTTTTCTTAATTACTCAGGTATATCATTCTGAGGATCACTCACTAGACTGCTCAGTAGAGCAGAAATGCCAGGTTTTTTGTGTTCTGCAGGGGGAGTGTTATCCACATGCAGGATCTCTGGGAACCGGGTCCAAGAATCTGCATAGTTAACAAATGCCTGGGTGATTCTGGCCGCCGAAGGAGAAGCACCCGCCAAGAACGTCAGAGATTGTTAAGGCATATAGGTTTCAAGCGACGGTGCTGAAAAACTGGAAAAGAGACTTTTAGAAAACCAACTGCATTTTTCTAATTCTTCTCTCTCCCCTCTCTCTTTCTGGCTCTCACATCTCATTGGCCTTGAGGCTCTGAGGCTGGGATCTGATGTTTCACGGTGTCAGGGTAGTTCTATAGAGCGAAGTGCCTGAGCTTTGAAATAGCTGTTGGCTGCTCTGAAGTCATTTGCTTTTGGCACAGCTATGGGTGCTGTAAGTCTTACCTGCATAAGACTTGGATAAGTCTTGTACACACACACACACAAGCACACGAACACATGCAGACTGAGTGCTCTATTTTGAATAGCTCTACTATGTAACGAAGTTTCGAGAGATTTCTCTAATATCTCTATTTTATTGGGATAAATTATTTTCCTTCTAGGGACCAGTCTCAGTAGGAATGGGATCGACACAACTTCTCCCAGTGTAAATCCTACTCACATGGTAAGCTTGACCATGACTCCGTTTTTTATTTCAAGCTACTTAAGCTTTCCTTGTTTTGCAGAGACTGTATTGCTCTGCCTCAGCCAAGAGCTAGATTCCAGAGTCTAGAAGAAACTAAGGAGCTGCTCGTTGGTGAAAATATCTCCACATTTCCATTTAACTCTCTATAGTTTGTGTGTATGGTTAACTAGATGGTAACTTCCTCGTGATCCATGATTCTTTCACCACACCATGGTTGACTCATTAAAACAAACAAAACCTGATAGGTCAGGGAAGTACAAGATCAGATTAATTTAGGACTGATGAACTCATACCCCATGTTTTGCAGAAAACTGTGCTCTAGCCAGATAGAGATTTTAAAGAGCTATATGACATAAAAATGCTCTTTTTTGTTTTAACAGATAAACAAGCTTTGTTCAACTTCGTTTACTGCAGGCTCCAAAAGTGCTATAGCCCTTTGGAAATTTGGGCTTGTTTAAAAAATTAAAAAGCCCTGGAAGTGACATCTTCATTTGGCTACTCAAAGTTCAACCTGATGATAGGAATAAACATCCACCCAGTTTTCATGTTTGTTTTTAAAACATATTGAATCATCCTTTCACTTTTCGTTTTCTAGCTTTCTGTCAGAAACAGTGTGAGAACAAATCCTCACCACAAGAGGGAGCTGGACCATGAAGAAATTAACGGGTTGTTTGGGAACTAGAAATAAAACCTGGAAGAGTGCAAGTGATTTAGGGTAAGACCATTAGTATTAGCCATGGTGACAGAAATTATTTTACAAGGAATTACTCTGTTTTTTTAGCTGCTCAGACCGAAAATTAGAGCTGGCCTTGACTCCTTTCTTTTTAATGTATTAAGCGTGTCTTTTTATTCTGATGCTTTAACATCTGAGGCCCTGCTGACCCTGGGCTACCAATTCCTAGAGATAGCAAACAACTTGTGTTTTTCATTTGCAAACCAACCAATCCAGAACTCACAGTGCAACTAGTTTCTCTATACGGGCTCTTATACAGATCTTCCTGTCTTACGATGGGGTTACCTCCCAACAAACCCATTGTAGGTTGAAAATATCGTAAGCTGAAAATGCATTTAACACACCTAACCTACCAAACAATATAGCTTAGCCTAGCCTACCTTACATGTACTCAGAAGTTACGTTAGCCTAAAGTGGGCAAAACCATCTAACACAAAGTCCATTTTGTAACAAAGTGTTGACTATTTCATGTAATTTATTGAATACGGTACTGAAAGTGAAAGACAGAATGGTTTATGGGTACAGATGGTTGTAAGTGTATCAGTTGTTTACCCTCATGATCATGTTGCTGACTGGGAGATGTGGCTCGCTGCTGCTGCCAGCATCACGAGTGTTGTACCACATATCACTAACCCAGGAAAAGATCAAAATTCGACGTATGGTTTCTACTGAATGCATATCGCTTTTGCACCATTGTAAAGTAAAAAAATCGTAAGTCGGGGACCGTCTGTACTTTGGGCCATTATCACCCCAGGGCCAGGTATCAGACAACCAAAGGCAGCCCCTACACCCTAGAGCCTATTGAAATTATTCAAACTAGCCAATCCTAAACCTTCCTGCCTTGCCTCGCCCATTCCTCCCCCCAGAAACCACAATAAAGGCTCTTGCCCATATTTTCCCCTACTCCCTCTGCCTACTTACTGACCATGGTGCTTCCCTGTGTGGTCCCCACATGGGTGGTGTGCCCCTTCCTCTTGGGCACTGTGAGTAATGAACTATCTTTTCAGTGGCACTTGTCTATTGATCTGGTGGCCTCACCATACCTGCATAATAATAAAACCTATGTTTTAAAATATCTAATCCCACCTCTCAGCAAATTCTATTGTCTCTGTCTTTATGGTACATCCAAAATTCAACTATGTCTCATCACCATCGCCCCTTTTGTCCCATCCACCATCATCTTGTACTTTCTGCTTCCACTTGGGTCCCCCACCCCGAGTCCAGTCAATTCTCCACCTCTTAACAGCTAGACTGATCCAGTTACACAAGGAAGGCAGTCTTACCACTCTTCTCTTCAGAGCCCTCCAAAGACAGGGGTAATAGCAATTACAATTTCAAAAGTGTTTTTGGAACCTGCAGTAAACTAAGTTGGACAAAGCTGGTTTGTTTTTAAAACCAAACAAAAATATTTTGCATCGTTGGTTGACTTTCCATCAAACTTCAAGTTACACACAAAGTCCTTAAAATGGCTTTAGGGACCCCTGTAGAATTGGATTTTCTGCTGTCCTTCTGCGCACATCACCCGGTCCTCTCTCCTTGACAGCTGCCCTGGCCTCCCTGCTGTTCTCGGACATTCCACGCACACTCCAACCTCAGGGTTTGGCTCCTTGCAGCCTCTCCTGGGACTGGAAACTTCCCCCAGGGCCCCACGATTTTTGCTCCCCCTTGTTTAGTGGGGTCTCCTCAATCTTTCCCCTGTACCCCCTCCAACACTCTTTACACCCCTCCCTTGTCCCATAGCACTTACCTGACACAAAAAGTATTCCCTTGCTTGTTTATGACCACTGTCCCCATGAAAATGTAAGCTCCACAAGGTGGGGACTTTGTTCTTGTTCAATGCTGATTTGAACAAGTCACTCCTTGAAGAGTGACTGCCAGGTGGTAAAGCTTAAGAAATATGTGTCAAATGAATGAACAAACTGAGAAAGTGAGAACACGATAGCTCAGTCCTTCTCACATCAAATATTTAGAGAATGCTTTATATGCATCCAGTAAGACACACTTCTTGGTCCCCTAAAGCCTGCCATCTAAGGGGGAGGCCAGCTAGATGTTCTACTCATTATGCAGCTGAGAATATGCAGTGTACAGCCTGGTGGGGCCTGTCGACATCCACGGGGTCAGAGGAAGGGGACCAGTGAGGGCAGGACCTGAAGAGTCAGGCCAGCTTCCCGGGGCAGGGAGTGTTCATCACGGACTTCTCGGAAGGAGGCAGGTTTTGTCTAAGCCTGGAAAAGTGGCATTTCGAAGCAGAAGGAACAGTTAGTGAGTCTGCTCTATGCATCAGATCTTTTTTTTTGTTTATTCTCAGGTATCATTATTAGTGTAATTTTACAAGTAAGAAAACTGAAGCATAAAGAAGTTTTGTCACACAGTTGGGAAACCACAGAGCTGGGATTTCAACCTAAGGTGATTACCAGAGTTCTCTTAACTATTGCAATCTACTGACTCCCATTCATTCATTCAATTTATTGAGTGCCTACTATGTGCCAGATGTTCAGGATCCATCAGTGAATGAAATAGACTAAAATCCATGTCCACCTGGAGCTGACACTCTAGAGGGAGGAGACAGACAGACATAATAGATAACTAAATATATAGCAAGTTAGAAGGTGGTACATGTTATGGAGGAAAAGAGAGGAGGGTAGAGGGGTTTGGGAATGCTGGGAGAGGAGGGGGTTGCAATTTAAGTGAGGTGGCCAAGGAGCCCTCATTTCAGGAAAGACTTGAAGGAGGTGAGGCAGGGAGCCATGTGGATCTGGGGAAAGACATGCGAGGTCTGAGAGGGGAGGAGTGAGCTGGCAAAGAGGGAGGAAGAGGGAGAGAGCAGGACGTGCGAAGAGTCTTCAACCCCAGCGCACCCATGGCAGCAGTCTTCACCCACGTTTGCTAGAGTGCAACCTAAAGACCAGTGTCACCTGGACAGCAGCAAAGCTGATTAAAAACAGTCTGACTCCAGCACCCAAGTCCTTTCCACCGCATGAACCCCCGGGTGCCACCACAGAGAGGCAGGAACAGTGAAACCCCATCACTGAGGAAGCTTCCTGTGGTGGAGGCGAGAAATGAGAAATAAGATGGACAGAGAGGCTCCAACTGAAATCCAGGCAGAGGGTGTGGAAGTTCTGAGTTGGGGCAGAGAGTGATGAGAAGAAAAGTACAGGAAGTGGCTGGGTATCGCATGGATTGGACCCAGGAGGGAGCGTGTTCTGGAGATCAGCTGATTGGTTGGCTAAGAGAATGATCAAGGGAAAGGAAGACTTAGGATATTAGCAGTTGGCCTTAACATGTAGAGAACATGAAGGAGGGAAGGGCAGGAGGAGAAAGGAACTCCTATAAATGTGGTTCAGAGAGCAGCCTGGAGCCCAGCCACCTGGCTTCTTAGTTAGTTCTGTGATGGAGTTACACACCTGCAAGTTACTTGACATCACTATGCCTCAGTTTCTCCTCTGTAAAATGGGGTGGTAAGAGTACCTATATCACATGGCTGTTGAGATATAAATGCACAATCTAAAACATTTAAAACTGCCTTATAAGCTCTACATGACTGTATCTTTGTAGAACCTCTCCCAACCTGCCACTAGAGAATTCTTTAAATTGATTTGAATTAATTTGCAAAAATCCATTTATTTATTTGAAGAGACTAATTTTCTTTCCTCTCTGAAGAAAAGAAGACAAAACTCATGATGTAGCTGAGGCAGACACCGTGGGTGGTCAGTCCAACTGTCATTTCTCCTTTCTTCCTTGCTGAGAGAACCCCAGCTTTGTTCAGGCCATCCACCCTTCTCCACACAGCTATATGCTTCCCTCAGATAATCATGGTGTCCCCGCGGCCCTTGCAAGTGATTGGTCTAGGTTTCCTCAGTGGTAGAGACCATAAAAGAGACTTTCCTTTTCACCGACTGGATGCTGCCAAATCTGGCTGTGATGTCTGGAACTGCGGCAGCTGTTTCGTAACTGTGAGGTGAGCCAGCCCCTGAGGGCAAACCTGACAAGCTGAGAATTGCAGAACAGAAAGATAGAAAGAACCTGGTTGAGTTGCTGAATTAACCAACTCTTGGGTCACTCAACACTTATGATGTGAGAGAGTAAATCTTTTTTATTGTTTAAGCTGTATTGAGTTGTATTTTTATGTTTCTTGAAGCTGAAAGCATTCTGATACTTGCAGAAGTAAAAATTTGGTAGCAATCTAGATAGATTCATTAAATTTTTCCTGAGTACACTACAAGAAGCGAAGTTCTAAATTCAAAACTTTGGCTTTAGTTTTCACAAAGAAATAAAACTTTAAGAGAAACACATACCAATATGTTGCAGAGAAGTTAGTTTTAACTTTTTATGTGAAAGGCAACAGTTGTTTTCTAGAATACTTTTGGGGCAGAACTTTCTTATTGAACAACCCCAAATCAGTCAGATGCTGAGTTGAAACTAAACGTCTACAACAGCATAAAATCCTCCTGAATGACGGTTATCTAATTCTAGACTTGACTGCTGAAGTAATTTCAAGTCCACTGTGAACTAGAAGGCTGCACAGTCTGAAACATTAAAATACAAAGGCAGATGTCTTATAAGAAGTATATGTGTGATGATTACTGAGACTAAAGTAACTTGGTTTCAATCTTCCTCACATTAACTTATGCTACAATCCTTGAGTCCACCAATCTTAACTCAGGAGAAATTTCCTGATCCTTCACTTTTGAGAGTTTAACTTCTTAGATTTACACCAGTTTGTATTAAAATTTCAATCTCACACCCGTCTCCCCCACAGGGAGGAAGAATATTAATATTGGGTGTTGGGGCCAGCCCAGTGGCATAGTGGTTAAGTTTGCGTGCTCTGCTTCGGCAGCCCAGGATTTGTGAGTTTGGATCCCGGGCGCGGTATCTACACACCACTCATCAAGCCATGCTGTGGCAGCATCCCATGTACAAAATAGAGAAAGATTGGCATAGATGTTAGCTCAGGGCCAATCTTCCTCACCAAAAAAATAAAATAAAATAAATTGGATGTCAGTGGGTAAAATTCTGCCTTAAAGATCCAGCGTTTGGATGTATCTTCATCCAAGTGGTAAAGCTGATCCAGCACCAGTTTGGACTTCGTCATCTCACTGGTTTCCATTTCCTTCCTTCGGTGGAAGAAGTGTGATAAGATCTGGGATCAAGCAACCAAGGGAAGTTGAGTAAAGCAGGAGATCTCATGGCTTGCTTCAGTTTGACGCCTCACTGTTCCTCACATAAGCACAGCCCAACTTACTAGAGCCTTGGGGTCCTGGGCAGAAGGCCCAGCTAATAGCGAGGCTATTTTTACCCCGTGTCATTGGCTTTCGTCCTTTGGGAATGTTGCAGGGGAGAGTGTGGGAATGTTGACGTGATTTGGGCAAGAATAAGGTGACCCTGGGTTCCTCTGTTCACCAAAATCTCTAACATCTAACAAAGTTCCTAGACTTCCTCTAAACCATGAGCTGAAGTTTCCCATCCTTCAGATATTTCCCCTGATCATCTTATTTGCATTCAATACACTGAATATTGGTATAGGCAATCAGACATTTTTGGTTGATGTTGCTAATTTTTCTGGATTCTTGGGTGTATGTGGAGTCACATCAAACATACAGCAAGCTTCTAATCTTTCTAATCCTCCTCAGGTCTTACTGTCATGTATTGAAAATGGTAAATAGTTAATCACATTTTTAAACAACTTAAAATGTAAAGTTTGCTTTGTCATTTAAATATACAGGTAGGCGTACCATAAGAGAAACGTTACTGCCTTTCTGCCCTTGACAACCAAAGGAAGACAATGACAGATGATTGTATATTTTGTTTAATACTTGCATTGTTTCTATAGCGCAATTATAGCAATCTTTAAATTTACTTTTCATTACAAATATTTGTCAAGTTTTGTTTCAGAAACATTTTTCCAACTCTCTTGCACATGCACCCAGACACACTACAAAAAACTCATTCATAACACAGTAAGGGCAAACATTATTCATGTAAACATCTTTCATTAATTTCCCATAATTTAAAAAAATCATAGAATTATAGATATTGAATAAGGCTCATAGATTTAGTTCAAATTCCACAAAAGACCAATCAAAGATGCTCTTTAACTGTGATGGGGTTAACTTTTGGTTGCAATACATGCTGAAAGTGTACCCCTGGCTTCCGATCCTTAAACATACCTCACAACCTAATGAATGCATTTCAGGATAGAAAAAGAACATAGAAAACCCAGGAGGAAAACCTTTTGAAGTAGGGAGCTCAGAACCATGAACCTAATTTCTACTATGATAAGGAGGCATTATGTAGTCCCTGTAGTTTCTCAATACATGAATCGAGATTAATTATAGTAACCCAAAATTTAGCCAAGTCGATATGTTAAGATACATTGGCATGTGTGGACATATTGCTAGTATACACAGTGAAAATTTGTCATGATATTTATCGTTTCATTATATCCAAGACCAAAGCAGGAAAAAAAAAAACCCCACTCAAGTTGAATATCATTATGAAGGAGTGTTCTAATAACGTAAGAGTCAGGAGAGTTGGGAGGTATGTCCTGGGATGTGATTGGTCTTGATATTAAAACAACTTCTAACACGGTGTGTAAAGTCACAGACAGAGGAAGCAAGGATTTGCGTTATCCGAGGACGTCTCTCTCTGGCTGGAAGTTTGGTGCTTAGGTGCATAGTCTCCCAGAGCCGAGACAGGAAATGTACTGTGCTGAGAAATGGGCCCCTTGCCAGCTGCTCCCTGCTCCTTCCTCTCTGCGAGGTGGAGGTCAGGAGGCAGGGACTGCTGGCAAAACCGTGAAGTCCCACCCTGGGGTCTGCACCCCAACTCCACTGAGGGCAGCCTCCCTGACATGTGTGACTAGGCAGTAAGGGTGGCGGTTGATGGTGGCCAGAAAACCCAGTTCCGAGGTTCCCACGGCCATGTCTGGCTTCTGATTCTGCTGCCCTGCAAAGAAATTGTGCTCCGGATAACTGCACCGGTGCCTCTAATGCCTCTGATTCACTCCCAGGCCCTCCCAGGCCTGGAGCGATGTCACTGAAAGGTGGACAAGCCTCCACGAGCACCTAACTTACACCAAGAAGCGGCTGAGGCACTGGGGAAACCTACAGCTCTCTCCACGTCAGATGCAACCACGCAGGGAAGTTGCCATGAGTCAGAGTTATTTGTAGGCTTTTGGTTTTTAAAAAATCAAAATTGATCTGCATCGTATCTCAATAGACTCAGATAATTCTCACCAAAAATTTTGTAATTTGTTTAAATAGCACTGGAATAATTCAACTTCATTTAAATATATTCATTCTACCGTGAAAATATTTCATACAAACATCTATGTACATACAAACACATTAAAATTTGTGAAAAGGGTTTAGACCCCTGTGGTTGTATGGCTTGAAATAGTTTCATTGCTTTGAATAGGTATGCACACATTTGGCAAAATAAAACTATTAAAATTTAGGATTTTTAAAATAAAAAGTGACCCCGAGGCTCCAAATTCCTGAAGGGAAAGATCAAAGAAAAAACAATCTATCAAGGTACCTCAAGTAGACATAAAGTTAATATAGTTTGTGAACCTTTGATCTGTGGCAAATAAACATACAAACTACCGGTCTTGCAACATAGTTTTGCTTGTTTTGCTAAAACAAAAGATGTCTGGACTCTACATCATTACTCTGAAGACAGAAACTTGAGGCAACCGTTTCAAAACAAAGTAAATCAGAAAACCCTACCCTCTTGGGAGATCTTAAATGTAGTTGACAGTGAGTGATTTAAGATTTTATTTATGAAAGGAGAGTTACTAAAGTGCCACATACTGTCTCACTGAGAAGACCACCCTTTAATTCACTGTTCACAGTTGCTGCAATTTGAATAGTTACGATTACATGCTGCAAATGGTTACTCTTGGCCTCCACCTTCAGGTTGTTGGTGACAAGGAAATAGTTTTTCAAGTGTGAAGAACCCGCAGGGGACAAATAAGTTTTAACTATGGCCCTAGACAGGTTCAAAGAGGTCTTGAAAAACGCATTTCCTTCCTCGTTTCTCAGGTAGACCAGGGATGAAGCAGGTTAAAGTAAGAATAGGTTCTACAAAACTCGAGCCTTCCTCGCCTGTTGCTTTTAATCTCATCATTCTTTTGTGTCAGAAATTCAGTCCTTGCAGCTGTTTTGTTAGTCCATCCAAATGTCCATTTGGGGACATACTCCTACAGATTAGTTCCTATTCCTAAGTCTAACACAAGATAATATTTGTCATAGAAAAGCTGCTAAGGAAAGATCTAGTCATGCAGGAGTTGGACTGAGACAGCTCTGAGTGAATCTCCTCCAGACCATGGCATCATGCCCACTCACAGGCGCCCGCCATTTTGGGGGGAGAGCATAGTTCTCTCTTTCTTCCCCACCACATGGAATCTTCCAGATTTCTGCCACGATTATGATGCTGATGAGACTACCAGCTTCAGCAGCTTCCTGACATATTTCCTTCCACAGTGGATGTAAAGACTCAGTAGAAAAATACATCCCGAGGTTTCCCCCCAAGACTTTGGCTCAAAGAAGGAACAAACCCTTACTTCCTTACCAGTTAATTCCTTACAGAACCTCAACCCCCTCAACTTCTTTACCTACCTACGGAACACAGTGAGTCTCAAGCTCCCCTCTGATTCCACCCTGTGACGAAGCCTTACATTTGGAAGTGTGTGTGCGTGGGGGGGGGGGGGGGGGTGGGGGGGGGGGGGAAGCAGGAGCGACGGAGCCAGACATGGACACAGGATTAGTGGAGAGAGGTACACACAGAGGGTCCGAAGGGCACACACAGCCTGAGGGACTAGCTAGAGAGGAGAGGGGCTCCCATCACGGAGGGAGAGACAGTAACTGAGCTGGAGAGATCAGCTGGGGGTATTGTTACATACAGGCGCCCAGGTGTTCTCACAGACAAGAGAGAAAGAGGAACGAGAGAGGGCAGGAGAAAGAAGAGCCAGAAGACATAGGAACAGAGGAGGGAGAAAGAGATGCTCGACTTGGGTGTATTGTTTCCTCTGACTTGTCTGAAGGTCACAGACACGATGCTGGGTTTTAAACTCAGAGTTATCATTCAACGTCTAATTGAAAAATGGATTAGTTGGTTAACCACTACTTAGGACTCTTAAAAAAATTCCATTTGAATGGGGTAATCAGAGTAGCCTATTACGACAGAAATTATAGCCCACTGCAGCCTCCACCAGGGCAATATCGCCCTCAGAATGGAAATCATTCAAAGCGGAGCTGTACCGGAGTGCGATCTGCGCCATCCCTTCCCTGACCTCACTCCCTGACCTGGTTCCACCACCCCACGGACTGGGGTTAATTAAAGCCATCTTTCTCCTGAAGACAGTCACTCACTTTGGGAGCATTTGAATTAAAGCACCTATCAGAAGACAAGTCCCAGGACTCTGCCCATCTGTCACAGTTTACAGAACGGTCTCTTTCTACAGAATAGAAGCAATCCTGTCCTGGTGCCTTTTAATCTAAAACTCTATTCAGTTCCCTTTGTGGGAGATCTTTCTGGCAACCCTGACAACTTCTCATGTGTGAACCATCAGCTTTTTGCCCTGAAACCACTGCCACCTAGTTGCACCACATGCATCGCGTGCACGGGCAGCGTGCTCGGCTCTGCTGGACAGAGGGGAGCTGCTGGAAGCCTCGCCTTGTAAAGAGGGAAGGGCTGCTTCTGTCACTGACTTGAGGGCTGAATCCCACGCCCAGGGGCTGCCTGAAACGCAAGTTGTGAGCAGCCCTGGACCAAGCACTTCTGTTAAATTCTTCCTAAGAGCAATGTGTAACTGACAAGAAATAGCAGACTTCCTTCTGTCTGTTTCTTTACTCTTCACCCACTCCCGGCAAGCCTTCTCTACTCAGCCAGAGCTCGCTATTGGCTACAGCTTGGAAGGCTTTAGCTTTCAAGACCAAACTGGCTCAGGCAACAGGTGCCACCATTGACAGTTGCGGGTCGGAGCAACTGCTGCTCTCCAGACCTCCCAGCTGCTTCGTTGAGGCATCAAAAGAAGACACAGCTATGGCATGTGGTGAGGACACTTACAAAAACCCAAAACTCTCAGAATTCATTCAGAGCAATCCCAGTTATGTTACATACCTAATTAGCTAAACTAAAAAACAGGGTTTTTCTCCTTATTTCTGCAGTTGTGACTACACATATGGCTTGCAAAATGGCTGAAATGCTATTGATATAGTTGCTTTTAAACTATACAGGTGTTATTTTTAATTCACAATGCTTTGAAGCAGGTAAGTGTTTTAAAATTACTACGATGAAGAGTTTTAGCGTTAAGGTTTGATTTGTACCTAGTGACCAGTTTGTCTCTCTTAATAGTAGCGATTAAAACAAATCAACGTTTGAATTCTGTGTTAGAATTCAAGTTTGCTCTTTGACTTTTGAATTCAATGCACTGGGCCACAAGCCAGACTGCTCTATGTCATGTACATTTAATGTGTACCCAAGGAGAAAAAATTACTAGCACTATTAAAGATATTGCAAAATTGCCACAGTTACTGCTTAGAAATACGAATTTCCTTCTCTTCTTTCTTAAAGTATATATTACAACTCTTCCATAACTTAATGCAAACAAAGTAAATTCATTTCTTCTCACATCTTAAAGCAAAGATATCTTTGTTTACATGCGAGAATAATAATTCTATAATAATACCCCGGCACTATGAGCCAGATCTTTATATTAGGACATAATAATGAAACAATGAGAGAGAAAGAGCCAGAGAGACCTACACACTGGCACAGACACAAAATCCATTTGGAAGTTTTCTCTTGTGAAAGATATCTAAGAGAATAGGACAGAGGGGTGAAATGACTCAAAAAATGGGATTCTGTTTGCTAGGGAAAAAACAAAGCCATTCTATTGCAAGATACAGATCAAAGGTTAAAAGGCAAATTATACTACATTTAGAGAATAAAAATGTAGTAATTCTCCAGCCTCCACACGGCATGGATGCAAGTGTAAGAACACAGTTTGCATCGGCCGTAGGAAAAAAATCAAGGAAAACCACTGACTAAAAATGACTGAAAAAAACCCCTTTCCCTTTTTCAGTCTAATCATTTGGCATCTCTGGATGTGGTACAGATTTAGACTTGAACCACCCAAGAACATCACGCTGTCTTATGTCAAGTGCTCGACAATACCTCTCAGTAGGACTTTGTTGCAAGGCTAGCTAATTTTAAATCTGGTATGAGTAATACAGTCAAACCTAGTTAGTATGCGAGAAAGTCGTTGCTAACGCAGAGTGAGAGGATGTGATGTCACAGCATGAGCAGTCCCTGGTTGTCCCGTTGTCAGATAAACGTAGTGCATAGATCCAAGTTTCTATTCCAGGTCTCTGAAGCCCAGAGCCAGGCCTTTCACTTCTGCTGGGTGGCCTGGAAGGCCTTCAGCTCCACCTGGTACCACTCAGGAGCTTCAGGCCCACTCTTCCCTGGGGGGCTGTGGTCATAGCCATAGGCAACGGTGAGCTCCTCATCGGCCTCCACAGCTCGCAGGGTGCGGATGCATTTGATGGGCCCAAAACGGGGGTGGACAAACCTAGACATCAAGAGGCGAACAGTCAATCCCGGGCCAGACCAGGAGGTTAGAAGCAAAGGCTAGGGGGTGCTGATGCAGGAATCACCCATGTGCTCCTCCCTGGACACCACTGAGAGGTCCTCACGGTGTGGTCCACAGATCAGCCAGCATCTACTTCACCTGGGAGCGTGCTAGTGATGTGGAGAATCTCAGCCCCACCCAGACCTGCTGAATTGGAATCTGCATTTTAACAACACCCCAAGGTGGTTCATATGCACATTAAAGTTTTAAAAGCACTGTTCTATCTTCCTTTTTGAGCATATCTGGCACTCTGTATTTATAAACCAACGATCGTGGTCAACAACAATCTACCCTTAATGAGAAATAGGATCCTGAGCAGCCTATCAGCATTTCAGCTCACCTGGTCTGTAGCATCAGATTACCTGGCTGGACCTCAGGTGGCGAAAGGCTTTTCCAGAGCACTTTTGGAGTTCTAAGAAATAGCCCTGTGGATTTTCAAAAGCGAAAACTCTGTATTCCACTCTATGTGTATAGAGGAAGTATTATTTTCTAGCATAAAAGTAGACGAAGATTTCTTTCTAAGAGAGAAGTCCAGACCTCTCTACCCACCTGATTCTTTAATATTTCCCTGTGATGCCTTCTGTGAAGGGAGCAGCATCTCATCATGTAACAACTCCTCTCGGAACAAGAGGCTGGCTAACGCTATGACTGTGTTCCTCTGCCAAAGGCTCCCAACCCACTTCACCGGCACAGCTCCCTGCAGGAGCTAAGCTATTCAGGGAATAAGTAAGTAATAGACGTGGTTCCCCTAACAGCTGCCGAATCCCAAGACGCAAGGCATGGCCAGAAAGAACTTAGCTTTATTTTTATATGCTCCTGGTCAATCTCAGTCATTTATAGTCACATTTTGAACAAAGGGCACCGAGACACCAAAGGAGAAGTTTCCAGGCCCTAAGTCAGATTGGCATGTGGGGTATGCTGGTTAGTATGTAGCTGGTTCCCTCCACCGGTGGTGAGAAAGGAGTATTTCTGCAGTTTAGGGGCATCTTTTATGTAGGGGAAAAAGGAACAACTTTTCCCTCACCCCAAGGGGGCCTCCATGTCCACCTTACTGGGTGTCATGTTTCCTGGAAAGTACACTTGACTTGGGGTCAGAAGACTGGTGTGAGTCCTGAGTCCACACATTCTTACTGCCTCCTCTTGGAAAACTCACCTCCGTATGTCAGAATCTCACCTTCCCCATCTGCAAAATCATAGTACTAGTAATCTTTATCCTACAAGAGTTTTGTGGTGACAAAATAGGATCACATATATAAAGCACTTCATACAGTGCCTGGCACAAAGTGAGGACTCAACTAATATTAGTTATGACGTGTGTGTGTGTGCGTGCGCATGCGTGTGCACAGAATTCTCACACTGTCCTCCAAAACAGAGGAGATCCCTGGACCAGGCATTTGGGAATTCCTTACTAAAATCACAATTCTTTGTCTCTAAATTAAAATATTTCATTAAAATTAATTCTCCTGAAATGGAGCTCTCGTTCGTTTTCTGGGACACTGAAAAAATCCTGTGAGAAGCCTAAGACTTCTCTTATAATCCTCTCGTATTTTCATTTTCCTGCTCATTCTCATTATTTTCAGAGAGCAGAAGATGGGCAGCCTGAAAAGAAAGAACTCCATTTCAGGGCTGATTCTTCAAGCTGGCACTAAGGTACCCGGTGAAGAGCACTTTGAGAGACCTGCGCTTCCTGTCTGTGACCTGGGAGAGTCAGACTCGCTGCCTCACGGAGTTACTGGGAAAACTGAATAAGATAATGCATGAGAAGCACAGCAGTGACCTGGAGTAAGAGCTCAGCAAATGTTAACCGCACGATCAGCTGTCAAACCAAACCTCTGCACCAAATGGTTTGGGCCCCTTGTCAACATGTCACCTATATTTACAGCTGGGAAAGTAACTCTTGTCTATTTGTCCATTTGGCATTTTGTACTATAGTTAAAACAGCTTGCAGAAGTGTTGTTTTGTTTATTTGAAAGTGTGCATAACAACACCAATGATTTTAGGAACAAACGAATGCCATGAATTGGTATCTAAATTTTATATTTGATTATTATTCAGGTAGTCTTCCCATTACCCCAAATAACTAATTGGTCACATTGGGCTTGGGGAAAAAACCCTGAAGAGTACAAGGACTTGATTTTGCACAATTGGTTCCTTCTCTTGTCTCCTGTGCTCTCTTCTTTTTGGTGAGAAAAATCACATCCTTGCAATGAAATCACAGAACTCATTTGTTTTAAAAGAATAGTCTATGTAGCATTTATTATTGTTAGTTACCGCTGCTTTAAAGTGTTGTTTTTAAGCTGTTTGCAGCTTGGAACTATGCTTTGGCCTCATTCACACTGGCCACGAAAGCCATGGAATTAATAACAGTGTCAGTTTCATTTCACATGACACATGTCCCTTGCCATTTCTACCCGCCCTTTAAACAGAAGTTGCAGCTTCAGTACTTGCTACTGGCTGCCAAGGAGAGCAAGTCACTGCCAGAACAATTTTTTAAGCCATCTCAGGGATGCAAGAAGGGACATTCAAATCCTGGCAGTTTTCCTACAGACTAAATGCACATGATCTGGTCCTGCTTATGTTAACACCCTAGAGGACTGAGGGACTGCGAGCTATGGCTGAGCAGAAGAGGTTGCACACAGCTCTCAGGCTCCCAGGAAGAACTAGCATTCTCAGGCTGAGCTAAGGAGAGCAATGCCGATAGTACAAAGATCCCACCTGTATCCTTTAAGGAATAGTTGGGGATGCTTGACTACGGGAAGAGAAAATTCAGGGGTCACATGAAAACTACTAAAATATTTGTAAGGCTACTCCGTGGAAAAGAGATTGACACAGTGCACAAGAAATAAAGGGAGATAAGTAGGGCCAAGGGCTGGATGTTACAAGGAAACCCATTTGGGCTCAATAGAAAGAACTTTCTAATCATCAGAGTCCAAAAGCTAATTCCATAATATCTATTTCAGTCTGTCCAGATAGCCACCTTTGTGGATAACAGTAAGCTCCTATTCAATGGAAATTTCCAAAAAGACATTCAATGAGCACTTGTAAGGAGAGCCCCAAACCCCAAGAGAGTGGCAAGATTATTTGATTTTTTAAAAAATAGCAGCTTTGCTGAGATATAATTCACATATCATAAAATTCATCCAATTTAAGGGTGCAATTCAGTGGTTTTCAGTTGTGCAACCATCACCACTATCTGATTTTATAAACTTCTGTCACCTTCAAAAGAAACCCCATATTCATTAACCATCAACCCCCATTTACCCCACTCCCCCTAGCTCTAGGCAACCACTGATCTACATTCTGTCTGCATGAATTTAACTATAGCAGACAGTTCATATAAACGGAATCATACATTGTGTGTTCTTTGGTGACTAGCTTCTTGCACTTAGTCCAATTTTCAAGGCTCATCCATGTTGTGGAATGTCAGTCTTTCATTCCTCTTTATTGTCAAATAACAGGGACTCGTTGATTTTGCAGGTCTTCTCCCACACTAAGACCTCATGCTCTAGACTTAGCATTTTATTTTCCTCCTTCCTTTCATATCATCAGAGGGTTCCCTAATCTCCATTGTGCAGAGTAAGTTCAATTTTTACTATTATTTCAAATAACACTATCCTTAACTTTCCAGAATGAGGCAATTGAACAACAAAAAGCTGCAATAAAACAGCCACCACTAAGTATAGTGTTTCTATAGCATTTCTACTCTTTGAAGCACTTTTCCACGTCCTAGCCTGCCAGGGCCAGAGTGGGGCTGTTTAGATTCTGAATTTCAAGTCACAACCGAGAGGCCCCCCGCAGAGGACCTGGGTCATTCTGAGGGAGGGGACTTCTCCTCGGTCTCAGGGCCCCGAGGCAGAGATCTGCCCAGCGGCTCGGTATGACACTTACATATCGTAGATGCAGTTTGGAGTGAAGGAGTGATTTGCCTTGTGTCCCAAGGAGGCACAGTACTTGGATACGTGGTTGAAGGGCTCAGGCACATCAATGACCGTTTCTTCATCGAGGGAGAGAGTGTTCCCATTCAGGGCCCAGTCCCTGCTGTCAACCTATGGAAAACAAGAAAGTGGACCTTAGAGACGACGCGTCTCCCAAGAGTCCAAAGGACATCAGGGATATTAACTCCTTTATCCCTAAACTTCATGGTTTGAGTGCCACACACGTGAAAAGAGCCTAAGGCATCCCTCTGCACACTGATGGGACAAAAGGCATCTGTGGGCAGCATCAGGCAGCTCAACATACTATTTCTTGATTTTCCCCATCTTATATGAAAAAAAGGATTTCAAGTCCCTTACAAAGACATACAGAAATATAACCAGATACCTTGAATTAAAAGTAGGTGAGTGTTATATAAATGAGCCAAAGATGGCTTCTATGTATTGGCTCCTAGGTTGTTTATTTCTTCACTACACACTGAGACCTGGTACCTCAAAAGCCCACAGCACCAAACTCAAATTTTTACACATCCAATTGCTTTTTAAATAACAAACAAGGCAGAGCTTTAGCCATTTAGAGTCTGCTTTCATGGCAGACCTCACAAAACCTCACACCACGTCTGCTAGCAATAGATAAGATAAACCCAGGACCATAAAGACCCCAGACTATAGCTGTTGTTTGGAGCTCTCTGTCCCAGACTCCTCACCATGCTGCACATCACCTAGACATGTAAGCCCCCTCTCTGATCCCTCTCTTTCCCAGGAGTTCCCTGCCCTCCTCCTCTCTGGATGGCAGCCCTTGAGCCATAAGCCTCTGAATGGTCTAATGCTGGGAGGACATCCCCTCTCATACAACACTGTCCAAGCGCTACCCAACACCCATAAAGCCTGTTGTGAGCCACTGCCTCTTGTGGTCATATCTTTTTCTTTGATCAGCCCCTAAATCCCTTTAACCCCTGTAGTGAGAAGGAGGAGGCAAAAGAAAAACAAAAGTAATAACATCAAATGGAACAAGAAATAAAGGAATGCAAAACACTGTGCTCTAGGAAATTCCTACACCTTTGCTACAGGAGGGCAACCAACGTGACCAGCAGATAACATCACTGATTACCTATATGCTTTCTTATCTACAACAGGACTCCCTATCTGCAGCACAACCAACAGGCTTCCCCCTTTCCAATCCACTCCCAGCCAACACACCCCAGGATCTGTCGATACCAGAACAGCCTTTTGGAGTAAATAGGATCAAATATTGATACAAAACTATTGACTCTCAGAGATATACCATCTCTCTCATTTCTAAATTACAGTTATGCTTTTATTTGCATCTGATATTCACTCAACAGATATTCACTGAAAGCTACGACATGCCAGGCACTGTTCTAGGTGCAGGGGATACAGCAGTGATGTAAGCGGAAAAAAATCCTCATGGATCTTAATATCCCAGACCTGTCATGGGACACAGATAAACAGCCCTAGGTACCATCTACCTTATGTTGTCACTAGTTGTGTATTTGTCTTATCTCCCCAACAGAATCTAAATTTCATGAGGGCAAGGAGGGTGTCTCACTCATTTACACAGTACAACATAGTGAGTTTCAGCACAGAGCCAGATTCTGCTATTTGGAACCTGCTTGAACTCTGCTAGTTATTTGTGGCCTTGGGCAAATGGCTTAACCTCTCTGGGCTTCAGTTTCCTTATCTGTAAAATGTTTGAACAAATAAACTATATGTCAATGTCCTGAGCCACCTTTCATACGCTGAATTCCTTGGACTTTCTGGACTGTTGATACAGAGGTCTGGCCATCACAAGGGGACACTGTGTGCCAGACCACACCTCAGTTTGGGTGCACTGACATCTTTGCCTGTGCAAAGTGCTCTGAATGTGCAATAACTCGATTATTTCATGGCATTTGCCTCTTTATTATTCTACAGGAATAAGTAAAAAAGTGAAGACATGAAGGTGGAATATGAGCGATAAGCTTCAGTCCCATGCTCTTGATGCAATGAGACCAGGATAGAGAGCTCTCGCTGTGCTCAGAGCATCGAACTTTTTGCCATTAAGCAGACACTTAAGGAAGTTAACTGTGAAGCGAAGAAACAAAAACAAAACACATGAAATCTGGGAAACGTATCAAAGATTGTGTCTTAAAGACAAGAGGTGATTCAACTCTAACTTTTTATTTTTAATTTTTTTGGCAATAGAACATTTCCTGGCAAGATGTAGACTACTGTACAGCTTTTGCACAAACAGAGCTAGGGCGCCTTCCTATAAAGCACCCTGCCCAAGATCATAAATTAATTACGGACAGTCCAATTGGATCTCAATTTTTCAGACACTAGGTGTAGTCCATTACAAAGCAACTACTGTGTCATTGACAGCACAATCCCACTTTCTATAAAATAGCTGTGGAACTTAAAAAAAAAATCATATTAAGGCTCCACATAAGGAGGAAAATATCTGCTATAGACTGAATGTCTGTGTCTCCCCAAAATTGACATGTTGAAACCTCATCCCCAGTGTCATGGTAGTTGGAAATGGGGCCTCTGGGAGGTGCTTGGTCATGAGGGCATGCAGAGCCCTCATGAATGGGATTAGTGCCCTTATAACAGAGGCCCCAGAGAGCTCCGTCATCCTTCTTGCCATGTGAGGTTGCAGTGAAAAGAGCGTTGTCTATGAACCAGGAAGTGGGCTTCACCAGACACCAGATCTGCTGACACCTTAATCATGGTCTTCCCCGCCTGCAGAATTGTGAGTAAATTTTTGTTGTTTATAAGCCACCCTGTCTACAATACTTTTGCTACAGCAGTCCAAAGCCTGTTATAAGACATGTCCAAGCAATTTTACCAAAAACCTAGCTGTTTGATCCATGATATTTCTAGTGAATATTAAAGTAAAGGGACTAATGAGAAAATTAAGAGTGTTTAAAACAAAGCCCTTTAACCAGTCCGGTTGATTTTCCACTTTGACTCTACTCACCTCTTGGTGTGTAATTCGGACTCCATTATAAAAAGACATAACAGTATTAGGTCCCACTGCTACCTTTGAAAACAGTCCTTCTCCAGCACTGGAGATGAGAGATTCAGCAACATAAACCCTAAACAGAAAAAAGGGTCAAATAATAATTTTTTTTAGTCTGACATGTCACTCTTTATGTCAACCACCAAAATATCATTGTGGCTACTGAATCCAAAATGTTAGTACATAATAATCCAACGAGGAAGGAAGAAAATAAAGTTAAACCACAAGATTTTGGCATTCGAAATTGAAGAACTGGTATTTAATGTCTCCTTTAGAGTGGTGTTTAAAAGTGTTCTCTAACAAGAGGGTTATTATTTTATATTCACAAAGTAACTCAGTGCTTGAGATAAGGTTTTTAAAAAAAATGTTATGTTTTTAGTTAATGACAATTTCACTGTCTTATTGGACAAGTAAAATACTTTCCAGAGCTAAAGCTATACCCAAGTTTATCAGTGCCAAATAGGAGGAAAAGACGGTTTTAATTAAGCCCCAAGATTAATCTCTTACATGAAAGAGTGACAAACAGTTAATAAAATATATCCCATAAGCACTTTCCAACAAAGGAGTTTATAATGGGTCAGCTAACTACAGCTGGAGGGCCAAATCTGGCTGCTGCTCATTTTTGTAAATAAAGCTTTATTGGAACACTGCCACACCTATTTGTTTGGTATTGTCTATTACTGCATTAGCATTACAAAGGCAGAGTTGAGTAGTTGCAATAGAGACCTACAAAGCCGAAAATATTTACTATGTGACCCTTTACAGAAAAAGTTTGCCAACCACTGGTTTATAAAAAAAAACGGCAGTCATGATTATGAAATTGAATTTAAGACAAGAGTACATGCTCCATCGACAGCAATTTCAGTTCTTCTGACACTGTGATGTAATGACTCTGGTGTAAATGATCATCTGTAACTTTTGTTACATAGATCTTATGCTTATTTAATGGACTGGAAGACTGAATTATTGCTTCCAACTCTTTACTCTCTCCCTGTGATAGAATTATACATCTTGCCACTTGGCCATGTGACCTCGTGGTGCTTCCTTCAGAGTGTGCAGAGGATATATCCCTGCCCGACTGACTTTGGGCTTGGCTGTATGATCTGCTTTGCTACTAGAACATTGGCAGGAGTGACTGCATGCTAACTCTCAGGTGTAAAGAAGCATGGCGAGTTTCTGCCAGCCTCCTTGGGTTTCCATTCATCTCCGCAAGAAGAAGATGCCCCAAGGGGCTGTTGCTCCTTTAGCCTGAGTCTTGGAATAAAAACATGTGAAACAGACCTGAACTCAACTTGAAACCTGGAGTCCAGCCTAGTCCGGCTGAGCTGAGTTGAGCCCAGTCAAAAGTGGCTGAACCTCAGCCAATCAGCATAAAATAAAATGTTTGCTTTTGTAAATCACTGACAGGTTTAAGGGTATCATTATGCAGCATCATGACAAGGACAGTAACAAAAAAAAGATGGATACATATGGTTATGGTACTGCTGTGTTTTGGGGCTGGCAAGAAACCAAACCCTTCCCTCTGCGGATGGGCCACAGCCTCATGTCAAGAAAGAGGCCATTCATTCATAGTGATGTTGTGGTGTCAGCCCTGTCAGTTCAACCAGGCAAGAGGCCTATTCTCAGACAGGAACAAAACAGAAACTGAATGGAAGTCATGCTTACAAAGAGTGAGGCAAAGAGAAAACCAACTGCATATGGCACTCTTCCTCATCAACAAGCCAGTTGCTAGGAAATGAGAATCCCAAGCCGGGTACCAGAGAAAGCCAAACTGAGAATCAAGAGCGAGAGTTTAGATGAAAGGGAACAGGACTTGACACGCTGGGAGTGAGCCTACAGAATCAGAGACTTGTAATTTATAAACTGGAATGTGTTTATGTTTCTTATATTTTCTTTGTTTCATTCCTGTCCCCGCTCAGTGAATAAAGAAGTTATCTTATGTTCCAGACCCCCTCAGCTGAGCTAAGTAGAAAAGGGGGCATTCTGGTCCCTGCCTAGGCTAGAGCTTCAAAGAGTGTGAAATGCTCCTCTAGGGGCCAGCACGTGGCTGCAGCACAGACGGTGGCACCAGAGCCCGAAGAAAGGGGACACCTGGACAGGGCATGGCTGGCTGCCTGGCCCGACTGCTCTCTACGTAGAGCTTTCATTTGAGGACTGACCCACGGGCTGTTCTGTGCTTTATGGATGGAGGAACTCTCTTACAGGGCCAGATTCTATACAAGAATGATAACACTCTTCCTCAAAATATACAAATATTTTTTTCTGCTCAGGAACTTGGCCTGAGCAGAGAGCCACAGAAGAGCATTCGTTCCCACCACTAGGGTTATTTAACGTCACATAAACAGTGCCCTTAAAACCACAAGGAAAAAATTACCTCTCGGATTCATAAGGATCTGGAAGAAGAGCACTGGTAGAGATGCAAGATGAAGTCGACTTATCAAAGTGGTACACGGCACCTGAAAAGCAAATGGAGACCTCAGTCCACGTTCAGAGTTAGGGAAGGGCATTTAAAACATTTCTTTCTACCTAAGGGACCAGAAAGAATTAAAAGACAAAAAATGTTCTTCAAGTTATACCAACTAGAATGAAATTCTTCAATATAAATGGAGAGTTTTTAGATTTGATCTTGAGTTTTATTTTCAAATCTTAATGAATAGCCACCAGAAGCATCTCTTAAAATCCCATTTTTGCTTTTGAATTTTCTTTATTCAAATGGTTTAAAAGATGCTTGTGTAATTAAAATTTTTAATCAAGAAAATGCTTTGTCATGAAATTTTGACATCTCTCTGGTCAGATCAGATTGGATAACGGTTTTAAAATTTTCTCGTGGTTTTCTTCATCCTAGACACAGCCTGTAGAATCCAACCGCCCAGCCCTGGCAGTTGTCTCCCTCACTAAAAATAAATATTCAGCCTCACCAGAATTAAGGAGAACAGAACTGCTTTTGATAAAGCATTAACAAAGTCATCTTACTTCTATTGAGGCGGTTCAGAAGCCAATTAGTAATTTATTCCAGAAACTAAGGTACACGACCGTCCTAGAATTAACATTGGCTTTCTGCAAAGGATTAGCCTTAGAGAATCCTTCCAGAGCACAATGAAGACATATGATGCTCTGAAAGCTAATAAGTGAAGAGACAAGTTTTGGAACTGGAGGGCTCACTCCTGCAAAGTAAATTATTTTAGGCACTAAGGCATCACAAATATTCCATTAAGCAATTCCTTAGTGGTTACCAATGGTTACCAGGTTCTCTTTCTGTTTTTTCATACAATCAAAACCCAAATTAATGTCTCAAACGAAAAGTGAGAAAACAATCCAGATCAGTCAGTGTCTAACCGTGAAACAGAGTATTTGAGTATTTCAAAGAGAGAGAATTTAATTTAGGGAATTGGTTACACAGAGAATGGAAGAACTGAGAAGCCAATCAGGGCAGTGAGGAGCCCAGAAGCCGGCGAGAACAAGAAGTCACAACCCTAAGCCAGAGGGACAAAGGCAGAGGTGATGTTCTTGGAGCTCTAGAGCTCGGGTAGCTCAGGGAAGCAGAACCATGGGGGACCTTGCTGGCGGGAGATGGCATCAGGAGACAGGCCGCTGCTAGAGACACTGCTGGACACAGAGAGGGACGGCTTCTTAGGGTGCCCTTCCTTCTCCGTGTCCTGGGCCAATGCCTCCCTGTGGCCAAACCCAACAGAAGCCAGATGCACAGAGCCTGGAAAGTGCAGCCTGCAAGGGGCAGAAGCCCCCTGCAGTAAAAGCAGGGCAGGGGGAGGCTGAGGAACGCATCTGAGAGCACACCGGTAACGGACCAACACACAATCCATTAAAGGAAGTTAGTTTGAAAAAGAAAAAGAACACACTTTTAAACCAAACTTTTCTGTGGAATACACGTTCTCCTGTGCAGATATTCTATGAACTTTCATCTCCTTTCATGAGGCTAAAACTTTCATCGCAAATGTACTAGCTGTCGACTACATGTAAGGCACTCTGTTAGGGACTGTGCAGATATAGCAGTAACATCTCTTCCTGCTTTCAAGGAGCTGATGCCCCTCTCCTCAGCGCATACTGTCACTTCCTCCACTCCCTGAACAGGCCCATGCTCCAGGCAAACAGAAGGCATCCTTTACTTCTCCTCCTTTCCTCTATAGTTTATACTATAACCTTTGACTAGAATTCGTTCATTCACTCAACAAACATTAATTCTAAGAGGTGAGCCAAGCCTTCAAGATGGAATAGGAATTAGCCAGGGAAAGGAATTCCTCTGTGGAGAGGTGAAGAGATGAGGAGAGAAGAAATTCCAGCCGGAGACGAATGAGAAAATCAGCGTGAAGTCAGTGGAGAACTGGAAGCAGTTTGTGCTTATAAAAGCGTATGGAGAGTGTGGCGGGAGAGGTCAGCGAGGGGCAGGGCTGGAGCACATGAGATATTCGCATTCCTTTCCCTGCTCCTCCCCCAACCAGAGGACCGGATGGCCACACGACCCTGTGGACCTGATCAAAAATTGTAACTGAAGAGGGAGCGGAGGAGAGAAACAAAAGAACAGTAAAGATCTGTGCACGGGCTCTTCCAAGTCACCCAAATCAGCCACGGTTCCTGACCCTTTTGAGATCCAAGTTGTTCAACACATCCTTAAAATAGCAGGCCTGCCAGAAGCTTGCCAATAAATCCTCCTTTTTTTTTTTTTTTTTGCCTTAAGTTAGTTTGAAGAAGGTGTTTGTTAGTTGCATCCTGGAGTTCTAAGGAAAACAATCATTCCCCTGAGAATGATCACTTTTACTTCCCAAAATGTGTTTCTTACTTATACAAAGAAGAATGTCACGGCAACAATGACTTTCATTATATGTTTTACAGTAGGTGCCAATATCCGTATTTTATAATGAAGATACAGGTTCTGCAAGGATAAATAACTTGCCCAAGACCATAATACAGTCAGTGTTGGAGGTGAGACTCAAATTAGGTGACTCTGAAGTTCAAGGCTGTTGCCACTATAAATGCTGCCACTTCTGAAGTTTTAAAATTTGCATCACTAATTGGGAGCCTCCCCTGACCCAGTCTCCTCTTTTCTAAACATTATAACACTGTCTCCCTTCAGAACGTACGTGAAGAGCACAGATGTTAGAATTTGAAGTTCAAAGATTACTGTTCCACTTTTAAAAACACACACAAAACTTTTCATTTTGGAATGATTTTAAGTTTACAGGCAAGTTACAAAGATAGAACAGAGAGTTCCCAGTACCCCTCACTGTTTCTCCTAACGTTAACTTCCTACATTTCTCAAATTTAAGAAACCAACATAGCTACACTGCTTTTAACCAAACTCTAGACTTCATTCAGATTTCACCAGTTTTTCCGCTAATGTCTTTTTTTTCTGTTCCAGGATCCAATCTCGAATCCCACATTGCTTTTAGACTGCCTCAATTTTTAACTTAAAAAAACAAAAACGGAGACATTTAAAACTCAAGTTGGACCTAAATGTAAAGTACTAGATTTCCTGTTTTTGGGCAACTACCCTTTGGAAAGTCTCCTTCAGATCACAAATAGCCTGATATTAGTTAGGTCTATTAATGCCTAGATTTATTATCTTTTCTACTTTTTTCTCCTTATAACTTAACTTGGGTTGGAAATACATGCATATATTGTTTTCAAGGACTCAGTCAATTCAAACAGCTTTCTCATCCTGTGCCACTCAAAATATAAAATCTTGACTTTTTTTTCCTTGTATGTTTTCCAGGTTTCCTCCAATAAATAATTTTATAATAAAAAAAATATTTAGTGTGCCATACTGTACTTCTAAAAGGAAATAGGATTTTTTCTAATATGGACTCCAATGGGCTCACTCATGTATTGAGTGTGTACTCCATGAAGATGCTAGGCTCTGACGAGGGCAGGGATGTCAACATGCATTTATCCTTCCCAATCAGAGCTCAGGCTGAATCAGCTTTACCACTGGTACCAACTTGGAGATCTACCTAATTTGATTCTTGAATATCATGAAACTGTAGTTCAGTTTTTTCTGAGACATAATGTTTGAAATTGATTGAATTACTACTGTCATTGCTTCATTCCTTCCCTGTATTAGAATTACATAGCTATGCCCTTGTCATGTGGCTTTTCAGCATCTGCCACTGAAATGCATGGTGTATATTTCCATCTCACTGATGTTTGGCTTGGCTGTGTGACTTGCTTTGACCAACAAAAAGTGGGTGAAAGTGACACTGTGCCAGTTTCAAGCTGAGGGTTTAAGAGACATCATAGGTGTCTGCTCATGCTGTAGCCTCCTGTGACCCACCTGAGGAAATCTTGACGCAGGTTGATACTGTCCCTTCAGACTGGACTCCAGAATTAAGACAGATAGAGCAGACTCAAACCTGACTAGAAGCCTCAAGTCCAGCCTAACCCAGCCTAGACCAGCTGGAGCACATCTGGTCAGCAGACCAGTTTTTGCTGTTGTAAACCACTGAGGTGTTGAGATGTCTGTTATGTAGCAAAGCTGATTAATACACCATCAAAGTAGACCAGACAAATAAATTAACTTCTCTCAAATAAGCCCTAACAACCTGGTTTGGGAATACAGCAACCCATCTGCAGCAGATTCAACTTACTTCCAGGCATCAGTTCAAAGTGAGGCCTTCCTTCTTCAGTGGACATAAGAGTAGCCAGTTTTCCTTCTATCATCTCTCCATCAATGAATTTTCCATAAAGAGCAGTCCTCTCATCAGGGTACACATAGGCTATCTTCTCTCCAGTCATCTCCCCATCTTCGTTTACTTCTCCTACAAGGCTGCCTCCATCCTGATGGGAGAAGCCAAAAACCAGAAAATATTATATATAGTATTTATCTGTATGACACGAGTTCAAGAAATTTCTCCTGTGCACTCCCATTGTTAATAGCACTGATATGGATCATAAGTTTAAGAACTCAGAGCTTTTTTTTTTTAGGTTTTTAAATTTTTCCTTCGTCTCTCCAAAGTCCCCCAGTACATTTTATATTTTAGTTGTGGGTCCTTCTAGTTGTGGCATGTGGGGCACCACCTCAGCATGGCTTGATGAGTGGTGCGAGGTCTGCGCCCGGGATCTGAACCAGCAAAACCCTGGGCCACCAAAGCAGAGTGTGTGAACTTAACCACTTGGCCACAGGGCCGGCCCCAGAACTCAGAGCTTTTCACATGGGTGAGAAAAACACGATGCACATCTCCGCATCCAGCTCCATACAGATAAACTGCTACAAGTTGTATGTATAGGGGACATATAAGCCTGATTTAGAGTCAGAGGCTGAGGCGCACTTTAAAATCCCGGACAAGTTACTCTATTTTGGTTTGCTATCTAAGAAACAAATATGTTATATTTGTAATATTAGTTACAAATTTAAATATTAGTTACAAATTTAAAAATGTAAAAATTTACATTTAAAGAAAATATAACTGAGTGTTACTTTGGGCCAGTATGAAATGTGATGAAGATCTGTAGCAAGACAGTCTACTAATCATATGCTCTCACATCTCAATGTTGAATTTTGGATTTCTGGTCTATTAAGAAAATCTCTAGTTCAAATGTACTTAAGAATTAATTTAGTATACACGAGTAAAGAGAGTTGTCTGCATTTTCTAAGAGATAAACCAAAGGACTTCTCGACACTGTCTTTCTGAGAATCTGATACCATCACTTTTTTTGGAGTTAGAAGGAAAAGTGAAAAAAGACCCACTAAATTCTACTCCCTTCCCATCACTTCTTCCTTTTCACTTTTCTTTATTGACGGCTCCCTCCTGCCTCCTTCCAGGAGAGGGGCCAGCTGTGCTTCCTGTTTAGCTCTGTCATTTACTTCATTCCTAAGGGTCATTAAATGCTTTAGGGCAGAGGCTAACATAGAATAACACAGAATTCCTGGTGAGTGCTAAGGACACAGTAGGTGATCCATAAATATGTTTTGAATTGAACTGAGATACCAAAAAATAATTTAATATATATGCAAAAAATAATCTAATCTAGGGTGCAAGAGATGTTTTCTTTTTTTTCCCCATCCAGAAGGTTCTTATGGTATAACTTGAAAATATAAGACCTTTGTGGGTTTGATATTACAATACTAATGCCATGACATCTTCCAAAAGCTTGGTTATTTCCCCAGCTCGAAGGTTCTAGGAGCAGCTACTCAAAGTCAGTGATGTAGGATGACTTCTGAGTGATCCCAAAAGCTGCTTGCTGAGAGACAGCAGGAAAAAATAACATCAGGTACATGATTTCTCCAGTTCATCGTAGTCTAATGGTTCTTTGGAGAAAAAAGGTTATAAATTAAAAAACGAATCACAGCACTTCCAAGAAAGAAGAATACTTGGAAGCCTTTTTCATGGATAGAAAGTGCATCAGGGATATATTATTGCTCTTTCTCTACCCTCAGTTGATTCTTAATAACCCAGCATAAATAGGGGTGATACTTTCGGCAAGATCTGCCTTCAGGCTTTCAGCGATTATTGAACTGACGGCAGTGGGAGCATTTGTGCTTCTTACATGTCGTAACTAATACAAACCATCAACACTGATATTTTTTCTGTCTTTCTAGGGTTTCACATTTTCCCCTTAAATACTTTAAACTTCCGGTTTTGGGGACAAGTGAATTTATGTGTTAGAATGATAAAGCAGAGATTCTTCATTTCCAAAAGGAGTTATAAATTTTTAGTTAAAAACTTTACATCACTGTTCCAAGGTAAAATTTCGAAAGAAATAAACTGTCCTTAGAGTGAGCTAATAAATACTGTAGGGAGAATCATTATTTTTTCCTGTCTTTGTTCCTGCTTTGACCCCATGTCACAAAAACTTCCTTGTCTGCTGTGTCAGGGAGTGTTGGGGAAGAAGCTGCTGGTTTCTCGCCTCTGCTCAGTGGCTCCTCTTGGTGAGAGGAGGAACCATTCGTCTGATTAGCAAGAGGCAGGGTCTGACACCCACCGACTTTCATCTCTCTACTGGGTGGCAGCTAACAGAAGAGAGCCTGCTGTTCCCATGTGTCCTGCTGCATTTTTGCTTACCCTCTCCTGGGTCCTGGAAACTGGCAGTGCCACAGGCTGTACCTGTCCCCTCTCCATTCCTGTCCTCTCCTTGGGGAAGTGCCCCAGGCAGGCCCTACTCCCCCAGAGGAAACCTGCAGCTTTCTAGCTGCTCTGTCTGCAGCTGGTCCATCTGTTCAGTTCAGAGGGAAAGGAGTAGAAGCCCACACCACATCTCCTATCCAATACTGCCATTATAAAACCGACATCTTGACCCCTGACACCTATGTCTATTTCTCGGTTGATTTTGAATCCAGAGAGCAGCTGGGTGAAATGAGCCCCCTCAACTGCCAACAGATACCTTATATAAAGCGAGACTTATCAAACAAGTTAATTTTGAAAGCTTATAACTTCCCAGTGTTTCCTTCCTAAGGCAGAGTCTTCTCTTGGTATTTAATAAGATAATTAAGGCTAATGACTAAAATGTAGCTGCATATTTAGGTTTCAAAATGCAACTATATTGAGTGAGGTGGATCCACTCATCTTAGTCCATCTTTGATCTCCTCTAGGGACTTTGCTTATAGTCAAAAGTAAAATGATAGGTAGCGGGAGAATCTGGTAATCCATATTTTGCCTCTTTCCTACACTCACCCTCACGCAGAGAGTTCCACTTTCCCTGACTTCAAGATTCACTGTGGCACAACCAGAGGCACTCACAACTAGAATATACAACTATGTACTGGGGGTTTTGGGGATAAGAAGGAAAAAAAAAAAAGATTGGCAACAGGTGTTAGCTCAAGTGCCAATCTTTAAAAAAAAAAAAAGATTCACTGTCATATCGGCGGGTCCCCAGCACTGGGCAGCAAGATGCTCAACATGCCCACTCATGAAGCAACGAAAGCTTCTGTCTTCCTAACTGGTAGGGACCTCCACCACTCCCCTCTTCCTGCTTGCCTTGTGGGCAGTAACCGAAAGGACTTCTGATCTATTGCAGAGCCTACCAAGAGGATGTACATATGCTTTAGTAATGATTAAAAAAATGTTTTACAATGTTTTTTCCTTATGCCCTGTTCCTAGAGATTAACTAATTTTTGAAGAATAATAATATGTAAGTAGATTTAGCTGGGACTACTTTTCTCATTATACATGTAATAGATTCTTTGTTTTTATTAATACTTTTTAATCATAACACAAGATTCAGAGCAAGAAAAAATGTATTTTGACTTAAGCTCTGGACAACATAAAATATCAGATAAAATATTTTCTCAGGTCTATTTTCTGAAACATTTTCTGGAAATTCATTAACAACAGATGGGATATTTGAAATGCAAACAAAAATTAGAGCATTAACTCCCAACCATGGATTTCGCCACATCTTTTTGCTCTAATAAACTACAGAAATATCATAAAATGCTATCAAATACTCAAAGGCAAGTTAATTTTAATCACCCTAATTTAAGGGATATAAACCACGAAGCACCTTATAACGCAGGGAGTGGTACTGTAAAATGAAGTAACAATGGTGTAGTAAGTCCAAAAAGATGGGAAATTGCTGGATTTGTTCTTATGTATGAGAAGCAGAATAGGATTAATTGCAACAACAAAATATTCCACCGTGTCTTTCTATATACCAAAGGAATATTTTTAAAAAGCAATATATTTTTGTCTTTATGAGTGGTACAATAAAATCAATTTGTCCCACTTTGTTTTATTCATGATTAATCATTCCTTTTCAAAACAACACCGAAAAGGAATTCGTAGTAGATGGAAGGACCAACAATCTAAGTCAATGAGGAACAGCAGTGAGATAGCACACCTCATAAACTGCTGCCTTTAGCTACCGTGACCCTCAAGTTTCATAGCTTCACATTTTCTAACACAGGGAATACATTTTACTCTTTATTGTGAAAAGTCAAAGCATCTTCTTAAAACATGTTACTTTCCAGCACCATGAAGTCACAAGGCTTACTGGGTAATATATCCAGCACACGCCATGCCGAATGTTGTCTTTATATTGCCCCTTGAAGATCAGTCTCCCATCTGTGTCGTATTCCTGGGCTGGTCCATTCAGCTCTCCGTCTACATACGTGCCCTGGAGAACGCCCCCGTCCTCATACGTGTAAACTCCCTGGCCCTGCAGGGCATCGTCCACGTAATATCCCTCCAGAGTGCTGTGAGAGAAGGGGGACAAAAGGGCAGAGTCAGATCACGACTCAAGTCTCCTGAAGAAAATGACCACCAAGGAACTGCATGCCCAGCTCTGCTGCAACGCTGACCTGCATCCGTGCATCCTTCTGAATGCTCCTAGATCGCCAGGAAAAATACTCCCAAGACACGGGTAGGATTAGGAACAGGGATGGAGACTAAATTCCTCATCTCTTGGTACCTATTAATCCTTTTTCTCTGCTGGAGGAAAGAGAGAAGGAAGAAGCCACAGCAGAAACTGAGAACAAGCCTCATCGGAATATGTTTCCAAGGCTAGACGCTGACCAATACTGGGCAATAGAAACGCTCGTGTTACCCTTTCCATATATAAACCACTTATGCTTCATTTCCCTCAAGAGTGGTCCAGAATTCACTGGTAGTTCTCAAGGGTCTTTCAGATGGCTTGTGTGTAGTGGTTTCTAATAATACAAATGTGGTATAGAATGGGTAAATGTCTACAGATTGGTTTTAAGTTATTAATGTATCATTTATTGGTGACAGCCATAATTGGTATCATATCAAAAGAATCCCCTTCCATCTCTTTGGAAGATATGTGGGGATTTATTTAAGTGTGTGCGCGCGCGTGTGTGTGTGTGTGTGTGTACATGATTATGGCAAATAGGGGCAAATAAGGAAGAGTGCAGGCGACACCTTGCTAATATCATTAGCAGCCTGATAAAGTTTGTGAGCCACAGTCCTAGAACAGAAGGAAGCTCACAGCGGTGCTCATGCTGACTTTACAAGTACCTCTCTATCTCTCTCTCCTCATAAAACACTTTTGGAATTTCCATAACATGTTTTCAGTGTTAGCCTCACAAAGGCCATTGTGCAATCAAACTAAATTTACCAGAAACTCCCTTTATGTACTGAAATTTGGCATAAGGGGAAGACCAGTTCAATTTTTTAAGTTTAAAAGGTAAAATGTTTAGCAACAAAGACAGTTTGATTCCTTTAAGGTGTGCAGATGGCATTCATTCATTAATTTAACTAACAAACATTTATGGGGTGCCTTCGAAGGAGCAGGCATTGTGCGAGGTTTGAGAAAGCAAGACGAAGAAAACAAACACAATCAAATGGGAGAGACTGGAAGCTCACACTGCAGACTGGGGACAGGTGGAACACAAATGGCACCATGGGGACTGAGACGGCTGCACCTGACGCTGCCTGGTCAAGTCTTGTCTTTCTTTAATGAATGACAGAATGATCTGCAATTATTAAATGAAAAGTACAGTCTAAATAACGATAGCCTTTGATTACATTGTAATTACACTATTTGTAGTCTCCCAAGGAGATAAATAGTTCTCTTTCAGTTTTGTTTGTACTATCAGTGACAAATAGGTTTAGTAAATTCATGAAGAGAATAAAGTGCACTTTAGCATAGCCCTTGCATAAATAATCAAAACTCTAAATCTGCGAGGTTGGAATTAATGAGATTCAACTGTCATTAGACTCACATTAGATGCACAATAAAAAAAAAAAGAACAACCTTGATGAAGGATAACTAATCAACTGAGATCATGATGCAATATAGTGCAAAAAACTATTTAATCTTCGATCTTCATTTTTAGGATTGCCAGATAAAATACAGGATGCTTGGTTAACTTTGAATTTCAGATAAACAACAAATTTTTAGTATAACTGTGTCCCAAATATTGAATGGGACACAGTTATACTAAAATATTTTTTCGTTGTTCATCTGAAATGCCATTTTAACTGGGTGCCCCGAATTTTTATTTGCTGAACCTGGCAACATAATGACTTTGGATTCTCGAGAGTTTGCAAAGGGTGACTGTGTGTGTTTGGGTAGAATTATCCCCTGACAGTTGAATTTGCCAATATTTCTCAGGTTTATGATCAAATTTACAAGACACGGGACTTGTGAACCAGTTAAACAATAATATAGAATTGTACCTATTCCCTGCTAAGCATATCCAGTAGCTTGTCCCACTCTCCCTTACAATGGAGCCCATCCTTGTTAGTATCATAATACTAAGAACAAACTATTTCCCCTTAGCCCAACTGATCTAAGATACATCAAAACAAATTCTTAAGGCACTGGGGAGCAAAACGTGCTGCGTTATTTTTCAGCACCTGCCTGACGAAACAGCTTAGCTCTCTCGGCAAATTTTTATGGTAGCCTCGCTGGAATCTGCTGACAAAAGGGGCATGTCATCACACGAACTGGGTTTTCCAGGGCAATAAAAATGACAGACTTTGAAAACCTCTGGCACTGAGGAAAGAAGATAAAAGCTTTCCGGTCTGGTGTTAAAGGTGTTACCCTTCTTTCTTTTTCCTCCTCTAGGGGAGGCTGGTAAACTGTGGCCTCCTGCCTGTTTCTGTAAATACAGTTTTACTGGAACATAGCCACGCACATTCCTTTCCGTATCCTCTATGGCTGCTTTCAAATTACAACAGCAGAGTGGCATACTTGCGACAGAGACCGTATGCGGCCCCAAAAGCCTAAAATATTTACTATCTCACTCTATACAGAAAAAGTTCGCTGACTCCTACTCTAGAATCCTCTGCTCACATTAGTTTATTCACTGGCCCCAAGCACACCTCCATCTATCTTAGCTTTCATGCTATATTTTCCTTGCTTTTTCCCTTAAAGCATATGTAATCAAACTTTTTAAATCCCTGAGGACAAATTCAGGGGAAAAAGTTGTGTGTCACATTTTCTTTCTTTTTCATTCAAAACAAAAATAACCTTGCGATAGTAATGAATATTCTCAAACCTCTGGCATTTTTCTATTCAAAAAAGAAATAAATTATGAGAAGACGGCACTATTTTGTAGCCACTAAAGGGTTAATATCTGGTCATATTTGGGAAGTAGCTACATAGAAGCGGCTGCCCAATCTTTCTTGCTGAAACTGGACTGAGAGTTGTGCCATGGAGCAAATCTGCTCATCACTGGCCTAACCAGAGCCTACGCATCCTCCACATGTGGAGCCCTACTTCCCACAAAATCTACCCTCATAGGAGCCTAGTCATGGGCTATTATTGGACTTTCCAGGTCTTTATCGATGGTCAACCTATGTGTCCTGTTTCTCTAATGGGATTATAAGCCCTTTTTGGGAACAAATTAGGCATTACCCATCAATGTATCCCTCCTCTGACATACAAACGTAGGATACCTTCAAGTGGCATTTCCTAAATGAAAGAATGGAAATGGGAACTGGGATAATTTTGCTTTGAGAAGAGAAGATGGAGAGGGAAATAGTGTTAACAACGTTGCTCCAGTGCAGGGAGTGCTCTGCCCCTGAGGTAAATGTGCATACAGTCTGCACGCTAGCAAAGTTTCTGAAACTCTCCCTACCTTCTTTCTTCATTTGTAAAGTGGACTCCCAATAGGGTTTCTGCAAGGATTAAACGGGTTAATATACATCAAATGTTTAGAAGATGGTCTGGCATATAAGAATGGCTTGAATAAATAATTGCCATTATTATTAAGCATGTGTATTGACGCATATGATGGTGAGCTTTCTACTGAGAAACTGGGTTTAAAACAGCAGCATCAGAGAAACAGCTATGAGACACTGCAATACACAGTTAAAGAAATTAACAAAACTGCTTTAAATCTACTGGAAAAAACAAGCAAGAAAGATTCCTCTCTGTCTGGAATAATTTATAAGTGATCTATTAAATGAGGGGAGGATAGAATAAATGCCTCTTTAAATGAAAAAAGTAATATGCATTCATTGCAAAACAAACAAACAAACAAAAACCAAATCAAGCACTATGAAGATGTAGAAAGTGGAAATTCCTAGTACTCCTATCCAATTTGGCACACATCATTTAAGACTTTTTTCCATTTATATTATGCATTTTCTCACCTTTTGTTGTTGTTTTAACAAAAATAGGATCACACTATACACAATGTTCTGGACTCATGCTTTTTTAAAGTCCTTTTCAACATCTTGGCAGATTCTTTAGTATGTTAAGAAATGAAAAATAAAAAAAGGTATTTCAATTGTTTGATTTTTCTGGCAACAGCATCTGAATCAAATAACTGGAAAATGTAGAGGAAACTAAAGCATCAATTTTAATTAAATTTCTTTCTCTGCATATACACATGGACCATTTTTATCTGTTTTATCAAAGCTCTTATACTTTAACTTCCAGTAATAAATTAAATGAGGAAATCTAACTTACAAAGAAAGAGAGAATTTTTATAATTGTTTACCAAGACTGATACATCTGCATTCTATTCAAATAGTAGTGTATTTTCATTAAAAAAATCTCTTTAATATCTGAACACACAAGCGTGTTCTTAGGAGATTGCCAGCTTTGGCTTTTCCTTGGGGTCTACAAGCTTTGGAGCTCTCCACCTCATGAGGCATAAACTCTGTTCCCTTCCTTTCGCCAGGTATAGTAAAACAAGAACCAAGAGGGATATTTAAAATAAGTCGTAATTCTACTTTAAATTCCCATTTCTAACCAAATTAAATTGTGACTCAGCATTAAAACATTGTTTCAGAAATTATTTTATATGACAATATATATTATCTCTTAAAATACTGAAAACTAAGAAAAGAAGAAGAAGAACATTAACAACAAAGCCAAACTGTCTGCTAGGGCTATTTATTTCCAACCAGAAGCTTCTACTTCTTCCAAGGTGTGATAGGCAAGCTGGATGGAGCACTATAATGCTTCCATGTAAGATATTGTGCTGTGTATCTTCAAAGTTTTTTACCCTTTGATAGAAGGTCTATAAGTCTGTAGGATCTGATTATTATAAAGGCTCAAAACAGTAAAATATTTGAGGAGCAATTAATGAAATTTAGTTTTGCTCTCTAAAAAGAAACCTAAGAAAACTCTGCTAGCCATTTAATAATAATAGTAACAATAATAATGATAAAAGATCATCATCATCATCACCCATCCTTGATACTGAGGGCATTATGCTAAGTGAAATAAGTCAGACCGAGGAAGACAAGTACTGTATGTCTTCACTTATATGTGGAATTTAAAAAAGCCCAACTCAGAGAAAGAAAGAGTAGAATAGAAGGTAGAGTGGTTTCCAGGGGCTAGGGTGTGGGGGAAATGGAGAGATACTAGTCAAAGGGTACAAACTTCCAGCTGTAAGATGAGTAAGTTCTGGGCATCTAATGTACAGTATGGTGACTACAATTGATAATACTGTATTCTATACTTGAAAATTATTAAGAGAGGAGATCTTAGATGTTATCAGCACATACACAAAGATTGTAATTATGTGAGGGGATGGAGGTGTTAACTAACTTTATTGTGGTAATCATTTCTCAATATATACATATATCAAATCATTGCATTGTACACCTTAAACTTACATATGTTCTATGTCAATAATATCTCAATAAAGCTGGGAAAAAACCGCATATACAGAGCAATAGAAAAAAAATCCATGCTTCCCCATGAGCGCCTACTTGGTACCCTCCACGCTACAAGGTCTTTACAGGTTTTCTCATTCAGTCTTCACAACTCAGAGAAGCAGGTATAATTATCTCCATTTTACAAAAGAGGAAGAGGGCAACTCTCTAGAACAGGGTCCTCTGAGTTGATTCCTTAGCAAAAACTCCCATCAATCTGCCAAGCTCCTACCAAGTTGTTCAAGCTCCTACAAGAAAGTAACTGAACTCACCCCAAGACCTCTTTGAACTTTTCACAATTACAGCCAATAAGTGACTTCAAGTAAAATTAAAGCATGGAAGAAAGGCAGTCAAGACCACAGGTATTTCTTTGTTTCTAGTTAGAGGAGGGTAGTAGATGTGGTAAAAAGAGAGGTGGGCTCTAATTGAACTCACCTTGGCTTGACTGTCAGCTCCAACCCTTACTAACTAGGTGACCTTGGGCAAGTTATTTAACCACTCTTTGCCTTAGTTTCTTCCTATGTAAAATAGAATTATAAACCTACTTCAGAGCCTGCCCTGATGGCTTAGTGGTTAAAGTTTGGTGCACTCTGTTTCAGCAGCCAGGGTTTGGTTCTCGGGCACGGAACCACACCACTCATCTGTCAGTAGCCATGCTGTGGTGGTGGCTCACATAGAAGAACTAGAAGGACCTACAACTAGA
The DNA here is from genome assembly GCF_021613505.1 of Equus quagga. Lineage (NCBI taxonomy): Eukaryota > Metazoa > Chordata > Mammalia > Perissodactyla > Equidae > Equus > Equus quagga. The sequence goes on from NC_060269.1 coordinate 29,050,649, forward strand.
ATATACAACTATGTACTGGGGCTTTAGGGAGGGGAAAAAAAAAAAAAGAAGACTGGCAACAGACTGGCTCAGGGCTTTCCTAGCAAAAAAACAAAGCAAAAAACTTTATCCTTCTGGCCCTACCTGATCAGGCTTCTGCTTTAAAACAAAAAAAAAAAAGAGAGAGAGAGAGAGAAGAAGAAGAAAAAGATAAAAGCTACTTCACAGATTGCTATGAAGGCAACGTGTCCAGTGTTGAACAAATGATAAGTATCCAAAGTTATCCATTTCTTTTCCACTCCCTTTGTTCTTGTATGCCACAAAAATTTTTGCCTTAATCAGAACCGTTCATTAGAATACAGATGAATATATTTGTTGAGCCTGGTTCCAATGAAAGCTGGATGACTGTCAGGAACATAGAAGGGACTTTTGTGTTGTGTGGGAGGTTGGAATATATGACTTCAGAAGTCCATTCCAACTCCAATTTCTCTGAAATGTGACCAAGCACTTTCTAAAAACCAAACACAAGGGGCCAGCCTTGTGGTGCAGCAGTTAGGCTTGCACGTTCTGCTTCTTGGCGGCCCTGGGTTTGGCAGTTTGGATCCCAGGGTTCGCCAGTTTGGATCCTGGGTGCAGACATGGCACCACTTGGCAAAAGCCATGCTATGGTAGGCATCCCACATGTAAAGTAGAGGAAGATGGGCATGGATGTTAGCTCAGGGCCAGGCTTCCTCAGCGAAAAGAGGAGGATTTGCAGCAGTTAGCTCAGGGCTAATCTTCCTCAAAAAAGAAAAAAAAAACCCAAACACAAGAGATTCTGCATGGACCCGTCACCTGGGAAATGTCAGCCTTTCTCAGGAGCTTCTCCACGGGCAGCCTCACTTAGGTTATTTGGCCAGTGAGAACTTACAAGGAGCTCTCTAAGCCGGACATATTAATATAGCAAATCAACCTCAGAAAACGACTTGGGCACAGGAGAATGAAGTCACGTAGTAGTAAATAACACTTTGCAATCTAATTGGCATGTCAAGGAGAAGGAACAATAGTATAAAAAAAGAAAACTGAATGAAGTAACTCATCTCTATCTCATAATCAGGCTAAAAACCACGTGATTCCTTAATATTACAGAGCCCAAAGAAAATCTGCATTGAAACACCTCTTTCTTGCTACTATTCTAGGATTTCAAGAAGTCCTGCTAAATTGTCTTTACATCCATAAATCTTGGTTGAAATGAGAACAATTAAGGAAAAGATACATTAAAATAAATATCCATAATTGGGGATTAGTATAAAAATTAGAGTCGTGTGTATCAAAGTATTTTTGCATACTAAAAGTTTTCATAATACCCCACAGTATTCCAGTGAATCCACTGATGCCGATCGACTGCAGAGCCACACCAACAAAGCATCAAGACGCCTTTTTCCTTAATACACAAATGCCTTTATCTCAGGACTAGAGCAGGTGTTAAGAAGTCCCAATTCTCTAATCTTAAGACAATTTTCTTCTTTCCTTTAAAAAAGGGAGGAAAATGGAAAACAATAGCTGCTTGAAACAACAATTTTCAAAATAAGGTCAATTTTTGCATTCATTCTTCATTTGTGAGATAAAACTATCTGGTAAAGAGTGAGTGGTCTGACTTTAGCTTTCCGACTTAACAAGCTGGTTGTAGTAGCTTAGCTCTTCTATTCTACATTTTGTCGTATAAAGAAGGAAAGACTAACTGTTAATATTTGTCTAAAAACTAGCAAATATTCTGAAGTTGAGACACTAGTAAAAAGGTGAACAATGTACATATTGGCTGTTGAAACTGAATCCAGAGATTTAGAAATAGATAGCAATTTCCTTATTTTACCTTGAATATACTTAATTAAGATGCTTAAATTCTCTGTCAACAGTGGTTACCTCCATGACATGGGGGTAACAGTAAAAAAAAATAGAGCACATTCACTTTTCACGTTTCTGTATTTCTTGAAGTTTTTTATTCTACCAAGCATTTGCCACATACGAAATTTAAAAATAAAATAAAATATTCTGCTTTTATCCAGGAACTTGGTTAAAAAATTTAACAGGGCCATTTTTCCTGGTGATCTGAACATTTAAAATTTGTATTCAGGTTTATCATGTTCTGTGATAAGGGAAAAATTGATTCTAGATTTTTCTTTTTTTACAGTAGCCTTCCTAATGAGTGTGAGGTGGTATCTCATTGTAGTTTTGATTTGAGTTTCCCTAATGATCAGTGATGTCGAGCATCTTTTCTCATGCTTATTGGCCATTTGTATTATCTTCTTTTTGTTGTTGTTGAGGAATATTAGCCCTGAGCTAATAAAATCCATGCCAATCTTCCTCCACTTTGCATGTGGGTCACCACCACAGCATGGCTGACAAGTGGTGTAGGTCCATGCTTGGGATCCAAACCTGCAAACCTGGGCCACCAAAGGCGAATGTGCTGAACTTAACCACTATGCCACGGGGCCAGCCCCTAGAATTTTCTTGATATAAATTCATATTTGTTTGAAACCTTACCATAAATCACACACCCAGTTAATGGCATAGATTATGGTGATGGACATATCCTTAATTCCAAACTCACCAGATTGTATACACTAAATACTTCAGCTGTTTGTGTGTGAATCATACCTCAATAAAGTAGTTTTAAAAAAACACACACACACTTGGGTTCAGGTTTTACATAAGATTAGAAGGTATCAGGCCAAATTTTCTGTCAATACACTTTATGATTTTCCAAACACAGGTTCCCACAATTGCAAACAAACCCTCTGATGGGAGCACAAGCCAGCACTACAGGTTTGAACAACTTTCTTAAACTCGAACAGAAACTTTTTGTTTCCTCACCTGTTATTTCAAAACCTTGATTTCACCCTTTTTTGGGGAAATTTTTCCAGACTGAAGCCTCCTGACTGTCAGTAAAGGCACAGAGTTCCCACTTTATTTTACCTAACACATGAGACCCTAAAAATTGGGAGTGGTAATAGAGAGAAAAATTAATAGGTAAATGCAAATTAAGGCATTCTTAATTTAAATGCAAATTAATTTAAATGTAATTTAAACTAATTTAAATGCAAATTAAGGTGTATTCTTCATGTGGAAACAACTGACTTCTTCATGACCAAATCTTGCATCCCCCTTAGAAAGAGCTAAGAGATTCCGTGGCCTTTTTTTCAGTCCTAAGACTATCTCACTAATTTTTACAGCAAATTCTTTTAGCAGATGTCTCATAACATGATCAGTATTAGGGTTAAGATAGATGGTGACAAGAACTTGTCGCCACATGGCTTCATCACATGTCATAAAAGCTGTGATACTGACCTTCTACCCTCAAGGTCATCTGAAGAAGTTGAACAAAGGTAACCTCTCAAGGTCCTCACTAATACCATCATTTTTTGGGTCTACTATTTGACCCAAATCTCTATAGGTGTTTGAAAGGTAGGTATAAATCCTAGTGAATTGGAGCCTCGAAAAGATTTTTTAAAAAGTCTATCAATTTATTTCTATCCCATAGATAGCTACTGGCTTAGTGCTTCAGCCTGACCTAGAGCTTCGGCTTTCTCATGTCATGAACACGTGCAAATTACTGCATTTGTATGACACACTGGGGTAACTGGATGAAGCTGCTTGGAGCCAGGATTGACCAGTTTGACAGAAGGAGGGAGGTGCTCAGCAAGTGTCAGGCCCCACTCAGCACCCTAGGGCTGAGGGTGTCAGTGTCTCAGAGTTAACATGCAGCTCATTCTTGGCACACTGGTTCAGAAGCTCTGGGTATCAGGTCTGTGAAGCAAGCAAGTAACCAACACTAAGTTCAATCAAACCTGTTGGACTGTTTTCCCATAGTCAATCACTTACTGGGTGTGATCATCAAACTACCAGATTTAAAGCATGAGTGTGTGGGGGGTGTGGGTGCGCGGGTATTCTGGGTGAATTCTACTCTCTCTTTCAGCTCCCATATTCATTCAGCAAGAGTTTTTTTTCCTTTTTCTTTTTTTAGTACCAAATTAAGAGAAAGTGCTATGAAGCATAGAAGATGAAATAGGCATAGAGTGTGCCCTCAAGGAAACCTCTGTCCTGTAGGGGAAACAAGACATTTACATAATATATATTTGTTGAATGAATAAAAGAATAATTGCAGCATAAGGTAAAAAGTAACACCTTCCAGAAAAGAGCTCTGAGTGAACTGCATTGGGAATGAGGCAGGAAGTGTCCCTCTGGACAGGTTAAAAGGTTCAGGAGAGAAGAAAGCACTGACACCAAATCTTGAAAGAGGCCACCACGGGACTCAGGCATTCACCGGGTATTCCCAGCAGAGCAAAAGAAAGGAAGTAAAATATCTGGCCACTTAAAATGTACATTTTGCAAGCAAATCTCTGCTGAAAAAGGTGGGGTATGGGGCTGGGGGCAATGGGAAAGAGAAGGTTGGAATCCATAACTAAAAGGAAACTTTACAAAAGTTCTGTGATGTGTTTTTATTGCTTTCCTCGCCCCTCATTATGTCAGATCATTGAGGGCCTGGGGAACAGTTAATATCTTTAAAAACAACTCACTCCACCTACAGAAAAGGGATTCTGTGTCACAAGCCAATCCCTGTGATCACCCTTCAACTGCCAGCTTAGACATTTTCCTTCCCAAAGGAATTCCAAGGTTTAGGAAGCTTCAGCTTGCTACCAATGTCGCGAGCTTCGTAAGTGGTGCTACATTCCATAGAATCCTATAACCTGCTTTAGCTAAATCCACTTCTGTATTACCCAGTGAAGTGGTCTGAAAAGAGCTGACCCTTCCACGGCTCTGAATTCCTGTAGATGGTTGAAAAATTCACATGGCCACTCTCATTCCTGAAGTGGACATGGTGTAAAGTCATTGTGGAAAAGCCGGGCCCATGCAACCCCATCTCTTCTTGAAAGAGAAAGGTCCTATAGTCATTTCCAGCTATCTCAAGAGAGTAAGGAGCTTCTGCTGTATAGCCTCCTCACACAGGAGGTGAAAGCAAAGTAAAAAGAACCCTGCTGTGAAAAATATTTTAACTAGAGATAGAAGATAAAAAACACTAGTTTTGACATCAGCATTAAGGTATCTCACACACAGACCAGTTATCCCAAAGACAAGCATTTAGAACGCCGTGAGTCTGGAGCTGTACACCTCTTCCGTCTACCAGTCCATGTCTTAGCGCTTGGACTGTGATAATGTGACTTTGAACAACTTTGCTAAATATTTTCTTAACCAATCTCATGAGGAAAGAACAACATGCTGAGAAAATTATGAAGCTGCAGAACCAACGAGGTGGCCGAATCTTCCTTCAGGATATCAAGAAGCCAGACCGTGACGACTGGGCGAACGGGCTAGATGCAATGGAGTGTGCGTTACAGTGGGAAAAAAGCGTTAATCAGTTACTCCTGGAACTGCACAAACTGGCCCCTGATAAAAAAAAATTCCCCTTGTGTGATTCACATTGCAATGCAATGAGATGCATTACCTGAATGAGCAGGTGAACTCCATCAAAGGGCTGGGCGACCACCTAACCAAATTGTACAAGACGAGGGGCCCCAAATCTGGCATGGCAGAGTGCTCTTTGACAAGCCCACCTTAAGAGGCAATCATGATGGAGCTAAGCCTTCGGCTGGCTTCCCCATAACCACAGGGGTGACTTCCCTTGTCCCCAAAGCAGTGCATGCACTTTGGGGTTACTTTGACCTTTTCTATAAGTTGTACTAAAACATCCACTTATATTCTTTCATTTGTATCATTTCTTCAAATAAAGTAATTTGGTAATCTCCCCCCAACCCCCAAATAAAACAAAACAAAACTGTGAGTGCTACCTGCCATCAAAGAAGAAGAACTTCCCCCGTCCGTTCTTTTCTCCGTGAACAAAGTTCCCCTCGAATCTGTCCGTGGAGGAGTAGGTGACTGTGCAGAACCCGTGAGGTAATCCATCATCATCCAGGTGCCCTGGAGAAAGGGAACCCAAGGCAAATTTTAACATCTTCAACGCTCCCCCACTGATGCGTCAGCGCTCAGATGCTGCCAGTAATTCCCCTGAGCAGCCAACGCACCCTTCCCTGCCAGAGCGGAGAGTGAATGCAAAGGTTTCTCACCTCGCCTTGCCTGCATCAGCAGTATCAACCTCACTGTTACTCACACTTTGTGAATGGACAGGTCCACAACAGAGGCCCTTAGAGACATTTCAGAATATGAACCAAAAATAAGCTTGCATTTAACTGGGCACTGAGAGTTATTATCAGTAATAACATCTGCAGTGCATATTTCAATTTACCAAGTACTTTCCCAAATGGTACCTCTCATATTTGGAATTAAGGCCCCCAAACTCTCATGCTTAACAGAAATCTGGTGGAGATAGCACCGTTTTATAGTCTATTGCCAGATACATTGTTTTGCAATAACTTACCTAATTCTAGAACTAAGTATACAAGATAATATGATACAATATCACTCTGTAGTGTGATGTGGAGGACTGCCAGCAAGGTAACTTCTGAAAACCCCACTGCTATCTGTTACACTCAAACAATAAGGGACGTAGGCAGGTCTCTAAAATTGCCCTAATATTCATATGCCTCATCGTACTAATATATGGACTCAGAGTCCTTCTAAGCTTGAACTTGAGCTTAGCCTTGAACTTTATTTTACAAAATCTTTCAGCTTTGAATGTTTAGTGATAACCTTGTCATATACCCTCTACCACCGTGTTCAGAGGGCTGGTGTTTTAAATGTAGCTGGAAGTATCCACATGGCCATTTAAGCAGCGACTTTGAACACCAGCAGCAGGTATTATTCTGTGATCTTTAAATTGCTGGCTCTTCCTGGGTCACATACTGGTATCTTCTAATATTTATGTTTACAGTCAATGTTTAGGCTTTTTATTACTGTCTGCATATTTCACAAAACCCAGAAATCACCTCACTGGTGTCTCCCTGATCAATCTGGTGAGCTGATTCTGCACAGGTGGGTGAAAAGGAAGGCAGTAGATAATGTACTGGCTTTTTCCTGGGTTAACGACCTGGGTCATGGATGAAAAGGTATAAAAGCATTAAACACTGTGTGCAATGCAGGGACATTAAACACTTCAATGTGGCTTCCAGATGGCTCACAGACATAAAAGAAAACACAGACCATATCACCACAATGAATGCTTTAGTCTCCTAAAATGATTTCTTTTAAAGTGATAAAATACCATTCCCTGGAAGAGATGGCAAGTAAGCACTCCTATAAAGAACAAAAAAGCTCTCTATTTGTATTATTGATTACATGAACATAAAACAACAATGAACAAAAACACTGTTTCATTGCTACATCTGACTCTGTGTAGAATGAGTTACCTAGAAAATATTACAATAAATTGTGGCTACTTAAATAAATCACAATCAGTAAAATTCCTTTCCTCTTAATACAAATTTTTTCTAGCAAGGGCCAGGAAATTAATGGTTAGGAGAGAACTAGGCCATAATTGCTTTCTTTTCCCTCAAAAATCAACTGTAACTGACACAATTCAATGACACTTGAGTCAAATGAAATAATTTGGACAATTATTTTCCAAATATCTACTGATGACATTTCTCTCAATGAAATAAGTTAAACCTACTTTTTTTCTCTTCATAAAAAAAAAAAAACCACTCAGTGTATAGCTAAAAGCTTTTAGGAAATATCGTTGGGATCAAATTACATTTAGCTATTAACATTCCTATGAACTTAGCATTCTACTTTTGATTTAGGTATAAATATCAGAATAATCCTTTTAGCCTTATATTGAAGTATTTACTAATGTGTTGAAAATACTTTCCCTCAGGAATGAGTTCACATATTTCAGACTTTAAAAAGTTAGTGTTTGATAAAACTTGTTATTCTATTTTAGATCAAGAGAAATATTATGACTAACATGAACACTAAGGGAAAAAAACCCAATGCCAATTCATTTCCACCTTCCCTAAGTCACAATAGTCCTCTCCTTTTTCTGAATAAAACACTGCAAGTACACCCTCAGCAATGGAATTTAGATATTAGAGAAAGTGGGAAGTGTCCTCTAACACACTAAAAGCACTTGAGGGACAGTGCTGATCCCAACTGAGATGAAAGCAAAAATATGAACCCCACCCCATGAAGGATTCTTGTTTCAATGCCTCTCTCAACAGGCCGGTGAAGAGCGGTCCCATCACTTTCTTAGTCTGTAGGGAGACAGAGGAACAGAGGAGCTGCTGAATGATGGCTGTTTCTCTGGTGACATCGTGTGTGCAGGAGCTGCTTTGACATATGACATTTCCCAGCCATTTCAAAGGTGTTAGGTTGCTTGTGGTGAGAAAACACTAAAATCTCCTTCTCTCAGACCACAGCAGGACCCCCTTGTTGGCTTGTTTGTTTTCTTTTCTTCCAAAAGGAGGACTATGTGATCAATTAACAGGATGGGATCAATTAACAGGCTCAATTAACTGGAGCTAGATATTAAGGGTGTGATCATTCAAGATTTCCACCCTGAATATTTAATAGCCTGGAGAGGCTGTCCCAGCAGTAGAACTTTATATCTAAAATAGTAGCCACAACCAAAACAATAACAATAACAAAGAGACTTCCCAAAGAAAGAACTATAGGGAAGAGAAGAGATTGAGTTGCCATGCTCTCACATCTCTTTTCAACATTAGTGCTGGAAGAGCTTCTGGGACAACTCTTGATCAAATGCCGTTTGGACAATAAGATTATGTAATATTTGTCTTGTCAGTAACAGTCAATTCGATGGAGGTTGATACTGATATACAGAAAAGAAAAAAGTTTGCACACCTACTATGCATCTGGCGCTGGGTTCTGTGCTCTCCTGTTGTCTAAATTAAACATCACAACAATCTCCCAAGTTGCAATCTTACAGAAGAGGAAGCCAATACTTTGCGACTTCTCCAAGAAACACATTAACCACTCTGAATGTGCTAACAAATGGTGAAAGCTCCTTCCTCAAATCTTCCAGTTCCATTTCTCTCTAGATAAGGGTGAACTGGCAGGACTCCCATTGTTCCCTGCTGATGGTGGAAGAAGGTGCCCCTAAGGAGGTAGGTGTGCCCAGGTCCCAGGGAGAGAAGTGGAAGAAACTTCGTAGTTAAAATAATTCTCATAGAACCACCAGGACTTTCAACATCATATCCTGGTTGCAAATTCCTATGCTTTCCAAGTGTTACCTAACTCAAAGAGAAACACTAGTCCTCCTTGCTCTGACTGGGGCCAATCTGCAAAATGTGCCAAGTCAGCCAACAGCCTTCCAGGCCAGTTCCCACTAAACAGAGGTTGGACACCAGGCCCAAAGGACAAGTCACTTGAATGACTGCTCTGTGTTGATAACGCTGTCCCAGCTCATGTGCCGTTTATCTGTCTGCAGCATGATTTCAAGTATTTATAGAAGTCAGAGAAAGGAAAAAAATGTAATGGTCTCACAAGTCTACTTTTTCACTTTGTTCTAAAAATCATTACCTACTGAATAGATAGAAAGTTATATTTTTCCCCTCGAGTTACCTCTGAGCTTTTTCCTTAACCTGATGAGAGCCAGGCCTGTATTCTGGGCAGTGATGGCCCATCTTGGCAAAGGAAATTCCCTCTGGATCAGACACCCGGCTGCTTACTGCCTCAGGCTTACTCACAGGAGATCTGAGAATGGGGTGAGTGGGGTGAGTGGGGGGTGTGTGTGTGTGTGTCTGTGTGTGTTTCCCTCAGAACAAGAGATCCTTACATGCATTCTTGCTTTTGCAGAACAGAACTGCTTAAAAAAATAATAATAAAAGGGAAGCTTATTTTGTTTAGTGCAAAGAACATGTCTTCATGATGATGCGTTTACACTGGTTGTTAAAAACATAGTTTGACTTTTGAGAGTAATTCTTTGCAAGAGCTCAATTATTACTTGTGAGGGTCATAATTTTCACGTGTGGCCCACACAGCGAGGGTGCTACCAGGACACTTAGCATGCGTTTTTCCTAAGCACAGAGCATGAGCGGTCTTATTAGAGAGGGGCAGGATAAGATGTCAGGGGGACTATTAAAAATATCCTTGATATTCTGAGAGGGTTGAGGCAGTGAAACACTGAAATTCTTGTTTTTATCCTGGCTCCTTAGTTCTGGGGATTCTGATATTTCCCCTTTTGAGTATTCTTCCTGAGTGTCTCCTGTATGTTCCCAGGCTTTTCCAGGTTTTTCTGTTCTCATAACCACACATTTGAACTATTGCAAAGAGCCTCCTAGGTGATGGCCTCACCTGCTCACTTCCACCTTCATCTTCCCAGAGCAGAGCTCGAATGCTGCCATTCCCAGCTCTAAAGAGCCCCATGGCCTCCCGTGGCTCCCAGCACGAAGTCCACACTCTTGGCCTGTGACACACACTCCTTTCCCTGTCTGACGCTCCCCTTTTTTCCTTCTGGCCCTCTGTTACAGGAGAACCGAGTGATTCGTCTCTGAATGTGCCGGCATAATTCCATATCTCTACCTCATTACTTACGAAGCTCCCCTCCCAACTCAGCTCCAAACCACCTCTTCTGGGAAATCTTTCCCTGTCTCCTGCCCCAAGCTGGAAGTAATTTTTACTTCCTCTCAACCACCATAATTCATCTGTTTAGATAGGCTATATTTATTTGAAATTATATGAGGAACCACATTGTATTCATCTTTGTACCTATGGGTAGACAAAGAAATAGATATAGTAATAAATATTTCTGTTCCGAAAGTTCAACTCCACTCCCCACTGAACCAATGAGCCTCAAAGAGCTTTTAAAAATCTGCAGCAGGAGCTCAGGTGGAATTTCCAGGCGCTCTGAGGCCCAGGGCTTGCTGCCTTCCCAAAGGAGCGCAGCCAACACACGTACACAGCGCTCCCTCCACCACCAGCTCCCCTCGGGGATTCATCTACTCTGAGTTTCCAACTTCACTCAAGCTACAGTTCCACCCTGACAGAGAACCAAAACGTACAAGATGTGACAAAAGACATTCAAACCCAGGTCCTAAAGAGACCAATTTCTTCCCCAGAGTAAATTTCTAAGGAGGAAGAAAAAGAATGTCTGTGGCAGAGGCTGTGAGTGAAATTCTTTCCCCAGATACATTTTTCTGAAAGTCACTGAACTCTATCAGAACCAACTCTCTAAAGAATTGCCACTGAAAAAGAGTGATACTGACATAATATTTAACTGTTGCTTTCAAATTCCGGTACCAAGTATTTCATATATTTGACTGACTCATTAAAAATAAAAAATAAGAAAAATGTAGGAAGACAGTTGGGTTTGGTGGAGTGGAGTTCTGGAGGTCCAAGCCTATCTCCCACCCCACTGAGTATCCTTAAATTAGTTCTTAACTTCTCTATGCCTCAGTTCCCTCCTCCGTAAAATCAGGATAATATTAGTACTCACCTCATAAGACTGAATGGCTAATAAATGTGTGAAACATTTAGCACAGAGTCGGTACAAAATAAGAACTAAACAATTACAGCAATGATAATAATAGCTAAGACAACGAAACCACTGAGAACAGAGGCTTTGTTTATGGAGAGAGGTAGGTTAGTGGATACTGAAACACCAAGATATTCAGGCTAGTTTTAAACCAGTCCCCATGCATGTGTTGGATGTTAACTAAAGACTATTACAGATGGCACTAAAAAGGCCAAGAAAGGCGGGAGAAAAGCCCACTGGTGCAGTTTATTACGAGCACTCATGCATACTCCAGACACTGTGCAAGTCTGAGCCTTAGCTGCCTCTGAGGACTTAAAGATTCTGTGTTACTATAACTGTTGACTGTTAGGTACAACTGAGTGACCATGTGTCCCGGACTGCCCCAAACATTCAGGCTTAAGCCAGTTGTCCCAGCATAAGTATTAATAGGGACTCCTCTCACTCTCTGGCATGTTCTGATTTGGGGCAATAATGCATATGGTCACCCTATACAACAGAACCTTCCTTGTTTACATAAAAGGTGTCTCTGTTTCTATCCATTGAACAAGCTCAAAAACAACATTGATATTTTTCTAAAGTTGCTTGTTCACATTCTGCAACGAGCCTGGGGACCAAGGACAACTCGGCCTTGTGTTTCTAGATAGCTTCAAAGGGGAAGATGGTTTAACCTGGAGAGCGCTGACCAGGATCAAGGGTTTGCATTACACTTTCACAAGCAAAAGTAAACTTTGAAGAATGAAAGCAAGCCCTGACAGTTTGAGAAGAGCATTTTTCACTTATCTTTCATAACATGAAGACACAAGAAGTCAATAACTTAAATACTAAGAAGGCTTCCAATGGATCAACTCAAATAATGGTCTTGGGTCTCAGTAAACCCCAACATTGGCTTTACTTGTTAAATAGTAAGTAAATAGTAAATACTTATTAAATATAAATAAATAGTACCATGAGTTCACAACACTGTGAAATTAGAAGAACAATAAACACTTTTTGAAGCTGGATAAAGAAATGTTTTAATAGTTACATTAGATATACCTTTACATTAGGATACCTTTTGGAGAATTCAGAAATATTCCTCCACTTAATCTCATCCTAAGACCCCAGGAGTACCACAAAAGGAGTCAATTATGTTTTATGAAAATATAAAAATTGATTTCTTCTCCCACAGTAGCAATAACTATGTATCTTTATGCATTTGCACAGTGTTGCCACTTTGTTTTTCTTTACCATTCATGAGAATTTGTTTCTACAAATTAAACAGAAACCAGATTCAACCAAAAGCTAAATATTATTTACTTAGATGCTTAGTTTAAAATATTCTGGAACAATACCACACAACATTGCAAAACATCACGACGTACTGTCTGAGGTAGAATCAAATAAATAAACACGCTAAAGAGTATCTTCCAGGATTCACTGTTACAAAATCATAACATCCCATGATACAAACAACGAGATTGTATAACGTCTCCACCTCGCTTTTTAGAACTAGCAAAAAAAAAAAGAGGTGGAGAAACTCAGCAAAACAAAGTGGCGAGAAAAGTCGGGGGAGGGGCGCTAGAAGAGAAGGGGCGGAGAAACACGACACCAAGGCGGTGATATCACCCGCAGCCAACTGCATGGAATTCAGAAAGTTAAGTGTCACCCAGCAATTTCGGCCCGGGCTTGCGGCGCGCCTGCACCGCGTGGCGGCTCGGAAGCAGGAAGGGGGAGGGGGCGGTGTGACTGAGTTCGCTCGGGGGCAGCAGAGGAGAGGGCCACCCGTCTCTCGGTTGGCGCGCGTTCAAGCCCCGGGTCGGGAGCGTCGTCCATTGCCTTGCAATGATTTCATCTTTTCGGAGGAGCGGCCACCCGGGCCGCTGCTGCCACGTGCCAGGTTCGGCCCCGTGCTCTGCGCCGGGGGACCGAGCCGGACGCGGCCGCGGTCACCGCAGGTCGCAGCGGTGAGCGAAGGAAAGGGCTGGCTGCCGGACAGGGGCTCGGGGTTGCCAAAAGCGGGTGGGGGGGTTGCTCCGCGGAGACCGCGGGTCTCAGGAGGATGTCCTCCTGCGCAGCCCCCTCCTTCCATCCCCAAAAGGGGGAAGGCCAGAGTGCGGGGCAGGTTTCGCAACTCCGAGAGCAGATGGAGGCGGTGGCCAGGCGGGATGGAGCAGCCGTGCCCTCCCGGGGCCCCCCAGCCCGGAGAAGCCCCGTTCCCGGCCTGCGCCTCGCCGCGCAGTGCGCGCTCCCGGCGGCGTGGCCGCGGCGGACTGGCCCCTGCCGGAGCCGGGCAACGGGCCGCCCGCGTAGGGGACAGTGGCGGCCGCGGGGCCCGGCGCCGCGCGGGTCGCAGCCCGCCACTCCTTCCGCCTTCCGAGCCCTCGGCGCCTCCTCCCCAGCCCCAGAGAAATGCTTGTACCTTCCACCGCCTCCTCCACCATTTCGTCGTCGCTATCCATGGCGGCTGGGGTCCCTGCCCAGCTCGGGGCCGCGCCGCTGCCTCCCGTCCCTCTGGGTGCTCCCGGCGGCTGAGCGAGCGCTGGGGCTGAACCCTGCGAGTTTGGAGGAGGAGGAGGAAGAGGAGGAGCAGTCGGGGCTGGCTCGCACTGCCTCCCCCTACAGCCCTTTCAATTCCTTGGCCTTCAGCTGCTGCGGCAGCAGCGTCCCCCCTCCTTTCGCCCACTTGCCCCTCGCCGCCGAGGCTCCGGGGTGCCGCCGTGGCCGCCGCCGCCGCTGCAACTTTCTCCTGTAATACCCCCTCTTTGTTATCGAGCAGCTGATCCGCTGACATCACCCAGCGCCGGTGCGCTCCCTCCCTCGCTGATTGACAGTTCCCTGTCCCTTCCCAGAAGTAAGGCTCCTTAAAACGAAAGGCACTCCCGGCCCGCGCTGACTCTGCGCGCCAGCCAACCAGCCCCCGGCCCATCAGGCTTTATCTTTTGCTTCTTCGCCGCTCGGTGCGCTCCGAGCGCGCCACGCGGTTCTGGGCGCCGCGGGCTTCCCGCGGGCACTTGGGACAAAGGGGTACCCGTCCTCCGGGGTCCTAGGACTCCCGACCTCCAACTGTGCCAGGGGCGACTTGGAAGCCCGCCGTGCAGTGCCCGACGGCCCCCCTCGGGACAGCCTCCAAAGAGCAAAGGGAATGTAAGGAAGCGTCTCCGACGCCCCGGCGCCTCAACTTCCTCTTGCCCTCGCCTCCACTTCACCCCGTTTGCCACCCGGAGCTGCACGAGTGCGGCACGCACCGGAGCGCAGGTGTCCCCGCGTCGCCGCATCACATCCGCGAGCAGGTATCCCAGACTCAAGGGGGTGTCCTCCAGCCCCGATTCCGCCGGCGTGCGGCTCCCACCCCAGCGCGCCGCGTCCCACCCTCCTCGGGACCGCCGGGCGTCTCGGGTGATTCAGAAATTCAGCAAATCCAAATGGCAGCGGGCTCTTTCTCAGGCAGGAAACAAGCCGCGCGGAAGGCCCGGCAGGTTCCTCCTCGCGGTGGTGGTAATGGAAAAGGAGCCACCGAGTGGAGCTAACGAGGAAGGACCCTCCGTCTGGCGCGCCTCCTCGCGCCTCCCGCCCTGTACGTGTGATGTCCCCAGCTGTCTCCCTGTTTCTCCAAGTGCCAACCACTCCACGGAATCGGGCTCTTCAAGTGGAGAAAATCACGAGGCGCCCGTTCCCAGCCTAGCCACTTAGTGTCATTATGGCGTTGCCTCTTACAGGTGGCGGTAAAGGGCGACTGTAAATAGCCGGTTAAATGGATGCAACTGTACACAATGTACCGTGGAATTACCCGGTGCTGCTCTGGGCATCTGCCAAGAACAGCTACTGCACGGGGGAGGGGACGGGAGGGAGAAAAAGAAAGTTGTTCCATTTTGTTTTCTGAACTGAACTGAAATGGGACTTTGGGGATTTCAAAGTACTTCTAGCCCCCCAGAGACCACGCCCTGCTTTTGGCTCTGCGCTCAAATGCCAGGTATTTTTTTATCGAGTATTATGAGTTTCTTCTTAAATTCAGTTTTCCTCTGTGAAAAAGAGAACAATGTTACAGACATTTGTGCCATATCCTGCCGGGAATTTCAACCCCTTGTGACTGTTTTGGAAAGACAGAGAAGGGCCCTGGACCAGGAGTTAGAAGACTTGCGTTCTCCTGCTGCTCACCTGCCAGCCTGAATTCCTCCTCTCGGAGATAAGAGGCTTAGGCTATACTGGGATAAGGTCCCTCCAGCTTAGGCGAGACCACTCTGAGGCCCCCCCCCCCCGCCCAGCTTAGTCTACACCCCTCTGAAGCCTTCTGGCTTAAGTTTAACCTCCTTAAAATCCTCCAGCTGCAGTCCTCCAAAGCTACACGGACAAGGTGTTCCCACAGTGGAAGGTGAAGGAGCCACTTCAGGTTGCATCATTTTCAAACGTGCACCACAGAAACAGGATTTTATTTCTGATTAAAACAAAATGTGCCGTCATGTACTGAGCTTGATCACTCGCTGGTTTTGAGTTACATGATATTCTTATTTGCTCCTTTTTTAACATATCATCTCTTCCTTTACATATTACACTGATGCCCAAAACACACCAGATACCCACCTTCTTCCTCAGTTTCCAGTTTATTTTCAGGGGGAAAAAAGATGCTGAAAGCTAAAGGAAGAAAAAAGAATTTATTCCTTTATTCAAAGGGAGCTGAGGCAGGGAGAAGGTAGGTTGGAAGAATTCTCCCCTCAAAACACACAGTTGGAACCACAGAGACATAAATTCATGGTGAGTGGGTATGTGGGGGCAGGAGAAGGAGTCATGTCACAAGTGTCCTGCCCCTAACTTTAGGATCAGAGGAGAATGTCCAACCATCCCCTTGGTGCTCTGAGGTTTTCCCAGCCTGCGCTGCACACCGAAACCGTCAAGTGCCCCCTTTCCACCTGCTACTGTGAGAACACCTGGATCCCTGCATGCAGCTGCCATCACTGAAGCAGGCCTCCTCTGGACCCGTAATGGGTGGGATGGGAAGTGACCAGGGTCTTCCTGCCAGAATGGACAGTGATGGGAAGGAAAGCTCCCTGAGAACGTCCATCAGATTTGCACATGAGGCAGGCAGCAGCTGGGACACAGTCCTGTCCCCCTTCTGCCTCTATTGATTCCGTCTGGCTCTGGGCCCAAAGTTTAGGCAAAATGTTTTTATGGCTCCCTTCAGATATATTTACATTTTTACAAATGACTGTGCGTATTTTTCAGTCCGCCTCTCTAGACTGATTCTTATTTCTTGCCCCAGGACCCAACACAGTGCCTGGTACCGAATGAAGGGTAATCATTGTCAAGGATGCTTTTGCAGAGAGGAATGTTCTGTTTTATATAAACAGAGCTGAGTCTTTCTCACAGACGGGATCCTCTTCCTGTGTTTTGGCAAAGTGCTTTGTTTCAGCGCAAGTCTGAAGAGCGTTTTTGAGTTGCTCTGCTTTCCCACATCTACTGGCCCCAAATCTGCTTCCATCGCATTCTTTCCCACAGTTTTCTTCATTGAGAGCTCATTTCATAAACCCTCTTTCCACTTGGCTTCCTGCCATTCTTCTCTGTCGTACTCTGTCCCCACCAGTGTGGTCATGGGCTCGAAAAATCAATAAAGCTCTTAATCACACTGTGCAGCAGCAGCAGCACAGCTCAGCTCCTAACTCAGCAGATCCCAGCGCGCCAGAACAAGCCCTCCCAGGGAGGAAAGAGGCTGCAGGACATCCAACAGCCAGGCCCTGCCGGGGGTGGGACTCGCTTCCACATGCACACCCAGAAGTGGCTTTTCTAAGAAGCTCTGACTTGCTTCCTTTGCATCCAAAGATATATCCCTCTCTTCACACTTATCTTGGGAAACATAAGTCCCTCTTCCACTGCAGCAAGCAGTCAAAATACTGAGTTATTTTATTCATTTTTACCACCCATGTCTTTCCCCAGAGAAGGCTGGTGCTTACTTATGAGACTGATATAACTTTTGCAATAAATATATTTATATAGGCATCTTGTATTTTATGCACCTTCCTACATTTAGGGGAAACAATTCTGTCAACTCACCACTATACGCACTGGCAAGTTGCGAAAAACCTAGTGGATGTGGCACTCGTGGAATCCACTAGTGCTGGCTGTCACTGACCCCTCATCCTGCCCTGCTGATAGGGGCTGGAGGAGCCCAGGCGGCTTTCCGAGGGGAGACAGGCGCCTCTCTAGGTGTCCCAGTGGATCTGTGGCTGGTGTCCAGACTCTGCTTTGATGGTCTCCTTACACTGCCAGCAGGGAGACAAGGACGGAAGGAGTGAAGGAACTCGTCAATAACCTTCAAGTCTTATTTTGGCACTGCTCACCCCTTAACAAGATTTTTTTCCTACCAAATTCACCAGTGTGATTGAGTTTTCACCCTATTTGTTTTGGTTGCTCCAAGAACTAGCCATGCAGCTAGTCGGTTAAGCTCTCTGTACCTTAGTCTCCCCACTCGTAAATGAGGAGGTAGGGCTACAAAAATTCTGAGCCCAAACCTTCTCTGCCCACCTTTCCTGGGAAAAGTTAAACAGAGCATGAAGAGCCCCAGGATATGCACAGAAAAAGGAAAGGGGAGGAAGCCGGGGCAACTCTAGCAGATGGAATATTCAAGTCCCAGAGTCATCTCTACCCAATAGCACTGAGATCTGGGGTGAGGGAGGGACTTTATCTTACTCTAGGAGGAGAGGCACGGGCCTTTCGGGAGAACCAAGGTCCTTGGCTTCTGAATCTCTGAGTCACTAATCAAGTGGCTAACTGTGTTAGTGACAACTGCAGAAGCTGGAGGGAGGGGCAGAGAGAGGAGCAGCAAGAAGGAGAAGGGTGTGGGGGAGGAGATATGGATGAAAGGGAAGCATTTACAGCGTGTGGAGCACAGCGAAGAGCAACCGGGAACATCAAGGGCACCAAATAAAGGTCTGGGAGCAAAGGAAGAGACGGAGAAAATTCATTCTGCTGGAAATAGACATGACTGCAGCCATGAAGAGGACTCACGAATTCAGGGCGACCTGATTTGATTACGGCAACAGGAAGTGCAGGAGAGAGAGGGCAGAATAACCTGACCTGAGGAAGTGAATTAAATAATAGGGAAGACATCATAGTTGCCATGGCATTAAAATACCTCGCACCACATTAAGCTTCTTTTTTTCTCTTTTGCTTCATTCTTGTTCTTGCAACATGTTAATGTCATTGCAGTATACCCAGTAAACTAAATTTAGATCCTTTGGGGCCTGGAGGAAGGGAAGATGCAGCCCAGATCTCCTTGTTTGGGTCCACTCTGGGCAAGCATTCTTCCTTCGCGGTGTGCCTGGTTCTTTTGGTCTTCTTACTATGGGATATGAAAACCCTTGTCAGGTTTGGGTCCGGTGAAGCTGCTGAGTGACATAATTTGAAAAGAAAATGAAAAATTGCAAACAATTTTCAAAGAGGCCCTGCTTTAGAAATTACTTCAGAAAAATCAATAGGATGCTGAAATTTCAAAAATACAATTCTCATCAAAACCCAATGTGTTTTCTTAAGTATTACTTTATTTCATTGCTTTAAAAAATTATTTTACTAGGCTATCATTGAGACTGTTGAGACCTACAGTTGGTCATATACAAATGCTAACAGTGCAGAGGGTGGGCACGTTGTGTACCCCTTTGACATTACTGTGCACAGAGTGAGTGGAAGGGTATCTCCAGCTGACTTGTTTACCACAAATGTCACAATATTCATCAAGGCCCGGATCCTGATCTTCCTCAAGTGGACTCACATTAACCAGACTCCAGAGACTGATGTACATACCTGAATGATGACTGGCAGACTGGAATACTCATGTTATGGCAAGCACAGTCTCTCTTTGTAGATCAATGTACATGAGAAGACAAATTCCATTCAGATGTTTGCTCAGTTAGCCTGGAGTTAGAATAAATGGAGTTAGTCGTGTGGTCTACAAGAGAAATATTCCTGACACCAATGTCCTGAAAGAGTAAGGCTACCACCTACCCCACCCTTCCCTGCTTAGTTGGCCCTGCCAGCTTCTGAGACTTTGGGCTTTTTTTTTTGCGTGTGGTGGTCTCTTCAAACCGGTTTCTCCACCCAGCATCCTATGCAGCCAACTAGACAGATTTATACTTTTAAAGTCATGGTCACACTCTATTTCTACCTCCCTGATATTACAGTTGAATCACTTTGATGGGAAGATTCAGGGTATCTCCAAAATCTCCAGTCACTGTCTTGGTTTACTCCTGCTGAATTCTAGTCAAACCCATTGTGTGTGCAGGTTTTGCTAGTCTAACTGTCTGAGGACAACCTGGTGCCCAAGTTCTTGGAGAAGCACATCATTTTTGCTTCGTGGGTCACCAACAGCGGCCTAATCTTCCTTAGGCTACCATGAACTTGGGATAAAGGAATCAGGCTTGTTAAGGTCCATATGTCCTGTGCTGTGACAGAATTGTCCATGTTTTCATCGGTACCCAGCTCAAGAATATTTTTCCTCTTCTTTGTGGGAGTAGAGAGGTTAGCCTTTTGCAATGATGACTTAGGCTGTGAAATTTCACCTTGAGGGTATAGCTGCCATCTACAGTAACATAGATGGAGAGCATAGTGGCCTCCTCATTGTCCTAACAGGACTCTGATTTTGAACTCAATATCCGGAAGTGAGAATAGTCACATTGGGTCCGGCCCCATGGCCGAGTGGTTAAGTTTGCGTGTTCTGCTTCAGTGGCCCAGGGTTTCGCTGGTTCAGATCCTGGGCACGGACATGGCACCACTCATCAGGCCATGCTGAGGCAGCGTCCCACATAGCACAACCAGAAGGACCTACAACTAGAATGTACAACTATGTACTGGGGGCGCTTTGGGGAGAAGAAGAAGAATAAAAAATATATATATATATATATTCACATGGCCCTGTTAACTCAAGTCACAAACAAGGACAGGTTGATGAAGTGTCTCTGGGGCCCCTGGCATTGAAGTGACACCCTTGAACCTTAGGCAGCCCACATCCAGAGGATCTTGAAGCTAAGCCATCCCTTCTTGGGATGTGCTTTGCTGAGAACTGCCTTGCAGTCCTTTTGAGTGTAGGGTGTCCTTTCAGGTCATTTAAGGTCCTATTAATCCTTTTTGCTGAGTCCATAGATCAATTCTCAGGAAAAGATGCTGTGGCCAACTTTTTGGAATATCTTTCAGCCAAATTTAAAGAGCTGAGCTCAAATGCTCCTGTGCTCAAGACAGAGGAACACAAAGAAGCAGCCTGTGGCAGGCCTTGCCCTGTCTTTTTGGAGAACGATGCTAGTTGAGCAGCCCTGCTGTGGGAGCAGGTATTCTGTAAGCCCTAAGCAACTCTTCCCAACCTGGCATTTGGGCAACGCCTCAAGCCTGGGCTGAGCATGGGTTTCCCATCAGAATGGGCATCGAGTTATTGCTCAGCTGGGAAGGTGGGGCACCTTGTCCACATTTCCTACCCTCCCACCCCCCCACCCCATTCTGGGCTGGCCTCCCTTGCGAAGCTCTACTCATGCAGGTGAAGAACAGGCTGTGATTTGAAGCAGGTTAGGTTCATTCTCAGTTGTATAGGAGATAAGAGAGAGGGGCAAATCAACTTTGTTTTCTCTCCCACCAATCCTGTGTAAGATTGGGGTATTCTGCAATTAACTTTCCTATTTCAAAATAGTCCCTTTGAAAATGCTTATTGAAAATTTTTGGGTTGTACAGCAGATTTATCTTATTTTTAGGTTCATTTTCATCCAGAGGACTATTTCTCTTGCTGACATACTTCTTTCTAGTATTTGGAGAGTTTCGTCTTGAAAAACAGTAATTTGGCATCTATGATCTCATTTGTATCTCATAGGATGGTTTAAAGACACCAGGATCCCACAACAACAATGGTGGCCGGATAGGGCTCAAATCAAGGCCCATTGGACCATCAACCATACCACACATCTCATCAGAGAAATGAAATCCCTCAGAGTTGGGGAAAGGAGGGCAGGAGAGAAATAAGAAGAGAATGGCATTTAGAGACAGTCTACTGTATCCCAGGAGCTTGAGCCATGGGATTTTATTTAATCCTGAAAACGACCTTCTGGAGTATTAGCTCCATTTATGCATGAGGAAAGCTGAGACTCTGAGTTTAAATAACTTGTCTGAGGTCACATAACAAGTGGTAGTGGTTAGCCATAGCTGTTCAAACCATGAAGAAGCACATACAGAGGAAAGGGAAATAAGAGGACAGGGCGGAGAAGCAATTCTAGAAGTGGCTGAGTAAAGGAAAACTTCTGGAGGAAGCTCTACATTAAATTTCATGGTGCCGTACAAGCACCCCAAGACTTATGGGGGACAGAACCACAAGAACATATACATGGCTGGCCTCAGACAGCAGAGAAGAGCTCTGAATTTATCTCTGGAGGTACGCTTTTATGGGGGTGTCCTCAGTGACCCTCCCTTATTTGAGATGACGTGCTACTTGAGCCCACGTTGCTCAGTTTGTTTTTCTGGTTATCATGGCTGAGGTGGAGGGCAGAAATCTTGTTTGCTAGTGCTGGGTTCGCACTCATGGTGCCCACCATCGTGCTGGATGGGTAGGTGTCCAGGAGATGTTCCCTGCCATTGAGGGGCCATCAGACAAGCTCACCAGAGCAGGTTGCTGAGTATGATCATCTTGGAAGCAATTTGTCTCTGACAGATGACTTTTGGGCTCTAAGCATGGAAGACAGAAAAATGCTTTTTGGAGAACTTCATTAAATTTTTAAAAAATCCAATCTTAATCTATAATTTTGAGCCACCATTTACTTTATTACTTTTGGAATAAAAACACTCATTGTAGAGATATTAGAAAGATAGAATATCAAGAAGAAGAAAGTAAAACTCACTTGAAATATTAAACAACAGTAACCTCTGTAAACAGTGTGGTATATATGCTTTCAGACACTTTCTAAAAATGTATAAACATAGGCAAAATGGGCTTATAGGGTACGTAATATTCTGTAGTTTTTCAATTAACTCCATTCTTAATTAATATTTCATATTTCATTTTAATTAACTTTCCAATAGTATACTTGATTCTATATTACAATTCAAGACTTTCTCACATTGTCATACAAGATGGATTTGTGGACGGTATTCTTAAAATTGATAATAAAGATGTAAAAAACCTGTAATCTAGGAATTATGCATAGGAATGAGGAGTCATATGCTTTTGAGAACAGTAGATAATATATTTGCATAGCACAACATCTGGAAAAATATAAACCAAAATGTTAGGAGTGGATATCTGAGGCTCATGTGATCTCAGGTGATTTAATTTTTTCTTTTTGCCCATTAAAACGGTTTTCTTATAATGACTATTATTAACTTAAATAATTATAAAAGGAGGTTAGTTTTTTTTAAAGATTTTATTTTTTTTTCCTTTTTCTCCTCAAAGCCCCCCGGTACATAGTTGTATATTCTTCGTTGTGGGTCCTTCTAGTTGTGGTATGTGGGACACTGCCTCAGCGTGGTTTGGCGAGCAGTGCCACGTCCACCCACGCCCAGGAATCGAACCGACGAAATACTGGGCTGCCTGCAGCGGAGCGCGAACTTAACCACTCAGCCACGGAGCCAGCCCCAAAAGGAGGTTATTTTTTAAAAAGCTACCAGCAGGAAGTAAGTTTCTTTACTTCTCTAGGCTTTATTTTCTTTATGTGTAATATGGAAATTCTAGTAATTTCTAGGTCATGAGGACTGGTCAATGGAACGCAGTAAAGCACTTTAAAGAGTTCCGCATGTGGGTGAGTGCACAGCGCCTGATGGCCACTACCATCCCAACCGCCAGCGTCTTCATTAATGCTTCTGATTCTGTTCTTGACTTCTCATGGAATAGGCAAGCGGCCTTTCAAGTCAGAGCTCATAAGCCATTGCCTGGCTTAAAGCCATCCAATGTTGTCCTTGGCCCTAGGAACAGATCTAAACAGGTCACCCTGGCTGCATGGCCCTGCTGCAGGATCTGGTCCCTTGCCACCTCTGAAAGCAACTCTCACATTACCCTCCCTCCTTCTCAGTTGCTACACTCCGGCTACACTGACCCTTTTGTTCCTGGAATAAAATCAAGTTCTGTCCTACCTCAGGGCCTTTGCACTCACTGTACCCTGTCGCTGGAATTCTTTTCCCTATATCTTCTTATAGCTGGGTTTGAGTCTCAGTGTAAAAGTCCCTCTTCAGGGAGGCCTTCCCTGGCCATCCAACCAAAAGTAGCTGCCCAGACATGCTTCTGTTTAATATTTCCCCCGCTTAATTTTTGTCACAGCACTTGTCAAGACTTTACACATTCTTTATTTGTTTTATTCTATTACCTAATGTCACTTTCTGTAGACCTTGTTTGTTGTGTCAGAGTTTTCTCTGGAACACCTAGAACAGTGTCCAGCATATCGTAGGTACTCAATCTATGGTTGTTGGATGATTTAATTAATTAAGTAGATTATCTTTGTCAAGTGAATGAACAGTTTCATCACCTCCCACCACCTTCTCCTCAGAGGGCCGGTGTTTTCCTAAAGAAGAAGAAGGCAATTATACCACTTTATTTCTACAGCCACTCCCCCAACTAGAAAGGGGAAGATAAAAAAAATATCAAAACAGTCTGTTTCTCAGGATCCCCCAATGTGACCAGATTCATAGCTTTCCATCCCAGATTGAGACTTTTTAAAAAAAGGAATAGGCTGCTCAAATTCGAAAAGAGAAAGCTTGCAGGCTTTAAGTCTGATACAGGAGGCTGGACAGAGAGGCCCCACTCTACAATGAGGTCGTGTTCCCAACGTTTCTTTGTGTATGTTGTTTGTTTCCAACACAGAATGCATTTTTCACTGGAAACAATGTTCCCAGACTAGCCCACAAAAGCCTATTTAACCCACCATGCTCAGTAGGAAAAAAAGATGATGAAATTCTAGGAAACAAAACAGGGAAAATGAATAAGAAATACAGTTTAAATGTTGATCTTGAACACTAGTGCTTGAGGAAAAGCAGCTTCCAACCAAGGAGGATGAGGCCATAGGGCCAGAGGTGTGGAAGATTCAGACAGCAGGGTGGAAGCCGGCTGTCACGGCCACACCGGAATCCTGTATCTGATGAGTTGAGGCTGTGGACAGAAGCAGAGCTGCCTTGTCAGGACAGCTCGGGCACGGGCAGCTCCAAGCCTGTCTGAGGGGGTATTCCTGCAGATCTACAAGCAAAAGAGGGCAGATGAGGGCCGACGCCAATGCTTCCATCCATTGAATTCTAGAGGCTAGAATCAACATGAGAACATTCTTCCATGAAACCAAGATCCGAGTATGTAGTAATTAGTGTCTCATGAGCTTTCCCAGGAAATTTCTGCTTGAGTTGTCTAAGTATAAACATAATACAACTAGAAAAATAATAGGTTCAGTTTTGGTTTCATCACTGAAAACCACCATTTCATCATGGAAACTACCCCTAGGTACTTTCAGGCATTTCCCCCCGTGTATCTGATCTTTGTGCCACTACTTTGAGGCTAAAGCTTTTAGTGCCTAAAAGTGAGGCCTCACAAAGCAGAGGGATCTCCTTATATGGGTGATCTTTTAAAATTTCTTGTGTTATTTTGAATAAGAAAGTATTGTATTTGGGAAAGACCCATTCACCTGAAACAACTCAAATTAACCCTAATTTTGGAAGCTTGTAGAGTCGGTCTCCTGGTAGAATTGGTAAAGAAGGAGGCAAAGAAATTTAACACACAGTTGCTTTGTTACTTTAGTTCCTATTCTTCGAAAGAGGACCTCACGGTTGTTAAGTGCCGTATATCATTGTAAATGAACTCTGAAAGATCCCTTAACGGCAATAGCGGTAAATGGTTGTACTTGTAGCAGCGATGAATCTATATTTAGAGGACAAATACAAAATGAGGTAACATCTCCAATTCGGTGTCTTATATGGAATTTTAAGCGCTTAGGCAGGAGGAGAATGTGCTCTGGAAAACTGTGTTTGAAGATTCCAAAAAGGGCCCTAGTGCTGATGAAGACGCTAAGGTAAGAAGATGTTTGTGAAGAGTGTGGATAAAATTGTTTCATGAAACGTGAGCTTGAAAACAGCAATATTCCTTAAGACATTATTTTATACAATGTGTGATTTAAGGATCTATGAAGCCAAATTAATATGTTAAGTATTACAGACATCTGCCTCTTTCATCTACAGCCTTAATAGTTTATATATTTAACTGGACTAATTCAGGGGAAAAAATAGTGGAAAAATAAGGATCACATTATTTATATGATCTCTTTATAGATAGGCATATGTGGAATCCATCACAGACATGTTTGCTTCTAAAGGAGGCAGAGCATACTGGTCTAACAGTAAGGTGAGACCATCCAGGCCCTGGTTACAGCCGTGTCCACTGGGCGAGTCTCTTCTCTCTCTGCAGTAGCTCAGTGTCATCAGCTGTAAAATGGGAACCGTCACACTTCTTACGTCACTGTTTTTATCATCTTTATTATAAATACATAGACTCAATTATGGATTCATTTATACTAATAGTTAGAAAGTGAGTTTAGATCATCTCAGATGACTTAATTTAAAACCATTTTACATTTTACTTAATAATGTGTTTTGGTATCCACCTGCTGTATCTGACCTGCAATTTTACTTTAAACAGAATAATGAGAATAATGAGACTAGGCCACAAGTATTGGCTCCAGTGGTTGAGAACTGCTTAGGTTTCTTTTCTAGTTTTAGTTCTTCCATGGAGCCTGCTCTGTGGTGTCAGTAGCAATATAATATGGAAGGCTTTGGGGTCAGATAGCCCGAGATCAAACCCAAGTCCCATCCCTTTCTGGATGTCCGACCTTCAGCAAATTTCTTGATTGTACTCAGCCATGCCTGCCTCTTTTCTAAAATGGGGATGGCAGTGAAATAAAAGTGGGGATGATGAACCCACTTCCTTGGGTTATCGAGAGCATTAAATGAGATCGTGCGTGTAAAACCCAGGAACAGATGGTGGCCATTAATTTTGTTGTTATTATTTTAAAATCTGAGTTGGTAACTGTATCTGTTTCTTAGAGTTGCTGTAACAAAGAACCACAAACTGAGCCACTTAAAACAACAGACATGTATTGTCTCACGCTTCTAGAGGCTAGAGGTCCCGAATCAAGGTGTCGGCAGGACCTACACTTCCTCTGAAACATGTAGAGAACTCCTTCTCACCTCTTCCTCGCTTTCTGGCATTGTAGATGCCTCGCTCCAGTCACATGGCATCTTCTCCATGTGCGTCTTCACATGGTCTTCCCAGTGTGCGTGTCTGTCTCTGTGTCTAAATGTCCCCCTTTTATAAGAATCCAGTCATATTGGATTAGGGCCCACACTAATGAGCTCATTTTAACTTGATTACTTCTGCAAAGATCCTGTTTCCAAATGAGGTCACATTCTGAGGGACTGGGATTCAGACCAACATCCTTTTGGAGGGTGTCGGGGGGTGGCCACAACTGAACCCATAACTGTCATAGAAGTTCTTTCAAAAATGTTCAAGTGAGAGCTAGTGTCTTGCATTTTGCTATCTAAAATCTCTTCCCTGCAAGATATGATTACAGAAATTTTGCTCATCAGAATGTTCAGATGCAAAAACATAAACTCTTAGGTTGATTCTGTTTGTCAATAAATTTGAAAGCAAGGAATTTGCTTTGTTTAAAGACAGAGGCATTCTTTCCAGCAGGGCTCTGTCAAGAACATGTCACAAAATCGTCTGTTTCCAGTGAACTATTCACTGCCTCGCGTGCAGACAGGCAAAAGCCAAACCTTCTTCTGTCTTGGGTGGCAGCCAAGCCTCTCACTGGGTCTTAATTTCAAATGGTCTTCCAAATCCATCCTCGTGGTCTCTGGTTTGCAATAGAGACAAATGTCCTTATTTTACCGACATTTGGGATGTACTTGGCAATACAGGAATGGGGCTGGGGGATTGGGGAGGTACTTATCAGGCTGGCCTTAGTGGAGTAAGGGAAAATTTATTGTTACCCACTTAGAGGTGGAAGCTGTCTTAGAGATCATCTAGTTCTAAAGTTCCCAAATCTGGCTGTGGGTAGGGATCACAAGGGAACTTTTAAAACATATTGATTCCTAGGCTTCATCTGAGAGATATTCAGTCAGAGTTGCAAAGTAGAGCCGGATTATTAAACAACTCTCCAGGTGATTTAGTTTGGGTCAACCTGGCACCAGCCTTTGGAAGTCACTGGCAGATGCAGAGCTGAGGCCTGGAGAGGCTGCCTGACTACCCATGGTTGGTCAGTGGTTAAGTAGCTGACTGACTCCTAGTTAAGGGCTGGTTCCACTGCTCCAGCTTTCTCCTCCGATGCTGCCAGGGCTTTAATCCTGGTGATATTTGCAAGGGGAGCACAAGGCTTCTCTCCTGCCTGTGGTAGTTCAGAGAACCTTCCAAGGGCCCAGCAGGTGGAGGCGTTTGTGATTTCATCACTGTGCCAAATAGCTTCGCGATGGGTTGTACAGGTTTGGTGTATCTCTTTCTAAGAGTTTTGTCTTCTATGTTCTTTGTTCTGACATAATTTTTTACTTCACTGAATCATACTTCCACATTTTAAAATATAAACTTGTTTTTTCCCTTCAGTTTTTTAAAACTGAACTATCCTTCAAAGGGCCATCAACACCTTTCTATCAGAAACCACCCATGAAAGGGAGAGATTGAAGGGAGTGGGGGCAGGCCAGACAGAAAAGTTGCAGGAAATCGGCTTCCCACGGAGGTGAGAGTTTGGGGTGTGGAAGAAGAGGAAGAGGCCATCCCTGGAGCATTATCCAGTCCCTTACATTAAGACGCTGTCTGGCTATCAGTGCAGCCAGAGGCAGATCAGCTGTCTCAGAGTTAGGCTGAACGTGGAAGAATGTACAAGTCAGGAACGTGGGTGTTGAAGTCAAGCAGACCCGAGTTCAGATTCAAGGTCTATCACCAGTGAGCCAGTTACTAATGTCTCAGAGCCTCAGTTTGCTCATCTGTGAAATGGGGGAGTGACACCTCATAGGGTGGTGGTGAGCTGTGGAGTGCCCCACCTATGGTCGACAATATACAAATGGTGGTGCTATTATCATGAAAGAATTATGTTTGGGGACTTGTGGGGACCTTTTTCTGTCACTTGCTTGAGGTCTTCTGCACATATCCTTCCAAGGCAGAACTTGGGCTTGCACCCCTCTTTAGCAGAGTGAGTGGTATGATTTGAATGTGGGCCCACTTTGCTATCTGAGGGAGGAGGCAGTGTCTCTGGCCATCCAACCCATTCTGGTCTACCACTGGTGGATCTGAAATAGCAACCCTTTACTTTGCACAAATGAGGTCAATGCAGGAGAAGCAAGTTATGTTTGGGAGAGGAGATAGAGTGGGAGGCTTGGGTAGAAAAGCATAGTTGGCTCTGGAAAAGACCTAGTTCCAGGCTAGAGAGGGTAAGCCCAGACACTGCGATGTTGGGGCAGCATGCAGTTGAGGAGCCAACCTCTGCAAAGGAAGCAGGGCAAGTAGGAGCAGAAGAGGGGAGACAGCAAAGAGAAGACAGCCTGTACATCTGACAATTCCTCCCAGGCCCACCCTGCTGGGTGGACTTGATTTTAAGCTTTGAATTCCTTTCCTGATTATGACTGGTCCACCTGGGCAGGATGCTCCTGCCAAGCTTCAGCTTTTTCATCTCTAAGATGGACAAAACCAAAGGCCTCATTCATAAACTGATTAGAACAAGTAAGCAATAGATCACGAACAGCTGTGAAAGTCTTGACTGCGTTCCTCGAGGGGTACATTAAGAGACCCTGGAGGGCACCTTCCCTCTCTCCTGAAGCATTGGAAGGGGCAGTCTGTAGCTCTGGACAGGACTCAGGCAGGTCTGTGGGAGCCCAACTGCATCCACCCGATTTTCAAAAGCTTTATCTTTCGCTCTCTGTGATTGCTGCTAAATTAGTCGAGTTGTATTAACATAGGAGTAAGTGCTGAATTGTGTGTGATTACACTCTTCATGCCTCACAGACAACGCCCAGATGTTATTTATAGCCCAAATTCATTCTTTGCTTCTGAAGGTTTCTAAGTCCTTTGATATAGTGATTATCACTCAATCACTTACTATATTAACAATGAAGTTTCTAGACAAAACACAGATCCAGGTCCTTTCTTCTCTCTGAGCCTAGGTTTGGTTTGCTGTGTAAAAGAACGTTGTTTGAGCAACAGCTAAGGCTCGTTGTGATAAAATCCTACATCTCAAGAAGCACTGGCCCCGGGCAGTCCACGGTGGAGATAATGCAGAGCAGTGTTGTCAGCTGTAACAAGCAGGTGAAAGTAGGATAAAATGTGTGTCAAACGCTCTCTCAAAGGGGAAGAATTAATCCATTCACTCTTTCTTTTATCTTTCATTCAACGAACATGTCTTGAGCACTCAGAATGCATGAAGGAATAGCAAAGAAAAGACATGGTTCTCAAGGAGCTGCCAATGGAGGGAGGTGGGGGCAGACCACAGACCTCTTGGAAGGGCTTGTGTGGGAGGCGGTGAGGTGAGGTGAGGGGATGGGGGGTGGGGACAGAGATGAGACTGTCCAGGAGGTGACAGAGAATGCAACCCATGCCTTTTTTTTTTTCCCTGAGAAAGATTTGCCCCTGAGCTAACATCTGTTGCCAGCCCTCCTCTTTTTATATGTGAGCCACCACCACAGCATGGCCAGAGTGGTGTAGGTCCACAGCTGGGAACTGAACCCAGACCACCAAACTGGTGTGCCAAACTTAATGACTAGGCCACCAGGGCTGGCCCCTATGCCCTTTGATTTAAAAAATCCTGCCTAATTTCTCCATGTTCCCTATTTGGGGCTCAAAACATTTGTTCGGGGTAGCGATGGGGTCAGAGAGAATCATGAAAAAGCACCCTTGACCTCTCCTCACCCTGCAAAGTCAGGGGCACAAGCCGGGGACTGAAGGGGCCCAATTTGCCTTAATGGTGGTGTTGTGCTGGGTTAGCAGCTGTTATGCATGTGTATGAACTCGGGTGTCTTTAAAATACTAGCCTTCCCCAATCTCTCCCTGAGTTTGGGAGGAGGTGGATAGACGCTGGGCCGTGATACCTTAGGGCCAGCTCTGCCTGCAGCTCTTTTCTTTTAAAACCTCTTTTCTAGATCATGTCGTGAATCCACCCACCAGTCTGTGAAGAAGGAAGGAGGGGTTATCATCTCTCATATTTCACACACAGGAATATTAAAGAATTAAAAGCTTAAGTAATGTTCCCAAGGTCATAGGATGAATTAGTAACAGAGACAAGTAAGGGATTCAGGTTCCGGTTCTTGCCGCTTTGTTGTCACAGCACTAGAACTCGCTGGCTCTTTACATCTCACGTTAGGTTAGGATTAGGGGCCGTAGCTGTGGATTTGTTCCATCTTAACTTTCATCATTAAAAAAAAAAAAAGCAGGGTCACCTCCACTTTCCTAGTCTTCCTTGGCAAAGCTATTTTTTGACTTTACTGACCAAGGTGCAAAAGGTCCTCAAGTTTCCCCTTCAGCAGGCATGAACGTTCTTGTTCCTCCAGCTCTTGGTATCCTGCAGCAGCTGTCTGAGGGAGCCTGGAGAGCTCCAGCAAGGACGGGCCGGAACTCCAGCTGCTCGTGAGCAAGTGTTCACTATTTATAGCGAGAGGGAGCCTGCCAAGGGATGGAATTTTTTTCCTTCCGTGTAGTTTTGATGCAACCAACAGCAAGTGGGCTCTGATAGATGCTCAATTCTATTACGTGAATGAAGTCTATCACAGTACTTCTCAAACTCGAGTGTGCATCAGAATCACCCAGAGGGGCTTGTTAAAGCACGGATTGCTGGGCGCCACCCCCAGAGTTCCTGATTCGGTAGATCTGGGGTGGGGCTCAAGAATGTGCATTTCTAACAAGTTCTCAGGTAATGCTGCTGCTGCTGGTTGGAGAACCACTTCTCTATTATAATGGGTGGAGTGTACAGGGCAGGACCATCATCCACGGCAGCAGACTGAGCCAAAGGAGTGCACTGACGTGCACCCAAGACTCTTTCAGGTGATCTGACTGTCCTTGTCAAATCAAGATCAGTCACTTCTGAGCCAGCATTTCCAGAGCAAAGGTATTATTTTATAAATAAAGAAAATTGCATAAAATTTAAAGGATAGAGATCATAAGAAATGCATATGTAGACTCTTCAGTAAAACTTATTTTTCTTCTCTCTCTCCTTTCTCCAGGGAAAAAAATGCAATTAATCTGGTCATTTTATCACATCATTGTGTATGGAGTCAAGGCTACCAGATTTGACCTCCACTGTCATCTCCAAGGCAAACCAAACACGGGCCCTGTTGGCTGATGAGGCATCCGTCTTTGATCAAGGGTCAGGGACAAGCACGCTGGCATGCACTGGAAAAATGTGGCTGATCTGCTGAGTAGACCAAGACCCTGGTTTTGGTCTCTCAATTTCTCGCATGAGATTGGCCTGTTAGGTTTTCTGCTTTTTTTTGAATGACCTTTCATATTTCACATTTTCCTAAAAAATTATCCATTTTGCTTGGATTTTCAAAGTATTAGCACATATTTGTACAAATGTTTCCTTTATAAGAATAATAGTTTCCTATCTATGTGTGTTAATCTACTTTCTGATTCCTAAGTTTGTCTTTCCCCCTTTTTTTCTCTATTAGGCTAGCTAATGGATTATTTCTTGTTGGTGTTTCTTTTTTTTTTTCCAATGAACCAGCTCTAGATTTCTTTATCAATATGAAGACTTGCAAAGGGTCTGAGATTTTTATCCTACTTGCATGCTAACAGGTTAGTCTGCTGCCAGAACACAGGAGCCTCCGAGGTCTGAGAGAGCTGGAAGGTCAGCATTTGTGCCAGTTCCCTCAAGCCTGGTCCCCAGTGGTCGACACAGCAAAGGCCACAAGGTGATGTCTGCTCACACACACAGTGAGTTGTGTCACAGGAGAGGAATCTGAATCCCACGCTTAGGGAACTTGAATCTGTTATAGCAGACAGTAAGAATGCCTGCCCTTGGCTCTGGGTAGAGGAACTTTAACTTGCAAAGTTGGTTTGCTACACAAACTTCCTTGAAAAGATAGTCCAGGGGCCAGCCTGGTGGCACAGTGGTTAAGTTCACATGTTCTGCTTTGGCAGCCCAGGGTTCACTGGTTCAGATCCCGGGTGCGGACCTACGTACTGCTTATCAAGCCATGCTGTGGCAGGCGTCCCACATATAAAGTAGAGGAAGATGGGCACGGATGTTAGCTCAGGGCCAGTCTTCCTCAGCAAGAAAGAGTATTGGTGGCAGATGTTAGCTCAGGGCTAATCTTCTCAAAAAAGAAAAAAAATAGTGCAGAACAAAAGCAGCCAGTGCTTCTGCTTCTGGGATGTGCAGAAAAGCAAGAGACGTGTGGAGAATTGTCTCCCAACAATCAATTCCACTGATTTCATTTTCAACCTCACTATATTCTTCTTCTTCTTCTTCTTTTTCTTTTTTTTTGTGAAGAAGAATGGCCCTGAACTAACATCTGTTGCCAATCTTCCTCTTTTTCTTGAGGAGGATTATTCCTGAGCTAACATCTGTGCCAGTCTTCCTCTATTTTATGTGAGATTCTACCAGAGTGTGGCTTGCCGAGTGGTGCTAGGTCTGTGCCCGGGATCTGAACCCATGAACCCTGGGCCACTGAAGTGGAGCATGCGAACTTAACCACTATGCCACTGGGCCTGCCATCAACCTTGTTATATTCTGCTTTCATTTTTAATTTCTTCCTTCTACTTTCCTTAGATTTTAAAAATTATTCTTTTTCTGTCTTGAGTTGAATAATCACTTCCTTCACACTTATTCTTAAACTAAAAAGGTTTTAAGCTTATAACGCTTCCTCTGAACAAAGCTTTGACTACATATCATAGCTTTTAATAAGTTGTGTTGTATTGATCATTATTTGCTAAAATTACCTAGGTTTTTTTTTTTTCCTTATTTACAAAAATCAAAGTTTTGAACAAAATTAGTCAATCATCTTTGGGTCTCCTTGCTTTCTTGGTTTACTCTGGAAGCTACTGTCTTTCCCTTGGACCCTTGTAGATTAAAGCTATGAAGCCCTTTTAACAGGATCTCTGTGACTTGTGTGCTAAACAACATTAAGTTGCACATCACTGCAATTTAGGAGGAAATGGAGTTTGGAAGCTGAAGGCTCAGTTCCTGACTTTGCTACTTCTTACTGGTAACTAAATCAGTTACCCACTTGGAGTCTCACTTTTGTCCACAAATGTAGGATTGAATTACATTATCTCTAATATCCTTTTCAATTTATGACTCCAAGAGAGGTGGAGTTAGTTTCAACTAAACTGATTTAATGATTTCTAGGCTGACTTGTTAGTTGGGGCAGCATGGCTGAGAAGAAAGATCTCTGGCCTTAGGAACTGGAAAAGCTGACTTCAGCCCTTGCCACAGGCGAGCAAATTTCTCTGTTTCCTCTTATGTCTTCTTGGGTGACAGTCTCAGAGGAGAGAAAATCATATGGCCCTGGAGATCCATTTCCTCCCCTTTTGTAGCAAGAAGCCAGTTCACTTAGCTGAGGGAGGAAGAAGCTGATCCCAGAGGCTGAGTCCCGGAGCCTCCCTTTCCAACAGGCTGTTTCAGGGCCCAGGAAGCTCCATCACTCGAGTTATCCAGAAGTTCTCATGCTTCTTTCTCCAAAGGCGTGTAGAGCACTAAAGGTACAGAGCCCCTCTCCTGGGATCTTTCCGTGGTGTGTTCCTGTCCTTTTCGCACAGCCCATGCTATTTGATGAGCACAATGCTAAGGGCTTTACTATATCGTCTCATTTAATCCCCATAACAAGCTTACATTATCCCCATTTTACAAATGGGGGAAACCTAGTGCTCAGAAAAGTGAAGCAACTTGTCCAAGGTTATACTGCTGGAAGAGGTAAAGCTGGAGTTTGAAGTCAAATTGTCAGGTTTTAGGGCCCATACTTTTGACTCTAACAGAGCCCCATTCACATCCTAGGCATCACAGACAATTTTCCCACAGATGGTGCTAACGGGTCTTATTCAAACAAAATCAGTTTACTATGACAATTTTTTAATAGATGAAGGTAAAGTGTAGGGGACATCTTTTCTAATTTGTGAAAAGCACTGTATGGACAAGCAGCAGCCCTGAGGTAATATGACTATTAGGACTATTAGTAGGAGGCAGTTAACACACGGTGATGAAAATATATTTCTTTGGGGCCGACCCTGTGGCGGAGTGGTTAAGTTCACGCACGCTGCTTTGGCGGCCTCAGGTTGGTGGGTTTGGATCCTGGATGCAGCTCATCAAGCCATGTTGTGGTGGCATCCTACATAACAGAACTAGAATGACTTATATGGTGCTTTGGGGAAAAAAACCAAAAAAGAGGAAGGTTGGCAACAGATGTTAGCTCAGGGCCAATCTTGGAAAACAAATTGTATTTCTTTTTTTTTTTTTAAAGAAATGTTTAATTCAAGACACATTCGGCACTCATAAAAACAGAAAGCCCAGTCTCAGGAGGGAAGGAGGCAGTGGGACAAGGACAGAGGAGGAGGTTCAGAGAGCCCAATACATTGACCTCACAGGTCCCAAGGCCAGAGCATTCAAGGTCCCTGCGGCTTCTCACTCTTTCCTTACTGCTCTGTTGACGCTTATTTCCCAGATCTCATAGGAAAATTATCGGGAACTAGAATGTCTGTGAGAGTTCCACTGCATTGCTGCTTGTAGGAAATAATTCGTTGTCCTATTGTTGGTATGGAAGTCTGTGACTAGGAACATCTGTTTTATACAAGCAGATGGGGGAAAAATCTTCATTTTTAAGAAATTAACTTTATTATGTTTCATAAGCTGAAAGTGACCCCTTGGATCTATAGTGCTTTAGATCCACACGGGGCTGTAGAAATCCCTTACCTTTCTAACAGCATTTTGTTACAAAATATCCCTTAATTCTTTTCCATAAGGCTCAAATGTCCTACTTCCATATGCTATTTTCAGGTTTTGTGAGCAAAATACTCTTCTGAGAACTGCCAGCATTCATATTAACTCATTCCCTTCTTTTTCCCATGGCTCAGCAAATGACAGATTCTCTGGGGTCCAAGTAGGGCCCAGCCTTCTAGATTCTCCCTTGACTCAAGTTTTATCAAGGTATAAACAAATTATGCCTTCAGGGCAGCCAGCAGTCCTCAAAGTGTCCCCGGAGGACCTGTGATATGTATACGCTTTCAACACACAGATGTGCATATGTATGCGTCCCTGGCTGGGTGATGTGCATAGTGAGATGAATGTTCACGTGCGCTTGTAAAGTAAAGCGCAAGGCTTCACTGTCACACTATAAACCCATACACCAGCGTGCCTGTTCATACTGATGCACAGAGGCACACAGAAACACACGCACATATCCATACAGAAATAGACACAGCATCCAGAGAGAGCAGATGGATGCACGGAGGCCGTCCTGTAAGAGGCAAACAAAAGCCTTCATAGGCTCCTGAGTTAAAAGGATCCCAAAACTAAGAAAAAGGTAAAATTGGCACAAGATAAAAAAGATAACTGCCTTGATGAGAATATGTTCACAGCCAGCCAAAAGCAAAATAACGGGGCCCTGGAATTTCGTATAAATGTAGTTCCTAGCTTAGAATCTAGGAAAAGGAATAATTCCAATAATGGGATTTCCTTTGATTCCTCAGCACTACCAAGAGAGGGGAGCACTTTGAGCTACACTGGAACGTCCCCAGTAGGAAAGTTTTATGCAAATTTTATGAATGTTACCTCTTATACTAATGTCCTTTAAATCCATGTATTTATCATTTGGCTGATTCCAAGTTCTTCTGTATTAGCTTTCCGAAAATTAACTTGGCTCCCTGAGAGGTCTCTAACCTCTGCTCAATCGACAGAATTTTAGCAATACCAAAGGTAGTTCCCCTTGGAGTTTTTTGGGGTGCTTCCTAGGGAAATATTGAAGCAGGTATATCTCTCACTGCAAAATAATCCATGTATCTGGTGTATAAATTAGTCTCCTGAGAGTTTGTTTAATACAAATTCATTCAGTAGAATTTGAGCTAAGAAAATTGAATTTCTTTTTTTTAACATCAGCCAAAATTTAGTGCTTTCTCAGGGAATTCACCCTAACCTCTCAGAAGTAATCTCATAGCTTTCACTCACTCACTCATTCATTCGTTTACTTAGTCATTCAACGAGTATTTATTTAGCACCTAATGTGTACCAGGCTCCATTCTAGGTGGGAGGGATACATCAGTGAACAAAACACACAAAACCCTCGTGGCCTTCTATTCTAGTGGAGTTAGTGCCTTGGCTTCCCCTTTCCTGAGGCTGCACACAGTTGTACTTACCCATTTGCGTGATCATTTGATTGTCAGTTTCCTCCTCTTCTGTAAGACCCATGAGGACTGCGTCAGTTTTGCTAACCATCGTGCATCTAGCACTCACACAGCGCCAACTTGTAGAAGGCATTCAATAAATATTTGAGGAATGAGTAAATTAGTACATTCTCAAAGCTTCCTAACTGGACTCTGGGCCTTAAGCAACTGATCCTAAGTGCTCAGAACTGCAACAATTATGCACGCTTGGAAATTACTAGTAGGCACTGCTCTCGTGGGACATGATCTCTTCCCCACCTAGTCTTTGACACAACCCTAGAAAAGTAATGTGGTCTCATCAGGAAAAGGGAGGCCCTGAGTTCAGCTTTCCTGAGCCGCCCTCAGCTCCTACTTGGTGCAGAGGCCGAGTTGAGAGTTGGTGGTCTTACCATGGGGCTCTCTGTGAGCACTGGATGAGCGACCCCACGGTAGGGCTTGGGTAGACCAGCTAGCCGTGTGGAGAAAGTGGTGAGAAGCCCAGGATTCTGCAGCAAGAGCTGAGATGAGGCTGGGTTAATAAGGGAGGAGTCGGCCACCCCACCCCTGCTGTGTCCCTGCCTTGCCTGCCCTGGAGTTGCTGAACCAGCAGTTGCCAACTTCTGCATTTGAGGCCAGTAGCGCCAGAGGGAAGAGATCAGCAGATTGCAGCCAGCAGACACCCAGACACAAGCACCCAGCCAGGGTCTCACCCTCCGCCCAGCACCATGGGGACAGTCAAACACATGTACTAATGAAGCACTTTAGAAAGATGCCAAACAAGTCTCTAA
The DNA here is from genome assembly GCF_021613505.1 of Equus quagga. NCBI lineage: Eukaryota > Metazoa > Chordata > Mammalia > Perissodactyla > Equidae > Equus > Equus quagga. The sequence goes on from NC_060269.1 coordinate 29,088,126, forward strand.
ACTGGCTGGTTATCCTGCCGTAGTGCAGGTGAAAATGTCTGTCAGTAAGGGGATGAATGACGACAAGGGGAGACTCTGGACCGCGGCTACCTTGGGACAATCCAGGGGGAAAGTAGCAGATTTTGCTATTTGGGTTACACCAAGCCAGAAAACCCTACCTCTCCCTTCTTGGGGTGGCAAAGGCCGATCTCACCATTTCCTCGTCTTGTCATATCCTACATTCCTCTTCTGTTGGAGAACTGGCTGGACTCTCCATTCCAGGACAAGCCAGGGACACAAAGTTCTCTTCTCTCATATACTGAGGAGCCATTTTAGGAGAGAAGCAAGAGGAAGGAAAGGTTACCTGAAACAGAGAGATTTTAAAAGTTTTTATAATTAACTTTACTGAGATATTATTTACATATAATAAAATCATAGATTTTTAGTACATGGTTTGAATTTTGACAAATGTGACATATTTTTATCACTGCAAAATTTCAGTCAGTCCTGAAGGAATGAGTGTTTTTATCCCAAAAGATTGAATCCTAAAATGAACCACACAAATGCTCAGAATGAAACAAACCTAAACATGGTAGGACCTAAGTTAATTTTCTTCCAGCACATCCACAGTTTCAGATCTAAGGAAGAAGATCAAAATAATTATAGACAAAATAAAGTAGCTACAGTTTATCTGTATATCAGGTCTAGCAAGAGATAACTTTGTGTTCTTGCTATATTTGAGAAGTTGAAGGATTTTATGTTGGAAATTAAGAGAATTAGAGGTAGACTGAAATTGGGGAGAAGAGAATATTTAGATAAAGAGGTAGGCACACAAAAAAAATGGCATACCCATACCCATAGCAGCATTATTCGCAATAGCCAAAAGGTGGAAGAAACCTGAGTGTCCATTAATGGATGAATGGATAAACCAAATGAATGTGGAATATATATATACATATACATACACACACACACACACACACAATGGAATCTTATTCAGCCTTAAAAAGGAAGGAAATTGTGACATATACTACAACATGGATGAAGCTTGAGGACATTATGCTAAGTGAAATAAGCCAATCAGTAAAAGACAAATACTGAATGGTTCCACTTATGCGACGTACATAGAGTGGTCAAATTCATAAAGACAGAAAGTAGAATGGTAGTTGCCTAGGGGGAGGGGGAATGGGGAGTTGCTGTTAAATGGGCATAGAGTGTTGCAAGATAAAAAGAGTTCTGGAGATGGATAGTGGTGATGGTTACACAACGAGGTGGATGTACTTAATGCCACTGAACTGTACACCTAAAAATGGTTAAGACGGTAAGTTTTATGTTATGTCTATTTTATCACAGTTTAAAAAAGGAAAAGAAATGGTGGGTGATCAGAGAAGTACCATCTGACTCCAAAGCCAGTGCTTTACCATCAGGTACACAGCCTTCCACAAGCCAAAGGGGTACCGCCTCACTCCACCTCCTCTTCCTCAAAGGCGCAACTGTGGACCGTGAGGACCTTCTACCATGACTCCCTGGAGAGGTGCTTGTGCGGCACATGCCCATGCACTCGGGTGGAGCACACATCTGTAGCATTCTCCTGGGTGCAATTCAGGGTGCTAACTGGCATGTAGACATGTGGCAATGAGCCAGTCAACAAGCATGGACTGGCCAATCTTTGTGATCACACTGAACCAAGCTCAGTGGAAAATGTTCATAAATTATCCCTCCTCGTAGATTTGCCGAATGATTGCTGTGTTTAAGGTTTTGGCCTAGGAGTTGTGTGTGTGTGTGTGTGTTGGGGGGCAGCAGGTGGTGAGACTGAACATGGTGGACCTCAAGGAGGGTTGCTCTGGTAGGGGAGGTTACCTTGTATGTCCATAGCTACAGAACGGTGCTCAAAGTCGTAGGTGCCACGGTGGAGGCACAGATAGACTGTTGGGAGCAGGGCCACTAGGAAGGGAACTTCATCTGCGCTGATCTTAGCCCTGTGGTTGGCAGTTTTACAAAAATAACTTCATGCAATTTTCCAAACAACTTTGAGATGGATCTTATAAGAGGGATCACTGAAGTCTAGAGACGGCAAGTGACATCCCTCCCCAGATCACACAGGCAAAAAGTGACAAGAGCCAGGCTTCAAATCTAGACTTTCTGACTCAAAAGCCAATGCTTTATTCACCATACCAGTCGTCTCAACGTGGGGAACCTAACCTGGAGGTATTTGCAGATATTTCAAAGGGTATGTGGGTGAAGGTGGTTTTAAGGATATGGTTCATTTTTATTTTCCAAAAATAGCTGAAACAATATTTCCCATCCACATGCTCTTCTGGAACCTTGCCACACCCTCCTCAGAAGGAGGAGAGTGTGTATCTTCCCCTTGAACCTGGGTGGACCTTTGTGAATATCTCAACTAACAGAGTTGGCAGAAGTGATGCTCCACGACTTCTGAGGCTGGGTCCCCCTGCCTCTCTCTCAGGATGCTTACTTTTGGAACCCAGCCACCAAGCTGTGAGAATGCCCAGACCTCATGGAGAGGCCACATGAAAAGGAGTTGTGTCAGGGGCCCCAAGACCACCCCCAGGTTTGATGATTTACTACGAGGTCACAGAGGACTCAGCGTATGGCTGTACTCATGGCTAAGATTTACTGTAGTGAAAGGATTCAGTGCAAAATCAGCAAAGAGAAAAGGTGCTTGGAGCAAAGTCAGGAGGAAACAGGTGCAAGCCTCGGTGGTCCTCTCCCAGGCGAGTCACACAGAACACACTTAACTCCTCCAGCAACGAGCTGAGACAACACATGAGAAACATGGTCTACAGTGCCCAAGCCTTTTACAGTGGGCTAGTCATCTAGGCACCCTCTGCCTAGTATGTTCCAAGGTTCCACCCCTCCGGAAGGAAAGCAGGTGCTCAGCATAAGCCACGTTGTACAGACAATGTAAGCACAGGGAGCCACCCTTACCAGTTAGGATGGTAGGAACCCTCCCACATCCAAATTCCCAAATACCATCAAGGACCAGCCTGCAAGTAGGCCCTTCTAAGAAGAGCAGTCAGGCCCGCTGTGTCAGCTCTTTCCTGCACAGGACCTAAAGACCCTGACCTCTGCCCTGACTGAGCTCCCAGGGACAGCCATCCACAACTCGACCTCCGTGTAGGGAGTCATCTTGGAAACACATTCCCCCACGCTTAGTCAAGCTACCCCTGCTGATGCCAGGTGAAGCAGAAACAAGCTTTCCCCCCACCAAGCCCTGCCCAAGTTACAGATCTGTGAGCAAAGGAAACGAGTGTTCTTGTTTTAAGCTACCAAGTTTGGGGTAGTTTGTTAAGGAACAGGAGATAGGGAATAATTTTCCAGATTCTAATCTTCCATATGCACTCTTCTAAAATTGATCACCTTGAGAACCTAAGGGCAAGATAGACCCCTTCACAAAGGGCATTCTTTAACTTTACGACTTAAGGTATATAACAACCCTCCTGACCTTACCAAGGTGCTTTTTCCCAGATTGTTGTCAGAACACTTTACCTGTAAAGGGCCAGATAGTAAATATTTCAGAACCTGTGGGCCACATACTGTTTCTTTGCAGGTTCTTCTTTGTGTGTGTTTTACAATCCTTTAAAAACATAAAAACCATTTTTGGCTTGAGGGCTGTGCAAAAACAGGCTGGGCAGGATTTGGCCAGCACCAGCTGGCTTTAGTTGGCCAACCCCTGTCCTAGATAATTAAAAAAACAAAAATCAGGCCCTGTGGCCTTGTGGTTAAGTTCAGCGTGCTCTGCTTTGGTGGCCTGGGTTTGGTTCCCCAGCACGTCTCTATGCCACTTGCTGGTGGTCATGCCATGGCAGTGATCCACATACAAAATAGAGGAAGATTGGCACAGGTGTTAGCTCAGGGTGAATCTTCCTCAGCAAAAAAAAAAAAAAAAAAAGCAAACAAATAAAACAAAACCTCCAGTGCAGCAAAGAAAGGGAGAATGTGAAATAATGGTGTCAATACTGAAAAAGAGAAGGACTCAAATATTTGGGTAACAAATCTTTTTGCAAGCCAAGTGGTTTCTAATTCTTTGCTTTCAACTGTATTGGAGGAGAATTTAATTAAATTTTTAGCTGGTAGATCATAAAAAATAATTTTAGATGCTGGATCACTATGTGATTGTTGGCCCATAACTTGGAAGGCATTCAGAGAATTAAGCAAAATTGCAGCTACAAACTTCATTCCATTGTCACCTGTTTGTTCATGTCAACAATATTCTTTGGTGCTGTGTCTATAAGAAATAAAAATAGGAATAGAATTCATATAGAAGTTTCTATCCTTCTAGCAATAAGTAATATTAATAAAAAAAAATACAAGCACTAGTGGAAAAGAAAAAGTCCCATCTTAAGAGATACATTTCTAATAAAATTTTACTTTTTATCTTTAACAAATACATATATGTTGTTTTGTTCAACTGTATACTACTGATAATTATAATAATGACTTAATCCAAAGTAAAATTTTTAAATACTCAGAGCCTAATCGTTACAGGAAATTTAAATAATTTTCAATTTCAACTTCTATTCATATATTTATGGCAGAGATATATGAAAGAGTGATCAATAAAATACATTTAAGAATAAAATATATTACTTTAGCATAAAATTCAATGGAGGAAATAGAATGGAAATAAAAGCTCATGGAGGAAAAGGAGCAATATAAAATTTCCAATTGTCAAGCAGAGCTTATTCTTGTATTTTTTTTTAAGATTTTATTTTTTTTCCTTTTTCTCCCCAAAGCCCCCAGGTACATAGTTGTGTATTCTTCGTTGTGGGTTCTTCTAGTTGTGGCATGTGGGACGCTGCCTCAGCGTGGTCTGATGAGCAGTGCCATGTCAGCGCCCAGGATTCGAACTAACGAAACACTGGGCTGCCTGCAGCGGAGCGCGCGGATTTAACCACTCGGCCACGGGGCCAGCCCCTATTCTTGTATTTTTTAAAATGGATGATGGTGGCTTTCAAATTGCTGTGGCTTTTAGATTCTCCTGGATGCATTTAAAAGAGCGATACGATGGTTTTATTTTAAAATGTCAATATTTACAATAAACCAGAACAGCAGCTCTCAGGTGTGGTTCCTGACCCCTCAGCACTGGGATCACCTGGGAACTTCCCAGAAAGGCAAATTCTCAGGCCCCACCCCCCCAACCACAGAATCGGAGATCTGAGGACGGGCCCCAGCAATCTGTGTTTTAACCTGCCCTCCAGGTGAGCGGATGCATGCTCAAGTTTGAGAACCACTGTATCAAAATTGCTGCCTTTGTAGTTACTTAAACTTATAATGAAAACCTTCTAAAAATTTTTTTTTAAAGATTGGCACCTGAGCTAATAACTGTTGCCAATCATCTTTTTCTTTTTTTTCCTGCTTCTTCTCCCCCAAATCCCCCCGGTACATAGTTGTATATTTTTAGTTGTGGGTCCCTCCAGTTGTGGCATGTGGGACGCTGCCTCAGCATGGCCTCATGAGCTGTGCCATGTCCGCGCCCAGGATCCGAACCAAAACCCTGGGCTGCCCGGACGCAGACCACGCGAACCCAACCACTCGGCCACGGGTCGGCCCCAATGAAAATCTTTTTATGTCCATTTAAAACGTGTGAAGGGATATATGGTCTTACAAAAAATTATTTGAGGTGTCCACAAACAAAAATGTTTGAGGACCATTGCTTCTTTATATCTTTAAATGAAAAAGAATTTTCTCCCGTGGAGGGAGTACGGGACTGGGACAAGCATTGAGGATGGTTTCACCTAGAAACTGGATAGGATTTGACATTCACGTGAGAGAAGAGGATGGCAGGTAGAGAGGACAGTGTGGAAAAGGCTTGGAAGTGGGAGAGCACAGGTGTGAGGGAGGGAAGCCTTGGGCGAGGCTGGAGCACAGAGTGTGCGGAGGGAGTAGTTGGAAATAAATCCGGAAAGACAAGATTGCAGCCATGCCAGGATTTTATTTTGAGCAGGAGAGAGATGTGGTCAGAGATGTGCTTTGTTGGAGTGAGTCTGGCATAGATCAGGTGGGAGAGACCGGAGGCAGGGAGACCAGATCCTGAGGGGCACCCAGGAGCCTGTCATCACCGCAGGTGGGTCACCACCCTCTCTTAGCTGGAATGGCCCCTGTCATCCCTGAAAAGTGCGGGTGATGCCCACGAGGGGTCTAATAAGAGCTACATTTGGTCTTTGTGCCCAGTTGCTGGCACAGAGCTCCTGAAACCCTTGGAATTTCCTGAGTGATAGGCATGTCAGTATTCATAAGATGCCCATTTTGAGCACACCTGAGTTTATGCTAATGAGGTGACCTAGTGTGGGGCGGCTCCATAGCCTCAGGATGGGGCTGGTCACCAAAAAGACGAAGTGGTTAGGAGCTCTGAACTTTCAGCCCCATGCACCGACCTCCAGGAAGGGGAAAAGGAAGGAGCTGCAGATAAGTCCTATAAAAACTCTTGAGGAATGAGATTTGATGAGTTCTGGCTTGGTGAAGGCATCCATATGCTGGAAGGGGGTGCACCCCAGTCCACGGGGACAGAAGTTCCTACTCTTGGAACCCTCCTGGACCTCGTCCTAAATACCTCTTCATTTGGTTGTTCGTCTATATCCTTTACAATAAACTGGCAAATGTAAGTAAATGTTTCTCTGAGTTCTGCAAGCTGCTCCATCAAATTAATCGAACCTGAGGAGGGGGTTGTGGGAACCTCTGAGCTAGTTGCTCAGAAGCACAAGTAATAACCTGGACTTGCGACTGGTGTCTGAAATGGGGACTGTGGGAATTTAGCCCTTAACCTATGACATCCAAGGCTATCTCCAGGTAGTGTCGAAATTGAGTTAAATTTGTTGGACTGTCAGTAGTGTCTGCTGAGATTTGTAGAATTGCTTGGTGGTGTTGGAGAACATTCCAGACCACCCAATCCAGAACAATGCCCACCCAACCCAGGAAGACTGGCAAACCCCAGGGACTGAGTCTTGTTGCTGTTTTGAGGCAGCTATGGTCCATCTGTTGCCTTGGGCTCTAGCCTAGTGCCACGTTTGAATTCTTTGCCATTCCCTAAGTAGAGATCAAGCCCAGCTCCTGAGATCAATGAGATGTCTGCAAAACGCCAGGAGTTGCTCAGGCAGAAGGAATTCACAAACTCCTGGAGCACATTATTGTTATCTTTGTTTCTATTTAACCAAGGACTCGCCAGGGAGGGAAAGCATTACATCATCAAAGCAATCTCTCATTGGCTGCCCATTCCCCAAGGGGAGGGTCCTCTTTCCAGTTGCTTAGTTCTCCTAAGTATTACATGCAGCAAAGAGGCCTGTCCTGTCACTTCAGTTTCCAGATTCAATGCCTCTGATGTCATGAGTTTACAGCAAGAGAGTTAGATAATGCAGTGATGGTAAATTTTGGTTGACAGAATTATGCACTTCAGAGTAAGCTGCTCTGAGCCTCATGCTTTCCCCTTTAAGATTGCTTTCGATTTTGCATCACTACATTAATTCATAATACAATATGCATGAGGGACAGGGATAATGAAATTGTGACACTAGCTCTTCTATTTAGTGTCCTATAAAACGGGATGCAAATGAATTGGTTCTGTCAGTGCCTTTTATCACAAGGCTTCAATTTACAGTTCCTGCAAGGATTGCTGTCCGAGTGCTTCAAGCTTCAGGTGCCATCTCAGTTTTCATTACCCGTCTCATTTCTCGGAGGTTAATAATTGAACGGATTTTTTTTTTTAAATCTTATACAATTATGTTGAAGAAAAGGAGGAAATTGTCACAATTTCTTTTCTCCAGACTTGAATTTCATGTTTCTTTTGGAGAAGAAGAAGAGTTAAAATGAATACCTCACTTTTTGGGGCAGTTAGAAAGCAATATAATTCTAAAGTGAAATTTCACTTAATCCATCAAACAGTCCCAATCATTTGATGAAAAAAAATGTAAAGAATAAAATTTCAAAGGAATTTTATTTTAAAATAGCTACTGGGCATGTACTGTAATAAAACTTTTAATGACTACTTTATTTTTCATTTCTGAGCTCATCTTTAGTGGAATTACCAGGTGAATAGAACCAGAGTGATGGCCTGGAAGACAAAATTCTTTGCTTTCTGAAATAATAAAAAGTAGCATCCTCTGGTGATTTAGAATCTTTCTCGGGAACTCGCGGTTCCCACTAAGCAGCCTCGCCTGGTGCCCTGCACATTCCCTTGGGGATGGTGATGGGAGCATTACCACACCTGCTGTCTTTGTCTATGCCTTGCGGAGGTGAGGTTGAGGAAGCCCTGGGAGGTGCCACAGCTTTTCTGAGGCTGCACAGTCCCTGAATCAATTGAAACCAGGGCCTGGGGTCTCCTGGGAGGAGCCTTCCCACCTGTGGCTCTCCCAGAGTTACACAGCCAGCAGCGTCATGGGGCCAGTCCTCGGAGATGGAGAGGCTGCAGGGGAAGCAGGTCTCCGGAGGCCTCTTAGCATCACACAACTCAGAAGGATCTGCCCCAGGGTGTGTTTTTTTCCCTCTCATGCACACTAGTCTTTCTGGAACACAGACCAAATTCACTGCAATGATGTCCAAAGGAACCCTTCAACGAAACTGTATTTTGTGAAGAGCTTTTCTGTTTTCAGAGAGGGTTTGAGGTGATGTTTTTACATCTGAGTGTTAAGAGCCAATATGGTGTTGTGGTTCAAACCTCAGGTGTTGGCGTTATAGTGGGCCAGCTCCTCAATTCATCCAGCACTTACTAGCTGTGTGGCCTTGTTAATGGAAACTTTCTGAGCCTCAGTTTACTTTTCTGTAAAACTGGGATACTACATCCATGTCATAAGCTTGGTGTATGGATTAAATAAGATCATACATACATATATGTATGTATGTATAAAATGCTTACCACAGGGCCTAGGACATAGGAAACACTTAAAGAAGTTGAATTTCTTCCTCTTAACACTACTGTTAGAAATTTGATCCATTGTTGAAAAGTTCTAGATTGCTGAATCCTTTTCTCTCTGCAAGATAACCCAACAGTGTGAATCTGAGAGAATTTTGGGTGGAGAAAGACAGACTTTCGGTCTCCACTTAAGGAGTCCCTCTCTTTACTTGGGTTCTGGGAGGCGGGGTCAAGGCTAGAACAATGCCACTGGTGTCCCCAGCTGCATCATAAGCAGCCAGGGTTTTCTGTCAGGTATAAGGATACACAGTCCTGCAGAGAAGCACCGGGATGGATCTCTCTTCCAAAGGGTTCTAATCCTGCTCCTATTTCCCCTACAGTATCTGTCTTTTGCTGAAATTGGAAAAAGTCTGCTGGGCTATCATTTTAGAACACAGAACATTTCCATTCCTTAGAAAAAAATGTTTCTAAAGAAGTGTCTCGACTGGAGGCAGAGTGGAGACTCAGGGATGGTTCTGGTAAGTTAAGTTAGGCCATAACCTCTTCTTGCATCAATCTGTTCACAACTACTCATGTCCGGAGGGGTGAGTGGCCTCCTGGGAAAATGGGAGCCTGCAAGAGGGCTGTTTCCAGAACGGCCTCCCGCCCAGGCAGCACGACTTCATGCCCCCAGGAGAAAAGGTCTTTGTGCCTGAATTGAAAGGGCTTGTGACTAAGGCTTGTGACATTCTGAGGCTGAGAACCCTTGTGTTGTCAACTCTCTAACTGAGTGTAACCAGGGAATGTTCTCACTTCTCCAGAGAGATGAGGCTGTCATCCAGCCCCAGGGGCACCCAGGCGGAGCCGTGGCTCCAGGCGGGCCAGGCCACCACCAGCTCAGAGGAGCTTCTCTGGGGTCAGGGTTGAGGTCCCCTTTCAGCCAAGCTTGCAACTTATAAATACACACCCTGGGGATTCCGAAATATACTCAAGTGAGGGGAATTTTGATGTTAAGCTGGTGGAGGCTGTGAGTCATGGAGATTTGGATATTAATACTGACAAAATCCCATTTGTGGTCACAGACTAGTGAAGCCTGAGATGTTTTGGCTACAGAGACACAGAAACAATTTCCACAAGATGTATTCTTCAGGATTTAGCACTCAATTCTTTAATTTAATCATTCATTATGAGTCACTAAACAAAACAAAAACTGCTCAAGATTTAAGCTGTATCTTCTGGATGCCCATTCATTGGAAAATCCAATCAACCACCTCATGCTTTCCCCCACCGAATGGCAAACGACTTGGTTGGGATATTTAGCGACGTTGATTGATTTGACCAGATGTTTGGCAGTGCGTAGCAGACTTTCAGTCAAGAGGGTGGAATTTAGGGCATTTTTCACTTGTCTAATTGTTGTCTTGGTTCCTGAAGTGACTGCACTATTCTCTAGCAATAGTTTAGAATCTTTTAAAGCAGTTTCTCTGAGTGATTTTCCTCACACAGCCACCAGTGCTGTTAAGGACAGCAAGGCCTTTACCTCAGGAACTTAAAATTAGGAAAACGGTGTGATTCCAGCAGTGATGGCTCAGGCCTCAGTCTTGCCGCTTTCTCCTGACCCTGCAGGTGGCTGAGTCAGGCGGCTTTCTTTCCCTTCTGGGTCAAATGCCCTAAACACTGACCTAATGAAAAGGCTTTGCTGATGAAAACAATAACAAAACACTCTGAAAATATATTTCATTATAAGCTAACTTAAGGGCATTCTGGTGACTTCCTGTAGATATCACTAGCTTTCCCACATCACAAAAGAGGAGTTACATGAAAATCCCAAAGTCTTATTACAAGAAACCACAGAGGAAATTTCAACTTTTACCTGAAAACCCAGGTCTGAGAATTTGCAACTATGACGCCATGGTCAGAATAAGGAGTTGATCGCTCCCTCTTCCTTGAAGCAGCTTCTCCGTTTGGTTTCTAGGACCTCACACTCTCCTGCGTCTCCTCCTACCTCCCCAGCTCTCCTCTCAGTCTCTTATCTGGGTCTCTGCATGCTGGCACCGTTTTCCTCTCCTAGCTGTACCCCTCCCGATTGACAGCACGGGTCTTGTGGCTTTCAGTGCTATCCACATCCTGGTACCACTGTATTTGTATCTTAATACATACACTGCTCTGAGCTTCAGGCTTATTCTCCCAACTGCCTGCTCAACATCTCTGCTGAATGTCAAATAGGCATCTCAAGCCTGACACATCCAACCCTGAGGTCCTGGACTCCTCTCCCAAACCTATTCATCCCACATTCTTCCCCATCTCAGTTAATGGCGAGTTCATCCACGCCGTTGCTCAGGCTAAAGTAACTTAGTCATTGCAGTGAGTTGAATGGTGGCTCCCAAGAAGATATGTCCATGTCCTAACCCCCAGTACCTTTGAATGTGACCCTATTTGGGAAAATGGTCTTTGCAGATGTAATTCAGTTAAGGATCTTGAGATGAGATCATGCTGAATTATCTGGGTGGGCCCTAAATCCAATGACAAGTATCATTATAAGACACAAAAGAGGAGATGAGGTAGATACAGAGGAGAAGGCCATGTGAGGATGGAGGCAGAGATTGGAGTCCTGCAACCACGAGCCAAGGAATGGCTGGGTCCCCCAGAAGCTGGAAGAGGCAGGGAACAGACTATCCCCTAGAGCTTCCGGAGAAAGGACAGCCCTGCCAACACCTTTCTGTCAGACCTCTGGCCTCCAGAACTGTGAGAGAATAAATTTCTGTTGCTTAAGCTGCCAAACTTGCGGTGCTCTGTTATAGCAGCCACAGGAAACTAGCATGATCATCTTTAACCTTCCTCTTCTTTTTCTCTAGAGCCTTACCTCCAGCTTCTCAACAAATCTTGTTGGCTGCTATGTAGTGTAAACCCTGACGGTTGATTTTTTCCTTTTTTTTTGGAATACAAGTGGCTGACAAGCTTTGATTGCTGAGACATCCACTTCAAAGTGGCATCCACTTCAAAGACGGCTATCTCAAATAGACATGCTGCCAGCCACACACTAGATAAAGAGCAGGGGGTTCTTCGCCTGCTGAGGCCCCCTTGTTTTAGAGAACTCTGTTGATTTCAATAACTAACCATTTCGGCCAAGTGTTTTCTTCTCTTCCCAGGCTTTAAATTCCCCTTCTTATATTTTAAATTCACCAATAAAGAGTGAGCCCATTGAAACCCTAAGCCCCAACCCTCTCAATCCCAGTAAAAGCAGGGCTGCACTCTCTCTTTCCACCTGTGACCTTGCTGTGCAGCCCCAGGTGTGCTATGTATTTCCAGGTCCTGTAATAAACCTTTATTTTTTCAAAGTTTCCTGATGGTTATTGCTGAAGGGCATCTTGCAATCATAATAGGAACCACAAGGGCCTGTCCAACCACCTTGGTTATTGATAGGCTGAGACTGGCACATGAAACACCCTATCTCCAAAATACACCCAAAATCTGATCTCTTCTTAACAACCCTGTTGCTAGCTACTTGGTTTGAGCTCTCAGCATCTCTTACCTAGGATATTGGAATCCTACCAGTCCTCCTGGTTCTGCCCTTGACCTTCCTCGGTGATCCTTTAAACATGGAAGTCAGATCACGTTATTCCTCTAGCTACCATCTCAGAGTATGAGCCAAAGTCTTACCGACAATGAGCTGCCATGGCCTTCACCATCTGGGCTGCCCTCTTTTATGTCTCACCTGATCTTACACTACTTCCACCTTGTTTACTCTGCTCCAGCCACTATGGCCCGTTTGCTCTTCCTTTTATGTAACAGTCATTCTTCTGCTTCAGGGCATTTGCATTGACTTTCTCTTTTGTTTGAAACACTCTTCTCCCAGATACCTTCATGACTAACTCCCTTGTCTCATTCAAGTCTTACTCATATGTCATCTTCCCAGGTAGGTCTTCTCTGACAACCCTATTTAAAATTACAACCCTTATACACACTCCATCCGCCTTCTCATAGCCCTTATTGCCATCTAAACACTATTATGTCTTATTTATTTTATTTATTGTTTTTCTCCACCTGCTGGAAGGTGAGATCCCTAAGGATAGAGAATTGTGGGGATCTTATTTGTTCACTGCTGTAACTCCAGCTTCTAGAACAAAGCCTCGTACAGAGTAAATGCTCAATAAATATTTGTTTAATGAATAATTGAAAATCAGACAGCCTCACTGCATTGGTCTACAGGAATAAATGCAACCAGGTGGCCCATCCTTGCTATCTCATGTCCCCTCTCATCTTCTGGAGACTAAGAAGGGGGAGAGAATTCTATGCTATCAAAAGCATGAGAAATGTATTTAACTGTGCATTTAACTGTGCATTTAACAGTTAAATGCATTTAACTGTTAAAATACATTTTAAGAAATGTATTTAACTGTGGCAAATACACAACTTACCCTCTTAACCATTTTTAAGGGTACAGTTCAGTGGCGTTAAGTACATTCACGTTATGGTACAACCATCACCACCATCCACCTCCAGAACTTTGTTCATCTTGCAAAACTGAAACTCTGTATGCATTAATCAAGAACTCTCCATTCCCCTCCCCCCACCCCCGACAACCACCGTTCTACTCTGTGTCCTTATGATTTTGACTCCTCTAGGTGCCTCGTGTGAGTGGAATCATACAATATTTGTGTTTTTGTGACTGGCTTATTTCACTTAGCATTACATCCTCAAGGTTCATCCAGTTGTAGCATGTGTCAGAATTTTCTTCCTTTTAAGTTGAAAAGCTTTACTTTCCAGTAACGCCTGTTGTTCCACTTGGGCTCCCCTGGAGTGATCCTGGCCCCTCACCATGTTCGCTGCCTGTCTAGCTTAGGACAAGCAGTGAAACTTGACTCCAGGTGAAGCCACGAGATTGGAAACCACCTGCCACAGGATTTCCCGCAAATTCTGTTTCCCATGGTGTCAAACAGTTTTGCTGGGCCCACTGCAGAGGGAACGTCACAGGTTTTCAGGCAGGAGAAATCACTTTCCCAGCCACAGTATCCTGTCTAGTGCTCACATATCCATCTCCACGTGATCTTTTTAGGGGGCTTTGCCCCCATTTTAGTGGGTGCAAGTCAACTCATCATCCCATGAAATAATCTCTATAAACCCTGAGAATTAACTCAGACAGTCTGCCAGACTGGAATTAAACAGGCCTTTCACACTGAATTTCTCTCACTGGGAGAAATCACCCTTTTGGCTTAGACAGGCAGGGCGAAATGGGGCAAAGACGGCAATCCTTGTTGCTGGCAGTCAGGTCCAGAGAAGGCTGTCCAGCAATAACTAGAAAAGAAATATCTGTATATGTTTTCTGTGTGCCAGATGCTGTTCTAAGGGCTTCACAACATTGACTCATTTAATTCTCTTAACAACCTCACTTTGTGTATGAATGTATGTATGTAAGAACACTTAGCATGAAATCCTCTTAACAGAATTTTAAGTGAATAGTACAGTATTGTCATCTATAGGCATGAGGTTGTACCTCAGATATCTAGAATTTATTCCTCTTTCGTAACCGAAATTTTATACATTGATTAGCTGCTCCCCACTTCCCTCTCACCCCGGCCACTGGCAACCACCATTCTATTCTCTGCTTCTATAGGTTTGACTATTTTAGAGTCCACATATAAGTGGAATCATGCAGTATTTTTCCATCCATGACTGACATATTCTACTTAACCTAATGTCCTCAATCTGTGTTGTTGAACATTGCAGGAATTCTTTCTTTTTTAAGGCTGAATAATATTCCATATCTTCTTTATGGATTCATCTGTTGATGGACGCTTAGGTTATTTCCATATCTCGGCTGTTATGAATAATGCTGCAATAAATGTGGGAGTGCACATAGCTCTTCAAGATCTTGATTTCAATTCTTTTGGCTCAGTAGCCAGAAGTGGGATTGCTGGCTCATATGGTAATTCTATTTTTAAATTTTTGAGGAACCTCCGTTATGTTTTCCACAGCAGTTGCACCATTTTGCATTGCCACCAACAGTATACAAAGGTTCCAATTTCTCCACATTCTTGCCAACACTCATCTTTTTTTTTTTTTTTTTTTTTAAGAAAATAGCCATCCTAATAGATGTGAGGTGGTATCTCATTGTGGTTTTGATTTGCATTACCCTGATGATTAGTGATGTTGAACACTGTTTCATGTACCTGTTTGCCATTTGTATGTAGTCTTTGGGGAAATGTCTATTGAAGCCTTTGGCCCATTTTTAATTCAAGTTATTAGTTGTTTTGCTGTTGAGTTGTAGGAGTCCCTTATATATTTTGGAAATTAAGCTCTTATCAGATATACGGTTTGCAAATATTTTCTCCCATTCCACAGGTTGACTTTTCACTCTGTTAATGGCTTCCTTTGCTGTACGGAAGCTCTTTACTATGATGTAGTCTCACTTTCTAACTTTGCTTTTATTGACTGTACTTTTGGTGTCAGATCCGTGGAATCATTGCCAAGACCCATGTCGTGAAGATCTTCTCCTATGTTTTCTTCTGGGAGTTTTATAATTTTAGGTCTTATGTTTAAGTGTTTAATTCCTTTTGAGTTGGTTTTTATGTAGGATGTAAGATATGGGTCCAATTTCCTTCTTTTGCATGTGGATAGCCTGTTTTTCCAAAAACATTTGTTGAAGAGACTATCCTTTCTGCATTGTGTGTTCTTGGCTCCCTTGTTGAAGATCAGTTGAACATATAAGCATGGATTTACTTCAGGGTTCTCTATTCTGTTGCATTAATCTATATATTTGTCTTTTTGCCAGTACCATACTGTAACAATTATTGTAGCTTTGTAATATATTTTGAAATCAGGAAGTATGATGCCTCCAGCTTTGTTCTTCTTTTTCAAGATTGTTTTTGCTATTTGGGGTTCATAAAAACTGTAAAACATAGTTTCTATCTTTACCACCATTTTACAAATAAGTAATATGAGGCACAGGCGATAAAATGACTTTCCCAAGGGTGCAGAACTAGTCAATGGCAATGCTTGTTTTCAAATGGAGGTAGTCTGATTTTAGAAATTATACTCAATTATTATAATCTATTGCCTCCCAAGTCTTTAAAACAACTACCTCACCTCTCTTTTTTTTTTTTTGAACCCATTTCTTTTTTCTGAACCCATTTCTTTCTAGGAAGGACAAACTGTAAAATCTCACCAACTGCAGAATCATCTTGCAAACAGTTGCATCTTCCAGAAAGCAGTTGCATCATAAGGTTTAGTTCTGACTCTTTGTAAGAAGCAAATTGGGGATGTCAGTGTCTCGTGGGTATATACAGAGGTACAGGGCTTTGAGCAAATAAAGCGAAACTAGGAATATACAAATCAAACAAAATCAGAGGGTAGTTGTTTACATTATAAAAGGATTCTTTAATTTAAAAGGGAAACCAGTCCTATAAATAGTGGCTCCCTAGTGCATATGAGTGCTTGTTTATTTGAATAAATGTTTGAGATCAGAAAAGCCTCAAACTAAAATGTTAGCAGGGTAATGTGATCCTTTGAAGATCAATCAGAAATGGTGGTCAATTATCACCAAAATGATTATGCAATTAGTGAGAAAAGAAAATTTCTTTACTCCCTCCTGTCAAATCATCTTAAATGACACTTTGGAAACATCTTTGACGTGAAGCTCAACATACTCATACACGCAGTTACCATGTGGAACAGTCTGGCATTGCAACTCACACAGAATAAAAATCGGAAGACAGTGTAGCTGTCAGCGTTTTCACAAGCTCAGGGGATAAAGTAAGTGTGTTTACAGACAGGCAGCCAGATCCATAACTTCTCATTTACAAACAGCACACACACAATCTTTTTATGTATGTGCTTTGTTGAAAAATAACAGCTTGATTTTCAATCACAATAAAAGTTTAAGGGCTTCAGAAAGCACTGTAAGTCTTAGTGATTGTAAGCAGACACTTAGGGTACAATGTTAGTCTTCCAAGTGATAATTAAATTTACCATAAAAACCACGGCTATTTGAGGAGAAGGGGTTTTAGTGAAGAGAACCTGAAATTTCACAAGAAATTCTTAATATTCAAACAAAACACTCTAAAGGACATCTTGCAAAGGCCTTGGAGGTAACGTATTTTATGAACTTTTATTGACTTCATGGTTAAATACACAATTCCAGTTGATTTCTTTTAAATGTAAGGACAAAATCCAGTTTTTCCATAATGAGAAAATCCCATACAGCAGCAGGGAACCAGATTTGTGTCCATCTTGACAGACACAGAACAAGAGACAATTCATTTCTGTCACCAGAGGGCACCAAAGCTCAAGTTGCTGGGAAAACAGCAACCCACAGGGTCACAGCATCAGAGACTACAAGACCCCTAAAGGTCACTCTTGTGGCCTTCTGACAGGACCTCGCTTAATGCTTTCAGAGGACTGAGAACGTCTCCTATAAGAAGTAACTTCCCCAGCTTGTTTTCATAGCCCAGTCTATTATTTAGCAACTCTCTTAGCCAAGAAATTCTCAATACCAACTCACGTGTTCATCCATCTCAGATATATTTATTGAGTACCTGCTCCAGACCAGGCCCCGGGGAAGCGGTGGTGGACAACACGGGCCAAGTCTCTGCCCTCTTGAACTTGCAGTCTAGAAAAGTGACTTTAAACAAAACAAACCCTTACAATTCAGTGTGATGTGATTATGACAAGAGCAGACGGTGGGAACTGGGAGCAGGGGGCCTCACCTTATCTGTGAGGTTATGGAAGCATATCAGTTTCCTGTGGCTTTTGTAACAAGTTAGCACAAACTGGGGGGCTGAAAACAACAAAAAGTTATTCTCTCACAGTTCTGGAAGCCAGAAGTCAAAACAAGGTATCTGCAGGCCTCCCTCCTTCCCACGGCTCCAGGGGAGAGTCCACTCCTTGTCTTTCCCTGTCTGGTGGCTCCAGGCATTCCTTGGTTTGTGGCTGCATCACTTCTGTCTCTGCTTCTGTGGTCTCGTTATTTCCTCCTCTTCTCCCTGTCTCTGCTTCTGTGTGTCTACCCTATAAGGATACCTGTGATTGCATTTCCAGCCTGTTATGGACTGAACTCTGTCCCCCTCAAATCCATATGTTGAAGCCCTAGCCCCCAGTGTGACCATGTTTGGAGTTAGAGCCTTTAAGGTAATTAAAGTTAAATGAGGTCATAATGGTGGGCCCATTTCAGTAGAACTGGTGGCATGAAAAGAGGAGACAGCAGAGCTCTCTCTCGAAGGAAAGGCCATGTGATGACACAATGAGAAAGTGGCCATCCACAAGCAGGAAAGAGAGGTCTTACCAGAAACCAACCCTGCTGGCATCTTGATCTTGGACTTCCAGCCTCCAGAACTCTGAGAAAATAAATTTCTGTTGTTTAAGCCACCCAGTCCGTGGAATTTTGTTATGGCAGCCCGAGCAGATTAATACAAGGCCCAGTTGGATAATCCAGGAAAATCCTCTCTCAAGATCCTTAGCTTAACCATGTCTTTTGCCATATAAGTAAAGGTCCCAGGTTCCAGGAATTAAGACATGGAATAGCTTTTTGTGAGGGAGTGGGCAGGGCAAGATACCATTCAACCCATGATGGAAGGCTTCCCCAGGAAGTGACATGTAAGCTGAGACTGGAAGCCCAAGTAAGGGTTGGACAAGTTGAGAGAAGAAGAGGCGTATGGGAGGACTGTCCCAGGGAGGGAGGAACATGGGAGGGCAGGGTGAGTTGTGGAGATCAATGGGAGAGGCAGAGAAGTGAGAGTCCTGGGAGCCCCATCTGAGAATCTGCACTTCATCTGAGGGGCCATGGAAAATCTGAGAGGAGTCCAGAGGAAGGGAGCCGGTGCAGGACACAATCCGATGAACATTTTAGATCATTCAAAACTGTTTGCAAGAGCCAGGGAGGAACCAGGGGGACCATTCAGGAAGGTTTGCTACAGACCCTAAGCAAGGGATGGTGGCCTGGACCAGTGGCAGTGAGGATGCCGAGACAGAGCTAGCTGGACAGATACTTAGAATGGAGAATTGGAAGACTTAGTTATTGAACGGATGTGAGGAGTCAAGAGAGGGAGGCTTCAAGAATAACTCCTGAGCTCCTGGCTGGAGCATGAGGGTAAATAGTGGGGTCATTACTATGAGCAAGGAAACCTGCAAGAAGAGTGAGTTGAGAAAAAGAGCTGAACATTGTCAGACTTAAGCTGGTAAATGATGCCTTGAGAGTAAATGAACTCATCTAGGGGGAGTTTGAAGAGTGAAAAGAGGAAAGAGCCTGGGTCAGAGCCCTAGGAGAAAATACAGAACAAAACACGTCCTTTGAGGGTTGGGGGTATCTAGTCAGGAGACTGAAAAGGAGCGGGGAGAAAGAGAAGATATGAGACCAAAGAAAGGCTGGCATCACAGAAAGCAAGAGAGCAGGGCGGAGTCTGTAGTGGCAAATGCTGCCTGGAGGTCGAGGAAGATACAAACCAAAGAGAGTTTATTGCCAAAAGCTTTCCCTGGGTCATGGGTGGCTCTGGTGAAAGCCATTTTGGTGCACTGGGGAGCCAGAGGCCAGCTGGAATGGGATGAGTGAGGGGTGTGGACGGAGACAACAGACAAGTCTTCCATGAAGAGGAAAGAGACAGGTTAGAAGTGGGGACTGAGGGAGAGTTTTGATTTTCTTTTTTAAGAAGAGGGAAAGTGAACATGTTTAAATGCTGATGGGAGGAGTCTACAGAAAGGGAGAGCCTAGGGATAAAAGGAGGAGCTGATCCATCCCCGAGAAGGTAGTTGAGGAGGGGTCCGGAGTTCAGAAGGACAGGATGGACGAGGGTGACCTATCCATTGTAAGCGGAGGAAAGGGGGAAGGGGGAAGGAGGCGGGTGTGACGATTTGGTGGCAAACGTTATAGGTGTTCTTTTCTGGCAGCATCTGTTCTCTTCTGGATGAAGCAGCATGGGGTGGTCTGCTGAGGGTGTAGCGGAAGAGATAGGATTGCAGGTGGAGGTTTGAAACAGGCCCCCTGGATATCAGGAGAGAGTTGACTCGAGAAACAAGGTGGGGCTGGAGAGGTCGAAGAGATGTCATCTGGGAAGTAATTGAGCACGCTAGTTGGAAGGGTCAGAAGTTTATGTTTTATGTGTGATTTCTGAGGAGAAGTGGATCTGGTGCCACAAGATCAAGGGTGTGTCCATGAAGTGAGGAGCTCTGGTCATCACGATGGATTTTGAGGTCACCTAAGATGCCGACAGGGCTTGGGGTGAAAAGGAAAAGTTCAAATCAAGAGCCAAAATTTTCAGTGGAAGACAGGAACCTGTGTGGAGTAGGGTTTTAAAGGTGAGTGGAGGAGTCCTTGTCCCAGCAGGCTGCACTGACTATGGAAATGGTGCTCCTCTGGCTGGCGAAGGTCTGCAAACCGGTCTAAGGATGGCCGGCTTTTTCCAAACTGTGATAAGAGCTAATTAAGATGACAACACAAAAAAATTACCAAAAATGATCTACCAACTGCTCCAGTCAATTGTGCAGTAAATGAATGCAACAGGGAAAAAAGTCTGCAGAACAGTCAATGGTTGCTTTCACAAAGACGTTCTCTTAATAAGTGTCAATGACTTCACTTCAAAGCCAAACGGTTTCTTACATTATAAACTGGTTTGCATTATCCATTCCTTGATTTCTTTTTCTAAGTGTATTTAGTCCAGAGTTGGCTAAATCTCTTCTTTAAACGCCACAGTTAAGCCTCATAATTCATTTCTATCTTCGTGGAAATGGAACACAGCTGACCACCATACTCATCATAATACATTTTAATATCCTTACTGAAGACAGCTATTAATTTCACACATGGTGTCTTCCTTTTTTTCTGAGCCAAATCCTGCTTCTGTTATCTCTTTCACAGTACATATTTCTTTACCCCTTAATAATTTCATATGTAAGCCTAAAAATCTCCCTTTTAAAAAGCAACAGATTTGATGGAACTATGTATTTATTAACAGCATCTAAAGACAGGTCAGTACTTGAACACTGGAGATGTTACATCAAAGGAAACAAGGAATTATTCTTTTGCAGATGTAATTTTTGCCATCCTGTGGATAAGCCAGGGTCTTTCTTTCTCTGATCTTCAGCAGAATGAAACCAGTCCAGGATGAGTTTCTTTCTACATACATCTCCACTGGTTAGCAAGTTACAGCAGTCATGGCTACTGTATGCCAATAGGTGAGAACTGACAGCGTGCCAGGCTCTGAGCTAAGTATCTCACATATGCCCAATGTAAACATCACAAAGCCCCGAAGAGGTGGATATTCTTATTATCCTCCTTTTATGGACAAGGAAATGAGCTTAGAGGGTGAGTACACGTCTGTTAGGTGCAAGCAAATAAAAGCAAAACTTGGATTCAAAATTAGAGCAGTCTAAATCCAATTTCCATGCTGTTAATGGACTGTTTACTGCTGTGATGGGAACACAGGGGGAATGTGTGCATGTGTGTGAGGAGAAAGGGGTTGTTGGTGGTGAAGTTGTTGGGAGTCGGGCAGGGATGGGCACAGGAAGAGAATGAAGAGTGTGGTGAGAGGTTTGGGAACAAGTGAAGTGGAGAAGCACCGGAACCAAGGGGAAAAAAGCAAAGAAGCACAGATAATCCTATTTAACGGCCAAATTACAAAATGAGGTGTGGGAAACCCGTACCCCTTCAAGAATATGCTTTTTCACTTTTTTGCTCCCAATAGGGATTTGGGACTTGGGACTGCCTGGAATAAATTTTCTTAATAGTATTCTGATTTTCTCATTTGTAATCGTCTCTTCTTCCCTGGTGGGAGGACTATCGTTAGAAGCCGTGCCTTCCCTCAGCCTGGGAGCAGACAAATAACCTCAGTTAAGCCCGTCAGATGTTTGTCTCCCTTTGGAATTTGACTCTTAGTTGTGCCATCTCATCCCAGTGCCAGGTCCTCACCAGAGTATGCCTGCCACAGGGTTACTATTAGCCTTTGAGTTTAAATCTGCACTCTGGATTTATGCTATTGTGCATAGGACTTTCCTTATGCCAGAGCAACAGTCTTGATTGTTGTTGCTTTATAGTAAGTTTTCAAATTGAAAAGTGTGAGTCCTCCAACTCTGTTCTTATTTTCAAGATTGCCTTGGTTATTCTGGGTCCCTTGCATTTCCATATGAATTTTAGGATCAGCTTGTCCATTCATTTCAGCGAAAAAAGGCAGCTGAGATTTTCATGGGACTGTATTGAGTCTGGATCACTTAGGGAGTGTTGCCATCTTAATATTATCTTCCAATCCATGAGCTCAGGAAGTTTTCCATGTATTTAGGTCTTTAATTTCTTTCAACGATGCTTTGTAATTTGTATCGTACGTGTCTTGCCTTTCTTTTGTTAAACTTATTCCTTGTTATTTTATTTTTTTTGGATGATATTGTAAATGGAATTGTTTTCTTAATTTCACTTTCAGGTTGTTCATTGTTAGTATATAGTGATATAATTGATTTTTCTTATTGATATTGTATCCTGCAACCTTCCTGAACTCCTTTATTAGCTCTAATGGTTTTTTGTGTGGGGGGGTTATTTAGGATTTACTATATACAAGATTATATCATCTGCAAACAGAGAGAGTTTTACTTCTTCTTTTCCAACTTTTATTTCCTTTTCTTACCTAATTGCCCGGACTAGAACCTACAGTACTATGTTGAATAGAAGTGGCAAGAACAGACATCCTTGTCTTGTTGCTGATCTTAGAGGGAAAGCACTCAGCTTTTTACCAATAAGTATTATGTTAGCTGTGGTTTTTCACAGATGCCTTTTATTAGGTTGAGGAAGTTCCCTTCTATTTCTACTTTGTTGAGTATTTTTACTGTGAAAGGATGCTAGAATTAAATACATGAAAAAGACCTGTGTTCCATCTCTCCTTTCCCCGACATGCGGAGCAGATCCCCTCTTGTTAGAGCAGAGTGATGGAAGAGCTTACAGATAGGGACCATGTGGCTGGAGCGTTGATATGCATCATAGGATGTTGTATCCATTAGGATTATCTTTGCACGTAAAAGAGTACTGACCACAGTGGCTAAGCCAAATATTGGGCTCATTTTTCTGATGTAACAAACAGTCTGGAGGTGGTCAGTCAGGGGCTAGTATAGCTGCTCGTGGATGTCACCAAGGACCCAAGACCCTTCCAGCTTCCTACTCTACTATCATTAGACTTGGTGCTCATCTTCTTCATTGAATGGCTGTTCCACCTGCATGACGACAACTGTGTTCCAAGCAGGAAAGAGTGGAAAAGGGTTAAGGGCAACAGAGATGAACTAGGTGAGTTTACACTTTTTTTTAAAACTATGCAAACAGTGGTATTCCCAGAAGCTCCACTCAGCAGATTTCTGCTTTTATCTCATTGGTCAAAATGAATCATAGGGTCATCTCTAGTTGCAAGGGAGGCTGGAGAGATGAATATTTTTAACTAGGCACATTGTTACCTGGTTAAAAATTGATGTTCCATTGGTTAGGAAGAGGGTAGAATGGATATTGGTTAAGCCGCTAGCTGTGAGGGCCAATATCCTTAGGGAGAAAAAAAAAATGGATGTCAAAGTCAAGAAAAAAAGGTACCGTTTAGCCAAGAAAGGATCCTTCTTATGATTTGGAAATTTAGATTTTCTTCTAACGCTGTGTGTATTTTTCAGGTTTGTCATGGTTAATTGCATGTAAGTGCATCTAAAGAGGACTGCATCCATAGCTCCCTTGTCACGGAACTGGCTTAGAGAGCAGCCCTCCTGGGTTTATGTGGCAGAGAGGTTGCTCCCTCAGGTGACATGCTGCCGCTCTGACCTTTCGGTCCTAGGGTCTAAAGGAGGGGTTGACAAATTTTTTCGTAAAGGGCTAGATAGTAAATATTTTAGGCTTTGGGGTTATATGGTGTGGCAGACTGAATAGTGGCACCTCTAGGGATGGCCACCTCCTAATCACCAAAATCTGTAAATATCTTACCTTAAATGGCAAAAGAGACTTTGCAATTGTGATTAAATTAAGGATCTTGAGATGGGAGATTATCTTGGATTATCTGAGTGGCCTCAATGTCATCATAAGGGCCCATATAAGAGGAACTCACAAGGGTCAGAGTCAGAGTGAGAGATTATAAAATGCTACCCTGCTTGCTTTGAAGATGGCAGACGGGACCATGAGCCAGGGAATATAGACGACCTCTAGAAGCTGGGAAAGGCAAGGCAATGGATTCTCTCCTAAGGCCTCCAGAAGGAATGCAACCCTGCTGACACCTTGAGTTTAGGATTTGTGACTTTCAGAAGCATAAGAGAATGTATTCGTATGGTTTAAGCCACTTGCTTGTGGCAATTTGTTATAGCAGCTACAGGAAATGAATACATATGGTTTCTATCACAACTACTCAACTCCGCTGTTGTAGTAAAAGCAGCCACAGACAACACATACATAAATGGGTGTGTCTGTGTTCCAATAAAACTTTATTTACAAAAACAGCTAGGCAGGGGGGCTGGCCCGTGGGCTATAGTTTTCTGACCTCTGGTCTATAGTCTCATGTTTGTACCACCGTTCTATGTAATCTCCAATTTTGAGACATTAATTTGTTTCCATTTTTTAATTAAAATAAATAATGTTCCAGTAAACATTCTTGTGGGCAGTTCATTGGGCCTATCTCAGATTACACGTCCAGAATAAACTCTAGAAATAAACTCTGGATCAAATTGTGTATATCCTTTTCCCTACAATGACCTTTTGCAAAACCACAATGACCCATACTCCTAGGGGAGCACAAGATGGTCTTCCACATGCTCAAAGTGTCCAATTCTTGGTAAGTAGATAGAGGAAATGGAGTAAAACACCAGAATAATGGCTCGCATTTGTATTTTACACACAAATTTAAAAATGAGTGGGTTATTAATCTGGTAACCTTGAGATTGGATTATTTAATGTGCCATTTTGAATACAGGCAACAGAAAACAAAATATAAAGTCTTGTTCCTGACACTTAAGGGCACTGGCAAATGGTTAGTTATACATGGCCCCTGCAATTCAGTATGTTCTTAGTCGGCAGCAGTACTTGAGTTTGGCAGTCTGAGTATTGGCTCATTGGGAATGGAAAATGGCTGGGTGTAAGTGATTTTCTCATCAGTTGTCTAAACAGGGACTTAAAAGGACAATATTTCTGGAATGTGCTCTTGACCGATTTATTTTTATTATAAGAAAACCTATCCTTGTCTTCACAACCTCATATCTGTTGGTATCTACAGGAATTTCACTTTGGATCCCCCAGTTTGGGGTGACAATATATAGGGAAAATTGTGGTGGATTCATTCTTTGCTATTTGGAGGAAAGAAGAGTCAGCACCTCCTAATTTCTGGCAAAATTCATTATGTTTCTAAGACCGTTCTTTGACTCTTCTTGTTTTAGCAAGGATCCCAAAATTGGGGGTTATATTCAGATTGGCCAAGAGTCTTTGTAATGTTCTTGGGGGAACTCCACAGGTACGGTGTCAGGGCGCTGTTTTAAAGTGAGATGAGGTGTGTGAAGATGCCAGGTGCACACTAAGAGTAACTCACATTTGTTGAGAATTTAGCATGTTCTGGATGGGGAAAGTTATCCTAATTAACTCCTACAACATCTTTGAGAGGCAGGCATTACTATTATCATACCTATGTTACAGTTGAGGAAACCAGGAGGGTTAAGTAACTTGCCCTAGGCTAATAGTTAATAAGTAGAATTGCTGGGAGTTGAACACAGGCAATGTGATTCTGAAGCCCACACTTTGCATTATGGATTATAATAGGTAATCAATAGATGCATTCTTCCTTTATTTATCCAATCAATCAATCAGTAGGTGTTTGTTTATTTACTTGGCTTAGTATACATCAATAAGCAAAACAGATAAGCCTTTTAGAGGTTTACCTTCCAGTGGGGGTGGAGTGGGAGCCAAGACAATAAACAAGCAACAATTAACATACTAAGCACATTAAATAGTCAATCATAAGTATGTTGGAAGGTGCTAAGTGTAATGAACAAAAGAAATAGAGCAAGGGTGATAGGGACTGGGAGTGGGTGTATGTGGATAGGCTTTTGTTTGAGCATGGATTGAAGGAGAAGGAGTTCTTCAAATTCCTATTCAATTCCCCTTTTTCTAGACAGTCATGTGTTGCTTAATGACAGGGATACATTCTGAGAAATGTGATTTCATCCTGAATCATTGTTAGGTGATTTCATTGTTGTGCGAACATCATAGAGTGCACTTACACAAACCTAGATGGCACAGCCTGCTACACACCTAGACCATATGGTATAGCCTATTGCTTCTAGGCTACAAGCCTGTACTTCATGTTGCTGTACTGAATACTGCAGGCAATTATAACACAGTGGTAAGTATTTGTGTATCTAAACATAGAAAAGCAACAGTAAAAACATGGTATGAAAGATAAAAAATCGGACACCTGTGTAGGGCGCTTACCATGAATGGAGCTTGCAGGACTGGATGTTGCTCTGGGTGAGTCAGTGAGTGAGTGGGGAGTGAATGTGAAGACCCGGGACATTACTGTGCGCTCCTGTGGACTTTAGAAACACTGCACACCCAGGCTACACTGAATTTATAAAAAATGTTTTTCTTTCTTTAATACTAAATTAACCTTAGCTTACTGGAACTTTTTTACTTTTTAAACATTTTAATTTTTCTTAACTTTTTGACTCTTTTGTATGAACACTTAGCTTAAAGCAGATTATACAGTTGGACAAAAATATTTTCTTTCTTTATATTCTTATTTTGTAAACTTTTCTCTATTAAAAAAACTTTTTTATTATTTTATAAAATTTTTTATTAAAAACTAAGACACAAACACACACATTAGCCTAGGCCTACACAGGGTCAGGATCATCAATATCACTGTCTTCCACCTCCACGCCTTCTCCCACTGGAAGGTCTTTGGGGGCAATAACACACATGGAGCTGTCATCTCCTATGATAAGAATGCCTTCTTCTGGAACACCTCCTGAAGGACCTGCCTGAGGTTCTTCTTGAGGAGGGGTCACTCTTTTCAGAAATAGGTCCATGGTGGTTTGCTTGGTTTGTTTCTTTTTTGCATCATAGATTTGCTTATAAGTAGATAAAGCACCTTGAACATTTCTCTGTATTAATGAAAACCTCGTGGTGTTGGGGTCCATGTTTTCAAACTTCTTAAGAAGCTTGTTGAGGTCTGCAAAAGCTTCTGCTAAACCCTTCACTGTGAATTTTCCTGGAGGTTCTTCTTTTTCTTTTCCTGCAGTTTCCTTTTCTCTTGCCTCTTCTTGAGCTATGAGTTCCTATTCCAGTTCCAATAACTCTTCATTAGCCAATTCCCCAGGAACCACCTCTCAGAGCTCCTCATTGTCATTCTCATCCACACCCAGGTTAAAGTCTGCCATCTCAACCACAGCCTTGTTGATTTTTACAACCTTCTCATCCTTGGCAAATCCTTTCAAGTCATGGATGAACCTGTTGAGTGTCTTCTTCCAGATGTCATTCATACACACCTTGGTGACATCACCTGAAGCCCAAGCAAGGTTCCTGATGCAGTCACAGATGTTGCAATCCTTCCAGAATTGCATCAGTGTCTCCTCAGTTGCAGCAATAGCATGAGCAAAGGTCCTACTCAGGTAGTAGGCCTTAGAAGCTGTTATAACTCCTTGATCCATTGGTTGGATTAAAGAGGTGGTGTTTGGAGGGAGAAACACTGCTTTGATATTGGGATGAAGATCACCAATAAAAGGAGGATGTCTGGGAGTATTATCAACAATAAGCAAAATCTTGAAAGGTATGTTATTCTCCAAACAGTACTTCTCCATTACGCTGGCATAGCAATTCAGGAGGGCATCTTGGAAGAGGAGCTGGGTCATCCGTGACTTCTTATTTCTCCTGTAGTACCCTGAAAGTGTGGGCTTATGCTTGAAAGGCCCTGGAGTTCTCACTGTGCCAGATCACAAGGGGTTTCAATTTGTAGCCTGCAACACTGCCCCCAAGCAAGACTGTTATCCTGTCCTTAAAAGCCTTGAAACCTGGCACTGACTTGGCCTTCTTATGGATCAAAGTTCTTTCAGGAATCCATTTCCAGAATAGGAGGTTTCATCCGTAGTGAATATTTGCTCTGGCAAGTAATTTTCCTCCATAATCAGCTTATCTAGGGTTTCCAAAAATCCTTCAGCTGCCTTCACATCAGCACTCGCAGACTCACCCTCACTTTCATGTTTTGTAATGAACAATGATTCTCAAATCATTTAAACCACCCAGAGCTAGCAGTAAATTCAAAATTATAGTCAGGTCCAGCCTTTTCTTTCAATTTGGCAAACAAACATTTTGCTTTGGCCATGATTGCCACAATGCTGAGAGTGGTATACTTCTGTTTCTGGTCTTCAATCCAGGTCATTAGACGTTTCTCCATCTCTGATATAGGCCATTCTCAAATTTTTGTTAGTCTTGTTGACTTCAATGAAGCAGATCCTCTAACAGCTTCCATCACTTCATTCTTGTTCTTCAAGATCGTAGCTATGGTGGAATGGGACATACCTCACTGGTGAGCGATAACCATCACTGATTTTCCAACTTTGTAGTCCTTAATCAATTTTAATTTTGTTTCCAGGTCAATTACTTGATGTGGCCCCTTACTGGCAACATTAGCAGTGGATTTTGTATGCATAGGGGCCATGATGAACAAAACCACGTGAAATTAAATCAAGCACAAGAGAAAATGATGCAATCAAGAAATGCGGTAAACATGAGGTGTATGAGGCTGCTGCCAGCATAACACAGCATACAGTTTTACAGTAAACTTTTTTCTAATAAGTAGAAAGAGTACGCACTAAAATAATAATAAAAAGTACAGCATAGTAAATACATAAACTGGTAACATAGTTTATTATCATTATCAAGTATCCTATACTGTATGTACATAATTGTATTTGCTGTACTTTTATATGACTGGCAATGCAGTAGGTTTGTTGACACCAGCGTCACCACAAAGTCATGAATAATGTGTTGCACTGTGATGTTACAATGGCTACAACATCACTAGGCAATAGGAATTTTTCAGCTCCATTATAATCTTATGGGACTGTCGTGTATGTGGTCCATTGTTGATCGAAACATTATTACATGGTGCATGACTGTACTTGTAAATATTTCTCAGTGAAATTTAAACCAGCATAATATCTGCCACCTCCTATTTACAGGGTGATATTGTATTTACAGTACTATCTGTAGGATCCTTGGAATTTTCACTAAGCAGAAGACCCAAACTTAGATGATCAAGTTACAGGAAACTGTAGCTAATAACATAAGCTTAGCCTCAATTATTTGGACGTTAAGTGAAAACAGAGATCCCCCCAGCAGTACATCTGATTTATGTACATATGTTGACTCAATCAAAAGGGCATCTATAAAACTCAGGAGCAAGATAAACATCATAGCAATTGACAAAGAGGACCAGAAGGGAAGCTACCAAAAAATAAAACCAAACACCTTGGTTTTTATGCAAAAATTGGTTGTCATGCAAAAATCCTCCAGTGAGAATAGCATAGTAATACATGAGAAGTATTGGTTTTTAAAAATTTTTGTTTTCACTTTGGATGTCTGGTGTCTTGACATTAAATATGTATTGAACTACTTTTGAAAAACAAGTTGGTATGTCAATTACCACAAAAAGACAAAGGGAATTAAAACTGGGATCGACATACAAGTGTCTGGCTGAACATCCAGTTTATTTCAATCCTTCACTGGATTGTAAGCTACATGAGGCCAGGGCATGTGTCTGTCTTAGCGATGCTCAATACTTATTTGTTGAATTAAAGGATGAGAAAAAGAAAGAAGGAAAGAAGCAAAGAAAAAAGAAAGAAGAGACAGAAGAGAAAAGAAGAAAACACAGAGTAGATTCTCTTTGTTCAGCTGTCTTAGATATATATACTGAGCACTATTTGAATAGAAGATAGTAATGTAAGATTATGATTCAGGACAAAATGTTTCACTTTTGTGCTGTATGTGTACTAATTGTTTTTTGACTAAGACAATTGTGAAAGAGGCATTTGTACTTGCAGAGTGACACTAATTCACTCTTTTGCTAGTAAGCTAATGCCTATCTTTGGGAGGTAAAAATCAACACAGTGGCAATAATTTTCCTAAGGATTTTTTGGGTTTTTTTGGTACATCAATGTCAATCAATGTTTGACCATATATATGTTTGGTCTGAGAAAAGATCCTTTTGTTAGTGATTTCAAATTGCAGAAATCAATCTGATTATTTGTGACCAGCATTTTAAAAAGTGGTACGGAACAGAAAAGAATAGAACAGACCAGAGTGCATTGCACGCTGTGAGTATCATATCATGTATGGTGTACTGGATTAAGAGGCAAAAAGCATTTCTTACTATGAAAAGCGTTTTAAACAAAAGTTCAAAATTCAACCTTTAAATCAACGAAGTCATTGAGTTGGGCTAAGTACGATCTCCAGATCATGAGTAAGCCATTGAAATTCTTATGAAGCTCGAAGGGTACTGAGTTTAGTAGAGAAGCATTGAATGAACGTCTATCCTGGTTCAAATTCACCCTCTACCACTTCCTGGAAGCGTGACTCTGGGTCTTTGTTGCCTTGCGTATAAGGTGGGATAATAGTAGTATCCACTTCAAAAAGTGGTTTCAAGTGTTAAGAGTGAGTTAATATATGTAAGGTACTTAGAAGAGTGCCTGGCGTATAGTAAGGACTATATGAGTATTGGTGATTATTTCTGCTACTGTTGTTGCTATTGCTGTTATGTGGTGAGCACTGTGGGAGACGATATATATACAATGTGTTGTTTAAGGCAAGACCTACTAGGAGTTTCAGCAGATGCAATACTTTGTACCTTGTGGAACGTAGAGCCTGGCCAGCTGACAGGAACACCCAACATCATGAAAAGCAACCATCTTCCTGGCTCTTCTTCGACATAAGATTATGTGTGGTAACCTAAGGCCACATTTTATTTGGATAGGCAGTGTTTTTTTAAAAACATTTTTTAACTTTTAAAATTTGAATGCCCATAGGCAGGATTTGTACTTTCCTATTTACCCCAGTCCATATCACTTCCTGTTTCTTAGTTTAGCCATGAGACAATTTATATTACCGGTCTCACCCCGGATGCATTTGAGTTTTAAATCCTTGCTAAAGACTGACGTGCCTATAACTTCTGCACTCTGCACCTAGTTACTCTTCAAATCTTCAAACTGAATTAATACGAGGACTACTTAACTGGGCTTCCCCCTTCCTACATGTCTCCTGGCATTTTCCCTGGGACATAGAGGGTAGCCATTGCTCTGGTGTAAGCATCTTATCCAGCGGGCTTGTGGAAGTCACTCTGAAGTGGGAAGAAAAGCCTCTATCAGGTACATATTTTTCAGGTACAAAGCCACACTCATCTATCTGGGGACAACACCAGACTCGTGTTCTGAGTTTCGGAACTCTTAAGACAGCAGGCGGAGGAGGTGTGGAAATGTTCTGTGTTTATATTGCAGCCTAGAGTACAATAAAATCTATGTAAGTTGGTATATTATGGGCCTTAGCTCGTTTTTAACAAGGTCTTGGATTTATACGGTACTATTCTCTAAAAAGCTAGCAATGTTTTACATGCTGGATCTAATGCATCACCACACCATTCCTTTAGAGTAGATAGGTGGGTGGTATATGATCTGGGGAAGATGTAGCCACCAAATGGCTGCTCACACTAAAAATATCTGAAGTTGTACAGATGGAAAAGCCATGGGTTTCATCTATTCCGCACCAGGAACACAGAGGTCTGACTTTTCTGCTTAATCTGATGGATGTAGGTAGCCCAGAGCTAGATGATTTGGCCATCCCTATTGATAACATTTACCATTTCACGTAGGGCTGCCGATAGCTCTAGACTCTCAATGTCTACAGTTTCTTCAAAGGCCGTTAGAGTCACTAGATAAAAAAAATCTTCAGAAAACACTGCATGAATAACGGCAGCAAGAGAAGAAGTTCCTGGTTATAGCCCACTCATATATTTTTGAAATGTAGGTCAGCTCTGGAGGAAGTGGAAGAAACTTCCTGTTGAATTTTCATTTATAGCATGTGTCTGAAAATCTCTAAATGTAATTTCTTGGTGTAAAATAAACTGCAGAAATCTGGGATGTGTCAGTCTGCTTTATGTTTATTGAAGCCATTCTATTTGAAGCTGAAATGTTGTAAAATTATATAGTGGAGTGAACAGCTACAATTAGTTTAACAGACGTGACTGTATCCCTGAATTGAAAAGCTGTCAAGACCTCAACAATCAGATACAAAAAACACCCAGGAATCCCATAAAATCTTGTCTCCTAGGAAGGATAACATTTCCCTCTGGTTGCTACACATCCCCCTGCATAATTTACTACCTTCTACTCTCTTTTTTGTGTCACTAGAAAAAAGAGGAAGAAGAAAAGAAAAAAGCATTGCCCAAAGAGAAACAGTCACATATGCTTTAAAAAATTTGAACTGGTTGGGTCAACTTAGATATTTTGATGACCCCCACCAAGCTCTCAGAATAAAAAGAGTTTGGGCAAAATTGTAAAAATCTCATCACGACAGTGAGGCAGACATCCTCATTTATCCAATCTACAGTCTACTTTGATTTTGGATTTTTATTCTGAGTTGAGATGGGGACTCTATTAGCTGTTCAAGTAATGCTACTTCATAAAGGCTTCTTGGTGACAATGAGGGTTACTTGATGTCCCTTGAGGCAGACACTATTGATTCCCTGTGTGACCAATAGTAAGGGCTCCGGTTTTGTGGTTGTGTCCACACCCCTTCATGTGAAAGTGCCTCACATGCTCTGTGAAGGTGACCCTATTTCTCAACCAAGGCTGAATCATGATTTTGCTGAGCCAATCATGGTAATCCCATTTTCCTTGTCAGTGATTGGTTTAAGGATGCGCTTCTGACCTAATAAGATATTAGTAAAGGTCTCCTGGAAGGCTTCCCAGAGAAAGTGTCCTCTCTTCTTTAGGAGGCTCTTGTTGTATCTGTATATAATGCCTGGAAGAGTGGTAGCTATCTTGTGACACTGGTACAAAGCTGTCACATTGAAAGCAGAGAGATGAAGTGAATCTGGGTCCTTCACGATATCTTTAAACCATCAAACCCGGAAGCAACCTACATTGAGACTTTTCAAAATGTGAGATAAGCAATTTTTCTTAATGTATAAGCCAAATTCAGTCAGAACTTTCTGTTACTTGCTTCCTCACACCCTAACTAACATGGCAGCAAAGAAAATATCTCTATACTGCTACTGGGAATAGAGACTTTTGCTTCATGGACTGAGTGAAGACTTGGCCTCTGACCTGAAGGCAGCGTAGTATTGAGCAACGAGCCTTGGACTTAGGTTCAGAATAACTAGCTATACGTTACACCTGTCATTTATTATTTGCGTGATCTCAGCCAGATAACTTAAACTGCCTCAGGCTCAGATTAACAATACTAACTCATGGGCTGGTTGTGAAGGTTAAATGAAGTAATGTGTGAGAAAGGCCACCAGATGGAGCCTCCTTGAGGGCAAAGATTGTGTAGTGCCTATCTGTGCATCCCTTTCACACACTGACTAGCGTATAGCAGCAAATACTTATATCACCTCCTCTGAGCCATTATTTTTCATGTACTAACTCATTTAATTGTCACGACCACACTATATTATTATTCCTCTTTACAGATGAAGGAAGAGGCTCAGAGAGATTAAGTAGCAAGCCCAAGGTCATCCAGATAGAAAGCAGTAGAGCCAGGATTTGAATCCAGGCAGTCTTTCAGAGTTTAGAGTCTCAACTACACGATATTCTGCACAGTGGGGGCTCAGTATTTATTAAATGGATGGATGTTACTGGTAGGAGTTCAATTAATGTTTATTAAACAAATAGGACACAGTAGTTGAATAACAATTTCTTAATAAGGAATGTTATACTATGGGGTTTTTTTTCTATTGGAAAAAAAAGAGAAGTTTTTCCAGGTTTAACAGGCTTCTGTGATCATGGGTTAGTTTGGGGGCATTTTTCCGTGGTAATGACAGTGGCCCCCAAGGCAGCCACCAGCAGGATCAGGCCTGAATACAAGGACTGTTCTCTCTTAAGTCTGGAGAGTCTCTGAAATGAAGAATACGCCTTATTTTGCTATCACCTCCTCTCCCAAATGGTTTGTGAGAGCACATGCTGGGACTCCTCTGGCTACTAGAATGTCCTGGTCACACACCCATGACTATTCGTAGCTAAAGATTGGTTAGGTAGGTGAGTTTGCCTCATTGCTCTGCCAAGTCCCCATTCCCATGCCTTTGTCCCCATCCTCAGCACCAGTACTGCTCTGCTTGCCACACTCCCACTCCCACCTACCACCATTAAAATCTATGGTCAACATATAATCCTGAAGGAAAGAATTCTAACAGTGAAATCAAACACATAAATGACAGAAATAATAAATTCGACACTAAGATATATAATTGACTCATAGTTTAACGAATGTGTTCTTCCTCTGAGGACAGTAGAGGGACATTTCTCAACTCCAGAGGTCAAGCTGACAGGCCAGTGGAAAGAGTTGTTTTGGGAAGGAAGTGTTCTTCAGAGTGACAAGTGACATCTTAGAAGGAGGACACCTATTCTTCTTGCCAGGCTATACATTTAGTTGTCTCAGTGACACTATCACCTCTGAAGTATATGGCCTTCCTCCTTCCCTCTCCACACCTCCTTTCCCTTCCTCCACACCTCACTCCTTCCCATCTTCCCAGGGAAGCCACAACCTCCTTTATTTGTCTAGTCTATTACAGGATGTAGAAAGCCAGCCTTAGAACTAGTCTTAATGGAAATATTGCTTTCCAATCACCCCTTATTCCAGAACTCATACACCTTTTAAATACAAACAGAACAAGAAGTTTAGCGATTTTATAAGAAAAAGAGCCTAATAAACATTTAACTCCAAAGTAGCACTGTTCAATAGAAACATTGTGCAAGCCGCAAATGTGAGCCACATATTTAATTTAAAATTTTCTGGTAACCACACTAAAAAAGGAAAGAGAACAAGTGCAATTAATTTAATAATATATTTTATTTAACTCACTACATTAAAAATAAGGTCATTTCAATGTGTAATCAACATAACAATTATGTATGAGCTATTTTATATATTTTTTCATGCTAGGTCTTTGAATCTAATTTTACGCTTATGACACATCTCCATTCAGACTAGCCACATTTCTAGTACTCAATAGCTACATGTGGCTAGTGGCTACCATATTGGACAGTGAAGCTCTATACTATTCATACTTTTCACATATTCTTCTAATTTTTCTGAACAGTCACATACATTTTTGCATGTATCTAACCAGTGCGTTTAAGCCCTCTTGGATTCTTTTCCTCTGAATTACTGAATTCTGAATTACTGTATATGTAAATATGTGTCACATATATTTATATGTTGCATACATTATGTATATTTAAAGGTATATTTATCTCTATGATTGGAATGGTCTGTATAAATGGCCTACCATTTGTAAAATTGATCTAATGATCTTCTGTTGTATTACCATACTGATGTTTTTGGACATTCACCTATCAGGAATATGGGTAATTTACTATTGTTCTCTGTTGTAAGTACTGTTGCTATGAATACTTTTTTTTTTTTTAAGAGTGGAATTCACTTTTTTCTTTTTCTATCTCTCTCCCTTTTTCCTTTCATATTCTACTGTCTCTTTCAGGATTCCAGAAAGTGAGGTTGAGAAACCTTCCTTCCACAGTTGGTCCAGGATTAACCAACTTACCATTATACAAGCACTACCTGGGGGCGTCTGTGTCTTCTGTGATAAATTAAAGTTGGTTACCAACCCTGGGCCCAAAGCAGTTAATTCATGAATGTGTAGAGAAGGAACAAAGGATGGTAATGGAGGGAGCTTGGCAGGTGTTAAGCAAACAGCTTCTTTCATAAATGCTTTTGCAGGAGAAAAGAAAAGCTCCCTTCATTTTGAAGTCTAACGAGGATATAGTAGCGAAATAGAAAACACATGCATGAATATGGATATAGCTCTCCACAGGGCCCCAGTGACTCGAAGACCACAATGAAAAGACTATCATGGCTCCTGTTACAAAGGTGATGGGCTAGATGTAATTAGGGATTAAATCTGAAATTCCCAGTACATACCCAGCGTCTCGGAGACTTGACAAGCTGCCATGGCTTCAAGATCCCTGGGAGGAGGAGTGCGGTTGGCTTAATCAGGAAGGGGGCATCGGGGGGCCTGCCCATAGCAAGCCACTTATCACAGTGCTGATGAACAGGGAGGCCTTCGAAGAGGGGAAGTGGAGCAGGGGTGTCACTTTCCCTTTGTTGTTTGCACATCAGCTGGCATCTCTAAAGGGGCGGTGACTTGTCAGCAAGGAGACAAGTTGCTAGGTAACCAGGGAGTATGAGGGAAGCCCCTCCCCCCTCCCCAGGGAAGCAGAGTGCCAAGGGGGCTCCAAGAAGGAGTCGGCAGTTAACAAACAAACAAAAACAACTACAGCCTTGAAGATGGAAAGGTTAAGGGCTACCCTAAGGAGTAGCAAGCTACTATTTTTTTTTTTGGAAGGAGAAGGCTGCTTGGAAGAGAATTCCTGTGACCTGGGAGTGGAAAGAGAGGGAAGGAAAGGAAGGAATAAGGCCAGAGAGGAAAGGAAAAGCACACATTAAAAAGGGACAGAGGGAGAGTATAGTGGGAAAGGAAGCATCTTCATCAGCTCTAGAAATAAGCACACTACAGGACGGTGTACTGGGGCCCCCATTAACTCCAGGGGCCTCAGAGGGTTAAGACAGTCTGTGCAAACACACTGTAAAGTATGGTCTCTGGACCAGTGATATCTTACCTGGAAACGTTGGCAATGTATCAAGCCGGACCCCAGGCCTACAGCTTCAGAGACTATGTTCTAACAAGCCCTCCAGGTGATTCAGAAAGACACCCAAGTTTGAGAGCCACTGCTACAGAGAAATGAGGTGGCTTTGGTGGAATGAGGAAGGAGACGTCAAAGCCAAGATTGCACCAGACAGTTCAACAGGTGAGGAAAGATTTATTCAAGGCTATTGCATAAGGGAGAGAGGCCAGGACTCAGTCTGAACTCCACTGCCCTGCAGCAGAGGGCGGGAGGGCTTTTAAAGGCTAGAGTGAGCCAGTGGAAAAGTACTGAAGGATTTGGGGGGGGGGGGGGGCGGCGGGGCAGGTCATAGGCCATTTGTATTTACTAACAACTTTCTCCTATCTTTATAACAGGAGGTAGTTTTACAACTTGGGGCAAAGTGTCCCTCTGAAGTTAGGCTCCTATCCTCCCAGTGAGACTGAGAGGTAGCAGAGCCATCTGCTTTGATGGTTACATTTCAAAAAGATGGTCCCCAGGTCCTAGAGAAAGACGTTCTTAGGTTCTAAAACTCTTGGAGACTTTTTAAGATTTACATATATCTCAGAGGGGCAGAGGAAGAATATGCAATTACAAGTTTTCGAATGAAAATGCTCTAAGAAAAGAGGTCAGGAAGAAGCCTGTCTGAAATTTTTACTCAAGCGGAAAGGAGCAGTAAGGCTGTCTTGGTCAGGGAGAAAGTGAGACCCTTGGCACAGTCAGGCGAATATTGTCCCCTCTTTGAGTTGAATTGAATTCTCTCTTGGATTTCTCCTGCTCCTCCTTGGAACCTTAATCCTGCACCTCAGAGGGCTGGATCACACATCTACAGAGCCATTTTGGAGGTGACAGGATAAAGACAGCTTACTCCAGAAAGTGACTTCTTCAGGGTGATGGATGGGAAGCAGAAGGATGGAGTGGAGTGGGATGGAGAAAGCCAGGTTGTGCAGAGCCTCCTCCCTCCCTGCTGCTGCTGGTTTCACGTCCTTCATGGGAAAACAGACCAGGACACACGGAGAGGAGGGCAGCTTGACTTGATTCGCCTGATTCTCTCGAAAGGTTTTCTGAAGAGCTGATAACATTCGCTTGGAACAAAGTGGGTGTGATTAAGACACGCCCACGGTCGCCCTGGCCCCCTTAAGCCAGGTCTTTCCCATTGCACTAAAAACTGCAGCTCCCCACAGGCCTACCTCTGAGGGACTTGCTCAAGACGAATTGTCCTCCAAGATGGATTAAGTGGAAGGCTCTGTGCCTCCAACTGTGGGGCTCCTGGGGGTACAGCCACCCTTGTATTTGAGCATTAAAAGTCCTGCCAGAGGGGCTGGCTTTCTTCCCATCCCCATTGTCTGCTGTGGTTGTGCCTCTTCCACATAGCTGGTGACTGAGCACGCAGCACTGATCAGGGTTGAACTATTCCAAAGGACAGTCTTTTGCTAGTGACCTGTTAGATAACCCGCCTCTTTTATTGGCTTTTTTTTTTGGAATGGTAAGGAGGCAGCTGTTCCTGGAAACCCAGACAAGAGGCCTGCTGTGGGCCTTGGCTAAAGTGCTGTAGCAAGCTATGCAGCTCCTCTGTGCCCAGTCCTGGCCAGCATCCCTGCTCCTCTGACCTGCCTCCTGTCCAGAACAAGAGGTGAGGCCACCAAAGCCATGAGGCTCCGATGCTTAAGATGGGCTTATCTGAGTACCAATATCTGCTACAGCCCACCGCCTGTATAAGATGCTCCTGGGCCAACCAAATGGTGACATTTAATAAATAAAAAAGCTATGAAAATCTCCATCATTATCACTTTATCTTGTAATAATTGGTTTATTTGTTTCCCTAGACTGTGGTCTTCTTAAGGCAGGGCTCAGTCCAAATGAATGCCTGTGTCAACGTACGAGTGGATGAATGAATGGAATGCCCCAGAACTCCTTCCATCCACTCCAGTGTTGCCTCTTACCATGTTTTATTTCATCTGTAAAAATGTTTCTGAGTTCAGAGATAAAAAAAGCTAGGCTTCCTTCACCATACTTAGGAGTTCGAGAATCACTGGCAGAGGAACTATCAGAAGACTGGCAATCTTGGTAATATTTATGAGTATTAATTTAACAACAAACTAAATTAACCAGAGAAGAACATCATCTAGCACGTGGCAGTACTTTTTGGTTGAACTGCTAACAATGCAATGAATATAGGGGAACCGCCCGTTTGTGAAAAGGATGTACAAAATGGCCAAACCAACATTTTATAGTGTGAATTAGAGTCTAAGACAGAAGATTAGTGCAACTGCACCATAAATAATTCACCAAGGAAATTATTTAGTGGGTGCTTACTGTGCGCTTGGCAGGCACCTGGCCAGACACAGAAATGCTAAGACCCGCTTAACCTCCTGCAGGTCTGCAAGCAAGATGACCTAATGATGCCCAGATGCCCAGGGGGCCTAGAATTGGGCACATAAAAATAACATTTCCACAGCAGTTTTAAGAGACCCATTTAAAAAGACACTATTTGAAAGAAATTAAGCAAAAAACCCGACATTAAGTGGTTCCTGTTTTA
Organism: Equus quagga; assembly: GCF_021613505.1. Classification (NCBI taxonomy): domain Eukaryota; kingdom Metazoa; phylum Chordata; class Mammalia; order Perissodactyla; family Equidae; genus Equus; species Equus quagga. The sequence goes on from NC_060269.1 coordinate 29,127,329, forward strand.
AACTATTCTTCCTGTAGAATAATTTTCCTTATGATATACACTCTGAACACAGCAAAACCAAAGGATGATCTGGAGAAATTGGTTTTAGCCATAAGAGAAAAAGGCTGGAAACAAACCAAGCCATATCCTTCCAAAGTATCTTTATTCCATCTAATTCTAAGGAGCAAGGCGGGTACGCTCTTGTAATTATTTGCATTGCAAAGTAGGCTGGAAATTGGTCTTGTTTAAACAAGCGTTCCTCGCAAGGCCGCCCTTTGTCGCCCACCCTTGGCAGCAGTGACCTGCCCGTGATAAAGGACGCAGCCACATGAGCGTTGCAGCTGAAAAGAAGCCTTTGGGCAGCTCAGCTGTTTAACTAATTAACGCAGCCTCCCCCTAAGGTTGGAAATGAAGGGAGGGGGAATGAATTGGTGAGCGGTACACCAGTTCGGGTCCATTACAAGCTTGCGAAGAGACAAGCAAGGTACCCACACTGCGCACAGTTTTCAACCTTCTCGCAGAATCCTCCCTCAACCCCGGCGTTGAGGGGATCAGAGCGAGGCCTCTGGCGCACAGGGGCTCTCGATGGGTCGATAACAACAGGAAAGACTCTAAAGCTGCTTTTGATCCTGGCATCAATCAGAAGGAAAAGAAATCCACGACTCCCACCACGGAACTTTAGTTATCTAAACTGGGATATTTAAAAACTAAGCGAACCTTTGAGAGGACTATCAAGTAACCCAAGATTAAGGCGGAGAGCTCCCAATTCAAACAGTTGCTTTTGTCTGAGGCAGAGTATTGGCCTCAGTCTGACAGCCAGCCCCAGAAGTCCAGGGAAGCGAGGACGGCAAAGGGTGGAAGAGGGAGGGAGGGAAGGATGGGAGGAGGTGGGTGTGCTGGACCGGGTGGAGCCAGTGTCCTGCTGTGTGACGAAGCTGTATGTGTCACATTCCTCCCCTTCTCCCTTTCCCTCTCCGGTTATGCCGCTAGAGCCAGACCTGTGCAAAATTGTGAAGAAAAATCTAGGTTCAGTATCCTAGATGAAGCTCCCCCCTTTATTATCATTATTTATCTTAATTAATTAATTTTGTTTTGTCTTGTGTTAGTCTCCTTGGACTGCTGTAACAAAGTACCACAGACTGGGGAACTTAACAGAAATTAATTTTCTCACAGTCCTGGAGGCTGGCTGTCTAAGATCAAGACGCTGGTAGGGTTGGTTTCTGGTGAAGCCTTTCTTCCGGGCTTGCAGACAGCAACCTTCTCAGTGTGCTCACTGGCCTCTCCTCTGTGTGTATGCACCCCTCGGGTCTCTTCCTCTTCTCATAAGGATGCCAGTCCTACGGGATGAGTGCCCCACCCTTATGACCTCATTTAACCTAATTGCCTCCTTAAAGGTTTTGTCTCCAATACAGTCACATTGGGGGTTAGGGCTTCAACATACGGATTTTGGGGGGGACATGATTCACTCCATAACACATCTCCTTCCTCTTCTGTCCACGTTTGCAGGCCTATCCTTTTTACTTCTCTCCCTAAAACTCTATGAAAACATTCACCCAGGAAATGGCATAGCTGGCATTGCCCGAGGCATATGGGAGGATGAAGAGCTGGAGGCTCAGGAAGTGTCCTTTGTTAGGGTCTCCTGAAGACATGATGTGTGTAGATAACCAGACAGCAGAGCAGAGTATGGATTGTGACGTGCAGTGCTGGAATTCAGTGGCTACTACACTTTCTCCTTTTCACCTTCAGCTTCTAGAAAAGGAGAGGTGCACTTGTTTTATCCATTTTCTCATTCCTGTTCATTCTCCAACCTCACCTGGCTTCCACCATGATTCTGAAATGTTTTCTATTAGATGGCTAAAAACTGCCTTTTTTGGGGGGGGGAGGAAGATCGGCTCTGGGCTAACATCTGTCCCAGTCTTCCTCTATTTTGTATGTAGGTTGCTGCCACAGCATGGCTTGATGAGTGGTGAGGGTCCATGCATGGGATCCCAACCTGCGAACCCAGGCCACTAAAGTGGAGAGGTGAACTTAACCACTATGCCACTGGGCTGGCCCCAAAACTGCCTACTAAACATCTTCTTGTATTACACTGTAAAGGAAAATACACTCCTGTGTTTCTCCTCTACCCTCACACCACTACCACTGAGAACACTTCCTATGCCAGATGTCTGGGTTTATTCCCACACTGATCAATTCTGCAACATCAGCTGGATGTCGTATAATTCATCAGTTCTGACAGTACCTGGAGCTGGCGTCAGATCACACAAGACTGCCCCCCCCCCCCACTTCAGATGCCAATTACAAGTCTAAGTTGTCACCTGTGCTTCTGACCTAGAGGCTGTAAATTGGAGGTTCCAATGACCCCCCTCCTCCTGTTCAATTAATTTGCTAGAGCAGCTCACAGAACTCAGGAAAATAGTTTACTTACTAGATTACTGGCTGATTATAAAAGAATATAACTCAGAAACAGCTAAATGGAAGAGATGCACAGGGCAGGGCATGTGGGAAGGGGAGAGGAGCTTCCGTGCTGTCTCTGAGGGAGCCACTCTCCCAGCACCTCCATGTGTTCACCAACCTGGAAGCTCTCTGAACTCTGCTCTTTTGGGTTTTTATAGAGGCTTCATTATGTAGGCAAGATTGATCAAATCATTGGCTATTGATGATTGATTTAACCTACAGTCACTCTCTCCTTCCCAGAGGGGTGTGTGTGTGTGTGTGTGTGTGTGTGTGCATCTGAAAGTTCCAACACTATAATCACATGGTTCGTTCTCCTAGCAACAAGACCGCATCCTTAGGGGGCTTTCCAAAAGTCACTTCCTTAACATAAGCTCAGGTGTGGTTGAAGGGGTTTGTTATGAGTAAGACACTTTTTTCACCTTTATGGCTGCGGAGCTATTTCAGGAACTGAGGTCGAAAGACCACATATTATAACAAAAGATGCTCCCATTGTTCTTATCACTTAGGAAATTCCAAGGGTTTTAGGAGCTCTATGCCAGAAACTGGGACGAAGACCAAATGCATATTTCTCACTATAAATCACACTATCATATACACTTATCCACCCTTCATTCCTTCATTCAAGCATGCGTTCAACTGAGCATTGCATTTAGCCTCAGCCTGCTTTCCCCAAGTTTGCATGCCTGGGCCTTGCAGACAGATCTTCAGTTCCTGAATTGTCTTCTTACTAGACTGGGCTGTGGGATTGTGCATGAGATTTCTCTCATCTTATATTTGAGTTAGAAAAGTGCTTTTCAGATTTTAAACACTGTCGTCTACAGGGCATCATTTTATCTTGGGCAATAGGACCATGATAAAGTTGCTTTATTAGAACAATCCCATGGCTGTTGCAATTCTGTATTTTTGAGAAGGAGCAGAATTAATCTTAGAGACTGATGGCTGTTTTCTTTAGAAACAAAAGGTGGGAGCCCTGCTCCCTGCCCCCCCACCACCCCCGCTGCCATGGAAGCAAGTGTGGCTTGTACATTCACTGTACATGAATTTAAGAGCCTTACCCTGGAGACTTGCAGTGAAGGGAGCTTGGGGGACCAGATGACAGGGAGAGGAAGAAAGGTAGAGAAGATTCTCCATAGAGAGAGGTGACCTGAACAAAACTGGCAGGGTTGGGACCTAAGAGGAAAAATGATCCTTGAGAAATTCCTATTGACTCCAGGATTTTATGTGTGATGTTCAGTTTTAAGTTATTTCTAGCCTTATGCTCTGCTGTGGTCTCCTTTTATCTGCAAATATTTGGTAAATGTCTATTACACATAATAGCTTTATGCTAATGGGGCTTGGGGAATGGAGGGGTGACGTTGGCCATGTGTGGAGGGTCATAGTGAGGGAGAGGACAGTAGGTAGAGAAGAGGAGAGGCCAAGCTGGATCCCCATTCTCCAAGGTTTAAGCAAGAGAGGAGAGACCCAAATCCTTTAGAAGTCTTAGAGTGGGTATTGGCTTTTCAATATCCAGTAGATAACCCATTCAACACCTTGACCTCGTAGTTCTTTCATCTGCTCATTTTCATTGATCTTGTCCTCCAGCCTGTCGCAGTCACTCACTCCCTTGGTCATATCGTGTATCTTGTCATCACTAATTGCTGTGCCTCTTCCAAAATTTTGATTTCAAGCATCCTAACCCCTGATTATCCTTACAGATCTTTCTGCTCACTCCCTGTAGCACCTTCATTCTAAAAATGATCAGCCACACTTGGATTTTTAACTCACTGACTTTCCAAGGTTTGCATTGCTGTTCACCCTCCCATAATCTCACTTATCTCCTAACTCACCTAGAATCTCTGGGCCATCCTTCAAATCACCTTCAGCTCTTTCTCCCCTCATCAGTTTTTCCTGGCAATACTCCAGCCCTACTTAAATCCAACTTTCTGCCTACTCTGTGTCTACACCAGAAGAAGAGCTGAGTGTCACATGCCATCCTGATTGGTCTCACTTTAAGTTTATGAACTCAAACTTCAAGTGGGCTGTATCAGTCTGGGTCCATTTAGGGAAAAAGAAACTACTGTAAGTATCTAAAACAGTGGGAATCCAATACAGGGAATTGGTTCCATAAGAGATGGATGGACTGAGAAGCCAAATGAGCTGGGGAGGCAACTCAAAGATTAGCAACAGCAAGAAACTCTCCCATCCTTAGGCTAGAGACAGAGATGGAGACAGCATCACCAGTGCCCAGGAACAAAGTCACTGGGTGACAGGTGAAACCATGGTGGGTGTGTTGAGAAAGAGATGGAGATAGAGAAGAGATGCAGACAGGGCCAGAGACGTGCCTAAAGCAGACAAGAGGGAGCGGTTCCTTGGCTTTTTCTCCTCCTTCCCCTTCTAGCTCTGATTAGAATTTCCATTGGCTAAACTAAGCTGGAAGCCAGCTGAAGGAGGAGCCTGGGATACACAGCCTGTGTAGGTCAGCCTCCTGCAACACAGGGCTGGGGAAGGAATACAAAGAAAGGGTGAGGAAGAGAGCTGAGGAAAAACAAGACATGAATGGGCATAGTTTTTTCCTTTTGTTACTTGGCATCCATTTTCATCCTTCCACTCTGTGTCAGCAGAGTTCAATGAGAGAAGCAGAAAGACACATTCTCACACATACGTACTTACACACACACACATATCTATTTTTTAGTTTGGGCTGCTATAACAGAATATCACAGACTGGGTGGCTTATAAACAACGGAAATTTATTTCTCACAGTTCTTCAGCTGGGACATCCAAGATCAAGGTGCCGACAGATTCGATGTTTGGTGAGGGCCTGTGTCCTGGTTCATACGTGGACCTTTTTTCACTGTGTTCTCACATGGCCGAAGTGGTAAGGGGGCTCTCTGGGACCTCTTTTATAAGGGCACTGATCCCATTCATGAGGGCTCTACCTTCATGACCTAATCACCTCCCAAACCCCCCAACTCCAAATACTATCACATTGGGGGTTAAGATTTCAACATATCAATTTTTGGGGGACACAAACATTCAGTATATAGCAACAGACATATGTGTTAAGGGATTTTATAGGAGTTTGACCTTGTGCAGTGTGGGAGCTGGTTATCTATCTGCGGCTGTTGCTTCTGTTGCTGGGGACTGACGTCAATAGGGCAGCCACGGGAAGGGAAGACGGATGTGAGGGGAGGAAGCAAGACACACTAGATCCTCCAAGGATGAGCTGGAACCCATGAGGATAGACTGAAACTCATGTCAGCTTCTCATCACCTCCTACCTCCAAGCTGCTATTTGTAGGGTTTTCATGGCCAATGTTTTCAGAAGTGGGTGACCAGGTCCTTCTTTCAAGTCTGGCTTATTCTGGAAGCCCTGCTGAAACCTGTCCACCATAGGTGACCCTGCTGGTACCTGAAGTACTGGTGGCATAGCTTTCAGCACCACAGTAACACACAGCTGCCACAGTCTGACAACCGACAGATGGGTGGTGTGGTTCCTCAACTGGGAAATGAATCTGGGCCACGATGGTGAGAGTGCCAAATCTTAACCACTAGACCACCAAGGCCGGCTACCATCTTCCATTACTTATTTCATATTTCCTTTGCCCTTAGCAAATTTGACTGGACATGATTCCTTGCCTGGTGGATGACCCAAAACTTCATTCCCAAAAGGTCTGCAGGTTAGCAGTCCTGATAATGTAGCTTTCCATGGACTTTAATCCAGGGCATGAGAGTACTAAGGGACACCTAAGGGAGCTCCTGCATTCCAGACATGCTCCTCAGGATCCCAAATTCCCCTTGATAATCAGGGTGGATCTCCTCAGCCAGTACATACCCCCCTTCTCTGTTGATTCACTGGCCTGAGGAACCCAAAATGGCCAGATGGCAGTCTCAACTTCTGGCTTAATGGAACCATCGTTGTGTCTCCAGGTGGAAGCATTCCTCCCTTGGGAACTAAAATGTCTAGGCTAACAGAGCCTGAATATGCAGAGATGAGAAGCAAAACTGTCCTAGAGATCGTCACCATTACCCAAATAATCAGCCAGTTCCCTGGTTGCAGGTTGATTACAAAAGACCACTTTCATAATGCAGGGAATATATCTCACTACAATATACACTTATTCTGGATACCAGTTCACCTTCCCTGCCTCAGTGTATCAGATCTGGAGTCTGAGGCTGGACTCACACATATTGCATATACCCAGCTGTGGCTGCAGCATCCTATAACTTTACTTGACCACGTTATAACACTCGAATTCAGAAATCTTACATCTTGAAGAAGGCAAGTTGCCCTTGAGAGGGCCAAATAGAGAGTGGGTTGAGAATTATGTAGGTTATCAGATTAGAGGTAGTCTGCCCTTTGAGTGGGGAGGGGAGCAGTCTGGGAAAAAGCAGGTGCTAGAGAAACATAGGTGTCAAAATGACCACACATTTACTCCCCAGCTTAGAGGAACTAGACTCTGAACGTCAGGCCTGTTGGCCACAGTCAGACAGGAGCTGCCTCTTTATTCTCTAACTAGGCATTTTCCTTGTCTCTCTTCTGCAGTTTTCCCTCTGGAAAGGGACAGCTTCTTTGGGATTTCTTAATTCTCTATGACTTTCTTCTAAATGAGGCACCATGTAGCCTGGCCTGGGATGCTTCCAGGTTGAACAGATCCTCTGGCCTGAATTTTCACCCTGGGGACAACTCTGCCACCCTACAGCAAGGTGTGTGTCAGGTAGGGTGTGTCAGGTAGATCCTGGTTGCCATCCAAGACCCATCTCCCAGGTAGACCCATCCCAGAGGATGAGGGAGTTCTGTGACCTCCAGAAGTGCTCTCTGTTGGAGGGCATTCAAAGGAGAGAGATGAGGGGAAATGGTGCCTTCATAGAGAAGTGGACTCCTGGTGGTGCTCTAGTTAGAGCATCAGTTAGAGACTGCAAGCCAGATCCATCAGGGCTGCCATTTTGCAATTTTGCCTTTCCTTGGATTGTTTCAGCCATATTTATCCTTAACATCACACAATCGATGAAGTTCATGAGGTGAACTTCATGAGCATATTGTGACCTATGACTTTTCCTGTGACTTCTCGGGGTCAAAATTAAGCACAAAATTCTGCCCTCTACTCTGGGTTTTAAAACCTAAGTGATTGGGTGCTGTTATGGACTGAACTATGTCCCCCTCCCCCATTCATATATTAAAGCCCTAATCCCCAGTACCTGAGAATGTGACTGGATTTGGAGATGGAGCCTTAAAGAGGTAATTAAAGTAAAACGAGGCTGTAAGTTTGGGCCCTAATCCGATCTCACTGGGGTCCTTAGAAGAAGAGGAGATTAAAGGCGGGCCCCGTGGCCTAGTGGTTAAGCGTGCGCTCCGCTGCAGTGGCCTAGGGTTTCGCGGGTTTGGATCCTGGGCGAGGACATGGCACCACTCATCAGGCCATGCTGAGGCGGTGTCCCACATGCCACAACTAAAAGGACCCACAACTAAGAATATACAACTATGTACCGGGGGTCTTTGGGGAGAAGAAGGAAATAAAATTAAAAAAAAAAAGAAAAAAAGAAGAAGAGGAGATTAGGACAGAGAGAGACGCCAGGGATGTGCACACAGACAAATGGCCGTGTGAGGATTCAGAGAGAAGGAGCTCGTCTGCAAGCCAAAGAGAAAGGCCGCAGAAGAAAACAAACCTGTCTACACCTTGATCTTGGACTTCCAGCCTCCAGAACTGCGAGAAAGTAAACTTCTGTTGTTTCAGCCACCCAGTCTGTGATACGCTGTTATGGCAGGCTGAGCAGACAAAGACAGGTCCCTTAGATCAGCATGTGCGTGTTGTGTGAATGTTGTGTATGTGTTGGGGGGGGGGGGGGGGGGGGGTGGTGTTGGGTAAGTGGGTGTGAAGGGATATGTTTGGGAAGTGGCCCACCAGTTGCTATGGGGAAGGACTGCAGGCCTTAATTCTCTCCACCACCCAGCTCAGCTGCTGCCCTCTCTCTTCAGGACACACTATTCCCTGATGTGGGCGGGACGAGTGCCCTTGTGTCAGAGATGGAGAGAAAATAGAACCAGCGATGTGGGTTAGCAGTAGGATGGGGCAGGAAGAAAGAAGCAAATTCATTTATAGTCTGCGGAGAGCCAACCGAGGATCCCGGTGGGAGACGGGGCCAGGCAGCAGGCTTCACTTTCCTAAATAGAACTCTGTTTTGACATGCTCCGTGCAGCTGTGCTCCCCCATGCTTCTCTGTCTCGCCAAGCGCACTGATAAAAAGAAGCCGGATTTTAGCCTCTCACTGCGCCATCTGGTGGGGCTCCGGGAGAGGTGCAATCGTTCTTGTGCACACAGCCCGGTCTCCCCGCAAACTTATTAGAGAAACAACTTCCGTTCTGTAAAAGTGATAGAGGGGTGAATACAAAGACTGCTGGGAAGAAAGTGATAGTGCAAAGAGCACTGGACGGGGGTCAAAAGTGGCCTCTGCGTATTATTAGCTGTATAATTTTGGGCAGGTTAATTAATCTCATTGTACCTCAGTTTCTTCGTGTAAAAAATATGGGTCACTAACACCAACAGGATTTTGTGAGGATTCATTGCGGTAAAAGCCCCTAGAACAGTACAATACTTGGAACGTGGTGCCTCAGTAAATGCTTCACCTCTTCTAACCTTCTTCATTCCTCCTTGTATTTTTCCCCTTACATAATTTTGTAATAATCAAAAGTTATTACTGCTATAGACACTGCCTTTTAAATTTTAGTGGGTGGATTGGGAGAGGTTCTGGAAGAACATGAACCTGTGTGTTGGGAGAACAGAAGGGAGCAGGTCGTGGGAGGCCCATGGCCCTGCCCTGGCAGGAATCAGAGCTGGTGTCCTCAGGCCTGACCGTGACCTCTTGTTTCAGAAGAGGATCCTGCTTTCCCACGATCAGGAGCAGGAGGCTGTGGGCTCCCATCACCTTAGGCATCCGGGCACAGGTGACTGTTTTACACTATTACTTTCTGAGATCTCCTCCAGGCCCGGGAATATGATGGGTCCATGAGCTAAAGCAACATTGACAAGAACATGAGTGAAAGGCACCAATTATCTAAATAATGCAAAACAGACTAACATTACACACATGTAGAACATTTGCAATTTGGGTTGAAGGTGAGAGGGAGAAGAGGAGAGTTGCATATTGAGAAAGGATTCCAACATAATAGAAAAGAACTAAAACATTTTCCCCACACATTAAAAAAAATAATAAATCTGATGACATCTCCCCTGAGCGTAGGGCATGATTCTATGTTTGGCAGCTCTTGCAGAAGCCATGTGCTTTCCTGGGGGCCACCTCTGTCTTCTCTACCACTCTATTCTTGAAATACACGATTCAGCTGGGCAAGGGTCCCAACCTAAGACCTGGAAAATATTCATCACATGGGAAAGAAGAGTCAGAGAGACCCTTAAGCCCCCCTGGGACCCTGCAATCTTAGAATCAATGGCCTTGACCATCTTTGGTGACTTGGGCTCCCACTTCTTGCCATATCCAATGGACTCACAGAAACTTCAAATGGAGCTTCCTTTTTAAATCTAATTCCCATCTCAGTAAATTGCACCATCATTAATCTACCTGGTTGGTCAAGTCAGAAACAAGAAACATGGGAATCCTGACTCCTGCCTTCCCTCTACCTTACCCCTTTATCAGACATATCTAGGGCACTGTGTCCAATGTTCTTGACCTCATCTCACTCCTGAATCCTCAGCCACATGCTCCACCTTAGCTCCACTGTGGCCGACTTACTCCCCGTGGGGTATCTGTAATCTGCCACCTGAGGACCACCAGTCGGTGTTCTTGGCTCCTGTGTGAAGTGCCACACCACAGGGCCTGGGGTGACATCAAAGGGACCAAATGATGCAACCTGTAAGGCTGAGTCATTAACTCATAAGGAGGTTGTTCCAGTGACTACTCAGCTGTGACAAATTGCCCCAAAGTTTAGGGGTTTAAAACAGCCATTTAATTAGGCTCATGGATTATGTGGGTTAGTAGGCCACAGTAAAACTTGCTTGTCTCTGCTCTTTGATGGCTGAGGTCACAGCTGGGGAGACTCAATGGCTGGAGGTGACTCCACGGCTGTGCACTAGATGCGCCTGAAAGGATCTTCACTCACGGGTCCCGCAGTTCACGCTGGCTGTTGGCTGGGACCATAGCTGGAGCTGTCGACCACAGCCCCTACACACGGGCTCCCCATCTGGCCTTAGGGTACCAGGGCCGCTCAGGGCTCCAAGCACAAGTGCTCCAGTGAGCAAGGCAGAAGCCACATGGCCTTTTACGACCTAGCTTTGGAAGTCATCGCTTCTGCTGCGTTCTTCTGGCTGAGTGAGTTATTAAGTCCAGTCCAGATTCGCAAGAGAAGATGTAGTGCCTGGCTCATGAGGGGAGAAATGTCAAAGAATTTGCAGATATGTTTTAAAACTGCCACAGAGAGAAACTTTGACTAATGAGAGATGGGAGATGGAGGATAAATTCTTCTCTTCTCCCTCCTGTGGACCGTTCTGAGATGAAGTTTCTCCACAGCCTATCCAAAAACATCCTGGGCGGCTGGCTGGGTATGCCTGCTCGCTGACTAGCCGTGTCTCATCTCAGCTCATTTGAAGCCGTGGTCCGGGTGAAAACACACTGCTCCCCGTCATTCTGCCCTTTTCCTTCACTCTGGCTGCCCTGGTGTTGTACCGTCCAAATAAAGCCTCAGCATTTAAGCCTTGCTTCTTGCTCTTGCTGCTTTAGAGAGCGTGGGCCAAACTGCCCTCCACCACCAATCTGTCACCAAATCCGATTGATTTGTTCTTTTAAATAACTTTCTTGAGACCGGCCCGGTGGCATAGTTGTTAAGTTTGTGCACTCTGCTTTGGTGGCCCGGGGTTCATGGGTTCGAATCTCGGGGGCAGACCTACATACCATTCAAGCCATGCTGTGGTGGCATCCCACACACAAAATAGAGGAAGACTGATACAGATGTTAGCTCAGGGCCAATCTTCCTCACGAAAAAAAAAAAGTCTTTGTTATCCATTCCCCTTTCTCCACCCATACTGACGTGCCACTAGGCCAGGCCACCATCTTCTCTTGCCTAGACCACAATGTACCTTCCTAACAGATCTCTTTATGTCTATTCTGGTGGTCCTCATCAGTCCACACTGAAGCACAGTGATATTTTTGAAACAAATCTCACCACAAAATCTCCTGGCTTAACACCCTTTAGTGACTCCTCCTCAGCACTGCTGACATTTTGAGTGGCGTGATTCTTTGTTGTGGGGGCTATCCTGTGCAATGCAGGATATTAGCAGCATCCCTGACCTCTACCCCCTGGGTACCAGTGGCACCTCACTGCCTGGCGGTAACAAGTTAGATGTCTCCAGACATTGCCGAATGTCTCTGGTATGTGTGTGGGGGGCACGATCATCCTAGTTGAGAACCCCAGGTCTAAAGTAAGCATACCTATCATGGCCCTGTGTGGGCCGGCCCTGATCACCAGACGCTCCCCTCTCCCAGGTGTCTGTGCCACAGCCACCCTGGGCTCCTCTCAGGATTCTTTGACCATGCCATGGTCTTTCCCTCTTCGGGCCTTTTTGCTGCTGTTTCTCTGCCTGGAACATCCCCTTTTCTCCTACCTGTCCACCCCCAACAGACACACCTGCACACCATTTGCCTAGCTGACACTTTATTATCAGTCCTCAGCTAAAATGTCCCATTTGTGAAGACTCCTCTGGCCTCCACACCCGGTTAGCCCCCTGCTGCGTGCTCCACGGCACCGGCGACTTCTCAGAGCTCTCATCATGATGATCGTGAGTGAACTTGCTTTGGAAGCCTTGTTAATGCTTGTCCTCACTCCTCTGTAAACCCCACAAGAGCAGGGCTGCTGTCGTCTTGCTCAGCCCTGTATCCCCATACTTAGCACAGAGCTTGGCATGTGGTAGGTGCTCAGTGAATTTGATGAATGAAGGAATGAATGAATGAATGGGCAAATACTACTTACACGTATTCTTGGAAATATCTTCAGATTCCTTCCTTTCCTTGCTTGAGATTTTTCTCTGTCCCTGCAAAGCGGGGCCCTCATGCTGGGTGTGGGTGAAGGCCTCATTCTCTGATGTTTTACCAGCCAAACTGTCTGCCTGACCCCAAGAATCTCCCCGGCTCTCTGACCTGCTCCTTCCCAAAGAATTTATGGAAAGTGCCATGCAGAGTACTTTTTAACTTCACCAAACCACTCTAGAAGCCAGAGGTGCATTGAAGGATCAAATCAAAGTCCAATATGTGGTATCTGATTCCTCAAAATATTTATTAAAAAAAATGAGATCTCCTACCTTTGCTGTTGTATCCATGAAATGGGGCTGCTTTTGTCTGTTCTCACCTCTCACTCCTGCCTGCCTCCTGCAGTCTCCCACAGGGGTGCTAAATATGCAGTGTCCTTTTTTGAACCCTTTCTTGATGGAACCTAAGTCTCCAGGGCAAAGTCTGTTTGGTTTGTGTCTAATTTTGGGTGGATTCGCGTTAAGGGTTAAATCCTGTTATTTCACATTTAAGCACCATGAGTTTGCCTCCTGTGATTTGAACCTCCTGTGTGTCACCGGTCTCTTGCTGGAAATAGTCAATATGTTTATCTCTGAAAACTTGACCTTTTTTAGGGCATTGTTTAGAAATGATCTTGGCAAACAATTTTTGTTAACTAATGTGTTCCAGTTTTGCTGATGTGCACTCTTGGGGGCCCCCCCGGAAGGTCAGAGGAGGAAGCTGTAGCTGAGCGCTGGCCTCAGGCTGGCTGGTCTTGAGACTCCACCTTCCTCCTGAGGCGTTGCAGCCCCCGAGTTGTGGTAACCCTGGGATTTACTCCCCCTAGTGGCTTGACAAAATATAACATCTCTTGATGGAAAGAAAGTTTAAGCCACTGCTGCAGCTCTGAATGTGTAGCTGTTCAGAATCTTCCAGTTGCAGATTAGGGATGAAATGAGATGATGAGCCGGTGGGTCCTCTGAGAAGAGAATGGGAAATGGGCTTATGGAGGTAGAGGGCGTAGAAGGGCAGATGAAGCCGTTTTGTGTGGAATTCTGGTCCCAGATAGGTTTGGCTGGGACCAGCCAGAGACTGAAATTCTGAGGATGCTTTGCTGATGAAGTCCCAGAAACACAGGTAAGCACAATCAGAGGGAGAGCAGGAAGGAAAGGAAAGAAAGGAAAAGAAAAGAGAACCAGCATCCAATCTCTGAAATTCTTTATCCTCTTGCTCAGGTAGCGGAACAAAACAGTCACAGGCTCCATGCCTCCTGGTGTTACACTGGGGTTTCCTGTTCAGGGTGGTAGGTGTTGTGTTTTGATTTGTTACATTTCTTTTTCTGCAGGACACGGCTTGGCCTACGGTCTATTCAGATCAGTGTTCCTGAGTCATGTTATAACAGTCTTGTTGCAATTACTGTTGTCTGGCCTGTCAGCCCAGACAGGTTGAGTGCTACATTTCAAAGTAAGAGTTGCTTTTAACTGTTTGTTCTTAATCTGCGACCTTTTGTATTTTCTCATCAAGAGGGAGATAGCTGCCCTTTCCTTCTGCCTTAACAAGCCCCAGAGAGACACTCAGGGAAACCACAGTACCCGCCTTTTTCTTAAGCAGCCCAATCGCTCTGCACCATCTGTGCTGGATTCCTTTACGTCTACTTAAGATGCCTAAGGAAGGAACCCGGCAATGCACGAGAAAACATTTAAACCTAAGGACAGGCTGAAGAGAAACATGGTTTAACTTCAGAGGGGGTAAGCTCTCTTCCTTTGTGCATAGAAATCTCACTAAGTTCTCCCAGGCAGTAGTTGGCCATCCCGGTGTCACAAAATCCAAGAGATTTTTCAGTTAAATTGGTGTTTATTTAAAAAGCGCCCTTGGTGACTCGAATGCGAAAACCAGCAGTCTAGATGGACATCAAAGCCAGTTAACTGGCAAGTACTGGCAGACCCGACCTGTAATTAGCGGAGATGCAGGCTCCAGCCAGACTTACCTCTGCTGGTACCTCGGAGCACCCCTTCTCCTCTATCTCAGCTTCCATTTCCCTCCCATGTTTGTCTCTCCCCCCCCACCACAGGCACCCAGGAATTCCTCCCAAGGAAATCTCCTTACACTCCTTCTGGGCTGCACCCTGGGGCCCACAGGGTCCCATTCCTCCCAGCCTCACCTCTTCCCTCCTGCCACTGCAGAACCTTCCATACTCTTCTTCTTCCTTCCTGGGCTCCACTGATGCTTACTTTGGCTTCCACCAGCTCGCTCATTCCCCCCACCCCCACCTCAAGAGGATGTAAGATCTTTCCTCTTTGGGAAGCAGTGAGATGGAATGACGAGGCAAGCTCTGGAGGCCTTCTGGATCTCAGTTCCCTTATCTGTAAGACGGGAATATCTTTCAGCCTCATAGGAGTGTTGAGCGAGTTGTGTGAGGCTGTGTGTGCTTCGCCAGCATGAAATGGATGCTCAGTAATGGATCCTGGAGGAGGCCCAGAAACCTGTGTGTTTATGTCACCTCAGGTGACAGGAGTGGGTGGTGAGGACCACACAGAAATACTGGTTAAGATGGTGGTTCTCCACTTTGGCTGTGTGTTACGGTCATCTGGGGAGCTTTAAAAATGTTCAGGTGTCCAGGCTGAACCTGAGACCAATTAAATCAGAATTGCTGTGTGTGGGGAGAGCTAGGCATCAGTATTTTTAATGACCCTTAGGTTATTCCAATGTGCAGCCAAAGTCAAGAGCAAAGACCTCGGGGTCAGCAGGATTGGGTTGGACTCACCTTGGGCAAGTCACTAACCTCTGAGCCTCAGTTTCTCCATCTGAAAGTTGGGAATAAAATATGTACCTCATTGTTTGATTGTGCAGATTAGTTGAGACGGTTCTGTATGGTGGTCGGCACAGGCCTGGCACCAGGCCCAGACCTTCCCTTCTGTCGGCTGGAATTGGGAGCTGGGGGGTGGACATCAGAGGCCCCATCAGAGCGAGGCCCTCTCAGGAGCCCTGGGCCCATCGCTGTGCCTCAGCCATCTGGGCTCAGGGCTCTCCACCTCCTGCTGCTCTGTCTCAGCAAGGCTATGAATCTGGTTCTGAGCTGGGCTCCCAGAGACCCTGGGCTTCTCCTCCCAGGGCAGGGCAGGCAGGGCAGAGTGCTCATGCCAACTACCCTGCTCTAAAGTACTTCCTTCCAAAGATTCAGTGAAGAAGTTAGGGGGGCTGGCCCCGCGGCCGAGTGGTTGAGTTTGGGCTCTCTGCTTCGTCGGCCCAGGGTTTCGCCTGTTCGGATCCTGGGCGTGGATATGGCACTTCTCGTCAAGCCATGCTGAGGTGGCATCCCACATGCCACAACTAGAAGGACCCACAACTAAAAATACACAACTATGTACTGGGGGCTTTGGGAGAAAAAGTAAAATCTTTAAAATATATACCTATGTGCTGGGGGATTTGGGGAGAAAAAGCAGAAAAATAAAAAAAGAGGAAGATTGGCAACAGTTGTTCACTCAGGTGCCAATCTTTAAAAAAAAGCGTTGGTAATGATGAACTCAAAGAGGCAAACCTCTTTTAGGCTTGTTCCTTTTTTTATTGTTCAATTGACAATATGCAGTATGTTCCCTCACACAGGTTAAAATTTTGTTTCATGTGTGGTAACCTGGAAACATGGCCACCATTTATAATATTATTTCCATGAGAATATGTGTTCTGAGGTCTAAACTTTCAGCTTACACATCCCCCTTTGGGACATGAGTGTAGAGTGAGTGTGTGTGCATGTGACTATATGAGTGTGTGAGTGTGCGTGGGTATGTATGCGTGGGGGATGGTGTTTTGAATGTGCGCATGAGTGTTTTGCGTGGGTGTGAGTGTATATGAGTGTGGATGTGTGAGTATGTGCAAATGTGTGTGTGTTTGTGTGTGTGTGTGTGACGAGGGCCGCATGTGCTCGGAGTTGTCAAGAACGAGGGTCTCTAACTCTCCTCTGCAGCCTCTAGATCCTGCTTTACTTTATCCTCTCCTAAGCCTTACGTAAACTGAAGACAGCTCAGGTGGAGACCTTCTATTACTGTCAAAAGCCATTTTGAAGCAATCCAAATACTCAGTTTGCATTCTTCTGGGAAATCCGCGCAGTCTCAGAAACTATAACAGCCTTCTGCGACCACCTGGGGCTTTGTAAAATGGCCTTCCTCACAAATAGATTTTGTCTCTTCTGAGCCCTCCCAGGGCTGGAGGGCGTGGGGCAAGCGGCAGAGAGGACTTTCGGACAGCCTGCCACAGGCCTGGTTCTGTGCACTTTGCTCCCCTCACGTTATTTCATTAACTCATCAGAGGAGCTCTGTATGATTGGGACTATATTTCCCTTTGAGAACACATGTCCAGGACGCTTAAGAACTCACCCAGCACTACACAGGGAGGTGAGCCTGGATCACTAGCTCAAAGCTTGTGCTCTTTCCTACACCTCCCTGGGAACTGATCGTCCATTCCTCTCCTTTCTGCTCTTCTTTTCTCTCTGTCTTTGAGCCTTGATGGGACATTCCTGGTGTTGAGTGACAGGCAGTTTCCACCCAAGACTTGGTGTAACCCACCTGTAATCCTCTGCCCTATGCCCAGCCCATCCCAGAGCAAAGGCCTCCTCAACAGGGGAAATGCCTTGGCCTGCCTTATCTTGGTTTTCCACACCTAGGGTCACAGAGCAAAGTACTCTGGTTTCTGAAAGGGGAGCAAATATTCTGCAGGATTGCTGCACTTCTCTAAATTTTTGCAACATGTAGGTTGGGGCATAATTTGAAATTTGGTTTATCTGAGCTTTGTTTAAACACTTGCTGTGTTGTTACTGTATTCTTCAATGGGTCAGAACTTCCAGAAAGACAATGCAATAAATCCTAGACTCATGGAGAGCCTTACAGGGTCCATTTGTCAATCAAGAGTATTCTCGTCGTTGACACTGTGATCACTCTGATTATTCCTGGGCATCCTTGGGAAGGAGATGCTGCAGGATGACAAGCTGTCATTTTTGAGCAATCAGGATAGAACAAAAGAATTGAGGCCAGGGAATAATTTGGGGCGAGGAGAGAGAGGGGGGCAATTGATCAGAGAGAGAACATTTCTATAATTAAATATATCATTTCTTTTCATCTATTACCAAAATTATACAGAAATAGATACATTTAGAGTTTACATTTCATGACAACAGCTCTTTCACACGGTTCAGAGTTGTTTTTATATTGCCAAATGTTGGCCTCTGTTTTGCCCTACCCAGAGTACAATTTTCATAAAAAACAATGATTAACTAATCAACTAAACTCTCAGAAACCCTTAGAGATTCCTTTTGAGCATATGTGGTATTATAAGCATTTTAAAAACACATTACTATAATTATCAATATGCTGTTTCTCCTCTTGTTTTTCTTTTCTTACAAAAATGTAAGGAATGGGACATACACCAGAAGGATCTGTGTGTAAAATGGCCTTCTCCACAGATAGGTCTTGTCTCTTCTACACCCACCCAGGGCTTGAGGGCCCAGGGAGTGCAGAGTACCTTCAAGGGAAATATACAGAGAAACTCAAATTTTTGTTGTTTTCTGTCACTGCTATGGCAGTATGTCAACCGTGGAATCATCTGAAAGTTTTATCACCCCAGAAGGTGATGAACATTTCATTATCCAAAGCTCCATGGGTTTATACGTTCCTAGAGGCAGAAACGATCTACATTGACTTTCAGATCTATTAAAGCAGATTACGCATGAATCCACAGGGTTCAAAGCACTTGAGGTACTTTTTTTTTTCATTGTGTCAACCATCTCTTAGAACCTGGATTTGGGGATGGACCCAATTGGCTGGGAGATGTTGGAAGGAAATCTCAGGACTTGTCTGGAAAATAGGAAGAAGGGAATTCGGTGGGAGCCAAAGAACATCACTCCCGAGTTGTTTGTTTTTTTAAAACTAGTTTCCTAGTATGGATGTACCGGGGTTTCTCAAAACAAGAGTTATAAACACCCAAAGGTTGTGGCCATCAGCCAAGGGCCCCATTTCCCCATTCAGCTCTCCCCTCTGCTATTTCTCTTTCTCGGAGCAGTTTTCTTACGCGGAGAGCCTCTGCCTGCCCACAGGCCCAGCCCAAGCCTCTCGGTCGAGGCCTGTCATTTGGGGAGGTTATTTTAGTAGATGGTGATGCGGGTTCAGGGCAGCTGGCTTGAGTTTAGAGTCCCTGCCATATCCTGAAGGCCAAAACCATGAAATCAAATACAGAAGACAGTTTGGGTGCTGTCCTGGACTTCTAGCATCTGTCTTCTTACATAATCTTAGTCTTCAATGATTTCAAGAAAAAAATGAGAGCAGAGGGATCCTGAAGAGACCAGCAGGGTGCTGTGAGCACACCTGGTTTGCAACTACTCGTAAATTAATTTCAGCATTCCATATTCCCTATCATTAAAAACAAGACAACAGGCCCAAAATGGAGTTGCTTGTGCTAAGCACCACATCAGCAAACAGAGACTTAATTATAGTTTCAGCTCTCCCAGAAGTGGAATCTTAAACCAGTCAATCAGGAATCAGCTGATCAGTACTAGTGAGGTAATCCACCTGATAACCCCCTGCCATCCCCTTAAAGAAAGCACTCTGGCAATGCCCAATTTGTTTTTTACCAAATATAATTTCCTTGCTCCTGCTCCTTTCTGCCTGTAAAAGTCTTTCATTTTGTACAGCTCCTCAGAGCACCTTTCTTTTCTTTCTTTTTTTTTTTTTTTAAAGCAGAAGCTGCACCCTGGCAGTCTGCAGGCTGAACATGGCCTTTTTTCCTTTTTCTTTTTTTTTTTTTAAGATTTTAGGTGAGGAAGATTGGCCCTGAGTTAACATCTGTTGCCAATCTTCTTCTTTTCTTTTCTCTTCCCCAAAGCCTCAGTACATAGCTGTATATCCTAGTTGTAAGTCCTTCTAGTTCTTCTATGTGGGATGCCGCCACAGCATGGCTTGATGAGTGGTGTGTAGGTCCACACCCAGGATCCGAACCAGCCAACCCCGGGCTGCCAAAGCAGAGCGTGTGAACTTAACCACTACACTACCGGGCCAGCCCTGGTGAACTCCTTTCTCTCTGTTAGATTGGATGCCGCGTGATTTATGAATTACTGAATAAAGCTAATAAGATCTTTAAAATTTACTTGATTGAATGTTGTTTTTTAACACTATATATGTGTTAGATTCTCCTTTGAACTGTTTAAAATATCATATTAGTTCCCTCATTAATGAATTCAATAAAATCTTTGATGTGTTTTCATTTTATATTTGTACAAGCGGCATGATTTTTACCTTATAAAAATATCTTTTAACATTAAGTACAGTATACGCTAAGGACTTTTGAGATACTTGGTGTTTATTTGACAAATGCACAGAACGCTTTTTCCGGCGCCGTGTGCTAAGCGCTTTATAAATGTCAACTAATTCAATCCTCATTACAGCCCTATTTCATTTAAACTTCCCTTCAGCCCTTATTAGTGCATTTTATTAAACTGGGGCTCGGAATCCTGCCCAAGGTTGTGTCATCAGGAAGTGTCCAGGCTGGGAGCCCAGGTGCAGGCCCGTGGAAGGAGCTGGGGTGGGCTGAGGAAGGGACCCCAACTTTGTTTTGTAGGAAGCTGCATCTTTAAAGAGCAAAATGATTGTGCTGACAGAGGGCAGGGGCCCTTATGAATGGGGTGTGCAGAAGAAGGCCCCGGCTGTGGAGGGACCGGCTGTCCCTGGGTTGGGGGGGCATTGCTCTGACAAGGCGGAGGCCCTAGACTGGCATGGAGACCATGTGTGCTACCGCCATGTGTCCTATAGGTGCCAACTGGAAAAATTGGGCCACTTCTTTTCTCGAGAGCCCTCTTCCTTCTCAGGACATAGATCCTAGTTTATTTTTTAAAAATCTGTGCTACAAATTTCCACTTATGAGATAAATAAGTCCTGAGGACTTAATGTACAGCATGGTGACCATACCGATAATTTACCAACAATATATTGTACATTTGAAAGTTGCTAAGAGAGTAGATCTTAAATGTTCTCAACACAAGAAAAAAATTTGCAACTGTGTGGTGATAGATGTTAACTAAACTTATTGTGGTGATCATTTTGCAATATGTACATATATCAAATCATTATGTTGTACACTTGAAACTAATACAATGTTATATATCAATTATGTCTCAATTTAAAAAAATTGATGGTCTCTATAATCATGGGAGAGTCAAGGTGACAGTGGGGTACAGAGGATAGGGCACAATTGGAATCTGCTGGACTTGGGTTCAAATCCTGGGTCTGCCATTTACTGGGAGTTAAGTTAGAATCAGTTTAAATTAGCATTTGGAGCCAGGGAGGGGATACAGGGGTCCAGAGGGTGGAAGAGGAGGAGGGGAGATGGGTTTCAAAGTGGCTGAAAAGCTGGTTCAGCTGCAGGTGCTGCTGCTGGAGGGCTAACCCTGCGCTGGCGAAGAAACAGACTTACAGAAAGTTCAGGAAGCAACTCCCAGGCTAGATAAAGATCTGTGATTGGCTGCCCAGACCCGCCTGCTTTCCTGATTCCAGTTCCAGAGCAAAGGTCACCCAGCCTCTCGAATCCTCCTTTATTTCCCCCTCCCCTAGCTTTGTTTACCTTATAAGGAGGGTCAGCATTGCAAAGTCGAAAGTGCCTCTGTTATCTTCCCCTTGATTTCTACAAATAGTTCCGTGAACCAGAACGTTCCGTGTGAAAGATGGCTGGGAATTCAATCTTGCTAGCTGCTGTCTCTCTCCTCTCTGCCTGTCAGCAAAGTAAGAGTCCCGGGCAACGTGTGTGTGTGTGTGTGTGTGTGTGTGTGTGTGTGTGTGTGTGTGTGACAGAGGGAGGGAGTCTGACATTGAGTTTCTCACTTGCTGGTGGCCCTGTGTGCTCCACGGAGCACACAGTCTGTTCAGGGCCATCAGTGCCTCCTTCTCTGGGGAGAGGCAGAGATTTGGAACAACCCAGGGATTAGTTCTCCCAACAGAGACGTGGTGGGCCCTCCGAGCCCGGAGATTCTGCCTCGTCCGTGGTTATAACCCCCAGCCCGGTGCAAATAGGCATTAGAAGCAGGCTAACCTGGGGGGAGTGAGCTACATATATTTTAATTACAAGCGTTTCACAGGTAGCGTAGTTCCTGCTTATAAATCGTGGCTGGGATTACTTGAACCCTGATCTTTTAATTAATGTGTTTTCTTAAATAAACTGCCTATGGCAGTTATGATTATCAGGTTTAAAAAAATCTCCCTGAGAAATATGAGCTTCTGATGAAGTAATTCATTCCAAATTTTAAAGTGCCTCCCCACCAGGCTTATACAGTATCGTGACTGCCTGGTGAAGCAGAGGCCTCTTTCTCCACAGGGCTCCCGTTTGCTCAATTCATATTTTCTTACAATGCTGACTTCACGTGCTAAATGGGGAGAAGGGTCTGAGCGCTGGCGAGCAAGACTTCTTACCAGGGATGTGTATTTCTTTATTTGTTGAAGTGCTTGTACAGGAGGCAGGGCAGGGCTCTGACCGCCCGGGTGCCCGGCCAGCCCGAAGCACAAAGGTGCCACAGCCGACGATAAAGGCCAGCCTGCACGCATGCTCGATATCTTGCCTAGCCAGGCTGTTTTGTGAGTGTATGAAAATATTATACCTTAAGATACACGTTTGGGGCCAGTGTTGTGGTGTAGTGGTGAGGTCTGGTGCACTCCACTTTGGCAGCCCGGTGGGTGGTTCAGGTCCAGGCGTGGACCTACGCCACTCATCAAGCTATGCTGCGGCAGTGTCCTACATACAAAATAGAGGAATATTGGTACAGATGTTAGCTCAGGGCAATCTTCCTCACCAAAAAAAAAAAAAAAAAAAGTTAAAAAGAAGATACACATTTTGTAGTTTGATTCACAATCTTTTCTGGAGTAGAACAGGATGTTTATTCCCAATTTAAGAAGCACTTAGGTCTGAAGGGCTCCATGACAACCCCTAGTTCACATAGACTTACTCATAGGCACTGCTGACCCTGCGCATGCCCTCATGCCGGCACTGCAGAGAGCACAGAAGCGGGTCCACAGATGCCCCAGGCTGACAGAGCCTCTGTTATCCTCACAGAGAGGCTTCTGTTTGCTGGTGGGTCCAGGGAACAGTGTGAACTCCGGCAGAAGGGTGAGCGGCTGGGTGAGGCAGTGGGTGGGAGTGGGAAGGCAGGAGAGGAGACTTGCCGGGGTGGTTTGTGGTGGACAGAGAATGTTTAATGACGGGGTGGGAGAGAGAAAGAGAAGACACAGCTGTTTAGTTGGCATTAAGAACCAGAATCTGCTGCTTTTGCAAAAGTCTGGTGCTTATGGAGATAGGACATCATGCCCCATGGTAGAAGCAGCTCAGGTTTTGAAGATAGACACACTCCTAACTGTCTGGTCCAGACACTTACTAATTGGGTGCCCCTGGCCAGGATATTCTGTCCTTCAGTGTCCTCGTGGAAGAGGGATAAACAGGACTTTGAGTAAGAAGTGCCCGCCAGGGTGCCTGGCCCAAGGTTGTCAGTCCCCATCCTCAGCTGCCTCCCCACAGAGAGAAGCTTCTGCTGGATGGAGAGGTAGCCACAAGGTGAAGAAGCCCAGCTGTGGCTGGGGGGGTGGGGGGCAGTGAGGGGAGTGTCCATTCACTCTCCCCAGCGCACGTGTTCCTCTGGAGAAAGCCAGGGAAGAGAAAAGACAGGCAAAACCAAAGGAGATTATTCTCAAGTAGTTTTTAATCAACTGGTAAGAAGGGAAATAAAATTGAAGATCTCCAGAAAAAGTGTTGAAATAACCTTTCCACCCTCATCATGCTGTCCCAAGGGTAGCCATGGTCTCTCTAAGGCTGTGATCCGAGAGAACAGAAAGGGGCTTCTACCCTTAGGGCTGTACTAGCCCAACTGAACCCTTCCTGGGGCTGGGGGTGGGCTGGGTGGGGAGTATTCAGAAGTCTCTCCATTTCCTGAAGCTCGGGCCTCCCACTTGCTGCTCCTGCAGACACGTGCCACCCAGGTGCCGTGCCAGCCTAGAGAAGGACAGCACTTCAAAGCTTTCCCTTATTCAGCTTCATTTTGAAGCTCCAGGTTCATTGCTAACCTCAACCTACAAAAACAGAAACCAGTTTAAGAGGCAAAGCATTTATTTGGGATCAAAAACTTGCAGTTCGGGGAGCACAGATTCAGGTGGAAACCCAAACTGTCCTGCTAGGGAGTAAAAGTCAGGGGCTTTAAAGGCAAAGAAGGGAAATTACATTACAAAGAATTTTAATTGGAGTTGGAGGCAGAAGCCAGTCTTGGCTAAACATTGATTGACTGTTGATTCTATCTTCAGAAAGCTGGCAATCCTCAGTCTTTGCGATCAGGATGTTCGTTCTGCTGACTTCTCAAACAAGGGCTTGTAAAACAATTGCTATTTTGGCCCAGTCCAAGGGTTGACTCAGCCCAAGGTTCAAGACAGCAAGGCAGCTTCTCTGGAAAGCCATTTTAAAACGGCTCCACTAAAGTCAATTTTCACACCAGTGAATAAATCTAGGGGCACACATCTTTCATTCCTGCCGTCTTTAGACAGCTAGTGTTTTCTCCAAGGCTGTGGCGGAGTTAGAAGCAATGATTTCAGCAGGGTCGAGAATAGCAGAGTCCCATTTTTTCCCTCTGTGGATAGACCTCCGTTTTGGCTCCCGCTGGGCCTATGAGCCACTGGTCTCTCCAGATTTATGCTGCCTTGCAAGCATTTAACCCAGGGATGGGAACAGTAATGGCTAATCCCACACTTTTCTTAGCTTTACCCTACTCTCTCAGGCTTCAGTGACGTGACTGCCGTTTGCATGAGGAAGATTCCAGCGCTAAGCGTTTACACACTTCAGATGTTCAGCTCCAGCTTTTAAATCTGAAACAACCGTTTATTTGTAGCAGAGGGGAATTAGGATCAGGGAAGCAGCCCGCTGGGAGACCCTTCCTCAACCAGGCTCAATATCTACTGACTTCTTGTCGGAGGGGAGATAGTATCGTGTTTCAGGAGGAAACACATCACCCCAGTACCATGACACAACGAGAGATTGAAGCTACAAACTTGGTGTGGAAAAGGAAACTATTTTTAAAATGTTAGCAAGTAGGAAATGGATGTTGAGGGACTAAAATAAGTGAGACTAGAATAGTGTTGGAGAGAACTGGTAAGGAACTGAAACTGGAAAAAATAATCTGAAGGGAAATTATAGATCCCAGAAGTTAATTACGGGGTAAAAAGAGGGAGATAAAAACAGGAGGTGAGAACGGCTCACAGAGGAGGAAGTGTGAGTCTGAAAGTGCGAGATTCACAGAACAAATCTCCAGACGCTGGTGATCCTACACCCGCCATCCAGCAAACGGAGGAGGAGAAAGTCATAACCATCTTGTCATAGGGAAACTGAGTCAGGCAGGGAGCCATCATCCTCAAAAGTTTTCTTGTGACCCTCCCCACTGGCCCGGCTCACCCGTAGGGAACCTCTGATCTGCTTTATGTCACTATGGTGTCATTTGCATTTCTGAAAATTTTGAAAAAATGAAATTATTCAGTAGTACTTTTTTTGGTCTCGCCTCTTTTATTCAGCATAATTATTTTGAGATTCATCCATGTTGTTTTGTGTATCACTGGTTCATTCCTTTTTACTGTTGAGTAGTATTCTATTGTATGGATATACCACAATTTGTTGATCTACAACTTGTTGATGGACCTTTGTGTTAGGGTTCTCCAGAGACACAGGGCCAATGGAATACACACACACACACACACACACACACACAGATATTTATTTTAAGAAATTGGCTCACACAATAGTGGGGGCTGGCAAATCTGAAATTTGAAGGGTGAGCTAGAAGCCTGGAAATTCCAAGAGTTGTTGTTGCAGTCTTGAGTCCAAAGGCAGTCTGGAGGCAAAATTCCTTCCTCTTTGGGGGACCTCAGTCTTTTCTCTTCAGGCCTTCAATTGATTGGATGAAGCCCCCCCCCCCCCCCCACCTTAAGGAGGGCAACCTGCTTTACTCAAAGTCTACTGATGTAAATGTTAATCACATCTAAAAAAATACCTTCACGGAAACATCTAGACTGGTGTTTGACCAAAGAACTGGGCACATGGCCTGGCCTAGTTGACACACAAAATTAACCATCACAGAGTTGTTCCTAATTTTTGGCCATTAAAAATGAAGCTGCTGTGAGCATTTGTGTACAAGTCTTTGCCTGGACCTACGATTTCATTTCTCTTGGGGAAAAACCCAGGAGTAGAATGGCTGTGTCGTGTGGTCGATGCATGTCTAGCTAAAAAATCCCTTCTGAATGTTTTCCCAAAGTGATTGTACCATTTTACATTCACACCAACTCTGTTTGAGAATTCCAGTTGCTGTTATATCCTCACCTGTCTGTCTTTTTTAATTGGTATGATCTGTATTTTTCATTTTAGACATTTTAGTGGGTATATAGTTGTATCTAATTGTGGTTTAAATTTGCATTTTCTGAATGAATAATGATGCTGCACATTTTTAACATTAATTCTTTTTTACTTGCAGGTTATTTTGCTTTTCAAGTAGGAAGGGCAAGATTAAAATACAAAATTATGCCCCCGGCAGTCTCTGGGTCACCAGAATTTGACAGAATATTTCGTGCACAGTAAGTAATGCTTCTCCTGCCCTTCAGAGATCCGGGCCTGCCACATGCACACAATTCCTGACTAGGGGGAAGATGTGCAGAGAAGATAGCCCATTATAACAAAGCACTCTTCACAGCTAAGACCCTTCTTGTGATCCTTGAAGCTTGAAGCGTCCAGTGCACGGAGTCTCTACCCACCTATATTACAAATTCAGAGAGTGCATTTACGGAAAAGGCTGGGATCTTAGGAAGGACTGCTATATGTCTCTAAGAATGGCAATTTGGTTAAAGAGCCCCTTCAAGCACCCTGAGAATTTGATAGCCTTAAGTTGGATTAGTTACACTATCTGTTTTCTATCTTCTCTTTCTTCCTCTCCACTTCAGAACGGAGGTGGGTCAGTATTGTTCTCTGCCCATGAACCATTTCCTAAAGTTAGAAACCTATAAGAAAGAGAAAGCTTTCCATTTCACATGTATTGGTAGCGATTTTGATCATCTTATGCACCTTGCCTTTTCAGATCCACTGAGAATGTTCCACCATCAACACCATGAATTTGCCTGCTGTAAGACCCTAGGGCTCCTTTATATTTCATCCCCCACACGAAGTGCTTTTAAAACCTTGCGCATATCACCATTTATACATCGCTCGCTTCTTTTATTAACACTTTGTGACTTTTCATCTATGTTCATGATTGAGGTTGGCCTATAATTTTCCTTTCTTGTATGGCTCTTGTCTCATTTTGATATCCAGATTACACTAGTCTCTCAGAATAAATTAGAGAATTATTTTCTCAGAGAATTTTAATAAGATTGGAAGAGTGTGTTCCTTCAAAGTTATTAGAATTTGCCTGTAAAATGATCTAAACCTGATGTTTTCCTTGTGGAAAAAAATTTAAAACATGAGATTTGATTTTTCTAATGATTATGGGACTATTCAGTCTTTTTATTATGTTTTGAATCAATTTGGGCAAGTCATAGTCCTTGAATTGGCAACATTGGTCTCTTGTTTACCTGTTTGCTCCAAGCAGGATTGTACAGACTATTCCTTAGGCTTTGAAGTATGGGATGAATACCACTGGTAGTACAAGAGATAATTTTAAGAGGTGTATAGACACGATTTTTTTAAAAAAAATTATTGTGGTAAGAACATGCAATATGAGATCTACCTACTTAAATTCTTAAGTGTATAATACATTATTGTTGACTGTAGGTCCAATGCCATACAGCAGATCTTCTGAGCTTATTCATTTTATTTGATTGAAACTTTATGCCCTAGATATGATTTTAAATAACATTGAACCACGTGATAAGAAAGTCATTCCCATTTCAATTGTCTTTGAATCTTTATGGGTATGTCAAGTGGAAAGTATTTGTTTGGTGCCAGTATGTCCTATAGTCCAAAATTAATATTCATCTTTCTAAGAGTACTACATCTATGTGGTCTGAAGATAAAGTGAGATGACAAGCCTTATATAAACAAATAACTCTCTGTCCTCAATCCATTCCCAGAGACAACCATTGGCACCTCTTTCGATCACTCCTTTTGGTATTTACGTCCATACTGTGCTTTCACTGCTTTGATTCACAAATTTTAGACATTACCAATTGACTTCCTTTTATGGAAGAAAGAATCTCATGCTCCTCCTCTTCTTCTTTTCTTTATCTCATCCTTCCAGTAAAGTTTCATCACTTTGTCGAGTTAAATCAATAGCCAATGTTTATATTATTGTGATTAGGTAAATAACGTTCAAAGCTGAATCAAATAGTGTATTATGATTACATTTCCTTCTTACGCAACCTTTTGCTTTACCTGGGGTTAATAATCACCTCTTTGTTTTTTCTTTGCTTAGTTTCATCCCCGATTCTTCAACAGAACTGAAAATCTACTCTTAGTACACTCAAATACATTAAGTAATCTAGTCATATATTTGGGTTTTTTTCTTGGAGCCATCTGCTTGAGGCTTCCATTTTTCTGCTCCATTCTGGAGGTTGATCTTTAGGCCTGCCACACAGCTGTCATCCTGAGACTTCCTGTCATCATCCTAGGAATTTCCCTTATCCTCTACTGATTTGAGTCACCTGTTTCCTGGATCTCATATTTTCCTGTTTATTTGCTTTCTCTCTCATTTTGGTGGAGTACAGCCTATGGAAGCTTCCTGAGAGAAGGTAAATGGTAGGTCAAATGTCGAGACTTTACATTTCTGAAAATGCCTTTATTCTGCCTCACAGTTGATTGATGGCTTGGCTAGACATATATTTCTAAGGTAAAAATCCTTACCCTCAGAATTTTGAAAATATTACTCCATTATTTTTTAGTTTCCACTGATATTGTTGAGATGTTCTGTGCTGTTCTCATTCCTGATCCTTTGGATCAGTTTGGAAACTGGGGAAGCTTTAGGATCTTCCCCTCATCCCAGTGCCTTGAGATGTTATAGTGTTGTGCTTGCTCAGTGAAATTTGGCTTCACTATGCTGAACTCTAGATGAGGCTTTTTCACAGCCTAAAATCTCATGTCCTTCTGTTCTAGAATTTTTTTTGATATTATTATTTTTCCCCAAATTTTCTCTACTTTGTTTTCTCTGTTCTTTCATTCTTCTTTTTTTTCTTTCTTTCTTTTTTTTTTGGTGAGGAAGATTGGCCCTGAGCTAACATCTGTTACCAATCTTCTTCTTTTTTTTGCTTGAGGAAGATTGTCACTAAGCTAACATCCGTGCCAATCTTCTTGTATGTTGTATGTGGGATGCTGCCACAGCATGGCTTGATGAGCCATAAGTCCACACCCAGGATCTGAATGCACAAAACCTGGGCCACTGATGCAGAACACACGAACTTAACCACTAGGCCACTGGGCCAGCCACTGTTCTTTCATCCTTAAAACATATATTAGTTGTATGTTGACCTCCTGGACTGCTCACCTAGTTTTCTTTTATCTTCAGTTTTTTACCTTCTTGGACTTTTTTTCTTTCTGGGAAATTTCTTGAAATTCTAACGTCTTAGTGATTTTTTAAAAAAATTTCAGATATCAATTTTAATTCTTAAGATTAATTGCTATTCTCTGATTGTTCTATAGTAGTTGTTGCTGCTGCTGTTAAATCATCTTTTTTTAGTTTCATGGATGCAATTTATTCTCTTATGTCTGAGGATTATAATGATAATATTTTGGTTTAAAAAAATTCGTGTATCATTTTTGTTTCTTCCAAGTTCCTTTTTATTGTCTATCTTGGATTTTGTCTTTCATTTTTACTTTTTATTCACCCATTAAATATTTATTGAGCACTTCTATATACCAGGCACTGTTCTAGTAGCTTGGGATATAGCAGTGAACAAATCAGATGAAGATCCTTGCCCTCTTGAAGTTTACCTTCTAGCCAAGGAAAACAGAAAATGAACAATAAGCAGATAATATTATAACAAAATAACACATTATGTAAGAAACTAGCAAGTGTTAAGATATAAAAGAAAGAGGAGAGCATTGCATGGGGGTATGGGGGTGGGCTGTTAACAGCGTGGGTTGCAATTTTAAAATAGGGTGGTCAGTGTGGGCCCCGCTGAGAAGGTGGCACTTGAGCAAAGGCTTGAAGCAGGTGAAGGAGTTAGCCATGTGAACATGTAGAGAAAACACTCTTGAGGCACAGGGAACAGCCAATGCAAAGACCCTAAATGGGAATGTGCCTGGTGGGTTGGCAAGGAAGTCAGTGCGGCTGAGAGAGAGAGCTGACAGAATGCGGTAGGAGGTGGTCAGAAAGGTAATGGATGGATCACATAGCGCCTTGAAAGCCTTTGTAAGGACTTTGGCATTTTCTCTGAGTGAAATGAAAAATCATTATAGGGTTTTAAGCAGAGAAATTACATGATCTTATGTTTTAAAAGGATCACTTTGTCTGCTTTGCTGAGAGTAGTCTATATGGAGGCATTGGGAAAAGCAGAAAATTCAGTTAGGAGTCTACTGAAAAAATACAGGTGAGAGATGATGGTGACGTGAACCAGGGAGATAGCAGTAGAGATGATGAGAAATCATCAGATTCTGGATGTATTTTGAGGATAGAGCCAATAGAATCTCCTGACATAATAAATATGGAGTTTGAAGAGTCACGAGTGACACTTAGAGTTTTGGCCTGAGCATCCCAAAGGATGGCATTGTGATTAACTGAGACAGAGAGGCTGCAGGAGGAGCAGGTTTGAGGGGAAGACCAGGAAGTTCCCTTCTGTCATGTTATGTCTCAGATGTGGCTTATGCCTCAGCTAAGGCGTAAGCAGTATGATCTACTAAGCTACTTGGATCATTTGTTACTGCAACACAAACTGGCTAATACATTGTTGTTTACACATGCAAGTAGAGATAGACAGTTGGATATACAAATCTGCACTTTAGCAAAGAGGTCTGAGCTGGGAATACAAATTCAGGAGTCATTGGCACATGAAGATGATTTAAAGCCGTGAGACCGGAGGAAATCTTTACGGGAGTGGGTGTAGATAAAGAAGAGGACCAGCAACTGAACCTGGAGTCCTCCGGCCTTACGAGGTCAAGAAGACAAGGGTCCAGCAAACAGATCTGAGCTGAAGAGATCTTAGAGTCTTTACTCGAATGTCAGGTGATTCTTGATTGGCTATCTGTGCAAGTATAAGAAAGAGGCTTTAGAGAGTGACTGGAGGCTCTGTGCGCATGCGCAGGGCTCACTGCGTGGGCATCTTCGCTAAAGGGAGATTGATCAGTAGGCAGCTTTCTACTGGAGGGCCTGCGAATGTCAGCACCTATGTGGAGGTCGTCTTTCTGGAACCATTTCGTTTCTCTAGGGAAAACTCTTAAACTCCCTGTGAGGGCAGAGAGAATAGGGGGTGATGGGGGAGTGAGGGGTGAGGGATGAGGATGGGTATAATGGCCTGACTTCGAGTAGTCTGAGAGTGCGGTGGGTGAAGCAGGGAAATTCTCCCACTGTGCAGTATGTGGATTTGCACTGTTTTCAGTACAGAATTTTACACCATCCTCCATTGTTCCTGGAGCCCCCAGAGATTCTCTGGTTCAGTTTCTCCAGACAAGAAACCTCCACCTCCTGTGATGGAGGAGTAGGAGGGCGGCTCAGAGGTGGAGAGGATCTGAAGCCCTCCTTACACAGTCTTTCATCCAGTTCTTCTGTTTCAGCCTTTGGCCTCCAAGGTACCTGGTACCCCCAATCCTTGAGCTTCTTGGGGTACTGGGAGAACCTCTCTGTCTTCACTGGTTCTTCCTTCTGCAGGCACATAGGTTTCAATTTTCTGCCCTCTGCCAATTTACCTACTATTCCTCCAAGTACTGTCCACTCTTGAGAAATTTGCTAAGATCTCTCTTCCACTGCTGTACCTGCTCCTATTCTCTTTGTTCTTGATGACTTTATATCTATTTTCAGTTCCTTTACAGGCATTTTAGTGAGATTTCAGGAGGGAGAAGAAATTAACATGGGTTCAATCTGCCTTGTTTGGCAGGAAGTCCTCATGATGTGTTCTTGACACCTCTTGAACGCCCATTCTCCTCATTCAGCTGAGAAAGGGTCTCAGGCTCAGAGCCTTCAGCAATCAATAGCATCTAATGAGAATTTGATAACTTTTTGTTTTCATGGGTTTTAGTTTTATGCTTATCTTTTATTTAGAAAGTGATACTCTTTTTCCTCTTGCAGTAGAAACATAAAATTTCATTTTCCCTAATTTGTTTAAATAAAAAAAATAGTTGGTTATAAGAAAATAGTAAGTAGTATATGGAAAGGCTAAAATTTTGGCAGTGATATATTAATGATTAAAGTTTGGGAGACCCCATACCATTTATAAAAATCGTCACAGGAGGACATTCCACATCTTCCCACTTTGTCTTTCATCATCTGAGAACTTCCTGTTGGGGAGCCTTGGGCTCCCAGCAGGCTAAGTCCCTGGACCACTTCTGGTTCTATGTTTGTTCTCATAGTTTGCACAAATTTGATTTTTTTTTTTCAAGTTATTTCTCTCTCTCTCTCCTCTTCTTTGCCTGGCCTCCTCTTGTCCTCGGAATAAAGCTGGACACCATTTCCAAACATGCCTCTCAAGTTGTTGTTTATAAAATAAGTATACAAACCCAATTTCCTTGTTGGAAGTGTTTCATTTGTTCTGTTTGATTAGTCACAGCAGAACAGAGAGGGGTTAAAAATTAGTAACCAATCACTGGGGCGGGGATGGTGCGTGGCGGGATTTGGAGCCATAAAATACCTTTCAGGGCACAGTAGTAGCTCCTGGATTCTCTCTGAAGGGTGAATGGGATTGGCCCTACTCCACTGAATCTCTTCTTACATATTCCACAGCATAGCCCCCTTCTTGCCTTAGGTTCTAAGGCCAGATTAGATTAGATTCATCGCTAGGGAAACCATTTCGACTTTATCTGAGGTGGTTCAGGCAGGATACTCTGGGATAACCAGTTCATTCCAAAGTCTATTTGGCTACCCATTCTTGTCTTCCAGGGTGGGCTCCCTTGAGCTCTGCAGATCCCTGAGAGGGAATGCACTTTCTTCTCTGGCTCTCCTGGACCAAAGCGTCTAGTCCTGTCAGCCTCCCTTGAAGGTCTTAGGGCCTTGGCTATGACAGAGATGCTGCCTTTTCTCAACTCTTTTCTCCTGCTGCTTTGCGCCAAGCAGAGCCAAGAAGCCTGATGTTATGACTAATTCCATTTTTAAGTGGAACTTGACATCTCATAGCAATCACTTCAAGGTCCCTCTGACCACCACTTATGTACCTGTTTCCTATCTGAGGTCAGGTTGGATAGTCATTTGCCAAGCAGAGATGATCATTCTGGAGCCTAACATACCTGAGTGACCAGCCCAGGGCCCCTTCCTAGAGTCCTCGTTCAAATTCCTCTTCTCCTCCTACAGGGGGGAACTTAGAGATGACTAGCTCTAGAGTTTTGCAGTCTTTTGACAGAATACATTTTTAAAAATTATGAAAATATGATTTCACCAAGGGCCATTTCTTCATGTTATTGCTGAGCTTGGAAATTCTATCTAGTCTAATTTGAGCACTTTGATCCCTTTAGATTAAGGGCTTTTATAAATCTAAAAAGTAGATCCAAGTAATAAATTGATCTTGTAATTTAAATATATTTCCTCTGGGTCTATCCTCCCTGGAAGAGAATAGCTGCTGATGACCTCACTCTTTTTCATATACTTGAGGACCCTTATTAAGTGTCTTTCATCTTTTAGATTTTGAGGTTAGGTAGCATTAATTCTTTAGCTTTTTTTTTTTCAATCATTAAAAATTTTGGTTGCTCTCTTTAGACTAAAATTTTTCATATTATTTCTAAACCTGGAATCTAGACATATAGAGTATCCCAACAATGGTTTCATCAGTCTGAGAGGATAGAAGAATTGCCTCTTACTTTGTTCTTGTTGATGCACCCTTGTTTGCTTAATGCTGAATTATTCCGTTCCTGTTCCAGAATTAACCCGCCACAAGGCACAAGTAAACCCAATTGTCATGCATCTGAGTCCTCTTTGGAAATACTAGCCTCTTCTTACTTTACTATAGCTCTGTAATTTTTTTTCCATTTCACTAACTTTTTCTAGTCACTTTGAATTCTAATCTTGAAATTTAGAAATGAGAATTGGTGACCTAAATGTATGTTTAAAAACTATGGAGAAAAGGAAAATGCACAAAGATGATAATTTTTCCAATATTCTGCTAATACACTAGGATTATAGTAATGTGAGTCACCTGCTTTTGCAGTAAGTACAGAAAAGTTAAATAAAAGAGAGACAGTAAGCACATCTCCAGTTTTCTTACAAGTGCACCCATCTTAGACGTTAGCTGAAAGCACAAGATGTACTTATCCACTGAGTTGTAAAGGGCTAGGGATCTCCAAGATGAGAGGATGACTAAATGCTGAGTTATTCAAACCCCATCCTCCTCCACAAACCACGTGTGTTGGTCAGCTGGTGCGGCTGTAACAAAATCCCACAGACTGAGCGGCTTCAGCAACAGACATTTATTTTCTCATAGTTCTGGAGGCTGTGAGTCTAAGATCAAGGTTCTGGCCAATTTGATTTCTGGCGAACGCTCTCTTTTCTTGGTTTGCTATGTCCTCACGTGACCTTTCCTTGGTGCACAGAGAGAGAGCAAGAGAGAGAGAGAAAGA
This sequence comes from Equus quagga, assembly GCF_021613505.1. Classification (NCBI taxonomy): domain Eukaryota; kingdom Metazoa; phylum Chordata; class Mammalia; order Perissodactyla; family Equidae; genus Equus; species Equus quagga. Next base: position 29,161,456 of record NC_060269.1, read on the forward strand.
GTGAAAGAGAATCAGTCAGTCTGTCTGTCTGGTGTGTGTTGGCTCTCTGGTGTCTCTTCTTATGACACCCATCCTACTGGATCAGGGCTCCACCCTTCTGACCTCAAGTAACCTTAATTACTCCCTTCTCCGAATACAGCTGCACTGAGGGTTAGGGCTTTAACATATGAATTTTGGGGGGAGATGAACATTTAGTTTGTGCCACCACCAAATAGCTTCCATCACATAGGCTGGGCGATTCTCAGGTAGTCAGGGGACGAGAGGCAGCTGGAATTTGGATGAACTGCAAAGCTTACTCCCCCTTCTGCTCATCCTGTTCCTTATAAGCAGCACCACTGAAGTGCTGGTTAGATTTGTGCCCTCCCACCACCAGTGCATCCTCCCTCTGGTGTCCCTACACGAGGGTTACTTGGCAAGGAGCAATTTAGACAGTTATGGATCTATATAAAAAGATTAGTTCCAGTAACCTCTCCTCCCCAAGGCTTTTCTGAGCATAATAACCTGCTGCTCTGACCCCCAAGCCAGAGAGATAACCCAAAAGGCTTCCCAGTGTCTAAAGTCAACAGAGGGAGGCTGGGTCATTTGTTAAAAGTGCAAGCAGCTCATGGCGGTGTGCAGTTCACTGCTTCAGAGCGAGTCACCAAAACAAACGGGGAAAGAAAAAGGAGCAGCAAAAAACTTGAAAGAGGAAAACCTCCTTTAAGTTGTCTTGTCTGCTTTTTATTTTGTAAAAGATGTCATACCATAAACACGGCATTGGAAGTGTTCTATGGCTGGTCAGGTTTTCTCCTTTGGCAGATGGTTCAGATTTCCTACGAATAAGATTGTTATAAGCAAAGTTTCATGTTGTGTGTCCATTAGGAATCTATCTATCAAAAAGCAGAAATATTCAGAAGTGTTTTAGTCAGAAGTCTCCCAAGTGATGTGTACACACTGAGGGGGCACATTAGGTGATCTCTTCTGGGGGTGAGGAAAATATTGGAGCTTCTATTTATATTTATTCTTAAAATATTATCCTTTAATTTCCATTTTGTGTGTATTTTATAATGTATATGATATTCTTTTCCAGTTGAATGTTTCAGCTGTGCTAATAGATCAACCACATATTCCCAGGGGTTTAACATAATGGGAGTTTACGTCTTGCTCATGTCAAGTCCTATACCGGTGTTTTCTGGCCGCATGGCCTTCCACATGATCATTTAGAGCCCTAGACTCCTTTCACCTAAGGAGTCTGTCCCCATCCAGGTCCTCAGAGGTTCTCTCCATTCAACCAATACGTGGGGGGAAGGGAGCTTGGCATACCAGCTGCTTAACTATTTGGCTCAGAAGTGATGTTTTTCATTTTCACTTTCCACTGGCAAGAAGTAGCCCCACTCAATTCTAAGGAGGCTGGGAAATGCAGTCCCTGACTGGGCCGCTCCTGCACAGCACCAACTTCACGCCATCTTTGTTGTCAGCCAGCCACTCCTGCTACAGGAGGACATATGTGTATATTTATGAGGCTTATACAACTGTTAGGGTGATGCAATCAAAGAAAGTTGGAGACTAATGTTTTAGGGACTGCCAGATTTAGGGCTGCCAGACCACAATTTGATTCGTTTTTTTCCAAAATGAGGTAAACTTTGTAGTATACTTAGTGACTGAGACAAGACCCAAACAGGACACAGTGTGGGACCACCTCGCTGCTCCCAGCCCTCGATCCAGGCAGGAATCTGCAGGGGTCACATTCCTGAGCCCCCAGGCACAGACTCCCTTGGAGTTGGGGATGGACCAGGGGGGTTTCGGCAACTTTAACTACTCAGTCTTCACAGGCTCTGTCAGCCCGTCCTTTAGGGTGATCAACTCTTCCCAGTTTGTCTGGGACTTTCCTGGTTTTCCCACTTAAGTTTCAGGGTCTCAGGAAACCCCTCAGTTCCAGGGAAACTGGGACTCTTTATGGGGGACTGTCCTGGTTTAAAACTGAAAGTCCCACTTTCTGAAAACCTTTTCAGTCCAGGGCAAACCTGGATGGTTGGTCACCCTACTGTCCTTCCAGCAAATACTCTCTCTGTTATTACCCCTGGGTAGAATTTGAGGCCCAGGGTGACATCTGCCTATAACAAAGGAGAAGCTTCTCCCTAATCTTTTTATGGGAAGCTTAAATAGCGAAGAGCACAGGATTATTGTGCAGAGAGGGCTTTAACCAGGGAATGAGTAGACAGACTCTTTTTCCCTCGGTGTGGACATGCAGGAAATGGGGAGTCCACTCGTGGTCATAATCAGCCATACCCTCCATTCCCACCCAGGGAAACTGACACAGCTGTGGCCAGCTGTTTTCGGTCTCATTTGGAGATTTTTCCTGAGAATCTCCTGTAATAAGAGGACAGAATATATCTGCCTTCCTGTCCAAAAAGAGACCATAAATTATTTTCATTTTGGTTTTCATGTCAATGTAACTGTAATTGGTCACTGATAGGATGGGTCAGAATGAATTTTCAGAGTTTGGTCCCCTTGAGTTGAACAATGTCTGTTGACAGCTTACTGCTAACGAGCTGTGCTGGGACACATCTGGGCATGGACCAGTTAACTGTGATATGGGGGTCTGGAGGGGCCCAGAAGTGCTGGTGGCAGAAGGAGATGGCCACATGGTGGAGGGGTGGGGGAGACCATAATGAGCAGCTAGAACGAAATTGCAGTTATTTCCAGGCCAAGCACTACCTGGTGTTTTCAGCAGGTAGCAGCAGAGAAGACAGTTAGAAATGGCAGGGCTCCATGACTGGCCATCAGAGAATTATTTTCAGTCTCCGAAAGATGATAGCAAGAAATAGACAAAGCCTCAGGGCTTAAGGCAAGTCAGTAAAAGAGGGACCAGGAGAAAAGTACTATGAGCATAGGAGGGGCATGAGGTTGGGGTGAGACCAACAATGACTAACTGCTTGTAGGGAACAAAGGGTCTCCTTTCTTGGGAGAGGAGGCTGCAGAGATACCTACTAAACTGCTCAAGTACTCCAGGCTTTGTCCTTTGGGAGCAGAAATGCAGTTACATTCCCATCCTTGCCCGAGTCTTCATGACTTCTAACCACCCCTGCTCACCCAGGACCTCAGCACCCTCTTCCCCCAACTTCCCACTTACTTCCCGGAGCCCCAGCTGGCAAGCAATTTAAGGGAGGGGCTGTGCCACTGCCCTGCTCCAGTCCTCCAGTGAGCATGGTACCCCTTCCCAGGTTCTAGAATGTTCCATGACTGCAACGGTGCTGCTCTGTGGTCTGTGGCAGAGGGAGGTGAAGGCCATGGCTCTCCCCAGCTCTTTGTCACTTTCGTCATCGAGGTATGGCAGTGCTCCTGTCTGGGGTCTCACCAAGTCTTTCATGAATGCCATCCTTCACCTTTCAGCCTGGTCTCCACTCAGTGTGAAAAGAGTTCCTCAGCTTGGGCAGGGGGAAAAGGCCCAGTAACATCTTTCTGTTCTCCTCATTTTCTCTCTCTTTCTTGCCCAAAGGCCTTCTTCTTCCTGCACCAAAGAGACACAAGAGCGCACATGCATATCAATGTCTGTGGACAGAGACCACAGAGGCCACAGACCCACAGGTTCTGCCCTCTGCAGTGCAATTTGGGCTTGGCTAGGATGCTCTTAGACAATATTCTCTCTCTTCCCCTACATGCCAACCAAGGCCACTAGTACAGTGGAAAGAAATAGTTCTAGATAGTTAAACCTTTATGAGGAATAAAATGCACTGATTCTGAAGGTGATTTTAAAAAAATCTCATCATGGCTAATTTTGAATTGTGTTTTGGAAAAACTTAACCCTTAAATTTGGAATAACTTAAGGTGTGTTACAAGACTAGATAAAAGATGGGACAATTGTGTTTTGTTTGCAAAAATGACTGCATAAACTTCCAATGCATGTAGAAAGTAGAGCATTCTTCTGCTGTTACTCTCTTTTACTTCAAGGAAAACAGTTCTCTGGATCTAGCCAAAGAAAGGGAAATGTTAGGAACCTGTTTATTTTTTAACATAGCTGTGATTTTTCTGACCGCACAAATTTATAAAGTATCTTTTCACTTAACCTATGGTAGCAATTTACAAACTTAAAAGACATTAGTAAAAAGGCAACCATCAGAAGCAAAATAATGCCAAGGATGGAAAGACCAGAAAGAGAAATCTTGGTTACTTCCCCCAGTACTAGAAAGTTGTGGCGATGGTTTGTGAGGGTATCACCAGTGTTAGGCTCAAGATGAGACATTTCTTGGGTCAACAGTGGCCTTTTGGGCTGTAAAGACAACTGTTAAAAAATGACGAAGAAAGCATTTTGCATTCATATCATGCGTTTCTGATTTTCTAGGGGTCTGATGGTCTCCTGGCACTTAGAGGGCCATGTGGGTAACTTCACTGTTGTCTTTGATGGGGGCTGGGGTTAAAAATTTCCACTGATGCTTCAGGACTTTGCCCCAGCCAGGTCTTTAGATGAGCATTGAGTTATGCAGTTTTCTTGCCCAGTTTTAGGAGATGGTTGAATTATTATCAGGGAGCTTTTTCTCATGGAGTTGAGGCATAAACTAATAAGGTTGAGCTGACCCATCCACAATTTCCTGTGACATTATGGAGAATAGGGGAAGAATTTTACTTTGTAACTGTGCTTTCTTTTTCCCTTTTTTTGTTAGAGATTTTTTTTTCAGATTTACTGAGGTATAGTTGACAAATAAAATTGTAAGATATTTAAAGTGTACAACTTGATGATTTGATATACACATAATTTGTGAAAGGATTCCCCCCATCAAGTTAATTAACACATCTATCACCTCACATATTTACTCTTTTTTTTGGCGAGAACATTGAAGTTCTACTCTCTTAGCAAATTTTGAGTATACAATAAAGTGTTATCAGCTATAAGCACTGTGTTACACATTAGACCCTCAGACTTTATTCATCTAATAACTGAAAGTTTATACGTTTTAGCAACCTCTCCCTATTTTGCTCACCCCCCGGCCCCTGGCAGCCACCATTCTACTCTCTGTTTCTATGAGTTTACTGTTTTGTTTTTTTTTTGATTCTACCTCTAAGTGATAGCTTGCAGTCTTTATTTTTCTCCATCTGATTTATTTCACTTTGCATAATGCCCTCCTGGTTCATCTGTGTTTTGCAAATGGCAGGATTTCCTTCTTTTTAAAGGCTGAATAATATTCCATTGTATATATATTTACCACATTTTCTTTGTTCATTCATGTATTGATGGACACTTCGGTTGTTTCCATACCTTGACTATTATGAATAATACTGCAGTGAACATGGGAGTACAGATATCTCTTCAAGATAGTGATTTCATTTCCTTCAGATATATACCCCAGGAGTGGGATTCCTGGATCACATAGTAGTTCTATTTTTAATTTTTTGAGGAGCCTACATACTGTTTTCCGTAGTAGCTGTACCAAGTTACATTCCCACCAACTGCGCACAAGGTTCCCTTTTCTCCACATCTTTGCCAGCACTTCTTGTAGTTTGTCTTTTGGATAATAACCATTCTAATATCCAATTCTAATAGTATATACCATTATAATAGGTATAAGATGGTATTTCATTGTGATTTTGATTTGCATTTCTCTGATAATTAGTGATGTTGAGCACCTTTTCACGTACATATCGGTCATTTGTATGTCTTCTTTGGAAAACTATTCAGGGTGTTTGGTCATTTTTAAATTGGGTTATGTGGATTTTTTTGCTATTGAGTTTGTAATTATTCCTTGTATATCTCGGATATTAACTCCTTATCAGATATGGTTTGTAAATATTTTCTCCCACGCCCTAGGTTGCCTTTTCATTTTGTTGGTGGTTTCCTTTGCTGTGCATATGTTCGATGTGTGTCACATCTTTATTTTCGTTTTCATTGCCTTTGCTTTTAGTGTCAAATCCAAAATATCGTTGCCAAGACTAATGTCAGTGAACTTTTTCCTCTATGTTTTCTTCTAGGAATTTTATGCTTTCAGGTCTTGTGTTCAAGCTTTTAATACATTTTGAGTTGATTTTTGTGTATAGTGTAAGATAGCGGTCCAGTTTCATTCTTTTGCATGTGGCTGTCTAGTTTTCCCAGCATCATTTATTGAAGAGACTATCCTTTCCCTATTGTATATTCTTGACTTCTTTGTTGAAAATTAATTGACTATATATGCATGAATTTTTTTCTAGGCTCTCTATTCTGTTCCACTGATCTATGTGTCTGTTTTTATGCCATTACCATACTGTTTTGATTATTATAGCTTTGTAATACAGTCTGAAATCAGAATGTGTGATGCCTCTAGCTTCGTTCTTCTTTCTTAAGATTTCTTTGGCTATTCAAGGTCTTTTGTGGTTCCATATGAAATTTAGGATTTTTTTTTCTATTTTTGTGAATGATGCCATTGGAATTTTGATAGGAATTTCATTGAATCTGTAGATTGCTTTGGGTAGTTTGGACATTTTAACAATATTAATTCTTCCAATCCATGAGCATGGAATATCTTTTCATTTATTTGTGTTTTCTTCAATTTTTTCATCAATGTTTCATAGTTTTCAGTGTGTAGATCTTTTCCTTCCATGATTAAATTTATTCCTAAATATCTTATTTTTTTCATGCAATTGTATATGGGATTGCTTTCTTAATTTCTCTTTCTGATGGTTTGTTATTTGAATATAGATGCGCAACTGATTTTGTATATTGATTTTATGTCCTGCAAATTTACTGAATTTATTTATTAGTTCTAACAGTTTTTTGGTGGAGTCTTTACAGTTTTTTTTGTGTATGTGTGAGGAAGGTTAGCCCTGAGCTAATATCTGTTGCCAGTCTTCCTGTTTTTGCTTGAGGAAGATTGTGTCTGAGCTAACATCCATGCTAATCTTCCTCTGTTTTACGTGGGATGCTGCCACAGCATGGCTTGAAGAGCGGTGCTAGGTCTGCGCCCCGGATCCAAACCTGTGAACCCCGGGCCACTGAAGTGGAACACACAAACTTAACCACTACACCACTGGGCTGGCCCCTTTAGGGGTTTTTATGTATAATATCATATCATGTACAGACAGTTTTACTTCTTCTTGTCCAATTTGGACGCCTTTTATTTCTTTCTCTTTCCCAATTGCTAGGATTTCCAGTACTATGTTGAATAGGAGTGACGAGAGTGGGCACCCTTGTCTTGTTCCTGATCTTAGAGGAAAAACTTTCAGTTTTTCATTGTTGAGTACGATATTAGCTGTGGGCTTGTCATATATAATCTTTATTATATTGAGGCATGTTCCTTTTATATCTCACTTGATCATGGTGTGTGATCCTTTTAACGTAATGTTGAGTTTGGTTTGCTAATATTTTGTCAAGGAGTTTTGCATCTATGTTCATCAGATATATTGACCTATAATTTTCTTTTCTTGTAGTGTTCTTGTCTGGCTTTGGTGTCAGGGTAATGCTGGCTTTGTAAAATGAGTTTAGAAGTATCCTCTCCTCTTCTATTTTTTGGAAGAATTTGAGAAGGATTGGTAATAATTCTTCTTTCAATGTTGGGTAGAACTCACCAGTGAAGCCATCTGGTCCTGGACGTTTTTTGGTGGGAGGTTTTTGCTTATGGAGTCAATCTCTTTACTAATAATTACTCAGTTCAAATTTTCTGTTTCTTCATGATTCAGTCTTGGTAGGTTGTATGTTTCTAGCAATTTATCAGTTTCTTCTAGGTTGTCTAATTTGTTGGCATATAATTGGTCATAATAGTTCCTTATGATCCTTATTATTGTTGTTATCGATTATAACATCTCTTCTTTCATTTCTGATTTTATTTGAGTCTTCTTTTTTTCTTGGTCTAGCTAGAGTTTTGTCAATTTTGTTCATCTTTTCAAAAAATATGCTTTGAGTTTCATTGATCTTTTCTCTTGTCTTTTTAGTCTCTATTTCATATTTCTGCTCTGATCTTTGTTATTTCCTTTCTTCTACTAACTTTGGGCTTAGTTTGTTCTTCTTTTTCTGGTTCCTTGAGGTGTAAAGTTAGATTTTTTTTCTTTTTTGAGGAAGATTAGCCTTGAGCTGACTACTGCCAATCCTCCTCTTTTTGCTGAGGAAGACTGGCCCTGAGCTAACATCTGTGCCCATCTTCCTCTACTTTATATGTGGGATGCCTACCACAGCATGGCTTTTGCCAAGCAGTGCCATGTCTACCCCAGGGATCAGAACTGGCAAACCCCGGGCCGCCGAGAAGTGGAATGCGTAAACTTAACTGCTGCGCCACCAGGCCAGCCCCAAGTTAGATTATTTGAGAGCTTTTTTGTTTGTTGTTATAAACTTCCCTCCAGAATTGATTTTGCTTTATCCCATAATTTTATGTCATGTTTCCATTTTCATTTGTTTTGAGATATTTTTTATTTGACTTATGATTTCTTCTTTGACTCATTGGTTGGTCAGGAACATATTATTTAATCTCTCCATATCTGTGAATTTTCCAGTTTTCCTTTTGTAATTGTCTTCTAGTTTCATACTGTTGTGGTCAGAAAAGACGCTTGATATTATTTCAGTCTTCTTATATTTATTAAGACTTGCTTTGATCTATCTTGGAGAATGTTCCATGTGCACTTAAGAAGAATGTCTATTCTGCTGTCTTTGGATGGAATGTTCTGCACGTCTGTTAGGTCTACTGATCTAATGTGGAATTTAATCCCAGTGTTTCCTGACTGACTTTCTATCTGGATGATCTGTCCATTGTTGAAAATGGGGTATCAAAGTCCCCTACTCCTATTGTATTGCTGTCTATTTCTCCCTTCAGATCTGTTAATATTTGCTTTATATGTTTAGGTGCTCTGATGTTGGGTGCATAAATATTTATAATTGTTATATCCTCTTGATTAATTGATCTCTTTCTCATTATATAATGACCTTCTCTGTCTCTTGTCACAGTTTTTGGCTTATAGTCTATTTCATCTGGTGTAAGTATAGCTACCCCTGTTCTCTTTTGGTTTCCATTTATAGAGAATCTTTTTTCATCCCTTCACTTTCAGGCTATGTGTGTTCATAAAGCTGAAGTGAGTCTCTTGTAGGCAGGATAAAGTTGAGCATTGTTTTTTTTATCCATCCAACCACTCTGTGTCTTTTGATTGGAGAATTTAGTTCATTTACATTTAAAGTAATTATTGATAGTTATGGACTTATTATTGCCATTTTATTAATTATTTCCTGGCTGTTTTGTAATTCTTCTGTTCCTTTCTTCCTCTCTTGCTCTCTGCCTTTCTGATTTGATTACTTTCTGTAGTGGTATGCTTTGATTCCTTTCTCTTTATATTTAGTCTATCTATTATAGGCTTTTGCTATGTGGTTACCATGAAGCTTACATAAAACATCTTATATTTATAACAGTCTATTTTAAGCAGATAGCAACTTAACTTTGAATGCACACAAACACTCCACATTTTTACACTCCCTACCCATTTTATGTTTTTGATGTCACAATTTATATCTTTTTATATTGTGTCTCCATTAACCAATTATTGTAGTTGTAGTTATTTTTAATACTCTTGTCTTTTAACCTTTGTACTAGAGTTGTAAGTGATTTACCCTCCACCATTGCAATATTAGAGTATTCTGAATTTAATTATATATTTATCTTTCCCAGTGAGTTTTATCCTTTCATATGTTTTCATGTTTAACATCCTTTCATTTCAAATTGAAGACCTCCCTTTAACACTTCTTCTAAGGACTGTCTAGTAATGATGAAATCCTAAAGCTTTTGTTTAGAAAACTTTCTCTCTCCTTCAATTTTGAAGGACAACTTTGCAGGGTAGAGCTTTATTGGTTGGCAGTTCTTTTCTTTCAGCACTTTGAAGATATCATCCCACTCCCTTCTGGACTGCAAAGTTTAAAACTGCTCCTTATGGTCCTGTAGGATGTGTGAATGCAGGTCCCGTTGGCTATCAGAGCTAGGTGATTTGGGGGCCTGTCTCTCAGGTGGCAGCCACAAAAGCTGGGGTCCCAGATGTGTGTACAAGATCCTTCTAAATGAATGCTGGCGATCTGGTTTTATCATTGGAGCAAGTTGAAGTGGAAAAGCAGGAGAAGTCCCCATCAGCGCACCAGGGCTCCAGAGAGGATCATAGCCAGCTCCTAGATGTGTGCTAAATTAGAAGCTGGGCCCTTGGGCATCAGCTTGTAAAGAATGTAGTCAAACCCCTTCTTGGGAAAGACTGGAGACAAGTGTTTTTGCCTGCTCACTCTGCACTGCACCCTGGAAGGATAGCTGGGGTGAGTGCTCATGTACTCATTAAGAACTGCTTATTTGTTTGCTATAGTCCTGTGGGTCTTATAGATGCAAGCCCCATTGGTTTGCAGAGCTAGATGTTTTGGGGGCCCAGCTGTCAAGTGGAAGTCTTAAAAGTTGGAGTGCTAGATGTCCAAATCCTTTGCTCCTGGGGGAACAACTTGAAATTGAGGGTTCCCTCTTGATTGTATGGCACTGTGCTGGGTGTAGTGTTTATGGGGTGAGTGTATCTCAGCCTTTCCTACCCATTTCAGTGTGGCTATTTTCTCATTCACCTGATGTGTAGGAGTCACTCAGTTGGCTTCTGGATTTCTTTCAGCATGAATTTCTTTGTGTGTAGCTACACATTCAGTGCATCTGTGGGAGTAGGGAAGTTCAGAAGCCTCCTATGTCACTATCTTGGTCACAAAAACAAAACTAAAACTTGTTTTTTTCATTAAGAAAAAAACGTCACTCATGGTGACCTGGGCTAGAAAACTCAGTCTGCAAGAACCAGAACCAACTATTTCTGGGTCAATTACCTCATAACCTTAAGTATACAAGCTTTAAGGCTTATTTAAGGAAGGATGTGGGATCATTTATAATCCTGTAGACTGTGGCTCTTCCACCAGGATCAACTCAAGACCTTATTATGAATTATATTAAAGTTTTTTCTGGTTGTGAGATTGTCAGCAAAGAGCTCAGCCAACCTAACCAAGATCACTTGGGGGTGTAGCACAGGAAGGAAGATGAATATAATTCATCTTTTTTCCCTTTGCTAGGTGCAGATGAATTAATTATAGCTCCCAGAGAACTATTCCCTGTGCTTAAAATAGTATCAAATTTTCCATCCAAGTCTACTATGAATAGAAGCAATTTGACTTGACATTAGGGCAGAGCTTTGGAATCTGGAGATGACACAGTCTACCTTTGATTCTCTGCAAGGCATCAGTCATCCTGGGCTCTCAGGCCCTAGTTTTTTCTCCATAAAATGGGAATAAAATATGCTCATTCTCTTACTTCAGGAGGTTTTAGGGGACTTATTTAAATGCCATTTTTAATGTGCTGAGTATCTCAAGTGGAAGGCAATAATGTGAGGGAATTTGGGGGAAGAAATCCACTTACTATGAATTGAGTTATTTTCTGAGTTATTTAGATAAGATACAGAATGATCTTTAGGTTCAGAATCAGGACCATCTCAAGGCCTGTCTTTTGGAAAAGTGCTACAATTCATTTCTACTAATGACAGCTTGCCCGTAGGAGAACGAGTCTTGGCCATGCTCTGAGGTTTGAGTCCCATCTTGAAAGACTCATTTTGCATGTAAGGACATTTAAACTCTTTATGTAAATTCTTATATTATTTTTGTAAGAAGACACTGGACATTTACCACTAGATGAAAACTCAATGCTTTGGTGTATAGTTTTCTCATAAAATAACCCATGTCTTTATTTTTCCTTGCAGACAAAACAGTGTGGAGTTTTACCCTGCATTCATGATTACATTGTGGATGGCTGGGTGGTATTTCAACCAAGGTAATTTTAAAATACGGTCAACTCTGTCCTAATGATGACTACAGTTCTTAGAACTATTAAGGAGCAGACATGTAAACACACATATCCTGATCCTGGAAATTGTTTTAAACAAAATGAGCAATGTCTGTGCATCACAGAGCACTGTTCTGCAGGTACACTAACTCTGGCTTCATTCCAATTCAGTAGTTTTTAAAAAACTTGGAACAAACTATGTTGGGCACTCAGGATGAAAATGACACAAGATTTATCTTCAAACCTAACACTCTAAATTCTAATTTATCTGCAAGAACAGAACACAGAATTAACAATTCACCTTAATTATTATAGCTAACATTTGTTTAGCACTTACTCTGTGCCAGGTACTATTTTTAAGTTTTATACGTATATTATCTCCTGCATGGGTTTCATAGGATTAAAGACCTTCCTATGAGGTAGTTTCAGTAATTAACTTCTACTTTACAGATAAAGAAACTGAAGAACAGAGAGGTTATTTGTCCAATTTAACCTTCACCGATGTAGGAGAAAGTTAGCTTCCAAGTACAGAGCGGGGTCTATAGGTATTTGACCCAACCATCCACGTCTCTTTTCTTAAGAGTTCCGGATGATGCAGCGCTATTGTTTGTATGTAGCAACTTTACAAACATCTCCTTTCTATCTGACTGGGGTCTCCCTGGTGAGCTGAAGGCTTTACCCAAACTCTGTGCCTTTCACAGGGGGTTGGACCAGCACCAGCTCCCTTAGTTGGAGAAATTCAATCCCTTTGCTTTCTGATAGTTCTCACTGCCTCATTTGAGTTTGACATTTGATTGCTAAGATTTAAATAAACCAAAATCTAGCTGTTTTCAAAGGCAACCCTATCCCTTCTTCTTGTAATTTTTGCCGTCAACTGAGGAATTTCAGATAATATATCCCTCAGAGAACGACTTCTTAACTTTATTCCAATACACATTTTTGTCCCTTAAGGGCATGAATGGGGCCATTGTTTCTTGTCAGGTGAGACCACATCAACAGCTAATAAGAAAAGTGCCTTTTGATAATGGGACTCAGTCTCTGCCATTCGACCCTTTCGATTTCACTGTGATGAGCTGACTGAGGCTGACTGCCTGTCAGGAAAGGATTTCTTGGGTATCTGCGAGTCATAATTTTCTTTTCATTCTTTCTCACCCAGAGTAGGTAGCCTATTAACTGCCCTGAACAGTTCTCCTTGGCTTTGTGGGAGTAATCATTAGATAGGAAGTTTCAAGACCTCAACATGCTCACAATCTCTCCACTTCCTCAGACGCTAGGTGGCCCTGCCACCCTTTCTTCTCCAGCAATTGGCCCTCTTGTTCTCATCCTTCCGGCCCCAAAGCAAATGTCAGCCCCTCAGGAAGGCCTTCCCCGACCCCTTTCTACAGGTGGCCTCTTCCAGTGCCCGCTGGCCCATTTCCTCTTCATTTCTTTCAATGCACGTTCAGATCTGTAATTTTCTTCTCATTTTCCTCTTTGCTTGTTGTCTGTCTCAGCTGGTAAGCTCCATAAAGGCAGGGAGCTTGTATCTATTTCACTGCTAAGCCTAGTTCTTAGAATAATACCTGTATGTGGTAGAAACTAGAGAAAATGTTTGTGACTGAATAACTTAACAAATTTAGTTCTGTCTAACCTACCAGAGTCCCAGAGATAGACTCCAAGTGTGTACAAGAGGGCTCTGGCAACTTGTATCTGTGAGGTGCTGAGGAAGAGAGAGGGTCCCTAATGTAGGGAGGATGTGATATTATTCGTTGGACAGGATGGCAGAACTTCATGCCACACTTTACGTTTCTTTCAGGTAAAACTTATATACAATGAAATGCCCAAATCTTAAGTGTGCCATTTGATGAGTTTTGACAACTATATACACCTATGTGACCCAAAACCCTAACAAGATATAGAACATGATTGCCACCCAGAAAGTTTCCTCATGCCTTTCCCAGTCAACCCCTTTCAGAGGCAAACACTGTTGTGATTTTTTTCATCATAGTTTAGTTTTGCCCATTCTAGAACTTTCCATAATTGGAATCATACAATATTGTACTCTTGTGTGATGCTTCATTTACTCGGCAAAATGTTTTTGAGCTTCACTATGTTGTTGTGAGTATCTGTTTCTTTTCATTGCCGAGTGGTATTCCATTGTGTGGTTATCATAGTTTGGTTATCCATTCTCCTGTTGAAAGACTTCTAGGCTGTTTCCAGTTTTTGGCTAGTATGAATAAAGCTGCAATGAATATTCTGTACAAGTCTTTTCATGGACACACGCTTTCATTTCTCTTGTTTAAATACATAGGAATGGAATTGCTGGGTCAAAAAGTATGTTTAGTTTTATAGGAAACTACCAGAGCTTTTCCCAGAGTGGCTGCACTGTTTTGCATTCCTACCAATAATGTATGAGGATTCCAACATCGCCAACATTTTGTGTCATCAGTCTTTTTAGTTTTAGCCATTCTGGTAGGTGTGAAGTGGTGTCCTCTCATTGTGGTTTTAAGTTGCAGTTTGCTAATATTGAATGATGTTGAATAATGTTGAAAAAATGTCTGTATGCTTATTGGTACCTTTGTCTATCTTCCTATGTGAATTGTCTATTCAAATATTTTGCCTATTTAAAAATTAAGTTGTTTTTCTTTCCTTATTGAATTGTCAGAGTTCTCTATATATTCTGGACATGAGTCTTTTGTCAGATGTATGTTTTATGAGTATTTTCTCAGTCTTTACATCACATTTTGAGAGACTGCCATCAGACTCTCTATCTTCTCTATTTTTTTCTCTATAGTTTTTGCTACTTGTCTGGGTCTGGTGTACATCTATGCCCGTCACCAGTATTTCTGGGGATATTCAGAAGCTGCTAACAAAAGGTAAGGAGAACCCAAGAATTGGGTGTTTAGGTAAAAAGTAGCAGGATGGAGTTTGAATTAGTTTCCTCTTCCTGAGAGTATTAACAGCACTGATGGTTGTGATTGCAAAAGAGATTTATGCTGCCTGAGGCCAAGTCTCACCAGGCCGTATGTGATTAGATGTGAGGCAGAACATGCAAATATAAAACTGTGCACTGAATGTGCACTCCTTGACCACCACATTTTAAATCCTTGCAAAAATGTTGCACTATCTCCAAGATGTTACCAAGGAAATAATCCTGCCCAGCTTTGATAATCCTTTGAATGTTCAAAGGAGCCAATTAACCTCTGTGGTTGGCTTCCCCTTTATGTGATGAATCAAAATTTTCAAATGGCAAGAACACAGAAGTTCTAGATGGTGTTAATGATGAGCAGCCTACTTTAGGACTCCCGGCTTCATCACTGTAGCCCTGTTTATAACCTCTTTCCCTCATATCCACCCTGCAGGATGACTGGTTTCCGGTTGGGTCTGGGGATTTTGGCCTTGTTGGCCATCCTGGGCGCCCTGGGGATTGCAAACAGCTTTCTGGATGAATACCTAGACCTCAATGTTGCCAAGAAACTGAGGCATTTCTAACTTTTCTCCTCCCTTTGCTCAAATGCTTGCAGAAGATGTTTCCACTCTGAAGTTTATATGGTGTCACTTGTTCAATTAAAAAAAATGAAAGTCTTCGTTTTGTTTTTTTTGAAATGGCTTTGTAGAAACATACCGGTTAGAGAATATAAATTTCCTGTTTGTTTAAGAAATGAAGTTTGCTCTGAGCCCTGGTTTTAGTTGTCAATGCTAAAGTCGTGCTTGTGTGGGGAGGAACAGCCTGACCTGTGTGCTGGACTTTCTAGGGACCACTGCCATCACTCATCTCTGAGACTGCTTCTCTCTTATGGAAAGCTCCACACAGACACTGATAAGGCAGCTGAGCCCACTTCACTGGTTGCAGGAAAGCAACAGATGGCTGCGTGTGGGGGAAGTCAGGCAAACACATAGAGTAGCCAGAGAAGAGAGTGATCAACTAAGAGCACAAAACAAATCTGGCTGTGAAAATGGACTTCATAAAGAAAAAAGGAAAAAGAGAAAAGGTACATCGTTTTCAAGGAACCATCCAGAAACCAGGGCTCAGTGAATATTCTTGCCCCTGGGGAGGGGCAGGAGGGTCATGGTCATGGTTGGAGAGCCTAGGCTGGTTTCCACTGCACTCTGGGTGTCATGTGGGGTTTGGGGCTGGCTGCTGTTGTGACCCTGAGGTGCAGTCACCGTCTAGCACAATGCAAATGACCTTTCTTCACTTTCTTCATCTGTAAAATGGGAATGAGTCCACTTCACAGTCTTCAGAGACCTTAGGAAAGCAGAATTATGAGCCTATATAACACATTTTAACATCAGGAAAAGAGCTCTCTGTCTATTTTTCCAAAGAAAGTTGGACAGCCTTGAGCCTGGCGTGGGCATCTTCCAGAAGCTGTTTATTGGAACTTTTCTTTTTTATGGGTACAAAGGAAGTTACAAAGCCTATGAATAATAGAAAAAGAAATAAAGGCATTTAAACACTAGTGTTTCCAGAAGAGTAGAGGAGAAAACATGACAATCCCTTGCATCTAAAATAGCAGTACTAAATGTCTTAAAGTACATGGAGAACGTGTTAGTCTGGGATGGGGTACCTGGATACAAGTCCGGTTCCCTCACTCACTGGCCGTTTGACTCCAGACAAGGCATCTGGTCAATAGAGGTAGTGTAGCAGGAAGTGAAGACTCCAGAGCTAGATGTTAAACCTGTTCTACCACTTGCTGGTTATGCTACCCCAGCACTTTGTAGCTCTCTGCCTCAGTTTTCTCTTAGACAAAATGGGGCTAATATTTTAAAATGCTGATTCTATGGTATTTTTAGTATTCCGATTGGTTATGGTGATTTGTATTGTGACATTTTAATTATTTTATATATTGAAGACAGCGAAAGAAAAGAGTGCACAAATCTTTGACCCGAAAGTGCAATTATTTGCATAATCATATACTTTAGAAGTGGGGGGGAAAACCACAACTTTCCAAATCTTACACTTGAGGATTTTAAAACAATTTCTATTTTGCATCTAAATTGGAACAATTTATAGGTGCAAATTATAAATACACACACACATAGTTTGGTTAAACAACATATGGAAAAAGAAAATGGGTGCACCAGGATATTGGACCTTTGTACCTTTAAACATCTGAACTATAGAATTTATTGCCTTTGTTCTAATTCTTTTGTCACCAAGGCAACCTCTTGATTATTTTAATTTCTATAAATTCGGCTACAGAGAGTAAACATGCTGGCCACGGAGATGTGAGTTTCTGATCTGTTTGACAATTACATATGTATTTTTTGTATATTAGTAAATTGACTAATTTTATTTTCAGAAATCAGATTCATTGCCTCAAAAAGTCAATGTTATGAAAAAAGGGATGGAGAAGAACTTTTCTGTATTAAAAGTCTTTACCAAAAAAAAAGGCATATGGGGCTGGCCCCATGGCCGAGTGGTTAAGCTCTCGCGCTCTGCTTTAGCGGTCCAGGGTTTCGCCGGTTCGAATCCTGGGCACGGACATGGCACCGCTCATCAAGCCATGTGGAGGCGGCGTCCCACATGCCACAAGTGGAGGGACCCACAACTAAAAATACACAACTATGTACCAGGGGGGCTTTGGGGAGAAAAAGGAAAAATAAAATCTTTAAAAAAAAAAAAGGCATAAAACAAAATGGCAATGTTGGAAGAAATTTGGGAGACAATTGGGCAATTTGAATATGGAGTGAGAATTAGATGATATGACGGGGTTAATGTTAATTGTGTTAGGTGTGATAATAATGATATTGTGGCTAGAGAAGAGAATGTCCTGATTCCTTGGAGCTGCATGCTGAGAGGTTGAGGGATGAAGTGGTTGGAGGTGTATACTTTGAAATGGTTCTGCAAAATATGTATGTGAAGCATATATGGTGAAGTGTTAGCAATTATTAAATTGAGTTGGTAAGTGTATAGTTATTCATTGTACTATTCTATTTTTCTGATTGTTTGAAAATGTTCACAATGAAATTTTTAAAAATCTGAAGCAAAGTTAAAATCTAAAATCAAGTTCTTGGTAGCTCTGAATGAACTTTTTTTTGAGGAAGATTAGTTCTGAGCTAACATCTGCCTCTTTCTGCTGAGGAAGCCTGGCCCTAACATCCGTGCCCATCTTCCTCTACTTGATATGTGGGACGCCTACCACAGCATGGCTTGCCAAGCGATGCCATGTCCACACCCAGGATCCAAACCGATGAACCCCAGGCCACAGAAGCAGAATGTGTGCACTTAACTGCTGCGCCACCGGGCCAGCCCCTGAAGACTTTTTATGTTGAGTGCTGTATGCTTGATTTGGGATCTATGGTATGGATAGAGCCGCAGCATTAGTGCTGGCCCAGCAGCTGTCCTGGACATGGCAGGGACACTGGGGCCATGTGTGTGGAAGCTGTTGTAATGACCTCTGCCTGTTGCATGAAATGAGACGGGTGTCTGTGTGTGGTAGCTCATCCAGAGGACACTAGACCTTAGAACTTAAAACAAAAAACAAGACTAGAGGAGAAAAGCGAAGAGAAAAGAAGAGGAAAAAAGACGAAAAAGAAAATAAGAAGAAAATGGGCTGGTTATGCAAACAAGCAGCCCTGCTCTCTTCCCAGGGGTTTTTCCTCCCCCCGCTTTTCTTCGCAGGTTGGAGGTAGGTGGGGTGTGGCCAAAAAAGTCATTAATAAGGAAAAAATATCAGGTCATTTGTTTTTCACTCTTTTTCTCCAGACACAGTCTTCCTTGAAGAAGGCCAAAGACAGAAATAGCTCATCTAATGCTTTTGAATGTTCTCTAAGTTTCAGCCATAAAATACATCTTTCTCACTGGGGCGGATGCCTAGTGACTTCCTGGATAGATGTCTATTTTCGCCCACCTTCTTCTTCCATCACGCACTTACTGCACTGGGATTTCATAAAGGTCAATACAATTACATATAAGACATCGTTTTAAAGGAGAAAGGTATTGCATTCACCTAGTGCAGAACAAATTTCCGTGTAAATAAAAATATTTTATTTGAATTAATCAGGACTAGTGGGATCATCCAACTCTTCTCAGAGCTTCATGTTTTCACTTTTGACATCAGCCTTCCCACACCCCAGCCACGAATCAGCTTATTTTTCCATCCCATGGTACCTGGTAGAGTACTGAGCCGGTATTGTTGGGACAAAGCCCAGTGTCGCATTGTTTTCCACAGTGTTACTTGCCAGCCAGTCTGGAAGCACAGCCCACGGTGATAGAGCTGGCCTCTTCTTCTACGATCAAGTTCATTCTTTCCCTTGGTTTGTATATATTAAAACTCACCTTTATTTCGGATCTATTTTTGGTGATGACTTTATTCTGCTCTGGTGGCCTATTTTTCTGCTTCACCCAGTCAGTTTTGAAATGTGTTGTGTTACTATGTTTTTAATGTTTGATGGCACGTCTTGGGTCAGGTCTTCTGGAAGTGGAGGGGTGGATTCACATGTGTGTGATTTGTTCACGAAGGGCTCCTAGGAGGGAAAACGGGACAGAGACAGGCAAGAAACCGAACAAGGGGCAACTTCAGGCAAAGTCCCAGCCTCTGCCTGTTCCTGCAGGGGGCGCTGGAGCTCAGATCCCATCTCAGGGCTTGTCCAGGCAAGTTACTTTCCCCCCAATATATTCCTTGAGTTTCCTTCCTTTTTCAAGAAAAATTTTACTATCAATTTTCCAAGTCCTCTGAATGAACCAGGGGGAATGAATTGTTATGGTACTGAATCTAAAATGGACTTCAGTATGTTCCTTCCAAAGTTGACTTTGCTCTCCTCCCTTTGCCACAGCCCCCGGAGTGCAAATTTAGAATATTCTAGCTGTGTGGTTGAATTAAAAAGGCTGGGAATGACTGACTGATCTCTTCTGTTACATGAGTGTTTAAAAAAATGACACCAAACTTTTGAGACAAGAACTGCAGTTAATCAATTAAAACTCATGCATAATATATCTGCCTAATTAAGACTGGAGATCCAGTGACAATCCTAAAAGAAACTAAACTTTGCATTGATTCAGATAACAATCTTTTATTCATTTGTTTTTCCTTTAAAAGTGGTATGTCAACATCACTTCATTTCTACATTTCAGAGTTCTGTACATTTATTAAAAGGAAATAAGCAATGCTCAATGTACAAAGTAAAAACAGAAAACTAGAAAAATCTGAATAAAATGGAGCAAGTTGCCATAGGTCATACAGTACAAATTAGTAATTAGATGTCATCTGAAGTGCAATACCACTGCTGTGACGATGAGTTAAGGAATGAAATAAAAATACTCTATTTTAAACAAACAGTATATATATATTTATATGTATATTTTTTACAGATAGTAGACCCAGTGATATCTGCAGTATTGTAAAAACTTATTTACAAATAACTTTTTTAGACATTACATATACATCAGCACCGTAGGAAAAACAAAACAAAACAAAACAACCTTATTAAAATCTACCTCTCTATTTAGTTGGTCCCAGTACTGAACATTTGGAGGAAGCTTTGAAAAGGTAACGAAGTGCCCTCCTCCCCATCAGCCACCTCCAGTTTCTCATCATTGCTTATATATTTATTTCCTGTACCTTTCAGAAAAAGGTAATTATGTATTCTGTTTCTTGTTTGTTTACTTCTTTTTCTTTTTTTTGGTTTTCATCTGTTTCCACTCAAGAGTTTCCTTGGTGGTGTCCCTCCCCATGCAGGGAGTTCACAGTCACCCTGCCACCACCTCTTCCCAGAGGGAGCACAGCCCCTGCCTGGGCTCTCACCCACCTGGCCCGCTCTGGCCTCCATCCTGCCCCTTGCTGAGTAGATCCACAGTCAGGCGCCACATCACGTTCAGGTCAACGATGGACCGCATGTATGACGGTGGTGCCATAAGATTAGTACCATACAGCCTAGGTGTGTAGTAGGCTATATACCATCTAGGTTTGTGTAAGGACACTCTGCGTTTGCACAATGATGAAACTGCGTAAGGACACATTTCTCAGAATGTATCGTGTTGTCAGCAACGCACAACTGTATAACCTTGGTACACGGCGAGCACATCTGGGGCAGTGTTTGCCTGCCTGCCGCCTCACTACATCCTCTGCCCCCAGCCTTCCATTCGAACCCCCCTTCTCAGGACCTTGCCCTGAGTGCAGCCAGTCCTGCTCCCCACAGCCCCGCCTGGGCTCTGGCGAGGCAAGTTGCATGTGAGTGCACAGAAGGGAGCCAGCCTTTCGTTCACGCAGGGAAGGAGTGGTAGGAGAAAAGCACACGCCCTTCTTACTCGGGACAACAATAGGCCACATGGCCTCCAGAAGAGGACAGTGGGAGGGGAGGCGAGGACTACAGAGACAAGCCTTAGATAGCAGAGGTTGTTGATCCCTTCCGGCAGTCTCCGGTTAGGGCAAATTTGAGTGAATTACAAGGAGAACAACTGTACAGAACTTTGGAAGTGGATGACTCTGCCCATATGAAATGAACCATATCTTCCTCCTTTTTATCACCAAAATGTATAAGGTGGAGCAATTGATTTTTCAGTTCCTCATCTCTCAGGATTTTAGATTTGTCTTTTCGGTGAGTAAGGATTAAGGACAAGGCCAATTTTAGAGCATCACCCCTGGGATTTTCCCAAGGGGAGCCAGAGCCAGTGACCTCCAGGCCATTCCTCCCTGGGTGTACCAGAGGTATCAGATGCAGCTCATACAAACCCACCATCCATCAGCAGAGCAGCCCACTCAGTTCCCAGCAGAGAATATTCACTCAACTCTACACGTTAGAGACAGAAAACTCCAGTGTCGCCTTTGCAATTCAGGCATTGTCTAAGTTCTTCTTGCATTTATTTTGACTCTGCCCAGGCTCCCTAGAGACAAAAGCTTCATTTCTTCTTGGATAGACTGTAAGGAGAAGCGAGGGCAGGCTGGAGTGGAGGCAAGGAGAAATAAAGGCAGGGGTGAGGGAGAAAGGCGGCATGCTGGCAGACACACAGCATCCAGCCACAAGTAGATGGGAACTGCCTAGACGTATAAGTATCATCCGGGCCCCCAAGAGGTTCCAGCCCAACTACCTGGAGGGATGGCCACCATGGCCACCAGCAGAGGGCTGTCCCCCAGGACAGCTGGAGGGACCCTGCTCCAAGCTCACTTGGCAATCCTTGTGAGGCAGCCGACAGCAACGCCTCTCAAATTCCTGAGGGTCATCACGGGGCAGGAGACAGGCCTGTAGGATCTGTCGTCGTCTCCCTGAGACATCTCACTGCTCTTCGTGTCTACCCTCCAAATACAGTAGCATGTCTTGAAGCCTGACATTTCTTTCCAGCCAGAGTCCAGCGCATTTCTGACCTGTGCTCTGGGCCTGCGCAACCACCCAGCAGCCTCTGTGGGACTCTCCCTGGCCTGAGGCTCTGTCACTTTTGTGTCTCCCAAGCTGCAGTCTCCGGACCTGGGCCAGGAGGGGCAGACGGATACCTCACCTTGGGCAGCAGTCCGTCTTGGCTGGCGCAGCTCTTGCTGGGCCAGGTGGTCACAGGGAGTGCCGAGCACAGGGGCTTCAGACTCGTCTTCCCCACCTGCCTCTGGCGTGTCTCCCTCTCTCACAGCAGGGATCTGCATGGCATCTCGTCTCGACTGCTTGTGGAAATCAGGTGAAATGAGGCCCCGCGGGGCTGTGGATTGGCACCTGGATCTTCCACTGTCAGCCAGCTGCAGTTTTGCTCAGTTTACGTGGGTCAAAAAAACGAAAAAACAAGGATGGGTCAACATCCTGTTTCTTTTTCACGTTAAGCTTTAACCACTAGAGTTGTGGCTCCTGGAGCCCCTCTTGACTAGGGGTTTCCAAATAATTCATCAAGCTCCTGCATCCACTCATCCCCAGGCCCACCTTTGATGATGGAGTCCACGAGGTCTGCACTGTCCGCGAGGCCAGGGAAGGAAGCCCCAGCCGCTTCGCCGCTGTAATTGTATGACATGTCCTGAGGGGGGTTCCGCTCATAGGCTTGGCTCTGGCTGCTTGCAGCAAAGCCGCCACTGGGCATCTGCTGCTGTGCCTGGGGCTGGCTGAACGCTGGCATGCCAGGGACGCCCTGGCTTAGGCCAGACATGACCATCGGCCTGGCCTGGCTAGTGCCCTGCTGCCCCGGAAGTGGTGGCATCATCTGCCGACCCATCGCAGCCGGGTTGAGGGTTCTCACTGTGCCAGTGTTAGCGTCCACGACCTGGCTCAGTCCCTGTGGGAAGTGTTGCTTGGTGAGCCTCGGCTGGCCAGCTTGAAGTGGGTAGCTGGCACTGTTGTTGAATGCTCCTAACTCTCCACTAGTCCTTCCAGGTATCCCCTGTAAGCTCCTCTGTTGCCAGCTCTGTGCTCCCTGCTGGACTGTTCCCATAATGCTCTGCAGCCTCGGTGGGCCTTGGGGCCTCGGCAGCACCTGGCCTACCGGCCCTTTCATCTGCTGGTGCTGCTGGGGAATGGCTGAGTTCACCAGCATGCTCTGACCAAAACCACTCACCATCCCAACCCCTTGCCCAGAGGCGGGCTGCCTCGGCCCCTGGGCTTGGTTGTGTGTGATGCTCATGCCACTTTGGTTTGGGTGCTGCAACATTTGGGTCATTCCTGTGCTCATACTGTACATTCCTGGTTGGCTGGTAGGTGTGGTGCTATAAGGTGCCAGTCCCATCTCTGACTGGGCTGCTGCTGTGGCCATTGTCCCTGGGTTCTGGGAGGGTCCCATTCCCATCATGCCTGCGTTTTGTGCCATCAACCGTGATGTTCGCATGCTCTGGAGGGCTGCTTGGCTTCTCACGGCTGCTATATCCTGGGGAGAACCTGCAAGGAAAAAAAGACACACATCACTCACTCTTCTGATAAGGAATGTACTGTAACAAGTTGTTGGAATTTTCTGTGGGAGTGACAAATTCTTTTATATGAAAGGATCTACTCTGAAAACAAATCCTTAATAAAAAACAATTATTCTTCTGCTTATAACATATGCTGATTATGAAAAATCTGGAGAACACTGAAAAACACAAAGATGAAAATTAAAGTCACCTGAATTCCCGCCATCCAGAGATGACCACTTCCAACTATTATTTATATATAAATAGACACACAAAAATTGGGATCATACTGGACGCATGCTTTCTAAGTTGAGTTTTTCACTTTATATACCCTGATATTATTTTTGTTCACATTTCAGAAGCAAGTTTTTTCTTACTCTTCTTGATATGATGCCATCCTCAACCAATAAGAGATCATTTTTCTTGGAGGTGAGAGGGAATTCACCTTCTGGGCTAAATTAAGAAGAAATGGCTGATCACTTTGCATATTCTATTTGTGAAATGGAACATGGTTCAGCAGAGACTACTATCAATAAAGACCACTAGACTAATTTCCCTTGAGACTTGTAGGATTTGAGAGGTTAAAGGCCATTGTTTCCGCTAAGAAGTTATTTCGACAGACAGGAAATTTTTGGATCCACTCTGTAGATTTCCACATGCTCCAGATTCTCTGAATCATAACATGTCAGTGCAAACTGGCCAGCTTCCTGAGCTAGAAAAAGAAATCATCCTGCTACTTGCTACTTGGCAATGAACTTTACGCATTTCTTCAGCAAAGTCCACTCCTTCAAACGGGCAGTGACTACTTCTTTCAGTAGATCGCTAGCGTAGTTCTAATGATGCTGCTTAAAAGTTGGCCAGAGCATCAATGCCAAGACCTCAACTCTAATTAGGCATTTGAGTGAGTCCTTCTTTACATGTTCTAAGGAAATTTCCAAACCAGCCAAGAGAATAGCAATGTCACCCTCAGAACCCCAGTCAATGTTGCGAAGGGCTAGGAGGTACACCAAAATGGATTTTTCTACGTCTCTGCTAATGACTAAGTCTACGAGAAAAAGAAAAATAGTTTTTTCCTGGACTCTTAAAAAAAGATGCAGCATGGGAGCCAATCGATGTTATATGCAAATCTGCTCCTACCTGGAACTGGGATGAGAAACCAGATGACAATAGTGTAACCTCGTTAAACCTGGCACCTTGGCAGATAACTGAAACGTGGTTTTGTCTTCCGGATGGGGGTATTGATTTCTGGGTAGCATATGTGTTTCCATATTTTCTTTCTTTCTTTAAGAAAGAAAATTATGGGAATTTTGATTATGGCTTAAGTTTTTGTGGCTTGAGATCAATATCATGCTGCATTGAAAAATGAAATGGTTACCGTGGGGAAACCTGAAAGATGTGAGGGAGCTCCTTGGAAATGTTTCAATTTTTTGTTTTAAGCTTAATTCTATCTAAGAGATCAAAAAAAAAAATTTAAAAAGCTGCTGTTTAAACACTGAATTGTAATCTTGTTATGAAGTTTTGTGACCTTAACGACTAAATTTGAATCAACTGCAGGGCCAATCTGATCAACTGTGGTGAAATGGGTTATTGAGTTGTTTATTAAAAAATTTAATGGAAAAATATTGCTGACTCAGAGACTGATTGGGTAGACTGAAATTACATAAACAGGCTGATGGGCTGCTGGAAACAGATGAAATGACTTTCATACTTTGTACATTTTTGTCATATATTTATAACAGATATGTTGAGGGACTGGATATTGTTGGGACTAATTTTGTGAATGAGAAATAGCTTCCTTTCTTAGGAAGGCAAAAATGCTGCGATGCCTTTTAAAAGGTATTAAAACATTAATCCAGGGCAGGTCCCGTGGCCTAGTGGTTAAGTTCGGCATGCTCTGCTTCGGCGGCCTGGATTCAGTTCCTGGGCATGGACCTACACCACTCGTCAGTGTCCATGCTGTGGTGGTGACCCACATACAAAATTAGGAAGATTGGCACAGATGTTAGCTCAGGGTGAGTCTTCTTCAGCAAAAACAAAGACAACAAACAAACAAAAAAACATTAATCCAAGCCAACTTTTACTTTTACTGAGTTTAAATGACTGCACTATCTAGTTGTGATTCTACTGGTTAAAAAAAAGAGCATTTTAGGTCCGGCCCAGTGGTGTAGTGGTTAAGTTCACAGGCTCTGCTTCAGCAGCCTGGGGTTTGCGGGTTCAGATGCTGGGTGCGAACCTATACACTGCTCATCAAGCTGTGCTGTGGCAGCATCCTACATACAAAGTAGAGGAAGATTGGCATAGATATTAGCTCAGGGCCAATCTTCCTCACCAAAAAAAAAAAAAAAAAGGACATTTTAAAATCAGCAATCAGCATCATATTTTTGACCTAAGAGAAACAAAAAGCCTTTTATTGGGGCCAGCTCCGTGGATGAGTGGTTAAGGTCACATGCTCTGCTGCAGTGGCCCAGGGTTCGGATCCTGGGCGCGGACATGGCACTGCTGGTCAGGCCACGTCGAGGCGGCATCCCACATCCTACAACTAGAAGGACCTGCAACTAAGATACACAACTGTGTATGGGGGGGGGGGGGGGGGTGGGGGAGAAAAAGCAGAAAAAAAAAAAAAAAAGATTGGCAACAGTTGTTAGCCCAGATGCCAATCCTTAAGAAAAAAAAAAAAAAGGGTGATTTTTAAAAAAAGCCTTTTATTAATCCTACTTCTTTATTTTTGTCTAAAACAGATATTATAGTGAGACACTGTAGTCAAATTAATTTTCTTGTCTGCTGGTTAACATCACAATGTCAAAGAAAATCTTCCAAATTTGAATAGAGATGATAATATGCAATTTTTTCTTAAAAGGGTCTACGTATTATTTTCACTCACAAGAAGCCCTATATTTGTGAAAATAAGCTTTTCCCCATGGGCATGTAACACTGCCCAGAGGCACAAAACTCAGTAAAAGAAAGACAGTCGTTAAAACCTTTGAAACGTGTGGTGGCGAGAAAACATGTAGGGCCTCACGCAAGTTATTCCTACCAGAACTTCTTTCCAAGGACAATATTTCTTATCTGTAATTTGCTATTTCCCCAGATCCATAACATTGTGATATGTAGGGTGTTAGTAAAATACATGAAAATGCCGAAGATAGTAAAAAGAAAAAAAAAGATCCTATAAATCATCTCAAGGATCCTAAAAAATGTCACTGGTTGTTTAGCTTTAAGTGTAGCTAAATTTTTAGGTTGATTACCTGTGGCTTGGGATTTTAGAAAAGTTCAAAGAGTAGAACTATTTTAAACCAAACCCAAAGCATTCAGAATAACTCATAATACACGGGAATTATTACATTTCGGTGGGCCTCTCTATTTCAAATATAATAAACGTTGTGAACCTAGAAAACTCAAGAGACAGTCTGCTGGGTTTATCAGATTTCATGTCTTTAATTAGTTCGTAATATAAAGCACCGGTTCTCGAAGTGTGGCCCTCAGGCCAGCAGCAGCCACAACTCCTGGGAGCTTGTTGGAAATGCCAATTCTCAGGCTCCACCCCAGACCTACTGAATCAGAAACCTGGGGGGTGAGGCGGGGCCGTCTGTGTTTTCACAAGCTCTGCTGATGATTCTGATGTAAGATAAAGTTTGAGAACTATGAGTATAAACTCTGGAGGGCTCTGTGTCTGCAACAATATCTGTGCACGTAACAATGACCACCTCCTATTCCTCCCCATCCATGACCAAGTGAGAAACCTAATTCTTCCAAGAATTCTGGTACTAATTTAGTGCATAGGACACCTGTGGACAGCCCAGTTCCTTTTGCCTTACCTGTGTCAAGTCCAAAGGGGTCTGAAGTGATATAAATGTCCAGGGACGGAAGGCAGTGGGACCTACTCTAGTGCCAGTGTTTTCACAGACATTTGCCGTGAGATCTGGCAGTGGACATCAGTGGCTTTCAGACTTTTAAACCACAGCTCACAGTGTGTGATCCAGTATATGTACATTTGGGTTTATAACAGAAACAAAAGTTTCCCTTATTATGATATGTTCTGATAATTTCTTTTCTGTTGTATGTCATTTAAAAAATGTTGGTTGTGGAGAGGCTGGCCTGGTAAGCATAGTGGGAAAGTTCAGTGTGCTCCACTTCAGCGGCACTGGGTCCACAGGTTTGGATCCTGGGTGTGGACCTACACCGCTCATCAAGCCATGCTGTGGCGGTGTCCCACACAGAAAATACAGGAAGACTGCTACAGATGTCAGCTCAGGGCCACTCTTCCCCAAGCAAAAAGAGGAAAATTGGCAACAGGTGTTAGCTCACAGCCAATCTTCCTCATTCACACACACACACACACACACACACAAAGTTGGTTGTGGCTCATTAAATTATCTTCACAAACTCCCTGTATTGCACCTCAAAGACAAAAATGCTACTTTAGATCATAAATTTTCACCCACAGTCTATTGAGCAGGGTAACACTCGTGAAATGATAAAGTTTGTATATATTTACATATGTGCATATTTCTGTGCAAGGGGCTTCATAGCTTCTGTCAGATTATCAAAGGGAAGGTAACACTTGGGAAGTTAGGACACATGGATCTAGGTCCCATAAAAAGGACAGAGGACAAAAATCAGGATTTCTGCCGTTAGATGACCCCTGTGGCCCCCTGAACACTCCTGTGGATGAGACTGGGAAGGGTCCTCAGGCTGATCCTCCACCCCACACAGGACCCTCAGGAGCTCTCTCCACTGGAGATGGAAGGTTTGATATTTGAGTGGACTTTCTACTTTACAAAGGAATGGCAATGCTGGGCATCCGGTGCGCCCATCGCTACTGGGATCATGATTCGGAATTTCCACAAAGGGCAGCAGGATCGAGACAGTCCAATCGAACCCAAGGCCCGGTTTGTCTTCTATATTCAGTAGAGATTAGCAGTTGCTGCAAGCCAGGTTCTTGCACTTTGGTTGTTGGAAGTGAGGGCCATGGTCAGCTGAGCTGCTGGGATTAGCAAGAAAGATGTAGCACAGGATTTTTCCCCTGTGGTCACTGAGATGACAATCTAGGCACAAACAAGGCTGATACTGGGCCAACAGGCACCAGTATGTCCTTATTGCTTGTTAAACTATTCAAATACTTCTGTATCTTTGGTAAAGAACAGCTGTCCCAGTCCCACCCCCACAGCCACCCTGACCCCTCCCTGGGCCCACTAGGACCTGTATGGGACCTGGAAACCAAAAGGTTAATGCCTGGCACAGCAAGGGGGCCTCCAAGAATGCTCTATGAGTGGTTGGTATACTCAGTTCTTAAATATTTTTTTCCACGGAGGAAGATTAGCTCTGAGCTAACAACTGTCGCCAGTCCTCCTCTTTTTGCTGAGGAAGACTGGCCCTGAGTTAACATCTGTGCCCATCTTCCTCTACTTTATCTGCAGGACGCCTGCCACAGCATGGCTTGTCAAGTGGTCCGTAGGTCTGTACCCAGGATCTGAACCGGTAAACCCTGGGCCGTGGAAGCAGAACATGCGAACTTCACTGCTGTACCACCGGCCGGCCCAGTTCTTGAATATTTTTAACATTACCCGGACATAAACACAGCACATAGGGCAACGTCACTGGCTACACATTCGCTTACACTTCACAACCGGCAGGGCTACGATGGAAGAGGTGTGCACCGGCCTCACCTTGAAACTGATTGACCTGCTGCACGGGGTATGCATTCCGCTGCTGCTGGAGGTGCTGCCGGGGCAAATGCGTTTGCTGCAACTGCTAGGACAGGACAAGAAGGGGGGGATGGAATGGGGAGAGAGCACACAATTAAATATCTTGGCAGTTCCAGGAAGGCAGGTTTTTTTTCAAAAACTAAATTTTGTACTGAAGAATAACGCACATGCAGGCAAGAACACAAAGCATAAGTGTACAGTTTGATGGGTTTTCATAACTGAACACACTCCTAGTAACCAGCATCTAGAACAAGAAAGAACATTGGCAAGAGTCCCCCACGCCCCTTTCCAGTCATTACCCTTCCTCTGATCCTGACGGAACCACTATCCTAACTTAGCAACACAGATTAGTGATGTCTGCTTTTGTACTTTCTATAAGTGGATCTGTACAATGTGTTTGTGTCTGGCTTCTTGCACCCGTCGTTATATTTGTGAGATTCATCCGTGTCGATGCATGAAGTTGTGGTCTGTTCATTCTCACTGTTGAATAGTGTCCCATCATAGGAATAGACCACAATTTATTTACCCGTTCTACTAGTGATAGTCATTTAGAGTGTTTCCTGCTTGGGGCTGTCACGAATACGGCTGCTGTGAACATCCCTGCCCACGTCTTTTGGTGACCATCTGCGGCATTTCTGACGTGTGGACTTGCTGGCTCACGAGGAACGTGTACTCAGGGAGGCAGTTTTGATTCTGACTTTCCAACATCAGCTTGCATGTGTTCCTTAGCATTGTGGGGACAGAGCTCAAAGGGACAAGCAATGAGTTTTTAACGACCTAAATAGATGCTTCAGGTATAGGAAGATGGGATTTTCAGGGGTGATTTTAAAAAGGCTAATTTTATTCCCATGAGGCCACACTGCCTGTAAAAGACATCCCCACAAATGAAACAGGCAGCATTTACTGCCTCGAGGAAACCGCGCAGGATTCCACGTACACCAGGAGCCAGGAGGCCCGCATTTTAGTCTTTCTTCTTCCACTCGCGGGGATTCTGCACCACTGGCGGTGTTACCAATACATGGAAAGGCTACTGTGATCACTATCATGCTGTATGTGAAAAGGGAAAGAAAAGAAGAGTGAGGTGGAAAGACCAGAGGAAGGGGTTTTAGGTCTTGGTCTGCATTCAAGTAGCTGCGTGACCTCTGGGGTGTCTTTTAACCTCCTTCTGTAGCTGCTGAATATTCATTAAGCACGTTTCTACAGAGAACATACAGCAAGGGCCCTGCTCCTGAGAGTGTTCATTACAAAAATAACACACACTGACCGCTTCTTAACACATGTGTTTATTTCTATTTTTTCTCTTGTTTTTGTTTCTGGGGAGCTCTATAATTTTCTTTTTCTTTCTCTCTTTTTTTTTTTTCTTTTTCTGGACAAGGCCAGCCAGCACTCTGGCAACCAAAGAAAAGCACAGCCTCTGCCCTATTCACCCAATCCCCTGGTGCCTACCATGGTGTTTTGCACAAAACGGTTGAAACTGTGAAATTAATTAATTGTGTGGACAAGAAACCATGCTAATTTGTTAGGCAGCATTATAAGGGCATTATTGAGAGCAAGCTGAGCACTTAAAAGCTTCTCCTCAGCCAAATGTCCCATATCAGGTAAGAATTTAACTGTCCCATTTACAACTGGGAGTGAGCCCTGGGGTAGCCTGCGGAGGGTTGGGGATGGGGCCCCCAGTTAGGAGTCAGGACGCCCCAGCTGCAGTCCTGGCTGTGCTTCTCTCTAACTCTGCGATCTCAGCTAAATCACATAAGCTCCCTGGCCTCACTTTCCTCATTTTAAAATGAAGGGACATCATGAGGTCTAATATTTCTTTCAGATCTAAAATTCTAGGCTCTGTTGAACTATTGTGAGTGGATGAGAGGTGACGTTCTGCGCTCTTTGAGAACCAGGCATTAAATGTTAATTCACGCCTGCTTTCAACCTGCTGTTCTGATCTCTAAGTCCACTGAGAATCATTACAGAGTCCCCGGAGATACGCAAGAACCCAAATCCTTCTGTTTTCCCTCACATGTCGTTTCAGGAAACCCAAGAGTTTCTAATATGCTCGTTTTAAAATTGAAATTGTTAGGTCACTTTCAATGCTGCTGCAGAGACTAAGAAAATCAGCTTGGCATTGATATGGCAATATTCATTCTCAAACAAAAAGTTGACAGCCTACCGCTTGGTGACCCCTGCATAGTCTGCATCAGTAAGCAATGTCTCGAGGGGCAGGTAAGATGCTACACTGACTTCAGTTTCTTCAGTGCAGTCTCTGGGTTCCATTTGTGGGATTTGTCCCTTGGGTCGCCCCCAGGATGGCTGGTACATGTGGCTGCAGCTCTTAACATCACATTCTGTGACATCAGGGTCATGTGACAGGTCCCCCCACACATTTGTGCAGTTTCCATAGAATTTTACACACATTATTCCGTGTGATCCTTAAAATAGCTACAGGAGGAAGACTGGTAAATTATTAAAACCTAACCTGGCAGAGGAGGAGAGAGGTTAGCTGGTTTTTCGAAAATCATACCACAAGCAAAAGATTGTGACCCCGAGTAAATCATTCTTCCTGGGTCCCTCTTCATTCTCTTCATACACACAGTTACTAAGGAATTATACTCATTTTTTGCAGTTTCCCATTTCCTCATCTTTTCCAGGGATCTCTGTATCTCTCTGTGTCCTGGGTCCTGAGGGGTCTCCCCAAGTTCTCCTCCTCGTCTGTGGGCGTCATCTTGTGGCAGCTTTTCTCCCACTCTTCTGCCTCCCTCCTTGTTCCCAGGGTTTGGTGGACCTCACTGAGTGGGGACACTCCTGGGCTGGCACAACTGAGTTCTGCCTGGTTACCCGGCTCCTCTTTGTGCCTTGGTCACAGCAAACATATGAAAGGCCATCACTCAAAACATCAGGCACACCTGAAATTTCCTGGGATTGGCTGAGGAGAGGAGTCACAAAGCCCAGCTCCCCCTAGCAGCTCCATTTATCACTGCCTGAGAGAGATTAGCATGGTTCCTTGTCACACACCTTACGCAGGGTGAGAGAGATACAGGCTTGTTTGTACAAGAGCTGCCAGGCGGCTGACTGACCTTGGTGAAAAGGGAGATAATTACACAGCTGTTCAGGAACAAAAGCAAAAAAAGGAACATAAGTGAACTGCGCTCAACAGTACAATTTTTCTATTTGGAGGATGACTGGTGTTACTTTGAACTGTTGCTTTGGTTACTAGCGACCTCAACATGCCTGAGTCCCACACAGTATCTTGTATCTAAGTGGTGGAGGATGCTTGATAAATTTCAAAATTCTGATCCTATTAGGAATATTCTAGAAGGGTAACTGTGGGGCAGAGCTCTATTGGACCTTAAGCCTTATAGGACAAGCTCGCACCTCCTATAATAAAAGAGCGCGATGCCCCATACAGACCCCCCACAGGAGCCACCTAGGGATCTCTTGTGGAAGGCCTCACGTGTTTCCTGGGATAATACTAAACCCAGCCTGGGGATCTTGAAAAGCAAAACACCTTGAAACCTCCAGGAGCAGCCCTCAGGGAAGCTTCCTTTCAAAGCTGGAGGAATTATATGGCAAAGGCGGACAATGATTCTAAGGTGAAGCTTTATTTGTGTTAGGCCTTCCTTTAACTCAAAGATTTCCTAAACTGCTTTAAAAGATTTTGAGAATTTTCTTAAGTTCACACCCTTTCTGTGACCCCGAGTTCAGGTTTCCAGGCAGTTCTGTGGGCCCTATTATTCTGCTATTGTTCCTGTTCTATTGTTCATGACCAACTCTGTAGAATTCTCCTCCTGACACTTTCCTCCAAGAAACAAAGTTCTCTGAATTATTTTCTTTTTTCTTCATGCTGGAAATATTAGCGTTTACGAAGAATGTAAGGCAGCCCTCTACCCCGCCATGCTGATTACATAGACCCTGCTACTACAAACTAGAAGAAAAGCAGTCAGGCTTGAATTGAAGAAATGCCTCTGGCAAATGGGCCTTCAAATTGATGGCTGAAGACTGTCTTTTAAGAACAAACTAATTCATTCTAAGAAAAAGCCTAACTAATTGAAAGGTCTAAATTCTGCAGGTTCTTCTGTGATCCTGGGAAATGCTAGACTGTGAATATCTTGGCAAAGGACTGGAACTCCCTCGCAGACACCAGGTGCTGAATAAATGCTTGCTGAACGAATGAATCACGCCGTGGGCGCACGTTACCTGTTCGGCCAGAATCTGCTGCTGCTGCTGTTGCTGCCTTTGCTCCCGCAGGAACTGTTGCTTCTGCTGCTCCATCAACTGGGCCCGCTGGTCAATGAGCATCTGCTTCATGATGGCTGCCTGGGGCTGGCTGCCCAGGAAGCCGGCACCCGCGGGACTGGCTCCTGAGACCATGCTGCCTGAGCCTGGGGCTACGGAGGACTGCATGGGGCCTGTGGTCCGGGGAAGCCCAACTGGATGCTGCTCCTGGGAGGTTAGGAAAAGAAGAGAATGCAGCAATTCCACATTTAAAGGGAAGCACGGGGGAAGAGGGATGGGGGAAAGGCTCTGGCTTATAGACCTAAGGGGTCCTGAGTAGACACCTTATATTTCCACAAAAACAACCCAGTAGTCTTCAAACTTGGCCTTACTACTGTAGAACTGGAGAGGCTACAGGGGGACAGTAATAGAGTATGGCTCTGGGAAATCTGAGACCAAGTCCTGTCTGTTTTGGATGGGGCTGCCTAAGGGACAAGGCCTGGGTTTTCAGCTACATTCTGTGTTCCTCCAAAGGAAAGGGAATAAGCCTTTAAGGTGAGGCTGGGCTCACCTTTAAAGTCTGGAACAAGACAGCCTGACCTTGACTCTTAATCCTTGCTGCCTACCTGGCCAAGATGGACTTCTTAGCTGGTAAAAGACACATTTACAGAAGACTGCTGGAATTTATTAATCAACAGATCTGCTATTTAATGGGATTCTCATTAATTGCAACATGTGAAAGCTTTGATATATGTAAAAAAAAAATCCTGCTAGTGAGACTTGTTGATGGTGAGAACTGCGAATATGTTACACTGACCAAAGAAACGTAATCTCTCAACATCTTCAAAAATAGAATTGAGTCGAGAATGTCTGGCATAATTTAAACGTGGGGGGGTTGAACTGGGTCTCTTGATTCTATAATTATGTGTTAGTCAGTTAAATGATGGCAACTTTTAAGGACTGGTCCTTAGGGAATAGGAGGTAAAGCGGTAAGGACCTGTTTACACACAGCCCAAGTGACTCCTTGGAGAATGTGCTCCGAGGGGAAGTCTGTAACAACCAGACAGTGTAGACCATTTGGGGAAAACTCTGATGGGAAGAGTGGGTGTGTGACCATAAGATTCAGTTTCTGGACATTTCCTTCCCTGTTCATTCTACCAAGCACACTTGGTAATAGCAAGTACTGTCTGAACATTTTGCAGAAATGTTCCTTTTAATTCATTCAACTTCCAAGTAATTAATCTGAACACAGAGGAGCTGATGTCTGAGATGTACACAAATTAAATGGTACACATGGAAGGATATAGACAGTCATATTGCGAAGCAGGATTATGACTTAAATCCTAAGAAATGAATGTGAATAACTCTAGAGTCATTTAAAAAAACTTTCATCCAGTCAAATTGGATTTTCATATTTTTCCTCTTTTTGCTTTGCTACCTTCTCTGTATAGACAGTCAACCACACTGGCAGTTTCCTCTTAAAACACAGAGTCGAGTTTGGTCTCTGTCTCTCCTAGAGACACAGTCCTGGATTCGATCCCCCCAGCCTGGGCTTGCTGTATCCGCTTCCCTCCAACGTGTGGTGCTGAGCCAGTCACACTTTTCTTTCCTGCTGTGAGATACCTAAACTGCATCTTCTTCACTCCTTCCACCCACCCAAACAAAATGAAAAAGCAAAACACCATTATTCCTCTCACCCGGGAAACAATATCCCAAGAAGTTCTGGTTAGTTAGTGCAGTAGTCCCGGTCACCCAGCTAGTAAATGGAAGAACCAGAACTAGCAGAACCAGAACACCGATCTGGGGTCTAAATTCAGTATTCCTTCCACTAGCTCAGACCTTTCCCAGACGACGGCTCCAGGGTGCCCAGTGTGCACCTAAGAATTGCCTGTAGACTCAATATATAAGTATGTCTCTCATAAATGAACTGTGTTCTATTTTTTGAATGTAAATGTTGTTGCTGAAGTTAATAAAACTTCTCGTCTTTGTGTATTTTCTCCGTAAATAGACAATTATCAGGTAGAAAGCTATGAAATATTTATATCAAAAAGACCTTATACTCAAAAATGCCAGGAGCCTTTACGCTACCCAAAAGCTTACTTTATGACTGACCCTGCAGGGGTCAAGATATTTCAGAGTTTTCCCTTTCCTCTCAATACTTGCTACTTGTTTTCTAAGCCCTTCCTTCCACTGGGATAAAGGTGTTTCTTGCCACCTTTAGAGACAAATGGCTGATTGACCTAACACTGTAACAAATGAACTCACATTGAAGTATAAATAGTGAACCAATCAGCAAAAACACATAGTTTTTTCTGAGTATTTCAGTATATTTGATACTTTCCAGTTTGATAAGGAGGAGAGAGTTGGAAAGAAAATGAAACCCAAGGGAAGATAAAGTTTTCTTCAGTTTGATTTTATGAGAAGGTCTGGTCTGGGGAGGCCCCATTTATCTTGGTGAACTTTGAGATAGTCCTGTTCTGTGTGACCAGTCCTGCTAGCTGGGGCACATGCCCAGGAGTGGTAAGTGGTGTCATGTTGCTTTCCCAGCCTCCCACCTGGGAAAAGAAGGGAGAGAGAGGCAAATGAGGTGATGATGATACAATCATCCCTCAGTATCCTCAGGGGATTGGTTCCAGCACTGCCCGCAGATACCAAAATCCACGGATGCTCAAGTCTCCTAGTCTGCTTTTAGTATCCCTGGGTTCCATATTCGGGGGGGCTGCATCTGCGGATGCGGCCCCCATGAATACGGAGAGGCATCTGTACATCCAACCACTTTTTTTTTTTTTTTTTTAAAGATTTTATTTTATTTTTTTTTTCCTTTTTCTCCCCAAAGCCCCCCAGTACATAGTTGTATATTCTTCGTTGTGGGTCCTTCTAGTTGTGGCATATGGGACGCTGCCTCAGCGTGGTTTGATGAGCAGTGCCATGTCCGCACCCAGGATTCGAACCAACGAAACACTGGGCCGCCTGCAGCGGAGCGCGCGAACTTAACCACTCGGCCACGGGGCCAGCCCCACATCCAACCACTTTTGACACCTGTCTTCCAGGAGCAAAAAGAAATAATTCAAAAGCACAGTGGGAAAAAGCCTTCCCAGAGGGACAGTTAGGTTATTACTTCACAGGATTATATATTTCCCTAAATGATTTCCTGCCAAAGGTTTTGCCTTCAGGTTTCTCACTAAAGACCCGAAAACATAACGGCAGGAGGGCTATGTGCATTTTTAAAGGTTTGCCTTCCATATGAAACATGCGTGATTCTAGATTGGCACACCTTTAGGACTTTCCCAACCAGCTCTGCTGCATTCAACAGCGGGTGAGTGACACCTGGGTGTATATTCCAACGTGTGAAGATGCACCAAGTGATTCGCCTTACAAATTGAGCCGGCTGAGGCCATTAGCTGCTTCATCTTATATGGTGGCTTTTAACCTCCAGTCTAAGAGGGCTTAATGAGCAAGAGTCTGTCGAATTTCAGGATTTCAAGCCACTGTTCTTGTTTCTAAGGAGGACACACACTGTGTGTGCAATTAGAGAAAACCAGGCTGAGCTTTCGTCACCAGAAATGTAACGCCTTGAAGCCAAACGATGCAGTATTTTTAGTTTTAATTACTGGCTTGTTCTCCACCCCACCCCCTGCCCGACAACCTCCCTTGCTTTCTACCAAGAATCTTAATTCAGTCTCTTCCTCTCAGAAATCCAATTGGCTACACAGATCGTCAACATTCCCCAAACCTCTCACTCTTCAGTAAAATAAAGGGAGGGGGGGATAAAAAATCAAAACCAAGAATCTATTTTACATGTCTTCTCCTAGGAAAAGATCTTCGCGATTTTCTAAGGGATGAGGCGAGGTAGGAGGTGTAAAAAACACTCTGCCTCCCCGCAAAGAAGCAGTTTTCTACTTCAAAAACCAGCTGTGGTAAAAATATCTCCCCAGAACAGCCAGCTGTTTATTTATAAATCTGTGCGTAGGGAAGCTTTATTTCTCTTAAGTGTTTTGAAGAACATGCATAGTGTTTGGAGAGAGGGCCCGGGGTGGCTGGCAGCGAACCAAAGATTGCTGGCTCCTTAAGGTGGGATCAGAAAAGGCTGCTGGCGGTGGTTGAGTCTGGGGTGACGGGACTTTGCGGAGAACTGGCTCGAGGACGCCCTGGGCTTCAGCCTTTTCCCGGCGTTCCTCGTCGGGGAACAAGGAGCAGCTGCTGTTCTTCCTCTGTCCCAGCAGATGGTGGTGTCAGCCCGGTCCTCCGGCTTCCAGCTCGCCTGCTCAGCGCGCGTGGCGTGGCCCGCCCCCCACCCCCATTTGCAGATGGCTTAATCATGACTCCGGTTCCTCCCCCGCCTCCGTCCCCCCGCCCCGCGCGTCTGGGCTAACGCTGCGAACGTGGAGCCAGGCAGTCAAGTGTTACAGCGTACAGCAGGTAGCCTGGCAACTGAGAGCATAATACCGAGCAGATGGTGTTCGCACGGCGTGATGGACATCACACACGACAGCCTGAGACAATCCAGGAATTCCCTGGGGACTCGAGGCCCTCTTTACACAAAATGAGTTCTCTCTCCATTGCCGTGTATCTCTGGGGTTATCTCCCCCCTCTCCCCGACTGACACTGAACTGGTTTCTTGTTACCGACTTTTCTTCCAGCCCGAGGGGAGGAAGATTTCACGTGGGGGTTGGGGACCGGCCGTGGAAGGAAACGGAAGGGCTGGGAGCCGGAGGAGATCGTGGGGGGCGGAGGCCACCGGAGAGGGGAGGGAGAGTGGCGTAAACCAGACCCCGGGGCGGACTGCCCGAGAGAGGCAGGGTCTCCGGAGCCCGGGCTGCACAAAGCCGGCGCGGGAGGGCGGCGCGGAGGGGCGAGCCTCCACTCAAGAGTCTTTGCAATCGCATGGTCTGCGAACAGCCTAAATGAAATTTAGGATTTTACTTAAAAAGTCCCCTAGGGCGTAATTTAGCCTCTCGACTCGAGCCTATATGCTTAC
Source organism: Equus quagga (assembly GCF_021613505.1). NCBI lineage: Eukaryota > Metazoa > Chordata > Mammalia > Perissodactyla > Equidae > Equus > Equus quagga. The sequence goes on from NC_060269.1 coordinate 29,199,872, forward strand.
AAGTCCTTAGGGGACTCTAAGAAGTCAGGAGCCGGGCCCCTGCGCTCCCGGCAGGCCGGAAGATGCCTCTGCGCGCAGGCGTCCCTAACAAAGAAACCGACGAGGCGGGCGGCTCCGCGTTCCCGTCCCCCAATACCGTGTGGGCCCGGGCCCGGGAAGGAAACAGGCGCAGAGGGCAGGAGGGCAGAGAGGAAGGGTTGTTCATAATAGGAAAAAAATAAAAATAATGCATAAACCAAAAGGACGTCCCAGAACACAAATCTGTGCTTTTCACACACACTGGACCAGGTCAAGTAATTAAGAAAAAATTTAAGTCAATCTTCAGCCCAAACGCAATTTTGCCTAGATAATATACATCAAGAGACTTCTCTGTCCAGTCTCTCCCCAGTATCCAGAGGCTTTCTTCTTGCAAAGGTACTATTCAAGTTTTAAGTTTCAGAGGAGGAAGTCTTTTCAAAGGTGGAAGCTGACGTTTCACGCAGAACATCATACTTGCTGGGAGAGCGTTCAGCAGTTTCATGTCAGCAGCACAGGATGAATCCGACACCCACGGGGGGTGGAGTGGAGGCATCTGGCTGTGATTCCCAGAGGCTCAGGGTGGTCAACTCAACTGGTACTCTGAGGCAACCATCTGACCTCTCAGTCTCAGTTTCCACCTCCTCAAATGAAAATCCTATTTATAAGACTCCTTTCTTGACAATGAAAGAGATGAAAGAGTTATAGAAAGAAAATGGCTAAGAAGATGCTAACGCCTCCGCGCCCCCCCCCCCCCCCCCCCAAGTATAGGCAGTTCAGGAACAATAATGTGTTAAATCGAGGGTTTAAGTGTGATTCCAGGATCAGCATCATTAGCATCACCTGGAGCTTGTTAGAAATGCAAATTCTCAGACTCCACCTCAGGCCTACTGAATCAGAACCTCTGGGAGCGGTTTAACATGCCCTCCAGGTAATTAAGATGTCCCACAGTTTGAGAATCACTGGGACAGACAATCCTGGTTTATGGGCACTGACTGCAACTTGAGGCATCTGAGCTCTCTGTACCCTGATTAGATTGCAAACCCTGCACTTTCAAAAGCAGAGTGCTGAGTTGCTTAGGTTTGTATTGCAAATTAGTCTGCATCTGAAACAAAACTCCCAAATTTTCAGAGAGTTGCTCAGGCAACACAAACCAAGAATTCTGAAAGGACCCTATGGCCATGATTCTTCCAAGAAGGTCACTCCTCCTGCAACTCTGCGATGGAGGCTGAGGAGCAGCCGAGACTGAGGAAGGGGTGAGGCCAGTAAACTCCTTTGCTCAGGAAGGGAGTGTCAAACATCACTAGACTTCCCGTCCCTGATCTGATATAAGGTAGAACTATGGAAAGCTATGATTGGAGGAAAGTCCCCTCTGGCTGGAAAGGGTTCTTCAAACATGGAGAAGACCAGAAGCAACAATGGAAGATGACAGCTAACACCTATGGGGCACCCACTGTATGCAAAGCATCCTGCCAGGTGCTTTCACCTGAGTAATTAAACTCATTTTATTTATTTTAAAAACTCAAGTCTCTGAGCGGTTAAGTATTGTCTGATGTCCCATAGCTGGTGGTGGTATCTTTGGGACGCTGACTTTTCCACTGACCATAACATGCATCTGGTCTAAACTGAGCAGACCACCCAAGAGGACTCTGGAGTAAAGAGAAATGGGAAGGGGGTAAGGGGAGAGAGGAATGGGCATAGAATAAAAAGGTAGAAACTGTATTGGGATCAAAGGATGAAGTTGAAAGAGCACAAAAATACACATCATTTTTTATAAGTTGCCTGATACCCAAAATTAGGATGCCTTTGTCGTATCAACTTCGACATTTAAAGAAAGGGCATAAGATTAGACCACTCAACCAGAAGTGGAAAGAAGAAACAAAATAAAATAAGACCTTAGAATTCTCTTTGAAGTTGGTCAAGTGTCAGGGCAGGAACTTGGTTTCAGGATAGTGGCTTCTTTTACAGACTTTCTTTGTCCTTGTCCAGAAGAATTTTTCACTATGAATTTGGAGAGTTGCTTACAATAAATTCATAGCAAAGCCCCAACAGGGCCTACCCCATATAAACCCCTCTGTTTCAGCAGATTGTTGAAGAAGTTTGGATAAAAAGGTTTTATGATGTGTGTTGGTGGTGTCCCCAAGATGACTGAGTTTTGAGGCAGTTTATCAATTTAGGAAGCTCATCACTGAAATGGTGGTAACTTGGGGCCCAATGCTAAGCCTGCCAAATGGGTTCAGCAGAGTTCTTTGTTCAACCTCTAAGAAGGAGCAGTTTATCTCGGGGGAACCCAACAGGCCTGGGTAGAAACTTAGCTCCATCATGGGCCCAGTGACTGGCCCGCCCTGACTGTCTAACAAATAGCTTGTTGATATTACTGTTATTGCTATAACCTCTTGATCATGCAGTTCTAGAAAGTCAAGTTGAGGGAAGTGCTGTGTTTCTGGTTCTAGCTTAGCTCCTAAGACAATGAGGACTAGGACTTTAAACGTGGTTTACAATGAGCAGAATGGAGTTCCTACCAGGACTTTTGACTATTTAAAAAATACATGTTTTGCTGAGTTTCCCCCCGATCACTGGGAAAATTTGAAAAAATTGTATAAAACTAGAAAGAACAAAAAGGCAATATTCATTTTTAACACTCAAAGGTGACCATGTTAATATTTTGATGTGTTTTTATATTTCTTCTCAGCTTTTTTCCCCTGTATGCAATAATATATTTTCTGTGCTCGTGATCACTGTATATATATGATTGTATCACTGTTTCTTACTAGGTCACATAGGAGAGGTAGAAAGTTCCAACTTTTCAAATGCTTGGATAACTTTCTGGTAGGATGAGACTTGTACGGCATCATTCCAGCAGGATCTGCAGGTCTGTATGAGTCTTGCAGTGTCCAGCACAGAGCTAGGTGCACAGTTGCAAGAGAATAAATATTTGCTGAACTGAACTGACTAATTGGCTGTGATGAATTCTAGCCTAAACCACTATCATGTATGATTGGAGAGGAGAATAAAAGATGGCCCTATAGTGAACTGCTTCTCCGAGCAACTGAGTAGAACCTCCACTGAAGAACTAAGCAAGGGTTAAAGGTGGTGGTCCAGTGCAAGAGACGAGAGTGCCCTGGGCCACAGGAAGGTCAGGCTTTCATGGACTTTCTTGGGGGTAAAAACAACAAAAATACCATTTGTTCTTATCAGTGCTTTGAACATAGTTACCATAGGTCCCTCCAATGGAAACACAACTTTGAGAGTTATGCTTTTCCTCTGCCTTTGATGTAAATTATAGAGTCCTTTTGATCCCTTTGTTGTGATTAATTGCACCACCAAAGCAACTCTAAATTGGCTAAAAGTTCATTAGTGTGCAACAATAGGAGCTTGATTAAATAAATTATGGTACATCCATACCATGAATACTAGGCAGCCAATAAAAATCATGCCTTCTCAGACTATCTAATCACATAGAAAAAAGCTTACAATATATAGTTAAGGGGGGAAAAAGCAGTTTCTAAGAGAGTAATCAGAATAATCACCTTAGACAGAATTAGAAGTGATTTTTATTTTTATACTCTTTCACATTTTCTATTAAGAACGTATTACTTCAAGTAAGCATTATTTTAAGAAACTTATGCCCTAGAAAAAGTCTTTTAATTGGCAAAAAAGAAAGAGAGAGAGAGAAAGAGAGAAAGAAAGAAGGGAGCCTGTTTTCAAGGACTCCATAATTCTGATGAGGAGCGAGGATGCCCTAGTTCCTGAGCAGCTGGTGGCATCTTTGCAGAGGAGGAGTAGAAGCCACATCCCTGGGCCTTCTACATGGAGACAGCAGAGCATAGGGCCCAGTGGTGAAAGCACCTGACTGTGCCTGGAGAGGGAACTGAAGGCTTCTCAGAGGAAGTGATGTCTCGGAATGGCTTAGGTGGACAAGAGAGGGATGGCTTCCAGAACAGAGCACAGAGTGATCAAAGATGTGAATACATCCTGTTCTGAAATCCCATTTCTAAGGACTCATCTCATGGAAATACTCACAGCTTTGTGCAAAGGTTTATCTTTAATAGCTTGAATGATGCAGAGTAGGAAAAAATGAAAAAACAACCTAAATGGCCAACGTTGAAAGCATTTATTAAACTATAATACAACCCTCCCCCGACAAAAACCCAAACCTCATTAAGAATACTTAGCCTAAACAGACATGGAACAGAATGTAGTGAGTTGAAGGGGGCCCCAGTTGTGTTCGGGACCTGGACTATTTCCACCTGAGCCCACCTTATCCTCTTGAGTGTATAACAAACATCCTTAAGTGGCTGTTGTCTTTTTCAAGACCTGGACATGGCATGAATGTGAACAAACTGAGTTTGGCTACAGGTTCAGCAACTAGGCCAGCTTGGCATTGCTTCGACAAAGAGCTCCCAAGTCCCAGAGAAGGCTCTGAAGGGCACTGACCATCTTCTAAGAATTCTCTGGTGCACCTGGACAAGCTTCCCTTTGTGGCACCATCTACTTTCTGTGGTTTTTCTCTATTCTAGGCTTGAAAGCACAGAGCATGGCCAGAACCAGCCCAATCTTTAGAGTTTAAGAACTCAAGAGACAGTGAAAACGATCATTTGCCTCCACAGGTTGTCTTCTCTGCGGGGCTGTAGGAAAACCCCAGCCCCAGGGGCTGTGAGACCTGCCCCACAGGGGTGGGCACAGCATCTGTCTGCATCCGAGTGGCCGCTGTCAGGACACATGGACTGCATGTGGTTTGTCAGCTGCTCCAGGAATTAGGTTTTTTAGCCATATGTTTGCTGCCTTTCTTTCCTTGATGTAAAAATAGGGAGGGGGAGGCAGGAGTCTCAGCTGTCTTCAGCAGAGCTGCTGGGGAGAGTTTTCTCCTGAGCTACTGTTTCCCCAAACCATACTTTTCTCTTTTATTGCCTCCTCCCCCCATTTCTGATGAAGTCATCACAGCAAAGATTGCATAACTGATGCAGAGGCCTATCTTGTGTTATCCTGGGAGACAGGCCAATGTTTCCGTTTATAGACAAGAGCACTGCCATGCAGCCAAATGGAGCTCTCTGCTGCAACCACTGCAGGACAGGAAGAAGGAAAGGAAAGCTTGGAGCTTGAGGGCGGGCTGTGAAGAGAAGACAGGGGCTTCCTCCCTCCTCTCTGCAGCCTCGGAGGGTAGCCGAGGGACACTAGCTCTGACTGCCTGGGGAAAGCCCCTTCTACAAGGCTGCTTGCGCTTGGCTCTCTGCTCTCCCCTCCTTCCAGAAGATGCTGTCAGGGGCGGGGAGGGGGGGAGTCCATGTCAGCCTGCTCTGCTGTTTTCTGACTGCTGAACCTACCTGTGGGCAAACCAGGTATGATCATGCAGAGGCTCAGAGAGGAGGGCAGCCCTCGCCACACTCCTGAGAGCAGAAGCCAGGCCAGCATTGTGCTGGGGTCTGAGGAGGCCAGGATCTGGGGGAGGGCATGAGCAAGTAGAAAGAAAAAGCAGTAACACTGAGAAATCTGGGCTTGTTACTTCACATATTTAGAGATTTTTGGCTGAGAACTAGGTTCCTAGAGAAAGGGAGTCTAGGGGAGGAGCTTGCACCTATGGGCAGGTGGGGATGGGGTCCTTGGACCCTGTGCCTTACATCCACAGTGATCCTCGAGTTTAGATTTTCAGATACATTCTTCACATGAGGTTTTACATTGAGAAACCTTGACAGGATTGAGTGAGACTTTCTATTTCACGGCTTTAAGTTGTGTCCTGTTACTACACTGCACTTGCCTAAAGCCTTTATGAATGAACATTCTTTATAAGTCCTGTGTTTATCTTGTGAATGGCATAATTACACTGCACTGTATTTTTAAAAATAAAAACACCACCTTCTTTTTTTTAACCCTTTTGGCATTTCTTCATTTTGTAAATATACCTGGTAACTCCAAAAAACAGAAGTGGCCCAGGTCTTTTGTGAACCTTGAGAAGAGCTGGGGGACAAACTGGGATAAAAACAGTCTTAGAAGAAATATGGACCTGAAAGAGGGTCTCCTTGATTGCACCTGTGTTGCAGTAAACACAGCTCCTGACCGCCCCCTGTCCCTCCAGTAACCTGGAGAAAGGAATCTGGAAGCAATTAGAAATCCTCCTCTCCACAGATCTTACACTCGTCCCTCATTTTATCAGGACTGCTCTCAGGCAGCGTGATTCAGCAGGGCTTGCATACAGTAAGCGCTCATGAATGTTTGCTTTCATTGTCATCAATATTAATAATAATGAGGAAATTAGAAACTTGAGGTGGGGCCTACATTTTCAGCTCATATTTTGTTCTTTCTCAACAGATCAGTTCCTCAGCCTTATATAGGAAAACACCCCTGTTCACAAATGACCACCTTTTGATTAGGATAACAATTAAGTTGATAGCTAAATATGGAACTAGACCCTAGAATGAAGGTGAAGTTTATGGGAAGCCTTCATTTTAGTGAGGAATAAATCCACTCGTGTTGACAATAGCAATATAGGCCTTCAAAGTGGGGGTTATGTGCCAAAAATCACTTGCCACAGATCCCCTTTAAAAGCATAAATATTTTTGCTTAAACATCTGGGCTGGATCACCAGTTTCTTATTCTTTCCTACCAGAAGCTAAAGCCACGTCTGACCTCTTCCCATAATGTTACCTCAAATGCCCACCCCCTCCCCACTCTCCCCCCAAATTTCTTGTGCCAGTTCTTCCTCTAGCTAGCTGAATGAATACCCCCCTTCTGCTATGCTCCCCAGATCTGGGCGAGTGCCTTTAGAACACACGCGTGGTTCGTGTACACACTTCTCCACCTAAAACCGCACGCCTGCTTTAAGACCGTTCACAACTACCACTTCCCTCAGAGTTGACTGCTTGTAGGAGGTTAAAATCAGAACAGGAGGGTCGGGCTGATTAATGCTGGAGTCGGAGAGGGAGAGCTAACCTGCTGCTCAGGCTATTTATCACCCTGAGCAAGCTTCCCCAGCACGAAGGATCACGTTTCTGGTCTTCTTTACCTTTTGACCGTTTCTCTAATATACACACTGAGTTTCTTTTACCTTGCTCCAACTAACTAATTACTTCACTTTCTCCCTTGGGTTTCTTCTCCTCTTTATCCTCCCCCTATCTTAACAATTTCTCAATCAGCAATGATGAAATCCCTCCCAAGTCAACCAAACCTTTTCTGGAAGCTGAGATTAAATATAAACAGCTGGAAACCTGCTGAAAGGTGGGGAGATGGGGGATGATGAACCTCTAAACTGAACTGTAAGTCTGTCTCAGGTCCCCATTATGTGGCATACAGGAAAACCCAGCAAGAGTGAGATTCCCTTCTTTATCTGCCTTAGGTTCTCGGGGCTTAATTTTTACTGAAGATACTTTCTATATAAGGCCCAGTGAACATTACCTCTTAGTTTATATTTAGAAGCATGTAAAAAAGACTGACAAGACCAATCCAAGGAAAGAGGGAGTTGCCAAGTCTCCATTAGTCAGTAAACGTAAGCCCCCAGGGAATGGACATCCATGTGTAGGATGTTGAGAGATACCTCACAGCATGGAGGGGCCAGCCCTGTGCCATGGAGCCCATCACTGTGGAAATATCTGGGGCTGTAGCAAAGTCCCACTCACTCTTAGCACCTTCCAGAGGCTTTTTGGGGACAGAGCCCAAATGTATCCTGCAGTCAGATGTGCACACACCCTGGGTAGGAACCTCGAGAGGTCTGGAAGACTCTGATTCACTTTCTGCTAAGGGACTCAGATAAGGAAGGGTGACTAGGTCAGTGAAATATATTGCCAAGCCTGCTAACCTGATGGAAGTTCAGGGATCTGGTTCAAGAACACGGAGCCTTATGCCTGTCACTTGAAGCTGTACAGTACTGCACAACCCTAATGGCATTTTCAGTTTCAGTTTCTAGGTCTCAGAGTTGACTTTTCTTAGAGAATACTCAGCCACAGGTAAAAGGAACAAACAAACAGAACAAATAAGCAAACAATGGACTTACTCACTAGGACACAAAAATCCATGGGGATGGCTACAGGTTTGGGTGTGCTTACAACTTTGTTTTGATTTTACATGCAGGAAGGTACAATCACTCCATGGCCAAAATGCATCTATCACCCAGGAAACAAGCATAGAGCACAAACCCTCCACCCCAAATCTGAGCACTAGAACCTTATGTGTGGAACGTATAATTTGCCATTCAAGTTTTCTTTCCATTCAGATATGCATCCCGCTTTTTAAAAAGCTTTGATTGCTCAAGGAGTGCCCAGGGGCCTCCAGCACCCCAGCACAGTGGCAGGTGTTGTGGCTGGAATCTAGGGGAAGGGCAGTCACGCCCTCGGTCTTGTCGAGATGCTAGAATCCCAGTGGAGAGACATGGTTTCCCTTCAGTGAAAAGCTCAAGGAGGATCCCCGCTTGTGAAGGGTGAGAGTGTGGCATGTGCTCCTATTCCATCGGATTTCCATAAAGCCAGCTTGGTCAGAGCCGGGATGCTCAGAGTTACACAGTCGAAAGGGGGTGGAATAGGGGGCAGGACACACGGGTTCTAGGGGTTGTTTGACCTGGGGCAAGTCACTGAACATCGCTGAGCTTCAGTATTCTCCTTTATAAAGTGAGGACACCTGCCCAGGTGATCTCTAAGGCTCCTACTGCCCTAGAATTCTCTGGTTCTGCTTGGGAAGAGCTCCATGGATAAGGAGGGGCTTGACTGGGAGCCTTGAGAGAAGCACTGATTTGGATTTGAGTGAGCAGAGGAGAAGGAAGGAGCAGCCACCTGCAAGGAGGGAGGGGTCTGTGCCCAGGCCCAAGCTGAAGTGTATGTGGGGTGTGTGGGAGAAAACCTGTGCAGCAGGCGGGTCTGAACACGGACAGGTCTGAATGCAGGCACAGACATCTGACCTAACCAACAGACAGGGAGCCACAGCAGGCTCTTAAAGGAAATAAAACGATAAAGGCATTACTTTTATAAGATTAAGCTGGTGTCAGGTAAAGCAGAGATCAGAATGGGGCTGGATCAGAAGGAGAAAAGTGGAGAGGCAGGGTCGTAGGCAGCCATTGGAGTAACGCGTCCAGGAGGTGAAGGGAAGCTGGCCGAGATTTGGTTACTGACTGTGGGAACTGAAGAGTAAAGAGTCAAATTTAACTGCAAGGTATATTTTGGCAAGAATAAGAATTCACACCCTCTTTACCATATGCAAATGTCTGGGGTCACTCTCTGGTCCACTGGTCCCCACCTCCTCCTGCTCCCTTCTAGTCTCTCACTCTGCCCTCAGGCAGCTACCAGAAATCTGGCAGAGGTAGTGATGTCTGCTTAAAAATTGGGCATCAGTAATTCCAGTTTTCTTTGTCCTCCCTGCTTTTTAAAAACTGAATTTATTTAAATGTGAACTGAGTATACAGTATTTTAAACATCCCACTGGGCTCAACCGGGAGTAGGATGGTAGGTATATATCTTGAATATTTTCAGAACACTAACAATATATCCTGGGGATGAAGAGAAGATGCCAAATAGTAACAGGAAATATCACCAAAACTACTTTGGGAAGAAAAAAAACCTTTTCTTTTTTGTGTTTCCTTAACTTGCTTCCCCAACTTTCTACTTCCTGCTAAGTGTTTCACTTAACTTTTTTTCAAGAAGGCCTGACAAGGAATAATAAAAATTAGATAGTGGCCCAATTAAAGGGTTTTAACGACAAGTAGAATTCATAAGAAATGTGATAACTAAGTATCTCCTAGGCTTAATTAGTGGGTTTAAGCTCTATATTGGATTTTTTAAAAAGTCAGAAAATCACTCTTGGTCTTAATGCTAAATCTTGTCTGCAACAGAAATGGTATGATATATTTTCATAAGATAGTTCATGTTGCATTTATCCCACCAATCTTTTAAATCTAAACTAGAGATGGTAGTAAAAATAATTTCAAACAAAATAATCACTACAAAACCAGTTGGGGCATTGAACATTTATGACTGAACAATATGTTGGTGGTTCCAGGTAAACACACACTTTCTATCAGCAACTTGGAGACTGGGTGTCTTCTCTGGACAAATGAAAAATCTTCTCTTTGAAAATCTTCCTACCCTGTATTGAGACAACGTTGAGGAGAAGCAGATACTGTGGTCTACAACACTCTGAAATTACCACTGGCCTCTGGAAAATGGATTGCTTTCCCTATTTGTTCTGTCTTCTAATCGGAGGGAGGGGCTGCAAATCTCCCCATCTGTCTCTCTCGCTCAGTGGGCCCCTCGTTGCCATGGTCCTTCCCACAGCGTCTGAAGGAACAAGATTCCTCTGACGTCTGACACTGGACCTCTGCAGGCAGCCAATTTGTTTTCCTTCAGCCTCCCCCCTCCTTCTCCTCGCTCCCTTTCTAATACAGGATATTCTTTCTGTGCATCCACCAAAAGTAATGTGTCAAACTATGATTATGTTTTCTTTTATGAAACAAGTAGAAGAGAGACAGATTGCTTTCCTTCTTTTGATCAGGCAAAGGTAATCAAAAGCCCAGGAAAGCGGAGGTGGGGGGTGTTGGCATCTGCTGTCCTGGGCCAGGCTGGCTCTTGTCGCAGTTCATCTGAAGGAATTCTGGGCCACCCGTTCCCGATTTTATGCAGTGGCCAAAGGCCGGCAGCAGGAGCTCTCGCTGCTCCTGTGTTGTGAACCCGCTGTGTGCAGCCCTCAGCCGTTTCAGTCTGTGCTCTGGGGAGATGCAAAGGGGGTGCGACGGAAGGGGCCCTCCCCTCAAAATACACAGGGAAATCAGCACGGAAATATTGTTTCTGTAGAATGGACTGCTTTTAAAGGGAGGTAGAGGTGGAGGAAAATCCATTTAAACCCTTAGAACTTACTACTAAATCCACACGCTCTGCACCACTGATAGAGGAAATGTAACTTGGGAGTTTGGGGGAGGGGGGCAAGAGAGTACAGAGCACAGGGCAACTTTCTTCCCCTTTTAGACGGGATTTTCCCTTTAAGTGTCTGTATCCCTTTAGTTAGAGAATGAATTTTGCGGGGAAGAACTTTAAAAAATCTTGTGCGATATTTTCTCCTTGCACACATGATTTTATCACCGATTCCTATTAAGAGCGGCAGGATCACCCATGTAGAGGTGTTGGGCCTTTGAAGAGGGGATGAGAAAAGAAACTCAACACCAGCCTGTGCTCCATTAGCTCCCTCTATTCACAGGCTCTCGTCGAGTGCCTCCATCCCTTTAAACTGTCCGGGACCAATAGAGAAGAGAGTCCTTGGGAATTGAAGGTTAGGGCACTTGAGCCACAAGAGGAGACACTGTCTAGGTTGGGGTTTCCAGTGCTGGTCACCATGAGTCTCAATGCCGAGCACTTTCCCTATAGGGGCTCCAGAGAAATAGCCCAGATTCCCAAATAGAGGCACTAAGGACTTAAATACCAGGAGGAGGGGCTAGAAGTTGAAGGAATGGAAGTCAAGTCAAGAACCCACTGGAGAAAAGGATATGTGATACTGAACAGCAAAAACAGACAGCAAGGGGGAGAGGAGGACAAAATATCTAAATGGAAGGGATTGAAATTGAGGGAGCAGGATGCTGCTGGAGAAGAATCAGGCTGAGGAAAGTCCAAGAACAGACTCTGGCTAGCAGACACCTTCCTCCTCGTCCCCAACAGCAGGTGAAGTTTGGCTTGGAGACATTCTAATCCAAAGTTGTGCTTTCTGTTGTCTATACATTTGGGGGGTAAAGAACAAAGGCAATATCGGGGTGAAATTTCTTATTTTACTTTCAGTCCAAATGCAGCTAGCTTTGGAAAGTGGAGAATTTCAAGTGACTGCTCCTGAGGTTTTGGATTGTGGAAGGGCAGGGAAAAATGAAGGAGGGTCTCAGCCCCACCAGATATTTTGTGGGCAGCCATTTTCAAGGCCTGCAAGCTCACCCCGGCTTTGTTTTGCTGGCCTCAGAAGAGAGCCTGTCCTGGGGGCCTCCCTTTGTGAGCATGCCATTTCTGATCGTGTGTCACTGGCCACCAGAGTGTGGGCATGATTTGCAGCTGCTTGAGCCCTTGAAATGCCTGAGGGCACCTCCTCCTCCCCATTGAGGCCTCCAAACTGCCAAGAAAAAACAACCCAATGGTTCTAAAGAGAGCTCAAATGGAACAAATATTTTCGTCCTCAGGAAAGATTAGGAATTTCTTCAAATTGGGGAAAAGCAAAGAATGGTTTATAAATGTATAGTTACTATATTTACAAAGATATTACATACCCTGATTATATAAAATAAGAGTGAAGTTCATATGTGACCTAACGATTTTGCTTTTCAGGTTTCTTTGCATTAATGCAGATTTTTAAAACATGAAACATACATTAACGCTAAAGTGATAAAATAATTTTCACTAAGAGAAAAGGCTTCTTAAGCACCATGGGGCCAAGTTATAGGTTTGGTGGCATTAACATAGGTATTTGCATATATTCCCTTCCTAGTCTGTTTTCTCACAGATCCGGGTGAAAATCTGATTGTGTTTTGAGGCAAAAACCCAGCCGCAGGAACAGCTCGTAAACCTCACCACGGACATAGTATTCATAGCAACAGGAGCGGTTTCCTTTGGCTTATGAGCTGTGGTAACTGTCAAGGGGGGCCACCGATCAGAGAAATCTGGAAAGACATGAGTCTGTCAGAACACGTGAAAGGCCTTGACACGGAGGCCACATTCGTGTTGCACAATTTGCATGAGCACTTCTGGACAAATTCTGTTTTCACATGCAATTCACAGACCCGCAGCGGCAGTGCTAATTGGTGAGGTTGCCACTCAAGTGTGGTACTGAACAGGAGCTCTCACTACACGGATGAATAATACAGAGTTTGGAGCAACGCAGTAATTATTTTACAGTTATTTTGCATCACCATCATTCCATTATCTCTTTGTCCCTCCATTCAATAGTGGAGTTGAATAAGGAAATCCCCCCACCCCAAAAGTGAGATTCATTTATTTGAAATCAGCTTAAGAACAGGAAAAGAGATGGCAGGGAACAGCTATCATTTCATTAATATGGATGGATTATTCATGTCACTAGAGTGACAGTGAATTTGATTGTACCCTGAAGTGCCAATGGGATGCCAAACACAACCGTGAAAAACACAAGAAACTCTGAATGGCAGAAAGCTTTGGAATTCATCTGCAAGAATTCCAGTCCCCCAAGATAAGGCAGCTCATTGCCCACATGATATTTCAATGCTAAGTGAAGGGAAGGGAGGTTAAGATCCCCTGGGTGCCCCTACAGCTACATAAGAAAGGGAAAGAGGGGGGCAATCCCCGAGCCCCTTCCCTGGTGGCATTAGAAGCTTTAGAAACTTAACATAGGACCTCTCCAGTGGGTCCCTCTCCACCTCCAATAAAATCAAGTGATTCGGAAGGAAGGAGAGGCTGTCTTGGTGCTGGGTCACTAGTCCTCCTTCTGCAGACTGTCCAGCATTTGCTGCCTCTGCACTAAATGCCAACCAGGCAGAATCTAGAAATGGCCTTTGGTGCACTTTAGGGTCTTCTCCCCCTTTGTTCTTTGGAGATATTAAGCCTTAAATCCTCTTTGAACCTGAGAGTTACGGATGGAGCTGTATCTAAACCATCTCATGTCATGTGATGAAACCTGACACACTGGAATTCTCTCCCCCATTGTTCCCTCTGTCTGACCTCAATGCAGAAGTCTACTCTGGTGCAGCTGACAAAAAAATACATTTCAAGAGGCAGCTAGGCTCTCTTGAGGCTCAGTGAACTTCTTTTTATATTTTACCTAAAAATGGTCTCTCTAAGACCACTGTATTTTGAATTTGAAAAGTTAGTGACACATTTTCATCCTAGCATTGCCCGTCCTCAAGTCTCATCACTCCTCCCACCCACCCCTTTTTTTCTTATAATGGGGACGGGAGGAGGTTTGGGAAGAGCGTTTTGTCTTGCTTTCACATGTCTGCTTTTGGGCTTAGTTGAAAATGATCATCCTTTTGCGGGTGGTAGGAGTGGAGGTGTCTCCTCCCGTTTGGGACAGCGGGCAAGTGGTCTCCAGTGATCCAGTTAGCCCTTTCCCGTGTGGAAGACTTTTAGACCTGAATACCAGCCACCAGTCTTCAGGCTGTAACTCTAGATCTGGCATGCAGACTAGGCAAAGGACAAGTCTTCAGTGTAGGCAGGGAGGGTAGTTACCCATAGGTATGATCTACCTGATAACAAAATGCCTCTTACAAGTCTCTCTCCCATGTCTCTGTCTCAATAAAACATTTTCACATTCAGGTTTAGGTTTTCTAGGAGATGACTATGATACTTAACATGTTACTTGGATGGTCATAACCCACACAGCCCATAACCCTAGAGAGTGCTTAGGTTCTAAGGGGTGGTACACAGGATGGGTAGGTTGGGACCCAGGGAGCCAGGGGACAGGACCTTGTGCCTGGTGGGAGAGAAGGAGAGGACACTGAAATGAACTCAGCCCAGGTCACAGTTTTGCCCACAGCAAGTCACAGAGTGACAATGACATCTTTGACCTCTAATCCACAAAGGATCCATTCTTATTTCATGTAGCGTCTGCATGCAAGGTTACAATATAGCCTCTTTGATAAAGAAAGGTACGTATTCAAGCAGAGACCTCCACAGAGCCCCCATGTAAAAGGAAGCCCGTACTGCCTTTATTACTGCTGTGGTCTGGGCCCAGCAGGAGAAATATGAAGCTTGTAATTACCGGCCTGACTCTGAAATAGACTTGTCTTCTCACTTGCCGGTGACTCAGGGATTCACATCCTAACTTTCCTTGCAGGTAGGGATTTCCACAAAATGTTAGAGAGGGACTATCTTTAGATTATCCCTAATATATCATATTTCATCAGCTCTAAGACTCATACATTTTAAGGCCCACATTATGTACTTCTAAAAAGAAAGAAAAAAGCTGCCTACTAAACTATGGCATGCCTTGAGTTATAGGATGCATCCTGACTTCAGAGATGCAAAGACGTGCATCTCGGGATCAATGAGATATGGTATTTAAGGCTCCTTTACAGCCAGGAGGCCAGAGGAGTGGTCACTTTTCCACCCACGGCAGCGTCCACCCTGGACCTAGCCTGGCTCCCTCTGTGCTCACAGCCTCACCTCTGAAAAGGGGTGACTAAGGATAACCACTCCTCACCCTCTCCTCTGGGAACCAGGAGAGGACGGCTGGGCAAAGTGGCCGAGGGTCATGGGAAGCCTCAGAGCCAGGGCTTCCCTCTCATGGCGTCATTCAGAGCAAGACTTAGCACAAACACCGTCTGTATTTTTCTAATGATAGTTAAAATATATCTCTACCACATGGCATTGCATGCATTTCTTCCAAGAGAACATGTGTATACATAAGAAGTAACATGGCCACTTGAATAAACCGAGGACTAGCACTAAAATGATTTTAGTTTGATTCCGGAAGAAAAAAAAGCTATGGGTAGGCAATAATTTTAAAAGAAAAAAATGACTCTCTAAATTTATAACCATAGTTCTTCAGGCCACTAATGCTTATGGTCATCAGCCACTTCCTTGTGGTGACACTGGGAAGAGGTAATGGGGGAAGGAAATGGGATGGCAAAGCTTTTGCAGGCTGGGGAGGTTTTTTTGGACCTAACTGCTAGGTCAAGATAATAGGATGCAATACAAACCTGAGGAATTTATTCTTCCTGTCTTCAAAAAGACTAACTGAAGTCTGGAATCTTGTTCAGGAAAGGGCTCAACTAATAAAAAACAGATTTATAGAAAGAGCGGGTTCCACACGACTCAATTTCTATTTTCCTTTCCTTCCTTCCTTCCTTTCTTTCTTCCTTCTCTTCTTCCTTCTTTCTTTCCTCCCTCCCTCTCCCTCCTTCCTTCCTTCCTTTATTGTGGTAAAATATACATAACAGAACACTTTTAAATGTACAATTCAGTGGCTTTCAGTACATTCACGATGTGCAACCATCACACTATTTCCAGAAGCTTTTCATCATCCCAATCAGAAACTCTGTTCCCATTAAGCAGCCTTCCTTTCTTTGTTCTTTTCTTTTTATTTATTTACTTTTTGTGCTAGGAGCATTTTAACTGCTATTATGGATATTGATACAAATTTGGAAGGAATGTGACAAGTACAGAATGGGAAAAATCTTGACCAGGAACTTAAAGATGAGTTTTAGAAGCTGGTGAGAGAACGATTATAATCAGGCCTTTGTAATCCAGGGTCTAAAACTTCCTGTGAAAATAAAATATGATTTTACAAAATGACTAAAGGGGAAAAAAATCTGTATTAGGGCCACTGCAGACCTTTTATGCTCTTTACCTACACTCTTCCCTGAGGCTGAGGTCACAACGAATAAGTTTGCAAGGCTACTCAAGCCAAATAGATATTAGATTATCAAATGCTAGTCCTGTTGACTTCTTCTCTCCATCCTTTAGTCTATCTCTCCTTCCTTTCACACATCCACCTTTACTGAGCAGGTGTTATGCGTGTGCCAGGCACAGTGCTAGGCCCTGTGGCTATAAAGATACATGGGCACTGGCCCACCCGAAAGTACCTTCTACATAAGGAGGATGACAAGTATGGAAACAAAGAATTACATAATGAGCAAAACACAGATGAGGGAATAATTCATTCTATTCTGAGACTGGGGTGGGAGCAGGAAGTAGGAGTTAATGAAAATGCTCTTCACCTAGTAAATTTCCTTCCAAGTATCAGTCAAATAAAATAAAGATCATATTATTCCATTGTATGGACGTGTTATCATTTATTTACCCAATCATCTATTCTTGGACATTTAAATCATTTTCAATTTTTCACCATTTTAGTTCATGCTGAAATGAACACTCTTGTACATAAATGTTTGTGCCTATCTCTGATTCTTTCTTTCGAGTAACTTCCTAGAAGTAGAAGTTCTGTGTCAAAGAGCATGCATATTTTTAAGGCTCCTGTTTTGGAACATATTCCCAAATTGCCCTCTGGAAAGACTTAACCTATTTACACTCCCATCAGGAATACACAAGGGCCTTTGTATTCCACTTCAGATTCAATTTTTAAAAATGACCAATTGCCCAGTGCAATTATGATTCTGCATGTTTCCTTCCTAATGAAGACAATGGAAGACACTGCGAAGAAGATTAATTTATAGCATGTGGTCATCTAAGCTTTTCCCTCAGTTTCTCCTCCTCTCCCCAAAGTCTGGGGAGGAGGCAAGGCCAGTCTTTGCTTTCCTTAATCAGCATGCTGACAACAGATGTCTCCTGCCCTGCCTCTTCAGGGTGGTGAGTGCCTGAATACCACAAACACTGTCCCTGAGGGCTGTCACCTGAGATTCTTCAGCCGTCTGCTCAGAGGTAAGGCCCCCGTGTATCAGAGTGAAAAGGCATGTCTTTATTTCTGTAGTTGGCTTGGCCAGCTGGCCAGCGCCAATTCTTATGAATGACAGCTGGTTTGCTGTTCCATATTTCAACAGCCTTAAGCCAGGATAACACCTGTAGGCTCTGGGAATGAAAAGCGCCTGGAACGACGTTAGAGAAAGCCTGCTTTTGTTATTTGGCTTGGACCTCACACAACCTTAGCCTCTTGGATCAAAGATAACTACGCCAGCAGTGAGAGCAACCAATCACGTTAGAATCTCCTGCTCTGTTACAACTGCAAGTGATTTGATTCAGGGTTTCAAATTACTTTTTTGGTCCCTATATATGGTTTACTACAACAGTAAAAAAGAAAGAGAGAGAGAGCGAGCTTTTGAATGTCAGTATTAGGTGAACACGGACACATATCACTGGGTAGTTCTGCTGATGAAATTACTAGAGGCTAGGAATTCTACTGAAATTTGTCTGGCTGTCAGAATTTTAGGCAGTGTATCAGGATATGGCAATAGTTAAAACAGAAAAAAGAAAACCCAAAAAACTCTAACTCTGTAATTTCTTTCTTTCTTTCTTTTTTTTGAGGAAGATTAGCCCTGAGCTAACTACTGCCAATCCTCCTCTTTTTGCTGAGGAAGCCTGGCCCTGACCTAACATCCATGCCCATCTTCCTCTACTTTATACATGGGACGCCTACCACAGCATGGCTTTTGCCAAGCAGTGCCATGTCCGCACCCGGGATCTGAACCGGCGAACCCCGGGCTGCCGAGAAGCGGAGCATGAAAACTTAACTGCTGCGCCACCAGGCTGGCCCCGAACTCTGTAATTTCTAATTCAATTTATTTAATTGACACGGGGGTCTCAAGCTGGTTGGGAACAGTTTTTGAAAGTTTGAAGTCAAATTTCTAGCTCTGCAGAACTTATGTTAGAATATCCTCCATGCTCTGGGGAGAATAGATCTAAATGGGAGAAGGAGAAATGCAAAGGTAGCTCAAAAGTTACTCATTCATCTACATAATTCATTAGAAAATCTGCACATAGTAGATGACAAAAGCAACTTTGTGAAGAGTATTAAAGCAAGTAGATTATCTGTGGAAGAATGCTACTTTGAATCTTCTAATCTCAATTTACTAGTTGTTTACTATGTTTTAAAAGTAACCCCTCCATGAAAAAAATGGCTAATTTTGAAAAATACGATGTGCATTGATCAATGGTTATTCCCTTTTAAAGTCTACCATAGTGTTGAATGAAATGGACCTCTAATTTTGAGAAGATAACGCCCCACAAGACATCCAAAGTAAAGCCAGAAGTATGTTAGTTTATGTAACAGAATCACATATAGCTGAAGAGGGAAAGATGGCCTTAAAATGTCATCTCTCAACATTCTCATAGACTATTCCAACAACTATACCTAAACCTTAAATGGACCCCAATGCACCAGCTAACTTCCACCTCACAGGGAAGCAGCCTCGGAGAAGTCAGTGTGCAAATTCAAGCTACTGGTGATAAAACATTTCTGGAAATGACTTGGGTGTGTTTTCACACTTAGGCTGCGCTAAGCTGGTTTAGGTTCCTACCAGCATGGACAGCTCTTTGCTGGTTGCACACGCCTCCCTCCCCTCCACCACCTGCATTGCTCAGTCCATTGCTCTGGACTGAGTCAATGTCTGACATCTTGGCACAGTTGTTACTATGAATATCAGCACACAATATTCTTGAGAACCAAAGTAAGAATAATTCCCTATGGAACCATCCAGGTTTTGCAAAGCCAAAAGCCCCTCCCCTTCTCCCTAAGGTTTGTTTTTCATGGGTAGGTTGTCTAGCTTTGCAGGACCTGATAGGAATGCATGACGAAGTCTCAGGCCAGTACAGCTCCTACCATCAGCAGCTTGGAAGTGAATTCTCACAGCAAACAGATACTCACAGTGGAACCAGAGTGAAATGAGCTACCCTATGTCTCGCTGCCCCCTCCAGTCCAGCCTCAAACTCATGCCTCTGAAAATGGTGCTGCCATCTTGCTGGCCTGATGTCTGAGCCAGGGGGCCATCCTAGATTCTTCCTTTCCCCGCTCATTCTTCAGGTCTAATCCATTAGATAATCTGGAAGATTTTACCTCCTTAATATCATCGCACCTGGAATTTCATAGGTCCAGGTCATCAACACTTCCCTTGGCTCACTCTGCTAGTCTCCTCGCTGCTTTTCCGTTTTCTTTTCTTGTTGCCCTACAGACACCCTCGAGGCACCCAGTCATGAGACTCATCTTTCTGATCACGCTTGTACTCTTTAATCCCCTCCAGCTCCCCTCAACCATATGCAGGGGAATAATCACATTCCTGAGTAGGGCACACTTCGTGACTGCTCCCCAGCCCTGTCAGTGGACTGCCCCCACCCCAGCCCCCACGCTAACTCTGGCTCTACCAAATTACTTTCATTTGGCTGAATGTGTCCTGCCCTCCTCTATCTGTTTCCTATGTCTCAAACCCTCCTACCCTCATTCTTCACCTGGCTAACTTTTTCTACTCATCTTTTAACACTGAACTCTGATATGACACGCTGGAAGTGTTCCCTGTCATCAGCTCAGCTGCTTGCTTCCTCTCTGAGCATCCAAAGCGCCCTCTGCTTTTTCTCCACTGGTCTCCTTTTTTCCCCTCTTTTTTTCCATTGGCCTTCTTATTGCCTGTATTACAACCATGTGCTCACCAGTGTATCCCCCCTGTTTGGCCGTGAGTGTTCTTGCAGTCTTCATCTTTGTACCCACTTGCCTCCTGCAGCACCTGTCACACAGCAGGGACTCAGCGAATGAATGAATGAATGACAGAAAACAGATCTGTAATTACCTGCTTCACGAACCTTCCTAAATTCCCACCTGACTCCTCCATGAGTCAACATTTTTTTTGTTTCGGGAGAGAGCCACTTGCTTCTCCTGAGGCTCCTATCCTAATCACCGTTCCCAGCAGCCAGGAAGAGAAGGTGTGTCTTCCTACTTGGCTGATGTGGCCCATGTACACGTTGCTATAGAAAAGAAAAGAACTGAGGAGGCACTGTAGAATCTGAATGTATCTGTTAAAGTTTTTTGATAGTATGTTAAGGCGTGGCTACCACAGCTGATTGTTAGCTATCTGTGTGTGCAGACGTGGTCAGAAAGACTGATGTATGCCCAACTGTTCATTTGATACCAGACACATAATTTGATTTGTGTCTGAAATCTCTACCTGTATGACCTACTGTTGCCTTTTGGGGTTAAGTTCTTGATATGATGGTTACTGCAATTTTCATTTATCCTTTCCTGCCACGTTCAACTGCAGGATTATGTTCTGTGTGGTATCAGACACTTCTGGCCTCTCTTGATTCCCCCTTTATTTTCCATCAACAACTTTCCCAGAATAGGCTTTTCTACACTCCTACCCATGCCGTCTGATGACTAGCTCATCTCTTCCCCAAATTCCTCTATCCGATTCATCTCTTCTTTAAGGCTTTCCCTGGACTGTACTGAAGTTTCACGAAGATCACCAGCCACTGACAAATATATCAAGTGATACTCCCGTTTTCAAAATATCAATCATGCATTCAAAGAATCACTGAGCTGGAAGGGACCTCTGGGCAGTGCTGCACCTGAACTTCTCTCGATGAGAATCTACAAGACATTTTGTTAGATGTTTGTCCATCCATCCATCTGTGAAAAATCACAGTGATTGACTGAGAGATTGGCTCTAAACTGAACAGATTGTATTTCGAGACAGATGTCCAACATATCACAGTCACCCAGAGGGAACCTTCCCGCCCATGTGATTCCTCTTCTAATCCGTGATGTTCAAACTGACGTTTGAGGGGAAGAAAGAAATGTGTCCAGATAAAACTATCAAGCCGGATAGTCTGGGGCACAACAGTTATGACAGAAAGAGAAAAACCACAGCAGAAGAGCAGCCCAGGAATTCCTCTGGGGAAACATCAAGAGGATTGGGGGACGACCACGTGTTGCCTTGAATATCAGCACATTAAAGGACACAGTGTAAACAGAACAGCCCTGGTGGAACAGGGAGATGTCCTTCAGGCTCACGGCTGGGAGACCCTGTCTCCCACCACTCCCACAATCCTTCCCACTCTTGCCCGGGGGCCCAGCCTTCTTCCTCACCTTGAACCAGCATCTCTCCCGTACTAATTTTCTAGCTAATAATTAGGCTGAAGCTCCTGCCCTAGGGGTGGGAAACCATCCTTAGATCTTGGCCATAAATTACTTTAGTGCCTAGGCAAACTGCCTTCTAGATTATAAAAAGAATTAGTAGAGGTTAGAGGCTATCTCTAGGATCACTGGACAATTTTTTGTGCTTTCTTTACCTATATTTGTACTTCCCATATTTTCACAAGAAGTATGCATTATTGTAATGTTTGGGGAAAAGGAAAATGATTTAAGATAAAAAATTTTTGCATCTGTGGTTGTGGGAACACTGTTGATGCTGCGAATGAATGAATGAATAATGGAAGATGAGAATGAGTAACGAAGCCTGAAGCAGAAGCAACTGCTCACTTTCACACCGGGGGTAAAGGTGAGCATGAGACTGATTTCTGGCAAAACTTTAGGATGAAAGATTAAACTGAGAATTTGTGAAAATATACAAACCAAAGAGGCCACCTTTCACACTATTCCTTAGCGCTGTTAACCTGCTAGAGTGTGAGGAACGCTACATATAGGACATATTTCAAACCAATATGCTATTTAACAAATTCTCTCATGATGACTTTTGGACAAAATGGAAAAAGGTGCAGAGAAAGGCAGGTTTCTTAGAAGCTGATGGAAAGGCTGGCCCCTACTGTGTCCAGAGGATGTCAACCTGGAAAGGGTCCTCGTATGGAGGGCTAGAAGGCACTGTCGTCGATCTGGATGACGGCAGCAGATCTGATGATACAAACCTGAAAAAGATAATCTGAAAACTCTGCCTGTGGGGTTTCTGAGATGCTGGAAAGTAGAGCAGAAACTCAGATCAAACTTAACAGAGATAAGTCTAAAATTTATGTGAAAAAATCAGCTGTACAAGTTCAGGATGGGAGGTAGGGCAGTGGGTTAAACAGAACGTGGGCTTTGGAGTCAGACAGTCTGCTGGGTTCAAATCCTGCACTTTGGGCCAATTAGTTAACCTCACTCAGCCTCAGCGTGGATGGGAGAAGAAAGTTATTGATGGTACAATGATGAGCACAGTGCCTGGCTCATGGCACAGCACATGTTCAACAACTAGTAGCTGCTGTGACCATAATTATTAAACATGGCCCGCCAAAAGTTTGTTGTATGCAGAACACTAAGGAGTTTCACTGCTCACGAGAGCAATAAAAACCACAAACTGATGAGGCTGTAAAACACGTGAATTTGAACTTAAGCTGTAGGTTCATGAAAGAAATTATACCATTAAATACTCCATACTGATCAGAAGCCATCTGGAAGAGTGTTCAGCTCAGGACGCCATGTTTAAAAGAGACATCAAGAAGCTGTAGGTGTCCAGTTGTGTGACACGATAGTGAGAAGTAGCTGAAAGAACTAGAACTATTTGGTAAGGAAAGATGAGTCTCACATGGGTCAGGATAACACTTTTCAGATACTTGAAGTGTTATTATAGAGAAGAGAGAGTCAAGTTATTCTGTTCTAGAGGACAAATCTCTGAAAGTCTTCAGCAGCATTTGTTTAAGATAAGGAAGAACTTTTCAACAGACATGACAGAGGAACAGATTGCTTGATGAAACAGTAAGTTCTCGGTCACTGCAACTGTTCAAAGAGAGTCAAGGTGGGCGTCCCCTAGGGGAGTGGGAGAGGTCTACACCACCATTGGTCCCCTTCTCGTCCTCCCCTGCTCCAGCACTGCCAGCCTCTACTGCTCCACCCAGCAGGCTCCCTTTTTGTCCCACTGATTACTGTTATGGAAAACGGACAGTCTCTTGATTCCCAACTTTTTCCACCAGGGCAGAGAAGGCACATTTTCACGCACAGATCCACATTCATCCAAAAAGCATTCATTGGTAGCAGTCTGCAGGTGAGGACCTGGGCTACTTGACGGGGGCAACAAAGACGGACCCAGCATGTGCCCAGGGAGCACCCAGGCTAGTGAGAAAACAGACACCGCAACAGATCCCTGCCAGGTGTTGAGGCCAAGTGCAGTGATAGAGATCAGCACAAGGGGCCCTGGAGGCACAAAGGATGTTCAACTAACCCAGCCTGACTGGGCCAAGGAGGGTTTTCTGGGGGAGTAGATTCTGGAAGCTGTACAAGGATCGGCTGAGGAAAGCATTAGAGGCAGCAAGGATAGTATGAGCAAAGGAATAGAGGGAAGAAACAGCCCCGTGGACAATTCATGTGCTGCTGGACTGTGAAGTGTATGGCATGGGACAGGAGGAAATTAGGCTGGAAAGGTTGGAAGGGAGGAGAGCCCGGAATCCCATGTCGCTTTCTAAGGGCTTGCACGCCACAGGCACAGACTTGCACAGACTCTTGCTCAAGTTGCAGAGTCTCAACCAATTCCTACCCTCTAGGAATTATTTTTGCAATTGTTTGTTTCCTTACCGTATGTCTCCTCTGCTCCACGAGGAAGAAATGTTGTCTATCTTGTTCATTGCTATATGCCCAGTGCCTGGCACAGAGTAGGTGCCCAATAAATACTGTATATGTTTCCTTTGAAGGAAGAATTGCTAACAGAAAGGATGTAACCTCACAGGATTGTTGTGAGGTTTCTCTAAGTTACTATATATATCTTGCTTAGAGCAGCACCTAGCTCTAGGAAGCACTAATAAGGGAGAGCTATAGTTATTATTATTCATTTGCATTTCTTGTTCTCCTGTCTTGTTGGTTTTGCAAGCCCACCGCTTAGTACCTTTGCTTTTGTGGCTGTCCCTGCTTAATAAATTTTGATGAGTAATGGTGTTTGCCAAACAATAATAGCCTAAAAAGATATCCTCAAAGTAAAGAGAGTTACAGAAATATTCAGCATCATAAACCACAAAATGACATGGGAAGGAGAGAGGGGAGAGAGTGGTTTTCTCAAAGGAAATCCTCAGGCTCATCTTTGCAGGCCTCTTGGAGAGAGTGTACAAGAGTCAGACAAGGCTCCATTGCTGGGCTGATGGCCAAAACGTGTGCCTCCCAAGTGAACCCTGGGTAAGAGGCAGGTAGCACACTGGTGGGACTAAACAGTGATCTGTAGACCCCACTGACTCTAGCAACCTTCTGAATGGACTTTCATCTGGTAAGGGGAGGGTAGGCACAGTTCCACAGCCTCCCTCAGGAGGGCAGGAGTCAGGGATGCAGATTTGGTGGTCCAAGGGCAAAGGCCAGGCTTCTCTGGGCATAGTGTCTTCCTGGTGTACAGATGGCCTGGGATTGGCTAGTCTTGGTTATAGGGAAACTGACTCGTGGCATTTGTTGTACCCTACTGGTTCTGAAGATTCAGGGGGAAGAGAACTTTCTCTGAGAATCCAAGGACTTATCCAGGAACAACAATTTAACTTATCAGGGTCTGGTAAAAAGGTCAATGCATCACTTGTGAACAAGACCTTAACTCCAGAGAGATTTCTCCTACTACAGGCCCCTACTAGACCTGGAAGGAAGTTAACATTCTTCTCCTTTTTCAAGTCCCCAAAGGATACATTCCTTAAAGAAAATCCTGGCATTTCTCTCTTCCGCCAAATAACTAAAGCCCTAGACAAAGCTGAAGAAGAGTCTGGATTCTGTGAGAACATGTAAGGCGCTGCCCTAAGTTGGCTGCTGTGGGTCCAGCTGTTTAACAGAGTAGAAGCACAGAACTAAGAGCTGCATGGTATTAAAACTTACCTGGTATAGGTCTCTGTACCAGCGCTTCTGGTCAGATCTTGAATCAGGAGAGAATAAAGCTTAGGGGTTAAAAGCTCAGAGGAAGGTGAAATGACTTCAATTGCCAAAAGGAACAAAATTGCTTAATTAATCCAACAGAAAAAATCTGTTCAGCATTGGATTAAAAAAAATCATGTTGATGCTGCCCCTGTTTATTTGGCCAAAGGCTGGACTGAGAAGGTATATTTAGCCTCAGTGTGCTTGCAGGATTGTATCTTGCAGCTCAACAGGAAAGATCTGGAGTCACAGCTAAAGACATCTCTGCATGTTCAGAAATTTACGAGCAGCTGTAAAAGTGGAACTATGGTGGTCAGAGGGCTGGAACAGGCTTCCTTCCCAATGAGAGCGGCCGCTGAATGAAACACGTGAATATACCAAGTTCATGGCAGGCAGAGTGCATCTGACACACTAAAAATAGCCAAAGTAGAAGCGCTTCTGTTGCTAAAATAATACTGAACCGATATACTCCTTTTCTAAACCTACAAAGAAATGAGTGAGGGGGGAGAAGGTGGGCTCCGAGATTCCAAACAATGCGTTAGAAACTGTGCCAAAGCGAAGGAGGTAATTTCCTACCTTTGCCACTTTTCAAAAATAAACAGCTTCTCTAAGCCGAGTAAACTCAAGCAGCAGTAATCAATACATTATTTTTTAATAACATGAGACAGAAATGGTAGCACCAAAAAGACACCGTATACCTGGATCTATAGTTCTGCTGACAAGCAAACCTCTTCCATCTTGGTCAGGAACCATTTATTTTTAAACATCATTTTGCTAGACTCCCTTATCAGCAACCTCATGCCCTCCTCACTAATGCCCGGCTGCAAAGGTCCCTCCCTACTTGTGTCACAGATCTGGCAAAGCTGCTTACTTGAGTATGGACAAGGGTGAGTGTGTGTGATTGTATGTTGCTGGGACAGAGTAGGCCACTACTCTTTCCAGAATGGCCAGTGGATCCAAAAACAACTTAACTTTTATTCTGTGACCTAGGACATTGCCTCATCTTTCCAAGTCTCAATTTCCCTTTTGTATAATGTGGAGCTAATAAGGATCACCCTGATGACCTCCTGGGGCTGTTGTGGAGATATAATGAGCTAATGCATGCAAAAGCATTTTGTGACTCTGTAAAGCCTGAAGCCTGATGGAAGATGTCGTTGCTGTTGTTATTGGGCATTCTACTGGAAAGGCGGGGAAAGAATAGCAACATCTCCATGTGGTTAGAAAGTGCGGTGCACACAACCGCCAGACTGTGTTCTCTTGTGGGATGGCGCCATTTTAAGCAGGTAAAAGCAATGTCCACATCCCAGTTCAGAGCAGCAGGGGCTACAGGAAATCTACTTTCTTTCAATCTCAGCTTGGCTCACAGCTGTCATCGCTGGCTCTATTCCTGCCTCAGTAGCTGCTCCTCCTCTGGGCAGCTCACAAAGTAGGGTTGGGCCTGGAATTATTAGGAAGCAGGGGCTGAAGCAGAAGTGGGCCCAAGCATGATGTGAATGGTTGCCAGGTTATCACCAGTGCCTACTGTGGGACTAGTCCCCCAGGCTGGTTAGTTCTAGCTGGGATGACAAGAGATGCCCACCTTCTCTTAGGCAGCCCTACTAACAGCTGCTATTTTGGCCATCATTTAACTGAGGTGATTATTATTTATTTTCTTTGGTTCTTCTCTTCTCCCTCTGATCCTTCTTACATGTTACATCTAAATCTAACAAAAAATTCTATGTTCACTTTGATGGTAACTGTGATGCATATGGACAAAAATATGTACGCATATTGTCCGAATCTGGAAGGGAATATTAAAAAATGAATTTACCTGTGGTGTTAGGATGGAGGGGCTATGAATGTTTCCTTTGTCTCTTTTCCATATTGTCTATAATGTTGTTAAATAGTCTTTAAAATAAAAAAGGAAAGGAACTGTGATCGGAGTTTTAATATTTTACAAAATGGCATCTGGGTGCCCTGATTTTGGCTTTACTGGGCTTGACAGTGCAAAGTTACTGCACAGGCTAAAATATTCCAATGCAATAGTTATATTTTCAGCCTCTCAAATATTTTAAGAATGCCTCCTTCATTTCAAGGTATTTTTTGGAGTATGCAATAAATGTCCAAGGGAGTGAGATGTTTAAAAATTGGAAATCATATCATAGCTTTTTCTATTTAGAAAATCCTTAGAAGTCTATAATCTTTTCAATTAATGAAGAACAAAGTATTTACTGAGTACCTACTATGTACTGACCATTGATCAAGGTGCTGTTTCCCCTTAGTTCATCTTTTTCCCTGTTCTCCTCCCCACAAAGTGATCATCACTGGTTGCTTTGTAAGGCACTCAGTAGTCAACTTGCTTCATGTATGATATATATATATATTTTTTAAGCTATAGGTGACAAGATAGTGGCAGTGAAGGGAACGTCTAAAAATTTGTGGTTCCCCAAATTAACAACCATAAACTATTACAAAATAAGGCTGGCACCCAGCCACACCCAGGTGTCGTACCCATTTCAGGGGGATAACAGAATGGGCAACTGCTCAGATCCTGTCATTTTTCTCCAGACAACGCCAAGCTCACCATTACTTGATTTCTCACCTCTAGCTTGATTTCAAAACTCATTCACCCTCTTTGGCAAGGAGGTAAATGAAGACAAGGTGAGGTGAAGGTTCTGGCTTCAGGGCACCCAGCAGATGAACAACGGAACTGAAGAAAGGACCAAGGTTTTCTCTCGCACTGTCTCCTTGCACACGGGCTCTACAGCCATGGTTATGGGGCGCTAGTGAGCTTCATGAGACTTTATGTGCAAGGTGTGCTAGTTGCTTACTCTCCATATTTCAGTATATACACATGAAAAACTGGGGGTAATGAAACATGTTCCTCTCTACCTCACGAAAATGTCCTGTGCACACAAAACAAGCCTATGTACCCCTATTATTGCTCATTTCATTATCATACCAATTTGGTCACTTCCATAAATCAATTTATATCCCCTTACCTTCAAAAAAGAAACAGACAAAATAAAACATCCGCACCACCACAACTTCCCAGTTGGCACAGGTGGTCAATTCTAACCTATAATCTCCACATTGGAGATTGGATGGCCCACCATCCAATCCTTCAGCTCAGCACTGAATCTCTTTTGGTGGTACCAAAGGGACATAATGGGGGACATGTTAGGAAAGATGGCTATCTATGTTGATGTCAACCTCAAATGGTTAGGGACATATACCAAACCATTGAGTTTTCTCTAACATCTCTCATCCTAGATCTATCATCCATCAAATTAGTTTAAGCTATTTTAAAACCTATTTATAGTTCTGGTATTACCACATTGTAAGTTAATGAAATTCCATAAGCTTATGAAACCAGCCATATAAATCAGTGATGCTATTTTTTTTTCTTTCTGAATTTGCCTCTTTCAAACTTCAGGGAAGTTCTCCTGATTTTGTCTTACTATATCAGGATTTGGTGAACATGCCTGTGTTTGCACTAATCACACACTTGCCGACTTAAAAAAAAATTCGATTACATACAGCATCTCTGTCTTTATGTATTAAGACAGAAGAGTCCAAACTTTTAAATTTATTCTTACACAGTATTTCATAAACCAAAGGTTCCTAACTTTGGTCTGAGCACCCCAAGTTAGCCACGGATGGGCATGGAATTGCATGCTAAGTTGTGTGTGCACATGCCTACACATCTCTGGGGTAAAGGGTAAGAGAGATTCTCAAAGGGGCCTATAACCACCTAATGAACCACCATCTTTGATCACTTGGCTCCTTCTTGAAGCTTCTTTAGTTTTGGTAAGTCATTTCTTGAGATGTAGTGGCCAGAATGGTATATAATATTCTAGATGAGGATATATCAAAATTCAGAACAAGACTATTTTGCTATATTTGTAATCTTCCACCAGAGGCTGTCCGCTATGTTGGTGGACTCTTTGGCTGTAATAGCCATGACTGTATCCATGTCTTCAGAGAATGGTGTAATGACTCTCATGTCCATTTTCTGAATGGAATCTGATACTTTGGGACATTATCATACCATTAGTACAACCTAATTTGGATTATTTTCCCTAGATACATGGCTTTACATTTCTTCACACTGATTTACATCTGCTGCTTGTCTACCACTCAGCTATAGTCCCATCAGATCTTCTAGAATTTATATAATGTGAATTTGACTTTTCATTGTGATAACGTGTCCTCTGAAAACTTACATATTCTCCTGTGTACTAGACAACTTTTAAATAAGTAACCAAGTCCACATGGCAGAAATAACTAACTGTCCCCCAACCATTGTGCTTATTTTTCCACAGTAGAAAGTTGTGACTGGGAAGGGGCTGCAAGGAGGCAGAGGCCCAAGAGGAAACAAGCTTGGTGTCTGCATCACCATATGAAGAACAGCTACCTGAAGAACAAAAACACCCATATCAGATTGTTAGGTGCTGAGTGAGAGATGAACAGCTGTTGCTCCATTAAAATGCAGGGTTTTTTTTTTTTTTTTTTTGCAAGGCAGAATTCTCCCTGAGCTAATATCTGTTGCCAATCTTCTTCTTTTTTTTTCCCTCCCCAAAGCCTCAATGCCTGGTTGTATATCCTAGTCGTAAGCCATTCCAGTTCTTCTATGTGAGCTGCTGCCACAGCATGGCAACTGACAGACGGGTGGTGTGGTTGCACGATGGGAAAATGAACCTGGGCGGCCGAAGTGGTGAGAATGCCAAACTTCAACCACTAGGCCATCAGGGCTGGCTGAGTGAAATGCATGGGTTTTATTTATGATAGCAGATAGTATTCATATAGGCCACCACTCGGATTATTTCCATCTATAGCAAGTTCCATTTCTCTCTATCCTTTATTCACATGTGTGTGTGAATAACAAAAAGGTCCATAACAAAAAGGTCCTCTTGTAAAATCTTGGTGTCTGAAGCATTTTAAAGGGTTTTATAAAGGATCTTGTCAAAGATATTTTTGATAGTCTCTTGCCACAGTTTAGTTATTTGCCTACGTCCAGATTTTAGTAAAGGATAACGTATTGGAAAAGTTTTTTTTTCCTCTAAAGATTGGCACCTGAGCTAACATCTGTTGCCAATCTTCTTCTTTTTTTTTGTTTCTTCTTCTTCTCCCCAAAGCCTCCCGGTATGTAGCTGTATATTCTAGTTGTGAGTGCCTCTGGTTGTGCTATGTGGGATGCCACCTCAGCATGGCCTGATGAGCAGTGCCATGTCCACGCCCAGGATCCGGACCAGCGAAACCCTGGGCCGCTGAAGTGGAGCAGGCGAACTTAACCACTCAGCCACAGAGCCGGCTCCCTGAAAAGTATTTTTAATTCTAAGAAAACAAGTTGCTTTATAATTCCCACACGTTAGTACATACTATTGCTCAGCTTTATCTGGCCTTAACAATGTAATAGTAAGGGCTCTGTTAGTTAAGTACAAACGTTTAATTTGGTTTAAATGTGTGAGTACCTCCTTATGAATCAACAGCAGTGTAAATAAGTAACACCAGATCCTTAAACTGTTCTACCGAGGTTTCTGAAATAAAGCAGTAGCGTTGTGAATTCTGGTGCTGCTCTTAGTACCACAAGGATGGAGAGAAGGTGGCCTTGGTGGGCCAAGGTGGAAACCAGTTCTGCTGCAGTGTGACTTGGGACCGGCAGATGTATGGGGTTTGGATAGACAGAAATCAAGGCCTGAGAGCTAGCATGGCTCTCTTGGACTAAGCACTGGACACTCGCTCTTCAAAAACCTGCTTCCCCTAAGGTCAACAGCATGTTTTCGCCCCTTTCCTCTTAGGCAGTAATATAGGACAAGACTGTCTAAATTCACTTGGTCTCAGTCAGCAACACACAAAGTATAGACGACATGATTGGAGGGATGGGAGCCCCGGGTTGTGGCCGAGCCTATCCCTGGCTGTGGCTGCTTTGGTAAGAGCACAGTGTTTAGGAAGAATACTTCCAGTCTCTTTTGGAAGCTCATCTCTAGGCAAATTCACTAAAGGAATTCCAAATCTCAGCAGCAGCAGAGGCCCTACCATCAGCAAAGACTTGGAGAACTCCTAGGTTAGTAGTAAAGAACCCTTGGGTTTTGAGGACTCAGCCAGGAGTTGGGAGCAGGCAGGCATGCTCTTCTCCCACACAACGGGGATGCCATGCTCACACTCGGAGGGGCTGTGAGTCCCTGAATCTTGATGTAGTAGCGGATGAGGTTAAGTTAAAACACACTCTCCTGAGGACTCACCTCAGGGACGTGGAACAAAAAAATGCTTTGATGAAGTGTGTTCTCCCCTGTTCTGTGCTGTAATCCACGGAGAAGGCCATGACACTCTCTAGTTTACCATAATAAGCGTTTTCTAGGAAAACCATTTTGAGTGGTGTGTCTTACAGGAGATGATAAGACTTAATAGTATAATCACCAGGAAAATCTATATATACATATGATGCTCAGGAGGATTCAGAGACATCCTGAGAAACATTTTCATTACCTTTGAATATGAATAAAGTAAATAATGGTATTGGAAAAGATCTTTGGGCACTTCTGGCTTAAATGGGCTTAGGGTGGAAGCTCTTTGGAGTCCAACAGTTATTCCCTTGGATGGGGCAAGGGTGAGGAAAGGAAAAGATAAGTCCCCACTTAAGTACTTAGACTTTTTCTTTCAAAAGGACTATTCTGTTGGTGTCCCCGGTAACAAGCTCCTCCCAGGCTCCTAAGAAAGCTGGTAGGTAGGGAGGAGGAACAGAGATTGGTGGTGGTTGGGTTGAAGCAGGACAGAACAGGATCTTTTTTTTTTTGAGGAAGACCAGCCCTGAGCTAACAACTTCAGCCACCAATCTTCCTCTTTCTCCTAAGGAAGATTGGCCCTGAGCTAACATCTGTGCCCATCTTCCTCTACTGTATATGTGGGATGTCTGCCACGGTTTGGCTTGATAAGCAGTGTGTAGGTCCATGCCTGGGATCTGAACCAGGGAACCCCGGGCCACGAAAGCGGAGTGTGCAAGCTTAACACTACGCCACCCGGCTGGTCCCCAGAATAGGATGGTGATGTCAGAGGGCGAGGCAGGCACTCACTTGGAAAGTTGCTCTTTGTCCCTAAAAATAAAATGTCTGACTCTCCTTTTTGGGATTCTTCCCTGGAATGAAGCCAGCCAACTACTAGCCTCTTTTTAGGATTAGCTCAAGAGCCCTTAGCCCAAAGGTGAACTCCAAACACCCTCAAGATCTTCTGGCCCCTAATGAAATGTTACACAATAAAATAAATGACATAAGGGAAAGTTTCTCTTGAAAGGATATGGCTTCAGTGTATATTTGTAAAGCAAAAGGGGCCAAGCAGAAAGCGTGAGTGGACAGTACTATGGAGAGAAAACCTGTTTGGAAAGGCTGCCCAGAGGTTGTGAAAGGGCTAATGACTGGATGTGTCAGGGTAACTGGATGGCAAGGATGCCTCATACAAAGACCCTGCCCCTCCCTGTCCCATGAAGGATCTAGACCACACCTTCCTTCTAGAGAGTTCTCTACAGCACACTGAATCTTTTCCAACTTTTCTCCATTCATGAAGTCTTCACCCAAAGTTATGACTTCGGTTTATAAAATGACAGTGATGTATTATGCTGAATATCTAACAAATAGAGGAGCCGCAGGCCCTCTCCTTTGAAGAGGCTCTGTTTAGGGAAGGTTTTGGGCAGCCATTGTATAGACTCATTGCACACTGTGATGGGTCCAAGATTCAAAGCGGGTCTCAGAGCACTACTAAGATGAGCCTCATGCTATGGGCTGATGGTCCTGTATCTAAAGAGCTTTCACAACACAAAGGGACCCTTTTTGCAGTGTCCTTCCTAACTATCTCAGTGTGCAGCCACTTTAAATGATTTAAATGCATAAATAAAATGTCACGTAGTGAAGAAGACCTTCCTTTCCTTGGAAGAGGGAAAAGATTCCATGGGGATTAGCACTAATGCTGCAGTACACGTCACCCATCAGCAAACAGTGGGAAGAAGATTCACTAAGACCTAAATTATTATTTCCTACATAAGTAGTTGGGACCATAGGCTGTAAAATAATGGGCAAAATCCACTAGTTAATCTGCACACTCTATGCGTCCAGAGTTTAGCTGTTGGAAATAATTTTCTGGTTGAGAAAATAGAAGATGTGAAAGATGTCTCAGGAAACCCTTAGTTTCTCAGACTGCAGATTTCCCAACCTAAGCCAAACTTTCTTCATTAGGTGTCCAGAGAACATTCGTTCCAGAATCAGTTGTAGGTGCTTTGAAGATGCAGATTCCAGGAGACCATCCCAGACTTGGTTCTCTGGGGTGGGGCCTGAGAATCTTCATTTGAAGAAGCTTACCCGGTGATTCTTTTGCGCATTGAGATTTAGGAACCATTGCTGTCTTTTTAACCTCCCTCCATTCTTTAAAGCAAATAAATAAAAAATAAAGGATATTACAGTTCTTCAGGTATAGGTCCTGCTCACCTATTTCACAGACATTTTTAAGAAGCCATCTTAACATTATCGGCCCTCCATTAACTTTCACGTGTATTATAGCAAAACCTAAAAGGACGAGCTGTCCAAAATCCAAACGGGTTAGTGAACTTTCCATCACGGTACATGTTCCAGTGGAGGTTGGAAAACCACTTAGCAGGGATACTGTAGAAAGGATTCAAGTACCAGTACAGGGTCTGAACTCTGAGCTAATATATTACATTTCCTCCAGCTCTATGATCCTGTGAAAATATTATAACAAAATCAGCTTTAACACATCAGGTAAAACATTTTTTAAAAGTCTACACATATATTGGGGCTGGCCCCGTGGCCGAGTGGTTAAGTTCGCGTGCTCCGCTGCAGGCGGCCCAGTGTTTCGTTGGTTCGAATCCTGGGCGCGGACATGGCACTGCTCATCAGACCACGCTGAGGCGGCGTCCCACATGCCACAACTAGAAGGACCCACAATGGCACTGCTCATCAAACCACGCTGAGGCAGCGTCCCACATGCCACAACTAGAAGGACCCACAACAAAGAATATACAATTATGTACTGGGGGCTTTGGGGAGAAAAAGGAAAAAAATAAAATCTTTAAAAAAAAAGTCTACACGTATACTCAGAAATTGTATTAGTACTTTATAAAAGAAGCAAGGAAACTAGTCTATAAAACTGAAGTTCAGAAGCTGAAGATAGAACCAACAATGAACTTGGGGATTCTTAGTTTTAATTCCAGCTCTGAAACTTACTGACTGACCATGTGCTCATGACGAGAAACAGAGAAAAGGCAAAAGAGTTCATCAGCTTCACAATGGTCCCCACACCTTGAGAATCCCAATATCTGATGGCATTGACATGACTGCTAGGCCTTTTCACTCTCCAGCTTGCTGTTCATCAGACCACAGACTTTAAATCCCTCCCAGTGCTTCAGGTTCCTCAACCCCAAGGAAGGATATCATGAAAGGACCAAGGGAATCTCAGTTCTCAAGAGGATAAATGCCTGCCGGTGCTGGTTGGTGTAGCTGTTTTCCACTGCCCTGGAGTTTACTCTCCATGGTCAGGCACGTACGTGTGCATGGATCCATGCTACTAGAGAAAACTAACTCCAACATAGATGGTGGGGAGGGTGGGGTGGCAGTCAGCATATTACCAAAAGGCTCAGTGTTCACAGGAACAGAAGATGGGCCTGTGCAAAACAAAATAAAAAGAAGATCCTGAAGTTGCCCCAATTAATAATACCAACAATTCAGGTAAAGAGGGGAGTGAATTTGTGGAGCCTGAGTTATTGGTAAAACCATGTATATGTATCATATTGATACGATTACCAAATCACCCACATTTCATGCTGTGTGAACTGTACCCAAGCATCTTGACACCTTTGGACCTGAGTTCAAACAGGCACTTGGAGAAGATGACTGAGAAGAGGAATGTTGAATTTGATGAGACATTGCAAACAACAGATGTGAAATCACATTTATGGATTTTTTCTGATTGTGCACTTCACTTCTGAAACAGTTTTCAAGTTTACGAATCTAAAACAAATGGTTAGGATTTGAAGCAAGCCACACTTGGCCATCCTGGGACTCTGGTTGGCAGATAGTAGGAGTTTAATCCTTAGTTGTCAAAAGGATGAAAGAATGAATGAACAAATGAATGGACAAATGAATGGAGAGACAACAGACTCTGAAAGTAATTAGGGCTCAATCCTGTAGCCTCCCTCCTAGGAGCAACAGCATTTTAGGGGACCC
This sequence comes from Equus quagga, assembly GCF_021613505.1. Classification (NCBI taxonomy): domain Eukaryota; kingdom Metazoa; phylum Chordata; class Mammalia; order Perissodactyla; family Equidae; genus Equus; species Equus quagga. Next base: position 29,235,247 of record NC_060269.1, read on the forward strand.
CAGTATTTTAGATACAGAGATTGCTAAGTGCAATTTTGTGAGGTGTGAAAAGGATTTAAATACTGTGTTCCTCCCTTAATGACTGAGACAGGAAGAATCCTAAGAAGGGGAAAAAGGTGAGGGAGCGGAGGACAGCAGGGGGAAAATCATGTTTAAGAACTAATTGACGACTTATGGTAGTAAGTTTTTAATCTTAGACATGAATTATCCAAACCACGATATCTGAATTCAGCGCAAATGGCGGTTGCATAATAGGGAACTGTTATATGATATTTTCTTGAATCTTCACACTGCAAAATTGGTGGAAATTAAGCTGTTTGTAACTTACTTTGGAAGAAAGAGAAATGAATGTGCACGTAAGCGTTAATCAGGTCGATGACCTGTCTTTCGGTGCAATTGGATCTCTCCACCTGGGATGCGAGCCAAACGCTCTTTCGGAGAGGACTTACTTTTAGAATACTGGCAATCCCCAAATCCATAACGGTGAATTATACGGGTCTGAGAAGAAGAGGAAAAGTCACCATGACTAGAATGAAAGGATAATGCAGGGTACTGAGGCTGCCCAGGGCTGCATGCTATATGATTCTCTGGGTTTTATACTGCTCCTTCCTCAGCCCTCAGAACTCTTAATCCTATTTTCATTGCCCTAGGTAACCTGGGAAATATTTTCTCCTCCTAGACTGCAGTTACTCACACAATAAACAGGTAATAAACATTTTACTGCCCTGAGCAACCTCCTGCTAGGTAGGCAGTCAGAAGAGAAAAGACTGTGCATAGAGTAACCCCCCACAGGATAAACTGCAGGGGACAAAGATGTGGTAACCCTTTAACAGCGTGCACCCTCTCCGAGCTCTAAGAGAGTGACGGGGAGCTGCTGGGGCACATTAGCTGGCCCTCTTGGTCTAGATTCCTCTCTGCTTGAAGCTAGTAGGGAAGATTTGATTTCACCAAAAGGTAATTTAGTTGCCATTTCAAAGCTCTGTCTAGCTAAATTAAGGATGAGGAATGAAACCGGAGTTTACAATCTCCCAGGTTAAACCATGGGCTGTGGGCCTGGAAAGCAAAAGAAGGGACAGTTAGCAGCTGACTGAAGTGGTTCTGGGGGGAGAATGATTCAGTTTGATTTCTGTTTGATTTCAGGTTTGCATTTTATTTTCCGATACATCCTGGCTCCATTGTTACTGTTTATATCCTCCCCATATATCAAATGAGATCGTTGTCATTATCTGTTGACTATATGAAAGGCACGGTGGACATCCTTTGACATCCTATTTTTCCACTGTACTCAGGGTTCCCTCAAAAGCCTGCTACCTTCAGCTTAGTTTAAAGCATTTTATGGTTCCAGCTGCTTAGGAAATCTTTCAGTTTTCTTTCACGCTGAAGGTACAACTTGGAGCTATGAGAAGACTCTGCACCTTCCCCCATCTCGGGGAAATAAGGGCAGAGCCAAATATAATACGATAAGCTCTGCTTCTCCCTCTGCCAGTTCACTTATTTATGGGAAATAAAAATCTTACTTACATAAATATTTTCCACCAAACAGCATGCCAAATTTGAATGTATTAACCCAAGGCAAGTGATAAATGCATCTGCATAAACAATTTTCCAATTCATGTAGGTTGAAAAAAATGATTATTTTGTAAATCAACAGTTCTTTGATATCAATCGCAGTTAATTTATGGTATTTTGCTCTAATTTTATTCTGGAATATTAATTTTGGCTGTATTTTGGTGTGGAAGTGTTGCAATTGTCTAGCAAGAACTATAACATGCTGACATGTCTAAAGAGATAAATTTGAGATCTGATCATGTCCACAGTGGCCGCTGTCTTGATACTGGGCCCTAGAAAACCCACACGCCCCTTTCTGGTTTTGTTTTTCTTAACAACCTTTCCTGGGAGGGTAAAGGAAGTGACTCTGCAGATTAGATGATAACCAGTTAGAAAGCTATGAAGATGCACAGTGATGGGTAAGGGAAAAATAAGGAAGCCAATGGCCGCTGTAGGAAAAAGCGCAGGGCTGCAGTGGGGCTCCCAGCCATTTTGGCAGTGGCTCTCAAGTCGGGTAAGTCTTTCCTTGAACTGTCTTTGGACGACTCCAAAAACAGGACGGAAATACGCCCAAAGCAGATACTTGCAAAACAGAACACTTAAACCTCAAAACAAAAGGCAGTAACACTGGATGACAAAGCACGGGCAGAGGTCACAGGTGGACCAAGGACCCCAGTGGGGTGTCCCTGGAAAAAAGCACAGCATCCTGGGGCCTGCAATGGCTCAAAAAGAGACATACAGAGGGTAGGAAACAATCCTTGTGTTTTACTGGCATTAAACCATTATTAGACTTCTGTGTCCTACTTTGGCTGTAGCATTTATAAAATGAAATGAAGAAAATGGGTAAGGATCCAGAGACCAGCAACAGCCATGATTAAAAGAGTAGAAAAATGTTTCTCTGAGAGGCTGGCCTGGTGGCACAGTGGTTAAGTTCACACGTTCCACTTTGGTGGCCCAGGGTTTGCAGGTTCGGATACTGGGCACAGACCTAGCATTGCTTCTCAAGCCATGCTGTGGTGGCATCCCACATAAAATAGAGGAAGATTGGCACTGATGTTAGCTCAGCGACAAGCTTCCTCAAGCAAAAAGAGGATTGGCAACAGATGTTAGCTAGGGGCCCATCTTCCTCAAAAAAAAAAAAAAAAAAAAACCCAAAAAACCTCCAAAGTGAGATAAAAAGATTGGAAGAAAAAAAGGTTAAGGGGTGACAGTGACAGTGTTCAAATACAGGAAGGGTTTTGGAGGGGCACTGATCCACTTTTCTCCATGTGCAGGGGAGACTGACAAGAAGTAACAGGCTTAAATAAAAAGGTGGAGAGTATGCAGTTGGCTAGAAGGAGGAACTCGGGGAAAGGCAGGGTAATCAAAACAGTAAGCAGGCCAATATGGATCTTGGACTTCATATATCCTAAACAGAATTTCTGGTTCTGTTTTTCTCCCACTGCTGAAGTCGTCCCTATTTCAGTAAACACCACCACCATCTCAAGTAAAAAATCGTAGGAATTATTCTCATTTCCTTCCTTTCCTTACTCACCCCCAATCCAGGCCTTCAGCAGATCTTGTCAGCTCTCCCTCCAGAACCAAGTCTGAATGCGACCACTTTTCAATCCACTACCACCTTCCCAGTCCAAGCCATCATCCTCCCCTGCTTGGACCCAAGCCAGGAAGATCCTTGTATCTTCCTTCAATCCATTCTCCACATGGCTGCTTTTTAGAGGATAAATCAGATCATGTTACTCCCTGCTCAACACTATCCAAAGACTTCCCATCATGCTTAGAGTAAGACTCACACTCTTGCCCGTGGCCTTCAAGGCCCTGCATTATCTGGCTTCTTCTCACTGCTGAGTCCTCAGCTCATCCATTCCTCTCTCCCCACTGCTCTCTTAAGCCACACTGACTTTCTTGCTGTTCCGGAACAAGTCAGCTTTGTTCCCTCTTTGCACCAGCTGCTTCCTCAGCCTGGAACACTCTTGCCCTAGCTCTTCACTTGCCTGGCTCCTTTTTGTCCTTTTTTCTCAGCTCCAGTGTCACCTCTGCAGGCCTTCTCCAGCCACTAGAAATGTACACTCTGAGAGTGGGAACTTAATCTATCTTGTTCACGATGGTATCCTCAAGCCTCAAACAGGTACCTGACACATCGGGGTAATGCAATAAATATTGGTTGAATAAAGAATAGGCTGATTATAAAAGCAAGCTGTTACTTGTTATCCCAAGAACTGGAGATGTGCAAAAGAAAACATTGTGAATGGACTAGATAATCTTTTGGGCTTATTCAGAGATTCACAAGGCTGTGTACCTTGGAAGTAGGTGGCCTTGCCTGCTCCACTGAGGTCCCAGAGAAGAGGTGAAGCCAGTGGGGCATCATCCCTACAGGATCAGGGAATCTTAGGGGCATTTCCCTGAGCAAAAGAAAAAGCAACAAGGACTGACCTTGAGTCTCAGAAGTCAGTCAGAGTAGAAGGAGAAAAGGATGGGGATGTAAGATCCACTACCCGACTCAAAAACCATTGAGTCGGATCACAAGTTAGAATGAACTGAGGTTTTCATTTCCCTTCTTCATAGACAGTCATGAGAGGCTGAGCTGCTCCCTCACCTTTCTTGAGAGCTAATCCCTAGCTCTATTTCTATAACATTGTAAGGCCCTTGTGATTTTAAGTTGCCATAGGAAATGCTGTGAATTATCCTAAAGTTACCTTCATACAGCCTACTTTCATGCAGAATTGGACTAAGGAGCAATGGGAAGGACCCCTGGAAGACATGATTGTAAGATTTCTGTAGGCCTTGCATGCAATGACTTACCACTGCCCCGGCCAGTTAGCCAAGACCTTAAGACCAAGGTCAATGGCTTCTATTTTATGTTTGTTCTTAATTTCCCCAAAGAGCTGAGGGCAGTCTTTGACTAGGGCTCTGTAAATGTTTATGATTGATTGACTTACAGACCTCACAAAATACACAACTCTGGTAAGTTTATAGTAGACTTTGTTGCCCTTCAGTTCAAAATCCCAAAGTGTTATCATCAGGCAGCTGATAGAAACGGAAGATAACTGAAATTAATTTAGAAACTGAATTTTAAAAATAAATTATGACCTCCAAGTGGTCACAGCTTTAATTGTGTTTTTTAAGGCTTATAACCCTGATTTTTTTACATTTAACACTGCTTCTAAAATGTTTGAGAAAAGCCAGTAAAATCTTCTCAAATTTAGAAACACAAGTTAATATCTGCTGTCCATTTCAAGAAGTATTTCTTAGACTATATCTGTATCCTGGGATCTGGCAGTGATACATATGACCATAGGATATGATGACAGACTGGAACATGGACTAGATTCTTTATAAATCAATAGTTGGAGGAGGGGTGAGGGACTGTCTGCTTTGGTGATTTCATTTTCAGCCACAGCTGGCCAGATTGCTTATTGGAAAATAAAAGTCATGGCAAATTGAGCTTGACAATAACCAGGCTTGACTACAGAGGCCCCTTCTCCACTCTCTGCAATTAGAATGAGTGGAGGAGGGGAGACCGACAGGGAAAGACTTTCCCCTACTCTGTCCCAGATCAGTCTTAGTTTATTTTGTAGGCCACAAGCCATATGTCGTTCGTGTAAGTGCTATTCTCTGTCAAGTCGTGGACTCTGCTGTTCTCGTGCCTCTAGGCTAGCTGATGTGCTCCCTTTCCAGCTTCCAGGCTCCTCAAGATGCACATGAAAATCGAGAACCGTGCTGTCCAATGCAGTCCCACTATTTAAATTTAAATAAAATAAAATAAAAAATTCAGCTCCTCAGTTGCACTACCCACTTTTCAAGTGTGCATAGCCACATATGGCTACTGGTTATACTATGGGACCATGATACAGAACATCTCCCACGTTTGGGAAAGTTCTACTGGACAGCCCTGATCCAGAAAACCCACTTGGTACCCAAAGGCCCTTCCTTCTTTGTTCACAGATTCTGAGATCATGGCTACCTTTGTGGTGAAGAAGAGAACTGGGTCTGTTAGAATTTGAGAATTCTCTGGGTGTCCTGCATCTACCTGGAAAGTGGGTGCCACAAATCTGTGACACAGCTTAAGGAACCTCAGACCAAGGACAGACTCTGAACTAACCCCAAATGTCTCAATAGAAGCATGAACTGTGCATTTATTCTACCAAACTGCAAAGGCATGTGGAATGCTTCACCCTGTATGTGCTCCCTTTTCAATGTTACTCACAAGTGATCTTTAACAAAACTGCTTTATATCCTCTACGTGGCTATGCATGGGCCTCCCATCTCTGATAACAAAGAATTACAGAGGCTCTGGTAATTCACCTTTGCTCATAGGATAGTCATTGAAATCATAATTTTGATGCTCAACACCCTCTGCCCCTAAGCCCAGTCACTACAACTGGTTCCACTAGCTTCTTACTCAAACTGCATTAGTCTCTGGATATTGATTGCATTGCATATTATGAATTCGTGACTTCTTAATTTATGTACTATCCTCAAAGGCGTTGCACATCATCATCGAAAAATAAAGTAGTAGAAGAAAACCCAGAAACAATCTAAAACATGAAGCAACATAATCTACCCTTTGCTAATGGAGCAGAATTTATGCTGTACAACTCAGTGGCTGAATTTTTGGAGTGCGAACAATGAAACGGAAAGCTCTTTATACCTACACACTGATATAAAACTGGGGACTTCTACAGTTTGAGAGGTTGAGGCATATGGTTTCCATTTGGTAAACTTCATGGTCTTTAAGTTTGGTAAACCTCAAAATCCCAATTCTACTACTAGACTGGATTTATGGTGACAGCGTTCTTCTAATGGTCTTGAAGCATTCCCATACATGGAACCTGCACTGCGCACCCATATGGCTGTTTTCTCTGCACTGGCGTCATTCATTCTCAGGCATTAGGCAGGATTAGCTATCACGATTTTAATTTCAGAGGTGGGCAAAGGGAGGCAGAAAGTGGTAGAAGACAGGGCGGTGAAATGTGGTTTTACTTCCAGGACAGTGAACACAAGCAAAGTTTATCTCACGCTGGAGTACGTGGGCACTGGTTTCAATGCCAGCTACTCCCTTCATGGAGATGCTGTCTCTTCCTGAAAACTTGAGAAAATATCTAGCATTCTAAGGTCAAGGTGATTGAGTAGAATAAAAAGCATTAAATGTTAAGGATGACAAAGTCCCTTCACAACATTTTCCCCATGTGCAAGCACCCCATTTATGTCATTTGATTAGATAATATATATGATTATCCTTTTGGTCCAACAGAAGCTGAATCTGACTGGAGGGAGGGGGATGGACCGGGGGGAACTATACCATGGAATGCGAGCATTGATGTAACTTTGTGCAAAGTAGAAGGGAGAGGACAAATGATGCCACTCGAGAATTAAGGCTAGATCTATATGCCTGACTCATAAATCATGATTAGTCAAATCAGTTTTAAAAAATCAGCCAAAACATTTTTTAACAGTGTAACTGGCTTTTTGGCCAACCTGGCATAGTGAAACTTACAGTTTATGTGGACACAGAGACAAAAGTGTTAGATCACACATCTCTGTAAAACAGACTTCCTTGGATGGCTCTCCCCATGTTAACAGGGCTCTCAGGAAGGGAAGTGGAGGTGGGCCCTCCTTGTACCTCTCTCAGTTGGCCTGTAATGAATGGCGAAGCCTGGCACAGGAGCACCTGTAGGCTGTGCTCTTTTACTGCAAAGCTGGTGGCCTGGGCCCGCTGGTGCGTGTGCCCAGATCCTGCAGCGTCTGTGGGTGAGGCTTCACTTTAAACAGGGGGCCTCTGCTGTCAACCTCGCAGTTGTAGGCTGCAGGAACATGTTTGAGGCTCAATTTGGGAATCACTCCTCACCAGAAAGCATTTTTTTCCCTCTATCTTTCAGATGGGGATTTGCAACATCCAAAGTACTGCCTCACAGTTTTATTTGCTGCTCTTTCCTATGCTCCAAATTTGGCTTTAGGCTGACTATTTTCAGCATCTGGGAACCTCTAGAAGGGAGCAATGCATAAAACCTCCAGCTAATACAAACCCTTCCCCAGGGCTTGGCATTTAGCTGCAGCTCCATCAGGCATTTCAAATTTAAAACAAAAAAAGGCAAATGCAGCCTCACTCAGTACACGGCCTTAAAGAAAACATGGTGCTTATAAGCCCTTTTGTGTTCTGACTAGCTGTAGCCCAGGACAACGAAAATGGATACATGTTGCCTGTTGTTCCTATGTAATGCTACCTCGAGGATACAGTCTTCACCAGGCAGATGGCTAATTTCCCTGCTCTAACCTCTTTCCTCCAGTGATCCTGTGTTTGTGTGATGTCCTGCCCCCGGAGTCAGGTCCTAATTGCTGTCAAACGTTCAGAGACGAAAGTGGCATCTACGCATCATTCATCCGAAGGCTGTTACGGGCTGTGAACCGCAGTGTCGGTGGTCATTGCAGTGGCTGCAACACGGACTCCGTGGTGGGCAGGACCTGCCAGCGCTGGGCTGCTCAGACTGGCTTTTCTGTTTCCAAGTGTCAAGCTGAACAGTTTCCTTTGTTATCACTTGCAGCCCCTGGACTCCAACGTGCGGAAAGCCCTGTGTCTTTCTGCTGGGATCAATACCCACTTCCTTAACTGCTCCTCTGGAGTTCAGACTGTCTCTTGGCATCAGTCTGACCATGCATATTTGGGCAGGGCCAAGAAAGGGCTCATTTGTCTCATCACAGATTTAGGGGGGTGGTTAACTTGTGGCCCCTCGGAAGCCCCGCTGCCACCCAGCCGCCAGGTAATCCTCATAGCCGGGACCCTGCCAGTCAGCGATTGGCCGTCTGATTGTGTGCACATTCATCTTCAAATTATGTTGTGTGACAGCCCGGGCTGCTGAACACCATTTTAACATGCAGATTGACTCCTCAGAGGCTCTTCATTATGCATTTAGCGGTCTGTTTTCAGACTAACCAGCATGTCAGAGGGGCCCGCTATCCTTTTTCCACCTGGGTGGAGGAAACAACTCACTGACTGTGGGGGTGCCACAGATATTAAAATGCATATGTTTACTTTCCCAAGCATCCGTGCACAACGGTTTCCCTGATGCAAGAGAAGAAGAAGAAGAAGAGAAGAGAAGACTCATGGTTCTGAAATTCAAAGAAAATGGCTATGCAAAACAAGCGAGCCTTTGTCAAAGAGAAGCATCAACCAGGCCAGGCCAGCCCGATGCCCGCCTGGCTGCCCACTAGCCTGCCTGGGTGCGTCCACACAAGTGCTCCTCTTATCGACACACAGACCCTCTCTTTCTCTCTCGCACATACAGCCTGAAGTATTTTAAGCAGAACACTTCCAATTTCCTGTTTCTAAAACTGTCTTGCATCTCCAACGGCACTCCAAGGGATCCTGGCTAGAGATAGGACAAGCCAACTCGGAGTGAGCAAGCACAGCGTCTGGTTAGGTGGCCCTGGGGTTACCCGGGAGGCTCCGGGGCCCCCTTTTCACCTCTTTCCTCTTCTCTTCCTGGTGTGATTTACTTCTACTTGCTAAGAATATTTCTCTATGGCCTTAAGCCGCTACTGCATGAACACTCATGTTTTCCTGTGTGTGTGTGTGTGTGTGTGTGTGTGTGTGTGTGTGCACGTGTCTACAGTCATGGGTCACTTAACAATGGGGATGTGTTCTGAGAAATGCGTCATTGTGTGAACATCATAGCATGTACGTACACAAACCTAGATGGTATAGCCTACAACACACCTAAGCTTTATGGTATTAATCTTATGGGACCACTCTCTGTATAACTGGTCCGTCGTTGACCAAAATGTCATGATGCAGCACATGACAGTATCTCCTTTCTCAAGGATCTCTTTCACTTCCTTAAAAAGGAACCACATTTGCATTGCTTTTTAAAATCCCCACCTCTCCCTATATAGTCCCTCGATGCGGTGCTTTCTCCATTCTTCAGAAAGACCAACAAAATTTCAAGGGCACCCTGTTCCTTGGGCCTTCACTTTGGGCTATGCCTTGGCCAAGGCAGGGCCCCTTCTTTTGCCTCTGATCAGGAGTGCTTCCCAATTTGGGGCCTGAGGGAGGGTCTCTCCTGCTTCATTTCTTTGTTGCCACCAGAGGAAGATCCTGGACAGGCTTAGAAGGGTAGCTTGGACACAAAAGCTTACGAGGCCAGAGCTAATATCTGTCTTCCTAACCACCTTGCCACATGCCTCCTGGGTGGCCTCTGTCTGAACAACAGCCTGCCCCTCAGCTTCTGGGTCTTACCAAGCATTGCCAGATCCTGCTATCAAGGGCATGGATGGAATTCTGCTATTTACATGTTTAAATATTAAACAGCAGAGTTCATTTTAGTAGGGCTCTGGGCAGAAAATAAAACTGAAAGCCAAGCTGTATTCCTAATTCCCCTGGAAAGGCTGTGAGGAGAAATAAAACAGTTACTGATGCTTATTCTGGGATCAGAGTGTTCCTGATGAGTGAACTGGGCAGTAAATGCAGCTTTTTATTTTTGTATGGAATATGGTGATCCCCACTGACAAGAACAGGTTGCATGTGGTTGTGGGCTGTTGCTCAGCTGGTGTCGCACTGTAGAGCATTGTTTGGCAAGATATCACCCAGCAAGAACAATATGGCTACCCAGCGCCCGAGGTGATGTGTGGAGAGATCTGTCCCCTCATTCACATATCTCCTCACTAATTTTTTTTTCCTGTGATAAAACAAATGGATTTCCTTGCATCTGAAATGCTACTGAGAGTTTTTGGTCCTGGAACTGCTCTGTGTTTTAAGAAAGGTCCTTGATTGACAAATGAGCAGGGAGCAACTTCTGGTTTGCAAGCTTCTCCTTTGTGACAGAAAGGGAACTGTGAATTTCAATTCCAACTCCAACAGTTACTTGCCACATGACCAGGGAAAGTCATTAAATCTTGTGTTTTAAATTCATGGGGGTAAAATGGGGCTGTTGTGGGCTGTACTGTGTCCCCACACACCAAAATCCACATGTTGAAGTCTCAACCCCTAGTATCTCAGAATGACTGTACCTACTTAGAGATGGGGTCGTTAAAGAAGTAATTAAGGTTAAAATGAGATCCTTAGGTGGGCTCTAATCCAATCCGACTGGTGTCTTTATAAGAAGAGGAGATAAGAACACAGACAAACACACACTGAAGACCCTGTGAAGATGCTGGAAGAAGACGGCTCCCTACAAGCCAAGGAGAATGGCTCTCAGAAGAAATCAACCCTGCTGACACCTTGATCTGAGACTTCTAGCTCCAGAACCGTGAGGAAATAAATTCCTGTTGTTTAAGTCCCTCCGTCTGGTACACTGTTATAATACACGTGCTGTATTAGCAAACTAATACAGCGTCATGAGTGCTAACGTGCTTCAAGGATGTGAGAAACAACGGAGGGGGACCAGGGGGTGTTTCACAGTATTCGGGGGACTTCAAGCATCATTTTAACTGATACATCTTAAGAAGGGTGGCCCGTAAATCTCAGCTCAGATGCTAATTTCACAGAGATCAGGTGGGAATTGGGTTGTCTCCTGTTGGCAAAATACCCGTAAAAGTGTGGCCGCTCTTTAGCTTCCTGTTCTTACAGCAGAACTGACATCTTGAACTGAGAAAACGCTGTGAAGGACCTATCTGGCCCTTCAAATAAATCTTTAGATTTTTGTTTGAGCCAATCAATCGGTTCTCCAAGGTGTCAGCCGGTAACAGACACATCTGTCAATACAACAGTGCTGCCGTCACCGGGCGGGTTGTGTTCACTGCAGGAATCACGGCTCAGCAGTTACTTATATTTGGAAAATGGATAACCCAGGATTATGTGTTTCAGGAGGTGAGGTTAAAGTGGGGTCAAGGGCCGGGTTAATGCAAGTACAGTTTCCACTGGAGAAAGAGAGGACGATATATCGATTTCAGGGAAATGATATGTGTTCCCAGCCCCGCTTCCCAGCCCTGCTTCTCTTCCATCCAGGGACGTCCTCTGGCAGAGTCTAAACACCCTCTGCCTTCCGGAAGCACCCCTGCCAATTGTTGCTAAAGGAAATGCTGAATCATGAGAGTGTAGCTGGAGGGAAAATAAATATTCTGTATATACCAGAAACACGTACACGACTCGGTTGGGGCTGGCCGCCGAGCCTTTGGTTCAGTTTTCTCTCACCAGCTGCGAGCAGCACTCAGCTGAGCCTTCCCCAGTTCACACCCACACTTGGTCTAGTATCCCACAGGGAAACTCCTTACACTTCACTTACTTGTTCTTAGCAGAACAGACACAAATGTTAATGTAATTCTGTGCCCCTTAATCAAATACAAGTTCCCTCCCGGAACAGGGAAATTTACAACTTGAAGGAACACTGGTTAAAGATCATCTTATATTTGTTTAATATTCTTTTTTTCTTTTTTTTTTCTGCTGAGGAAGACTGGCCCTGAGCTAACATCCATGCCCATCTTCTTCTACTTTATACATGGGACGCCTACCACAGCATGGTGTGCTAAGCGGCGACATGTCCGCACCTGGGATCCGAACCAGCGAACCCCGGGCCGCCAAAGCAGAATGTGTGAACTTAACTGCTGTGCCACCAGGCCGGCCCCTGTTTAATATTCTTTTCTGTTGAATTCACCAAGTGTTGCCTTTCCATATCATGGGACACTAGAACCAAGGAGGAAGAGTTCCTTTCTAGGTTGTTATTCCTGTTGTCTATATCACACCTCCTCTTCTTTCTTCCAAAATGCCATTTTCCATGTCAGTAAGCTTATATAAATCCCAAGTTGCACTACTCTACTAAACTATTTTCAAGTCCCCTTTCTGGGATTTAATATTTCCTACGATAACCAAAACTGGACACAGAATAGCACTAACATTTTATATGTTATCTTAAATGTTCTATATTATTTTTTCTTTTAACCCCCCCTAAGCATCCTATTGGCTTTTTAAATTGCTGCTGTATACCAGACAGATATTTTCCCCAAGTTATCAGCCATGACTCTTAAATTATTTTACTGAGTTCAGAGCCTATCGGAGATTATGAGAAGTTTAGATTATTTTTCCCAAAGTGCATTATTTTACACTTAACCAAATTAAATTTCATCTGCTTTCACACTTCCCAATCCCCCAGTTTGCTTAACTTTGCCTGAAGTGTCGCACAGCAATCCTTAATTTTTTATTAACCGTGCCAATTCAATGCTTCCTACTTAACTCCCTGCTTTAGAGCTTTTGCCCTCTACTCTCTTCACACTTTAGGAAATCAGTGGGTTTTAAAAGGTATGGAATGAAGCACTATTTGGTAAGATGCTATGCTAAGTCAGAGGTCAAAGATCCCAACAAGTTAAGGACAACATGCCTGAAGGTGAAGCACCAGGGTCAAATTCAGCCTTAAGAAGCACCTTCATTCCTATGCTGAGAATACATGATCCTAAAATGTTTCCCATTTCATTTGGATTTTACATTAAAAACCCAAATAGGAATCCTAGCAGACTGCTCATTTTCCTGTAGAGCCATCCTGTATTCTGGCTTCCTTTGTAACCTGTGGTTGCAGCAGGGGGCCAGCCAACCTCCTGCACTCTCATCCCTTCCTTTTCTTCATGGTGGCTTTTCTTTTAATTGAATAGAAAGTAGGATCAGTGAGTTCACTAGATGCTTTTCCATGGTCGTTTCCAGGTTTCTTTTGTCAGATACCAAGAAAAAGATAAATATATTGCATTTCGTCCCAAGTGCTTTGCTCCAAACTGTCTGCAATCCTTTCCCCTATATGGCTGCAAGAGGATATCGGAACTGACAGAATGAAATCCTCCCAATTTTAAAACTACCATTAAGAATGTGGCTGGGCCACAACTAGAAGGACCCACAACTAAAATATACAACTATATACTGGGGGGATTCGGGGAGAAAAAGCAGGAAAAGAAAAAGAATGTGGCTGAGAATACTAGCTGCCTACCAAGTACCATTTTCCCCATTTTTAGCTGGACCTATTACTATCCAGTTAAAAGGCTATAGTCCTTAACTTCTCTCGCAGAACTGCCAAGAAACTAAGTTTTGGCCTATGAGGTATAAGTGAAAGTTTGGGGAGGTCTTCTTGGAAATTTCCTTCAAGGAGGGCATGACTTCTATTCCTGGAAGAGGAGTTCTGCCTGGAACTCATATGTGATGGCTGGAGCTCTAGAAGCCATTAGAGAGCATGAGCATCATTATCTAGGCATGGCAGAGTAGAGAGTTGGAAGAAACCTGAGTTCTTGACGACTTTGTGGAGCTGCCATCCTAGTCCTGGACTGCACACTCCTGTACTTCCTTTATGAAAAAGAAAAATAAACTATGCTGTCTAAGCCACTGTTGTGGGGGTGGGTGGGTGAGGGTGGGGATGAGAGTGGTGCGTGGGGAAGATCTGTTATTTGCAGCTGTGTCTAATTTTTACTGATACAGAAAGATTTGGCTTAGATTTATTTCATAAAACCAAGACCGTTTAATGGTAGAGAGTGGCCTTAGAGACCATCCAATCCAGTACAATCCTTTCAAACAGAATCCAATTTATCTCATTTGTTAAAGGCCTACTATGTGAAAGTCAGTAGACTAAGTGCCATAGGGGAGACAAAATGCAGCGAAATGTTGTTTTTCCCTTGAAGGAGCTTTAATTACACAACTGAAAACAATATAAGGCAGACTATGTCAAATATCACAAGAGAGGAACTCACCGTGTGCAGAAACATTGGGAGGATTATAATTGATTGGGGGGCAGGCTGAAGCAGCCTGGACCAGGGAAGGCTTCACAAAGGGTGTTTGAACTGAACATTGAAGAAGGGGAGCATTTCCTAGCAAGGATGGCCAGAGGGTAACACAGTGTAGACAGAGGGAGCCTAGTAAGCTAAGGGAGGCGAAAAGCAGGTCTGTGTGGGGGAACTGTTGGTGGTCCAGGGTGACCAGAGGTAGGGGGAGGTGACGGTGTGGCAGGGGTAAGACTTGGATGAGGGTTTGGAATCTGAGTCTGTAGGGTTTTGAATGCCATGTAAGAAGTTTTTATTTTAGTCTGTAAAATTGGGGAGGCATCAAAGTTTTCTGACTAAAGAAGTGATATATAATCTGTTTTTTTAGGGCGTCTGGGAATACAGAAAATACTGGAGATAAGAGAACAACAGGGAGGTTAATCCAAAGATCTTTTAGAACCTCAATGAGGGCTATGTTGCTGAGTTTGGAGAGGATGGGGGTGATGCAAAAGGCATGGAAGGATCTGGACATGGGAGTTGAAGCTGACTGAATATGGGTGACTGAGAAGCTTATGAAGCTGTCAACTAGATTTTGAATATGTGGAGCTTGAGGTGCCAGAGTGATATTCTCAGAAGTCTAGCCAACTGTGGGAATGTGTAGGCTTGGCGCATGGGACATTCAGACCTTGTTTGGAAGATCATGTGGAAATCTGTAATTATTCAGGCCCTCTCGACTAACAACTCCCTGAGGAAGCTTGTCAGACAAATCTCTCTGAGGATGCTGGAAACAGGCAGCAAGCAGTGAGGGGATGAAGGGGCCACCCATCTAGCCTGTGACATTAGTGGACTCTACCCTAGTGACCAATAGAGGAAGATTAAGTCCACATCTGGAATGAAGCAGAGGGTGGGGTACAGAAGTAAACCTAGAAGGCATTGGTCCCAAGGTGAACACTGAACATGCATGTCAGCAGAGGAGGGAGAAAGTGAAGTGTGGGAAGAAGAGGAAATGGCAGGTAGCTCTCTGGTGAATTCATCATTTCATTTAAGGTTTATGGAAAAGGTAGAGTAGGGAATAGAGGTCAATGACAAAGACCGAGAAACTGCAGCTGGAGCAGCAAGAAGAGAATGAGGAATGCTGTGGATGCCGAGAGATGGAGAGTTCCAAGAAGGAAGATGACTTCTTCATGGAAGCAGTGTGGGGTGTTACAAAGGGTCTGAGCCATTGACCGGGCAGAGCTTGGTGTGGATCCCGGCTCCACTGTTTCATGCCTGAGTGACCTCAGGAAAGTTAGGTGAACTCTGTGAATCTGTTTTTTCACGTGTAAAATCAGGGCACTTAAAAACACTAACTTCTCAGGGCACGGTGAGAATTACAACAATCTTAGTAGGGGACCTGTCTTACAGTAAGTATGTACTCAAGGGATATAAGTAAAACAAACCAATAATAATAATGAAAACCCCCAACAATATATTGTTCTCCACTCCTCCCTTTTTTTTTATTACCCAAGTAATCTTTTTTTTCTTGATGTGTAGAACAAACCACTTTTTTTGATTGCGGAAAATAAACATAACAAAATTTGTCATTTTAGCCATTTTTAAGTGTATAATTCAGTGGCGTTAGTACATTCACAATATTGTGCAACCATTACCACCATCCATTTCCAGAACCTTTTCATCATCTCAAGCAGAAATTCTGTACCCATTAAACAATAACTCCCCCCGGGTAACCACTATTCTACTTTCTGTCTCAGAATTTACCTCTTTTAGGTACCTCATGTAAGTGGAATTATACAATATTGATCTTTTTGTGTCTGGCTTATTTCATATAGTGTAATATTTTCATGGTTCATCCATGTTGTAGCATGTACAAGAATTTCATTCTTTTTTTAAGGCTGAATAAATATATTTCATTGTCTGGATAGACCACAGTTTGATTATCTATTCATCAAATCATGGACATTTGGATTGTTACCACCTTTTGGCTATTGTGAATAATGCTGTATCTGAGTAATCTTATGTTAAAATATCCTTAACCAACCAGCTTTTGACTAAGTTCCCACAGCAACATGGAGAAACTCGAAAATTTTTATACTGTCCCCTCTTCTTTTTTTTTTTTTTTTAAAGATTGGCACCTGAGCTAACAATTGTTGCTGATTTCTTTTTTTTTTGCTTTTTCTCCCCAAATCTCCCTAGTACATAGTTGTATATTTTAGTTGTGGGTCCTTCTAGTTGTGGCATATGGGATGCCACCTCAGCGTGGCCTGACGAGTGGTGCCATGTCCACGTCCAGGATCCAAACCAGGGAAACCCTGGGCCGCCGAAGTGGAGGGCGAGAACTTAACCACTTGGCCATGGGGCCGGCTCCCTGTCCCCTCTTTTTTGTTCTGGGAGTTTTGCATGGAGGTCATATCATTTAAAAAGACCATATTAACAAAAACTATACAGAATTTTTGAATATAAAACTGAGCTGATATCATGACATTAAATTAAGCTTAAAGAAAATATAGATAGAAACATTTTTTCAGGATCTTTTTAACTCTTAATATGTACTGAATTTCCAAAGTTTTATAATTGAGCCTTATCCTTACATAAATCTTTAAAGTTTATAAAATACATTTTTATCCATTGTCCTCGAAGAAAACAAGGTAACTTTTATCCAAATAGACTATGTCGTTGACTTATAAAGTTACAGATAAATTTCTTCTGAAATATAATGAAAAGAAGATTCATAATATATGTAAGTATTCCCTTCGGTGCATTTATTTATCTTTTAACACTCTTAATTTCAAGATGAGACTCAAGGCAGGTTTACTCATAATACAGGGCAATGCCCCTCCTGAAAGTTAGCCATTGAGCTGGCCACAAGGCACATTATTCCAAAACTAGTATTATTCCAGAACCCTGAGCATATTGTACAGCATTTCTAGTCCATTGTGTTCTAGCCACGTGTTCTGTATCACTTCCTCACTAACATAAGCTATTGTTAAAGCTCCCTGGCATTGTTACAGGAGAAGCTGTTCCTTCCCAGAGCAACTGCTGCAGACAAATGGACACAGCAATTACGGAGGCTCCGTCTGCCAGGGAGGGCGAGCTACACTGGAATCTCTGGACTTACAGCTTTTCAGTATTTGGGCTGATGCATGTTGGAGGCTAGAGAAGCATTAATGCGGAAAGTGCTACATAAGTTTTTGCTGCTTTGAACAAATCAATTCAATTTAACCATTTACTGAGCACTTGCTAAGTCTCAGGCACAGCGACAGGGGCCAAGCATGCAATTCTGCTCGTGGAGATATGAAGAGTGCAGAAGGAAAACATCGACACTGTCACGTACGAAGGGATGAGACTCAGGCTCACAGTATATTAGACTTAAAAGAGACCTGAGAGGTCACTGACTCCACTTCTTCCCTTATCAATGAGCAAACGGCATCCTTCACAAAGAGCATATTTAAAACAGGACAGATGGTTTTGGAATAGAGATTTAAGTTGATGTCTTAACGCCAATTCAGGTGTAAGATATTTGAGAAAGAAATTTTGTTTGACAGTAATTTACTAATGTTACTTACACATTAATACGCTCTCAATTACAAGCATTCTACAAGCATACTATTTCACAACCATACAGAAGTTAAGCGAATTAACCAAGATCACACAGCTATTCTATTCCAGTCTGTATTTTCAGATATATAGCATTAGAAATGTCACGAACTTTGTGATTATAAGCTACCCAGATAGCAAAAAGAGTAATGCAATATACTCAGTACCAGACTATGCCAAAAGCCCTTCTTTTTCTGTTTAATACACGACCTTTAGAAGCTATTAACACGATTAACATTACATTGGATGGTAGAATTGTAGCTCTGGTAGAACAGGTTTTCTTTAACAATGCTAATAAGGATGAGTGGGCATCACCTCACTGGCAAAATCCATTCTTACTCATCTAAAGAAAGAATATTCATTTATTCATATAAAAGCTACCAGTTATGCTGTACGTTCCTGAGTCACTCCTCCCTCCAGCCCATCTGGCCTAAACTTAAGAGGTATAGATTCATGGAAAAAGTGCCAACCCACCCTGTTCACAACTGAGACACGAACATGAAGACTCAGAGTGAGTGAAGGACTTCTCTGTGGAGGACATTTATTGATGTTAGTTTTCCCATCCTCCCTTTGGTACCGGCGCCTCACTTTCCTCTTGTGGAGCCATCTCCACTGACTTTGTGGAACTTTCAGGCAGATGCCCAGTTCTCCTCTCACCAAGGTGTTTGCATATGATCCGCCGGCCAAGTGGACACTCTCTCCTAAGTCTTCAAGTCTCAGGCAGACTGATGCAAGGTGTCAACACTTGGAGTTGACACATTCTGGGGTGGCATCCTAAAAGCCTAAATACTACTTCCTATTAAAAGAGCCCCAGATGTGCCCTTATTCCGATGATTTGCCAAGCATGGTTCGCCAGTGTTCTAGAATCTGTGGGCTACCTAAGAGTTTTCCAATAGTTTTTTTTGCTTCGGTTTGCCTGCGTTGATTTCTACTGCTTTGTACCAAAGAACTCATCTTACACACTCTCTGAGGCCAGAAAGGCAGATCTTGAGCTCTGGAGGGTATTATATACATTCTTCTATAATTCGTTCATGTGTTATTAGCAAACATCTACAGGTGGATGTTTGAATGTTCCATCTGTAGTATCTACTGGTGGAGTACAGCCCCAGAAGAATATTATTTAGTTGTGCACTGAGCATACATTGCCTTCCTAATTAGAAGGAGAAAGAACAAACAAATAGCACTGCACGTCTTGGCTACTCACCTTTTAAGATTAGCCAGAACTCCACGTCAGAAAGTACTCATGTACCTAAGGGAAGTCCTACGTGGGTGATGGATGTTTGTGCCCAGGACCCCCGACCCTGTTATGATCCTGAAGTAACATAAATTATTATCAAAGAAAGATTATGTTGTACTTACTTCATTTTAAGGTAATGTGGGGTTTTTTTTGAAAATTTATAATATTTATGTTCAGGATTCTAGTTAGTCCAATAAGATTAACCAGAATATCATATTTGCTCAGAATGCCAGGTAACAGACAAAGTCACCACATACCCTTGGCCAGAGAATGATGCTCTACCCGGGAAGATTCTCCTTCTCTCTGACTTGGTGTGCGGTACCAAGAGGGACACACGTAAACTGGTGAGGCGGGAGGGCAGTCACCAAGTCAGCTGGTTACATCTGCAAAATCAACCCAGGCAACCAATGGGGTGGCAGCGTCCCCACACCCAAGCTGACTATGCAATGAATGCCTGGGTAACTTACTCATCTCACTCTATTCCTGATCCTGCCTATATGTCTATTCGTAAGTCCTAAGCATACCGTCATTTCTAATCACTTCCATCTCTACCCTAGCAGTTCCTTGGCTCTATAACGTGAACCCCTATGACTCACTGAGATGGCCTCCAGATTTGGCCTTCCACTTGGTCTGAAAAGCTCTCTTCCAGTTTTCAAAATGACTCTCTATTGGAAAAATGCTAGCCTCTTTGCTCTCAGTTGAGGGGCCACATCTGTATTCCACACTGGAGGAGCACATCTGTATTCTCTTCTTGCAGCTGGTACTGCCAACAGCCTTTACTCCTCTGAGGAGCCGGTGAAGATTATTCCTGTCTTCCTACTGCTTCATAGACTGGGGTCAGGTGCCAAGAGGTTGCCTGCCCTGAAGGCTTCTTTTCTGAAGGAAAGTAAGTATTGGTGGCAATGACACCTAGAAGCTCTCAAATAGCTGAAGTTTTTGAGAAAAAAATAATTCTGCCTCACCAATATAGTTCTCTCTCTTAGAAAGTGACTGGGACCGAGGTTCTATTGCTTGTTCCCCAGGGCTCAGAAAGGGCAGCCACACCAAGTTAGGCAAGCAGGCACAGCTGAAGCAATGGAAGATTTGCATCCTGCCTGTCAGGTATGTCAATAATCCATCCTGAAATTCAGGAAAGCCTGAAAAACTGTCTAACTTGAAATTTCATTAATAATAGCAATAAAAAAAGGAATAACTCAACAACAACCCTAACGTAATGTTGAATTTCACAGACATTTTACTGAAGAGGAAAACAAACATGTAAATTTGGAAGCCCCTTAAAATGTAGACTTCTGGCTGTTGTTTTTTTAAAAACAAAAATATAAGGATGTCAACTAAATTTGAATTCAATTGAATGGGTCATGCTTTATGTGTCACGCATATTACACATGAAATGTTTTTGAATGCATTTTAGTGAGTGTTAAGGGTGAAATTAGAATGGTTTAAAAATCAGAGGCAATTTCCTGTTAAATTGTCAAAGCTATTTTGTTATAGGAGCTTCTGGGGAATGTTTAAGAAACCATGGTTCTTGTATTCTCTTTTACAAGAAACCCAAAAAGTGGAAAAAATATTCAAAGTCACATTTTCTAGTAAGGAATGGACTCCGTTCTTTTCTTCATAACACAGATGGGCATTCTTGGCATCAGGTTGACAAACCTCTACTACAGAGTTGTGGTGTCTTGAAAGCTGCAAGCAGGAAATCAGCTTGTGTCTTTTTTGTGACCCTCTGGAATGAGGTTTCAAGCTGACTCAACTTACAACATGGTTAGCGTTGCTGTCGGGAGGTAAAACACTTGTGGAGGATGCTAAATTGCTCTCAGAGAGGGTGGTCCACAGGTGTGTTCCCACGGATGTACGCGCATAGAAATGCACCTGAAAATACACACACTCTCTCTTTCTGTCTCTCACAGGCAGACACTCCCACTTCACCTACCCACCCACCTACCCCCATTCGAAGTACAACTGTCTCTTCTTCAGCACAGGTGTATCACGACACTCGGGCATTCTGGTAGGGTAAATGCTAGGTAGCACTTGGGAACCTCTTCTGTGAGGCTGGAAAATTAGTTTCTCTTGGGCAGGCAAATTTGAGGTGAGATTCGTCACACATGGAAATGTGGGGGCTTTATTATTTTGTTCTAGAATGCCTTTTCTACAATTTTTTTATAAACAAAGGATAAGATCCGTCTCTGACATTGAATCAGATTCGTTACGCTTTATAATCCTTGGCTTACAGACATGATGGACTATTATGAGGCTTCAGGAACTGCTGATATCTGCTAGGGCTTTAGAGAGAGGAAAAACTTTGAAAAAAGAAGATATTTTACGCTTCACGTGTCTGACAAGGGTGTGTGGGGCCAATTTACAGCAGGGGCTTAATATATTTTTGATGAAAATTGTTGCAATGTGGCACACAGATTAAAGAGAAAACAGCTATTTTGTAATGACAGCAGTAGATTCTGAAATGAAGCCCAGCTGGTACAAAGATCCTACATGGATTTTAAGGGATGCTACCCTCTTCCCAGTCTTTTCAGTGGCATTTAAATTCCTCCAGGCTGGAGTATCTTATCAGACTTTTCACAGAGTGAGCTCTGTGGTTCCAACCTCTCAAGGAATTGGTCCACTATAGTGGAAAATCTAGTTATATGAATGTGTTCAAGAACAAACCAACCAACATGGATTTGGACAGGCCACGGTTAGCTCACCCTTCCAGAACCTACAGCAAACACCTAATATTAGGTAATGAACCCTAAGCAGAGTAGTTCTATCCTTCTACAGTAGCAATTATAAAAACATTACAATATATATGCTTTAAAATGATTACAAATCAGAAAAGGAAAAATATTCACTAAAGCCAAGCATAATGCCTGGGACATAGCAAGAATGAATGAATGAATGAATGGTGATTACAACAAAGACTCAGTAGTTAGGTTTTCCAGATCTTATTTTATACCTGAGCACTGGACTTGGACACAAAGAGCCTTAGTTAGATTATTTAATTTCCTGTAAACTCAATTTCCTCATCTGTAAAGTGGGGCTGATAAGTCATAGGATAGTTGCAACGCCTGAAAGTGATCATGTCAAAGTGCCTGGCGTGGTGGAGGCGCTCCATATGAGACCACTGAACGAAACCGCAGCCTTCCATTTGTTCTTATAATTGAAGAAAACAATATCTACATCCTATGAAACGTCACAATTTTATAGTTTACTTCAACTAAAGTTAGTATTGTTTTAAAGTAATAAAAACATGCTAGTTATAAACACATACACATGTTGATATGTAACTACTTAGAGTCCAGTTAAGGGGGGGACCCAGCCATCTGAGCAATGAACATGTCAGCAGGTTCATGCTCAGGATGTGGTGTAGGGCACTGGCCTTGGGGTCAGGAGAGTGGGGTGAGAGGCCATAGTTAGGATCACTTATAAGCTAACGACATCAGGTGGCACTGAAGAGACCAATCTAGAAGATGACACTGGACAACTGCCTCAGTTTCTTAAACAAGTCAAGAGCATATAATAAAAAGGAGGTGAGGGGGAATACTGCTCCAGATTAAAAGAGACTTAATCCAAACACCACTTCCTCAATGGAAAAGGGCATTCCCCCATTCTCGGCAGTGAGGGCATCGCTGGCTGGCTGGTGACCACACAGGGAGGCAGAGATCAAATTCAGGCGTAGTTGGAATTTGCTTTAAAAATACTTCAGGGGCCGGCCCCGTGGCCAAGTGGTTAAGTTCGAGTGCTCCACTTCAGCAGCCCAGGGTTTCACTGGTTCGAATCCTGGGCGTGGACATGGCACTGCTCATCAGGCCATGCTGACGCAGCGTCCCACATGCCACAACTAGAAGGACCCACAACTAAAAATACACAACTTTCTAGCGGGGGGCTCTGGGAGAAAAAGGAAAAATAAAATCTTTAAAAAAAATAAATAAAATACTTCAGCAAGAGAAAAAAAAAAAAAAGAATAAATGGAATAAATGTCCTCCTCTGCCCCAAGAAAAGAAACAAAGATGCAACACCCAAACGTAACAGGTGGACTTTGGATCAAGACCAATCATAAAGCCAAACATAAAAAACATTTTTGAGACCATGGTAATATAGATCAAGGAATTACTATTAATTTTGTTAAGTGTGATAATGACACTATGGTTACATAAAAAATATATTTTAGGATTGAATATACATATATACACAATGTAGGGGTGAAGTGACCTGAGGTCTAGGACTTGTTTTAAAATATCTCAGCAAAGGGGCCGGCCCTGTGGCCAAGTGGTTAAAGTCCTGCACATTCCACTTGGGTGGCCCAGGTTCGAGGGTTCAGATCCCAGGTATGGACCTATTCCACTCATCTGCCATGCTATGGAGGCATCTCACCTACAGAGTAGAGGAAGACTGGCACAGATGCTGGCTCAAGGCTAATCTTCCTCAAGCAAAAGAGAGGAAGATTGGCAATGGATGTTAGCTCAGGGTGAATCTTCCTCATGAAAAAAAAAAATGTAGAGAGGGATTGATCAAGGAAGTGTGGCAATATCTTAACAATTGAATTTGGGTAGTATGTATATGGAAGTTCATTATAGTAGTCCCTCAACACTTATTTGGTTAAAGTTTTTCATAAAATAAATTAAAAAAGTCATTTACTCTTTCTGAACTTGGTGCCAAATATTTAAAATGAGCCGTGTGCATTAGGTTGAGTCACATGACATTGCCATTTTTGTAGATCAAAACAATTGAATGTCAACAACTTTAATTGTTTCAACCCAACTCAACCCAAAGATACTCAAAGTGCCTTTATCGCTGATATTCTTTTTTTTTTTTTTTTTGCTTTTTCTCCCCAAATCCCGCCAGTACACAGTTGTATATTTTAGTTGTGGGTCCTTCTAGTTGTGGCATGTGGGACGCTGCCTCAACATGGCCTGATAAGCGGTGCCATGTCTGTGCCCAGGATCTGAACCGGTGTAACCCTGGGCTGCTGAAGCAGAGCGCGCGAACCTAACCACTCCGCCACGGGGCCGACCCCTATCTCTGACGTTCTATTCATAATCCTAGGCAGAGCTAAACTCTGCACATAACTCAATCAGTATCCAAGTTGTTGGACAGTACTCTACAGGGAAGGGCACAAAAAGTTAGACTTGGCTGGCCACTGTCAACACTGCTTCTATTATAACTGTGTAACTGGACAACTGTATGATTCCATTTGCTAGTATTGAAAGGCGATGGGCCCAACTAGACGTGGGACAAAGCTTTAGAATTTTCCTTAGTTCTGCCCCATGGAAAGTACTTATCCATCTCTAGGAGCCTCTGCTTTGATCTTAAAAATGGGGATAACAACGCTACTTTTCTCACAAATTTGTTCAAGCTATAACGAATTTTAAAAAGGTCAGTTTTAAAATTTTCCTTTGAACCTGTCTGAAATATAAAAGGCAGGGTGTGAAATATATGTAAAAAAACCCCCAAAATTTCCTTCCCCTTTGTAGCCCACATCTTACTTATTGTAAAGCACAATGGGAAGATAAAGTCAACACTGAGGCCATAGCTGTTACGTGCCTTAGCTTTTTACGGTCAGAGCCCAGCAATCACTGATCACAGCGCGCTTTCCTGATGTTATTTACCTCTGGGAATCTCCATAAGACAAGTATCACATGGTTTACAGTCTAGGAGGTAGGACAGATCAGGGCCAATCCCACAAAACAACTGCTCCTTCAAGTGTAGAAAGTAGAAGCCCTCAGACACTGACATTCTGCCAGTTTTCTAAATTTAGTCTGGGCCTCACCTCCAAAATTAAAGAAAACAACAAAAGTACTTTTGGTATTGTACTTTAAAATAGGGAAAGTTATCCAATTTTACAAGGATGCATAAGCATTTCTTTTTAAATCTTGATCCTCTACCAGGCCCATTTGTGACCTCCACCCATTAAATTTTGTAATTTTAAATATCTAATAAGTTTATCTATTTATCTGAACTGGGCAGATTAAACGCAGCTGAATCTCTTGATCTGTAAGTAATTATTTTAGGCGGTTAAAGCAGCCTAAACTTACGGGTAAGGTTTTGAGTTTCTTTCCTGCGCTTTCTTTTCTGCTCCACGGTGAGTAAGAGAATTCCAGCCCCAGCCAGCCTTACTGTAACCTCTGCTCTCCTAGTTTCAAAGACTGGGCAAGGACTCTCAAGAGCATGACCTTTATTGTTTGCAGGTGAGTAGGGCCATTTTTGTGTGTGAAGTGCTGCACACAATTAAATGACCAACTTCTTCTAAAGCGAATCACTTCCATGAGTTATAACCATTTCTATTTGTTTGGGATCAACAGTGCTCCAAGAGAGTCTTGCAAGGAAAAAAATCCTGACGCTATCTATCAACCTAATGCTACAAATTGTCTAATGATAAAGGCAGCTATTCTATTTTCAAGGTTGAAGCAACTGAGCTCAGAAAATAACTAGACAATGTTCATACACAAGATGTACGTGTGTGTGTGTGTGTGTGTGTGTGTGTGTGTGTGTATTAAGGAAAAATAGATGGTTAATTTAAACCCTGGGCAGTGGGAAGGAAACTCAAAAATCCAAGGAAAGCACTTAATTAAACTCTTTCTGTCCTCATAAGACAATATATTATCAGGTTCATGTGCAGAACACTAGAAATGAAGCTTATAAACTAGAAGCAGGATGACACCGGGGCAGGGGAGGGGAAGGATGACAGGCATAGCTACATCAAGCACAGCTACAGTTGATTTCAACTGTGGTACTTTACAATTATTTTTCCAGAGGGAGGGCTCCTGGTAAGCTCCAAGACTCATATTTAAACAGAAGCAAATACATTTTAATATTTACCTTCTCAAGTTTCAGAAGTAAGGGAAACAGGAGAAAAAGAGGAATATGAGACTAAATATTTACAATATCAAGAAAAAAGTGTAAATCATTGTATAAAACATAACTGATTGTATTCTTCCATCATACTACGGAATATATAAGTATATTATCATATCATTAAATCTACGACAAACATTATTTATATTTCAGAAAAGAGTAGCCAGGCTATTTTTTTCAGACCTCAATAGCCCACGCTTCTTTTTTTTAATGTTACCTGCACCACCCAAAGTGAATATTCTTAAATGTTTCCTGGTGAAGGTTGATAAGTGCAATGATTTAGTGGTAGTTAGAACTGGAAGCAGGCCATTTCTATGTCTAAATTTACTTAATGATTACCTGTCCCATCTTCCTTGAGAAGGCAGGCAGAGTCACACAGAAGCCTATGTGTGTGGTCTCAGCAAAGGCAAATTTATAAAGATGTTGCCTTTCCAAGAGATAAACTCCTATGTGTGAGGCTGTCACGAATACTTGTGTACTTCGGATTTGATTTGATGATGAGAATAAATAAAGATGAAAAACAGAGTGAAATACATAACTCACTGAAAATGATAAAGTTTCTCTTTTAAAAGTTTTATGGATCAGAGGGAGATTTAAAAAGAGAAGAAAAGAAAGAGGGCTGCACCTCTTCAGTTGCCAGTTGGACCGTCGCAACAAAGGAGGCCTCCTTCACTGGAATACTGCACACACTCGACAAAACAGAAAGAATCAGAAAGGCCTCTGATTTGTTTTCATTTGAAAACTCAAAGTCAGCTTTAAATTTTGAAAGGAATGGAAGATAATGACTCAAAATATGGCAGACCAGTTTTACAAACAGCCATTTGCCCAAAATGAATAATGATTTTGGATGATGAGTTGTAAACAACACTGATTTCATTTATTTCGCAACCAGTAATCCTGTTGAGGAGACACAGGGCTGGCAAATTATTTGAGTTATCTGCAATGTTTTGGGCCCTTATTTGGAAAATTGGAGGAAATTCTGGCAGAGAGAAAAATAAAATCACATTTTGATGCTTGTAAAGAGCGGCTTGCAGGTGGGGAGATTTTTTAGGGATCTGGTCTGGTGCTTGCTGGGCTTCAGATGTGCCTGGGCTTGACTGGCAGCTCAAGTCGGAATCTGCTTAGTTCTTAGAAATCACCAGGCTTCTCAGGGTCCCTAGGAGCCCACTACTGGATGGGCCAGTTTCAATGGCAAAGACCACCTTTAGCACAGGGCGATGACCATCACCAGACCTCTTCCTGAGACGGCATTGAGTGCTTTCCCAAGGAGAGGCACGGTTCCCAAGGGAAGTTGCCAGATAAAATATAGGACACTCAGTTAAATTTGAATTTCAGATAAACAATTTATACTAACACACTTACACACATACCAAAAATTTTTTGTCGTTTATCTGAAATTCAAATTTAACTTGGGCTTCCTGTTTTTGTTTGTTTGTTTTCCATATCTGGAAACCATACTTCCAAGATGATCATTTACCACAGGGCAAGGTTCAGCTGCAGTAGGCTGAGAGTGATAAAGCCCTGGGGCAGGAGGACAAAGAAGGGGAGCCTAAACCGTGAGCTCAGAAACAGTGGACTATTTTCCATCAAAAGGAAGGCCATCACAGCTATGTGCTGGTGAACACGGCAAAACTGAGGACAAATTTTTAGACTTGGGTCAGCAACCAAGGGAGGCCCGAATGTAAGGGAGCAGGAAAAGGGTGTGTGTACACATGTGGACACACACGTCTGTTCATGTCTGCATCTTTAGAAATTCCAGGCAGTGATGATGCTTAGTATCAGGAGCAGAGCAAATAACTCAAGCGGGAAAGTTGTTCAATGAGAAAAGATGTGAAATAGGAGTCCAGTCTTATAAAAAGTTAATTCCCAAGTATAGGGCAGGCTGCAGCAGGTCTAGTCTCCCCAGATGCCCAAGTGACCTGGGCAGAAGGGGGCCAGATGGACTGACAGACTGCCCCCTTCAGGATTAGGCTGGGTGTGTGCTTCAGGATACTGTGGTCTGGGTACTTCTAAGCACCAAGGTTTTCTTTTGCTGTAGCGTTTCAATCCTAGGGCTCAGATTAGCAACAAACTACTTAGAAATCTCAATTACTGGTCGGCCCAAACTGGGATGCAGTTTGTCCCAGATGGGGTAGGTAGAGGGCAGGATGGATAGTGTGAAGATGTCCTGTAACTGGGGAACATTTGGAATGAGCCTGTTGGTTCTTAAGCTGACTAGCACCTCCTACTGGAAGATAATATACA
Organism: Equus quagga; assembly: GCF_021613505.1. Lineage (NCBI taxonomy): Eukaryota > Metazoa > Chordata > Mammalia > Perissodactyla > Equidae > Equus > Equus quagga. Next base: position 29,263,373 of record NC_060269.1, read on the forward strand.
TCTTCTAATGTGCATCTCTGCCCAGCATCCCTGGCTACAGCTGGGTAAGTGTCTGTCACTGTGTTCCGTTCTCTCTCTCCTTAGTTCCCTCTCTCTCCTGTCCAGGGGTTGCTGTTGGGTTTGTTCACTGTTTGTTTTCCCATGAACAACTCACTTCTTTTTGCTTTTTGCTATGCCTGACTTCCTCTCATTATCTTAGCAGTGGCTCACTGTTTTTCCTTTTGTTCATTCTCTGAATACGTCTCTGTTTCCCTCTACTCAAATATATTGGAATAATACAAATTGTAAAAGAAAAGAACAATCATTACATTCTTTTAAAAAAATCAAATTGAGTATAATTGTTTGTTATAGGACAAGAGCCTTCCAGGTGAGAGACAGATGGATGTGGGAGGAGTGGGGTCAAGTCCCGGCTATGCTGATGGTTAAGTGTGGGGCTCCAGCCAGTCAATCTCCATTCCCTCACTTTAAAAATGAGCATAATCATTCCTTCTTAACAGGACCGTTGAGAGGATTAAATAAATTGTATATTTATACATTAAATATAATGTTGTAAAGTGATTTTGAAAACTGAATAGCATTTTTCAAATGCAAGGTATTATTACCTAAATGACAAAAATGTCTTGTGCCTCATTGTACTCTATAGCAAACAGTGCTAAGTGAACACCTATTATGATGCTTAGAAACTATAGAACTGCTCCTCTTCATAAATGTTCCCTTCTCAAATACCCAGCTTTGTGGCTCTCCCGAGATGCTTAATAGTAGGAACTGGTGAACTCTCCATGAAGTTTTTGGACCAATTCAAAATGCAAGTGGTGCCAGATATAAGTTTTTAAGAAATTTCTTTTTTAAACTATAGTTTACCATAATCCTTCAAATGTTACAGGCTTGCCATTTTTTGGAAAAAATAAAGATTTTATATAGCAAAACAGAAAGAGAACCCTTACGAAGTTCTAAGAGTTACAGGTCCTTTTTCTAGGCACGTCATCATAAAGAGAATTTTTGTCAGCAGGTGTTTGGACATGTGTAAGTCAGTGAACACGTTTGCTATCAAAGCAGTGGAAAGGGCGAATCAACGTGAGGCTGGCTCTTGTGGAGGCTGAGATGCGTGGTGGTGGCAGCTGAAAGTTACTAATGCTAACACACCTTCACCGTGCTTCCCTTACCACAATTCCCCCAGGGCCATGATGAAAATAATAGCTAACACTCGCAAGCACTCTCCAGTTTATAAAGTACCTAGGTATGTACATACACACATACATCATCCATTGTATCCTCTTTACAACTCTGTGAGATACCTCCTATTCCTGCAACTCAATTTCCTAGAAGAGGAGACTGAGGCCAGAGTTGAACACCTTGCCCAGGGTCACATGAGTAGTGAGTCCAGAGCCAAATCTCAATTTGATGCCTTGGCTCCAAATTCCACACTAGTTCTGTCACCTGCCACACCCAGTTCACATGATGTGTGCAAGTATACGGTAGAACTTGCCTATGTAGTGTGCAGAAAGGTGTCACAGAAAAAGCTGGGAAAAGGAGACCCAACTTCCTGCCTTGACTCTGCCCCCGAACAGCTGTGTGCCCAAGGGTATGTGTCCTCAGCAACTTGGGCCTTTGCTTTCTCAACTGACAAATGAGAGGCTTAGAGCAGCCCAGTCATTCTCAACTGTTTGTAGGGTCTTAGACAGTTGGCAAGTACATGAAATTCAGCTACAGACTTTCGCCTCAGAAAAACGCACACATGAAGATACACGCACACACACACACAAATATGATCTCACTAACAATCTTAGAGCATTCTTGGATCCCAGTAAGACCAGATGGCTTGGGCGAGTTGATTTTTAACGTCTGTTTACGCTCTAAAATTCTGTAATCCTCTTTCTACAAACATATTAATTTATATCTGCATATAGTCTCACGCAGATATGTAAGTTTAAGTAGTACCACACTAAAATGTTCAGTTTGTATTGGAAAAATGTATGTTTTTGGAAATCAAGATAAAAGTTTTACTGAGCTAGGGGCCGGCCCAGTGGTGCAGCAGTTAAGTTCGCATGTTCACTTCTAGGCGACCTGGGGTTCGCCGGTTTGGATCCTGGGTGTGGACATGGAACTGCTTGGCACACCATGCTGTGGTAGGCGTCCCACATACAAAGTACAGGAAGATGGGCACAAATGTTAGCTCAGGGCCAGTCTTCCTCAGAAAAAAGAGGAGGATTGGCAGTAGTTAGCTCAGGGCTAATCTTCCTCAAAAAAAAAAAAAAGTTTTACTGAGCTAAAGCCTGATCTTGACTTAGGAGAGAAGTGTGACTTCAGATGTAGGGAATAATGTGTCTAGAACATTGCCATTTAGTAATGACAAATGGCAATTTGTTTAAAAATGAATTTACTAGAGTCATGCAGTTCATATATTCTTCACTACTCACTGACTACGAGTGGTGTACTACCAGGGAAAGCCAGTGACGGTGATACAAGAATAGCAGTTGGACATTTCTCATCTGAGAAATAATACCTTAAAGTGGGTTAATTTAATCCAATTAGTTTTCAGATGGAAATTATTTAATTACTAATGACTTCTAGCTTGTCAGGTTCTGTTGGTTTTTTTCCTGTTCTAACCCCAATTTAGCTAATCAGGACCCTCCTTTTAAAAATGCCACTTTGCAATGATTTCAGAAACAGAAATAATTAAACACTCGAGTTACCCAGGAATAACCTTAATAAGAAATGAATAGGAACTATATGAAGAAAATTAGAGAATCATAGAAGAAGACCTGAATGAATGGAGATAAATTTCATTTTTCGGAACGGAAAGACTGTATATTGTAAAGAAGTCAGTTCTTCCCAAATTATCCTATAGATTTAATGCCATTCAGATCAACATTCCAGAGGGATTAATGTATAAATTTAACGAAATATTTTAATAGTTATTCTGGAAAAATAAACTGAGAGGAAGAGCTAAGCAGTTAAAGACAAGCAATGTGAGACATTAAAACCTACTATAAAGCCAGAATAACTGAGAATTGTGTTATTGGTGTAAAAATTGGTGGATCAGTGGAAGAGAAATGATAGTCCAAAAACAGATCTTAAGAATTCATTAAATGTTAAAAATATGGGGAAAGGAAGGATTGTTAAATAGACAGACAAAATCTGGGAGAAAAATTTAAAGGTAGAGCTGTACCTCACAACTATCCCAAAATACATTTTCTGAAAAGCATATAATTAATTGTAAAAAATAAACACCAAAAAAAGTTTAAAAAGTCAAAATTTAATGATTTTGGCAGAAAGTCTTTCTAAGTATAAAATAACTAGAAGTTACAAAAAAGGAGGTTAACAGTTCATTACATAAAAATTTTAAAACTGCACATTAAAAAAACTTAAAAATTAAGAGGCAGATTAAAAACCAAAATAAAAAAAATTTTAATACCTAAGTTTTTAAAAAAGGAGAAATATCTTATTCTAAAAATGGGGAACAGGCACAAATAGAAGACAATTTATGAATGAAAAATTCAATTTAGCCAATAATTCTTAACAAAGATGTTCAATCTCACTCATGATCATACAAATGCAAATTAAAACATCAAGATATATTTTTTACTTTTATATCAGAAAAAAAAATTTTTTAAGTCATAATTCTTAAAGCTGGAAAGGGTATGGAGAGGAATTTTACTCAGATGGCTGGTATAAATTGAGATCATTCTGAAAACCAATTATACAACACATGTCAAGATCCTAAATAGTTGTTAATAACTTCCAGCCCAGCAATTTCTCTTCTAGGAATCTATACTATAAAACTAATCAGAAATTCCACTGAAGATTTGTTTATAAGGATGTTCATAAACAAAAAAAGGTAAACAACTAAAATGTTCAACAATAGGGCATAAATTAAATTTTAAATAATTTATGGTACAGTCATACCAGAGGAAATTATGCAGGCATTAAAAATCATGTTTTATAAAGAATGTTTAATGACAAAGAAAAAAATTTCAATAAAATGATAAGTGAAAAAAGTAAGATACAAAGCCAAATGCTGCATGATTTAATACTGTATAAATCAAAGCTTTCTATTAGTCTTATGTGCATAGAATTGACCGGAATGAATCGCTTCATATGACATTGGAGAGATCATTTTGGATGGTATGATTATGCATGAATTAAAAAATATCATGCGTATATTTTTTAAAAATTTCTAAAGCAAAAATTGTTAGCATTAAAATATAATGTAAAAAGTAATTTGCTAAATTCACCACAATAATTTAGAGAGACAATATTTACTCAATGGCAAATGAGGCTAGATGTCTCATCACCTGGCTTCCATTCCTGTTTCCACCACTTATTTGCTCTATGACCCTAAACAAGTCACTTATCTCTCTCCAAGTTTGGTTTCTTCAGCTTAAAAACAGTGACCGGTAAGACCCGCCATATGGAAAGCTGCTTTGCAAATTGTAAACTATCATACAAATATAAGCTATTATTATTAGTTGTGTGTGTGTGTGACTGAATTTAGAATTCCAACCTAAATGGATCTAGGAGTTTAGGCAAAAATTTACTAACCATATCTGAGAAGCCTTGATCCTGAATGTCGTTGTTTCGTCATACATAGGAGCCATCTTTGGTCCAGTGTACAAACATTTGCTGATTTATAAAACCTGGCTTGGTAGCCAAGAGGAATGATTAATTACTTCTAGGGTCATGGGTGGAGTAGATAAGAGAAAGATCCACCCCAGGATGGGCTGAGCTCAGACTCTACAGCATTCCTCAAATAAGCACACATGCCTCCTAAAATACACGCACCTTCACGGCAGAAGTGACTTGTGGTGGAACACAGCTAGTTGTATGCCTGGGGTAGACTAAGCGGAACACACTTCTTCGGCAACACTTTGCTCTCCTTTTGAAGTTAGATAGATGGTGTCAAAAAATTGGGAAATAAATAAAGAAGGTTGATTTTATTATTAGCTTAACAAAGGTAAAATGGGCTCTAGGCATATGGGTACAAAGCGCACAAGTGATGCACTCCAAGTTTGATATTTTTTCTTATCAAACAAAACAAATGATCATGAATTTTAGCTTAGCGGGTGGTTCACAGGTAGGGCTAGTCAAACAGTCATGGGGAAATGTACGCCCTTCTACTCATGTCTAGCTCCTCCTTTCCTCACTTTCTCTTCTCTATCCATGGGCACAGTGTTGAGGACAGTTAACACTTACAGTGTGTGGAGAGGGACAAGGCGTTCATTGGTCACAGAAGCTCTGCACTTCTCCTAGCTTTTCGAGCTGTGTTCATAACACAACACTGAACTCTACTGTTTCATCATTCATTCATCCATCTACCCATTCATGTATTCATTCATCCATCTGTTCATTCTTCAAACAGCTGTGGAGCGCCCCTCCCCATCTCTGGTGGCTTCGATATTTTCAATGAACATACATCAGGGTACCAGTGAAGGGTGTATATCACCGGCCTGTGGCCAACCGCTACAGGCACCATACCACTTCTAAGCCCTGTGATTTGATTATCACCATCTTTATTGGCCACAGAGGGGAAGGGATATTATAGCTTTGTGGCTTTTGAGAGTTCGGTCCTTAGTGGACTGCCAAGCCTCAGCAGCAGCTCCCAGATCCCAGTGTGGGGGATTTTTATGACCACATCTCAGTTCTCACCAGAAAAGGCAAAAAGGAGGAAACAGGTGACACATCATAGAATACGTGGCAATGGAGAAGCCTAACAAAGCCAGATCATAACCATCCCCCTCTTACCTTTGTGTTCTCCCCCTCCCACGCTTCCTGTCACTCCTCCCAGAGCCCCTCCCAAACCGTACTCCAGAAGAATTTAAATTGGCTCAAGCTCAAAAAGAAGGAAACATAAAACTGACTATTTATTATATTCTGTGCCATGCTCTTTTTTTAAAATATGGCTCGCTGAGCCCATCCCAGTGTGAGCAACTCCTCTCAGAGAGCCGTGAGGAAAGGGGGCGGGCATGTGGGTACATGTGCACATGTGTGGGATGAGCTAGAGGCGACGGCACAGTGTGCATGTGAGTGTGTGTGTGTGAGAGAGAGAGAGAGAGAGAGAGGATGAGAACGTTGGTGTGTGATTCCCCTGCTTTCTAACTGCGCAGTCTGAGAGGCACTCCTCTCTCAGAGCAATTACTACAAATGATTTATGTGGCCAGTCAAGAGGGCCTGCCAGGGTTCTTATTTCATCTCCAGAAAAAGGAACTCTGCTGGAATGTTATCAGGGAGCTTGGGATTAAACTGACAGCTGCCTTTTGTTTTCCCCGTGAAAGAGCTTCTCCTTTGGACTGTGGCATTTGGTTTCTACACAGACAGCCAGAACTCAATGTAGGCAAAGACCGGCTAGCAAAGGGCCACAAGGGAAGAGAAGCATTTTTAAACAGGAGAGGTTTCTTTCTTTCCCTTCTGTATTTATCTTGAGAGGATGTGTTCAAAGCTGCTGAGTGAGTTAGGAGGCAGCTGGCTCATGCGGGACTGGAACACTGTTTCTTTTTTCACTGTACAGAAACAACCACAGCACCAAACCTCCCCGTCTTACCAGCGCTCATTTAGCTGGAGAGACGAAAACAAAGATCCCTTCCAACTGAGGTTGTTAAAATGTGACCCTGGGTCCCTGTCCTCTGCTAGACTGTGCACTGCACATGTTCGGTCACAGGGCATGGAGTGTGAAACAATGCAGGACGCAAAGCACTCCATCGTATGTACAGGCAGGAAAATTCCATGGACATAAAAACGCAGAAACCATATGTGTTCTCACCCTCTGACACCCAAACTCTAATAGACCGTTGCAGTTTTCATAAATCCTCAGTTGTAGGCTTGGCTGGCCACAACCCTCCCCTCCCATTAGCCTCCTCACCTCCTCGACCCAACCTGGTTTATAAGGTCTTCACACAGCTTGCTATGTGAAGGGAGCAAAGGGGCAGTCAGTCACTGGGGCTGATTAAAGAAACACACACACACAGACATACACACACACACTGATAGTCCAATGACTGCATAATAAAGCTTTGTAGATAAGTAACAGTAAATACAAATTAAGGATTCTCTCAAGAGATCAAGGGAAGAGTGTGGTAAAAAGAGGTTGGTGGGTGGGACAGCTATAAAGGAAAGGGATATAAAGGAAGATTAAGGATTATAATAAAAGACATGGATCTAAAATCATCTTTCTAGTCTTATATTCGCTGTCTTATATTCAGACATTCTAGGCTAAAAATACATTTTTTGACTTGTGATTCCCAAATTTCATTTTTACTAATGCTCTGTCAACAGGTACTGTGTAATGCTCAAAAGAAACAATTTTTATCAAGTAATGTATGTCTGTATAGGTCTTCACAGCATATGCTGACAGTGTGGTGTGTTCAGAAATCAGACTAATATTAAGGATCACAGAGCAGGAAACTAATGTTTATGGAGGGCATATTATATACCTGGTATGGTGCTATGTGTCTTACAGACATTTTCTCCTTTATTTCCCATTGCAACTCTATGAGGTAGATAATTTTATTCTCAATTTACAGATAAGGTTATAGGTGCTAAGTGAGATTAAATAACTTGCTCAAGGATGTACACCTAGTGAGGCACAAACACTGTTAGCTGCCCAGCTAATATCCCTTTTCATTTCTTCATTAGAATCCTGATTGTAATTGAGGAAAGACTGCCTAGCCTCCCTTGCAGCTAGGGGTGGTCATGTGACACAGTTCTGGCCAATGAGATGCATGTAAAGTATGTTGGGAATTTTTGATTGGCCCCTTCCCCTTCCCCTTGTCCCTTTCTTCTTTTTTCTTGGGCTGGGAGTGCAGATGTCAGGCTGCTGGTGCAGATGCCATCTCATGACATTGAGATAACAAGTATGAGGATAAAAGCCACAGACTGGGGTAGAAAGATAGAAGGAGGTGGCAAATATCTGACAACATGGATCAGTTGCATTTCCTCTCACCTGCCTATGTCTGGCTTCTTATTACATGAGGAAAGTGAAACACCTTTTTAATTAATCTAGTGCTTCTTGCATATAGACAAACGTGATCTGAACTGACACCCTACTAAGGGGCAGAGCTAGAATTGGAACCTAAATCTAATCTACCTAACGACCTCAGTCATACTATGATATACTATTATACTATGATAAACTATGTTTTCAGAGTGCCAACAGTCTAGAAAAGCCTTGAACAAGGGGCTGAGTATGGTGTGATTTCTCCAGCTCATACTGAGACTCATAGCTTGGGGAGCTCTAGTTCCTTAGGCTGTTCTGGAGTTTGGGCCTGGATCTCAGTCCAGATTCCAGGGAACTGGTTGGCTCTGATCTTCTGTGAATTTCAGACTACTTACTGGTAAACCAGGGAAACCTGACTTATGTTACCAGGGATAGCTCTAGAGCACACTGCATTTCTTAAAGGTTTTCTGATACAGACCCACATCACTATGGCAGCCCCAAGTGGAAATAGTCCAGGATGAGGGACTTGCCAAGTAACCCAGACAGTTTTATTTTGATGCATAAAGAAACAGGTATCCCTTAGAAACAAAGGGTCAGTTCATAAATTGCAGTTAAGCATGGCAGATTGAATAACATGTTTATCTCCACTCTGTTTCTACCTTATCTCCCCACACTCCACAAAAATGACAAAAAAGAGATGTTTTTTTTTTTAAAAAACATAAAACTCTACATTGAGAGGATAGGAAAGGAGCCAAAAGCAGATATGAGATGTCAACATAATTTTGGAAACGGGAAAGCAGAGTGGTAACTAATTTAGCAGAGCAAAAAAAGCTGAAATCTAAACTTTCAATAGGGAAAATCCAAGGAGAAGCAAATGAATGTATATTAAGAACCTTAAAAAGCTCAGGAATTGAAGGCACTAGCTACCTATGATGATGGGGGTATAGATAGGGTTAAAAAACAGGAGGGTTGTTGAAAGTCTGTATAAGAAGCACTAGACTCTGAGACCCTTCTCATTCTGTGTATGGCCATCCAACTATTCTTCCTACATCCTGAAAGGGCTGGTGCTTTCCTCTTTGAAGCAGTGGAAGCACAGGGAAACAAAGCACAGTTGAAGGTGGGGTTACTAGACTGGAAACAGAGGAATTAAGCGGAAATCTACAAGTCAATGGTGAGATAATCTTACCCCACTCCAAATACTTCCCCTACTGGGCTTCAAGAACACTGGCAGCCAGTCTTATATCTCCTAGACAGAAGACCAGCAGACTCCTTGATACAGAAATTAACCAGCCTATGAGAAATGACTAATAGATCCTGGACGTCCTATGGCTGTGTTCCAGGCCAATCACTATCACTTCAAAGTCCTCACATAAACATGGAGCTCTCCATTAGACTTTTAATATCTTCCTCTAAACAATGAATGGATAGGCAAGGATCACCACACATTTGAGGAAAGCCTCTGACACAAAAGGTAGAGTTGAAATAAACCAATGGAAAAAGAGAAAACAGAGAAAATAAAGGCAACAGGAGAACACTTAAAAAAAATCATTAATATATTCCCAGAAAGAAAATTTATTGAACCTATGGATGAAGAACAAAATGGTATAAAAATCAACATTTAGGAAATTAAAACAAAACTTTTATAAATTAAAAATATGGTAGCAGAAATAATATTAAACTAAAGGGTGGGAAGTTAAGGTTAAAGAAATCTTTCAAAAAGTAGAACAAAAGTTAAAGAGATGGAAAATAGAAGAGAAAAAGATAAGAGAATAGGGTATTAGTACAGAAGGTACAACATACAAATAATAGGAGTTCTAGAAAGAGAGAATAGAGAAAACAGAGCAGAGGAAATTATCAATAAATCATACAAGAAAATTTCCCAGAACTGAAGGATGTGAGTTCCCATATTGAAAAGGCCTAGAAAATTCCCTGAAAAAGAATGCAAAAAAGGGCCACATAAGGGTGCATCACTGTGAAATTTCAGAAAGCCAGGAATCAAAAAAAAAGAAGATCCTATAAGTTTCCAAAGAGTAGGAATTAGAACGGCAATGGACTTTTTGAGAGCGACCCTGGAAGCCAGAAGGAAATGCATGAAGTTCTTCAAAATTCCTCCTCAGAGTGATTTACAGCCTAGAATCCTATGGCTGGTCAGACGTGAGAGAAGAATAAAGCTAGTTTCATACAGGCAAGGCCTCAAAAATGCAACTCTCATGTACTCTTTCTTAGGCAGTTATCAGAGGGTACATTCCACTAAAATGAGGACTAAACCAAGCTAGAGAAGACTTGGGATCCATGAACAGGGGACCCAACATAGGCGCAAGGTGAGCGAAGGACTGAGATGTCAGCTCTGCATCAGTCTTAGCGCCAATCCAGGTGGGAGCAGAAGGATGCAGAACTCCAGGAGGAAAAAGTCCATGAAGAAATGGATTGATTACCTGGTGTTTGCAAATGTATTGAGAGATTTCCAATGCTGATGAAGATTCTGTGAATGACTGACTAAGGACAGGAACACAAAAAACTAAGCAAGCAAACAAAGCAATATGGCCAATAAGTGCAGGAAAAGCAAAAGATATATGAGAGAGAAATGTAATCAAAGTCCACCACTTGGTTCAGCCGTGAACAACATTTATGCAGCCATAGTACACACACACACACACACACTACCCATTTCACCAAAAGTTGTGCTATAACAATAATTGAGAAGATGGAGGAAGACAAAGCATGTTTGAGAGGTGGAAGGAGTAAGTGAGTTAAATCCATATTTTCCACGGTAAAGAGTCAACAGGTAATATCTAAAACATGATAATCAAGAGAGAACTGTAGGAACATGTTATTTAAAAATATGAAGGTTCATACCAGAAGAAACTGCTAAATATTTTAAAGCTTTGGGGAACAAAAATCAGGAAGAGAAGGGGGTGGGCAAAATTGCTGTTTTTCATCACATAAGCTTTACAGAATTATGTGACCTCTCAAATCATGAAACCATGTTACTTGGATAAAGATAATGATTGAAAAACAAAAGAGCCTACTAGTTATCACTGGACACCTCAACAGGATGAAAGAGACTGAGTGTTTCTAATCCTCTCAGGTTTGGAAGCCACCCTGCCAGTGCTTCCTGTCACAGGGGAACATTTCAATGTTGGTAGCACTGCTCCCCACGCACCTGTGCCTAAGCTTCTCTGCGTCCTGATTTGTGGCTGTTGTGTAGATATGACCAAATTGCAATGAATTAGGGTTCAGATAATTTTTGGTATAGCTTTGACAGCTGAAAGGTGGGTGGTGCAACTCCCCTAGATTTTGCACGCCATAGCGATAACATAGTTTCTGGGGGCTCACAGAGTTGCTGGGAGTTTTCTGAGGACCTTCTGGATCCCGCCTGCATCTGCGTTCTATGAGCCTCCATTGGACTATTGCCAAACTAGCCCAGCAACTGGCCTCCTTCCCCACATCCAGTAAAGGGGTAGGGCTGAGTGAGGGAGAGACCTGGGTGATGGAAGACAAAGGGAAAACTTTGCTACAGAGTTTCATATGTGATTTCCATGGCTGTATTGTAGAAATGAAATAGTATCATTAGGCTTTAGAGTCTAATGAGGCAGCATTAGATAAGCCAAGGAAAAGTCAGTGTATGCAAAATATAATTATTTGGAGGAGAAGAAGCAAGTGCACTTGGATTTAGACCACATGAGAGCCAAAAACTAATTTTGATGAAATGAGACTAAAATTCTGCCTATGTGAAAGGCAGCGTGGAAAGCTAGAAAGCTCTACTTATGAATCAAAGACAATAGTCTGTTCTGTAACTTAGTGTCCACTTAAATGTCCATAAAATGGATAGCCTTTAAATTTTGAAATAAAGGAAGGTAAAATCCTGAGGTGTACTGTGCTTACTAAAAGTAAACTCTTTTGAAGACTGAGTCATTTCTCTTACAAGTAAATAGGGCCTGTTGAATAATAATAGCCAACATTTATTGACAACTTCTTATGTGCTAGGTGCTGTTTTATGCACTTTATAAATATTAGCTTATTTAATCTTCAAAACAATTCTATGAGACATATACTAGGATGTATGAATGAGAGGTGAAAGTCTCCGTTTTATAGATGGGAAAATTAAGACACAAAGAAATTAAGTAACTAGCCCAAGATTACAGGCAATAAGCAGCAGAGTGCAATTCAAAGCTAGACGCCAAAAATCCAGGCTCTTAACTTATATTTATGTCTACAAATTATAACATCAATTTAATTATCAGCATGCAGAGGCCCAGGCTGGAAAAGATATTTTGCATTAATGGTGCAATTCTTACAGGTAATGGTACTATATTCTGTTTGGTATATGCTTTACAAGGATTCTAGTTCAGGCTTCCAGAATTCAACTGAGATAAAGTTAAAAGTTTCGGTTCAAACTGAAGTTTTCTCTGAAGATGAGTTTCAGAAATCAGATCAGGGCTCTCTCCCTTGCTTACAATTCCTCTTAGACCTCAGGAGAGAAACAGCAGCTTGAGCAGGAACACAGCAACAATAAGGATGACGATGAGCATAATAAATAATACTTATAACGTTTGAACCCTTGTGCCACAAGGAAAAAAAAAGAAAACTCATTGGATTGAATGGTAGAAATATCACATCTGTGCATATATTCTCTTCAGTCCCAATATAATTCTTTTAAGACTGCCAAGCTCGGAGATCTAGAAATGGTGAGTCAGTCAGGAGTGGGGAAAGGGTGGGGGAGCAAAGATAAAAATAGAGATGTTGATTGCATTGTTACTAATTCAGTTTAGCTCAAATGGCCCCAGCCTGGTGAGTCAACAGCAGTGACAAGACGACACAAAAAAGAAAGAAGCACGATGCTCTGTGGGCCTGAGCAGACGGCCACATCAGTAACTTCATGCCAAAAGGAGACCAACAGCATTGAGGCTGTGGTGTGAGTTCAAAAACAAACAAGTAGAGAGTGCCGAGGGATAAAATGGGCTCAAATCGATGAGGGGGCAGTGTCGCTGACCCTCTGGTAGAAAGCTGCCTTTTGTAAGAATCCCCTGATTGTGGGGGATGGGGCCTGCAGACCGTGCACGTTAGAGGCCAACTTACACCGTTCAAACAGAGTATTGTTTTCTCTAGGGTATAAGGCTTACTGTGATTCCCGGCATGTCTCCATGGCAGCAGTGGGGGAGGGAGGGAGGGAAGGAGGAACAGATGGGGGTCACCAAGGTCCTAATTCTCATGCAAAGGCCACCATCACGCTCCCCTTTCCCCTTGAGGAACCCAGTGTTGAGCTGGGTCTTCTCTCACTACTTCACTGATGTCAATCCAATCCAATTGAAACAGATCTTTTTGAGCACCTACTATGTGTGGGTCTTTCACTTCTAATTAGCATGAGCTTCCATTAAACTACGAGATGTCTGCTTAGTTATGGAAAGCTGAAAAGGAAAAAAGACCGAGTTTCCACACTCTCAAAGTTGATCTTTTCCTATTCCTAAACTATATGGACTTATAGGTTAAAGACATATAGCCGTACATATGGAATATAACGAATGAAGGCATACGAATTTGATAGTCATCTCCAAATGCTAACTTTATATTACAATTAGAAAGAATGAAGCACTCCTTTAGCATCTTTAGAGTTACTATAATGGTCTTCTTCCCCCTGGGTTCTTGTCTGCGTTTAACAGTGTTGGATCAATCTTCCCAAAACATACCTCTGCCATCATGTTACCCTGCCAGCCTTCACTGGTGATCCAACATCATTAGTTTGGAACTCAAGATCTGCCATAGCTGGTCCCCATCCCAGCTACTAATCTTCCTCTCAAGTATTTCCATGTTCTTGGGAGGGCGTAATAGGCAGAACCACCACCATCCATCTAGTTTCACAATCCTAGGCTCCATCCTGACACATCTCTCTCCCTCAGTCCCCATTTCAAAATATTGCCAAAGCCTTTTCACTGTCACCTCCTCAAGATATCTCAACCCCATTCACTTCCTTCTGAATCAAAATCCTATCACCCCATTCTACCAGTTTTCAAATCAGAGGTCTGAAGTCTACTCCCCTCCATCAGTCCTCCATTCTGTGATCAGATGGATTTTTCAAAATGCAAATGATCACAGGTTTTCCATGGCTCTCAGGACAGGAGGCAGAATCCTTACCACAGGGCCCGAAGCAATCCGACCCCAGCATATGTTCCAGCCTTGTCCCACCCCACTTTCTGCTTTCTATGCTGGCCTCCTGGTAGCTCCACTTGCTCGTCATTTTCCTCCCAGCTTTGGGGCCTCACTACATTATTTCTTCTAGCTGGAAGGCTCTGCCCTCAGTCCCACCCCACCCCACCTCTTCTGTTGGTGCAGTGGTTCTCAAACTTCAGGGTCCATCACAATCACCTGGTAGGCTGGTTAAAAGCTAGAACACTGGGCCCGACCCCCAGAGTTTTCGATTCAGTGGGTCTGGGGTGGAAGCCCCTCATTTGCAATTCCAAGTCCCCAGGTGATGCTGATACTTCTGGTCCTGGAACTATTCTTTGAGAATCATTGCCCTACTTACTTTCTATTGGTTCTCCAGATCTCTGAGAAGTCTTCTCTGACTGTCTGCTCCTTCACTAGGCTAGGTTATACATGTTCATGGTCATCTATACGTTTCCTTCACAGCACGTGACCTCATCCTGGGCTGTAATTATGAGTCTGTGTGATTACTTCACTGATGTCTGTCTCCGTTAGACCCCTGTGCCTGAGGTTAGGGACTGTCTCTGTTTTGTTTAGCATTCTGTCCCCAGTGTCTACTAAGTCCCTGGCATATAGTATGTGCTCAATAAATTTGCTAAATGCAGGACTCATCTCTTCTATGACATTTCCTCTAGCTAATCGAAGGCATATTGCTTTTCCTTCCTATCATGGTTAATTTTATGTGTCAACCTGACTGGTCTAAAGGATGCCCAGATTGCTGGTAAAACTTTATTTCTGGGTGTGTTTGTGTGGGTGTCGCCGTAAGAGATTAGCATTTGAATCAGTATACTAAGTAAAGAAGATCCCTGTCCACAATCCAGGTGGGCATCATCCAATCCACTGAGGGTCTGAACAGAACAAAAAAGCAAGGCAAGGGCCAATTTTATCTCTTTGCCTGAGCTGGGACCTCCATCTCTCCTGCCCTTGGACATTAGCAATCCTGGTTCTTAGGCTTTTGGACTCCACCTGGGACAAAGATCATCAGCCCCTGATTCTCAAGCCTTCAGACTCAGATTGAATTACACTACTATCTTTCCTAGTTCTCCAGCTTGCAGATGGCACATTGTGGGACTTCTCGGCCTCCATAATCACAGGAGCCAATTCCTATAATAAATCTCCTCTTTCCTATCTATCTATCTATATATATCCTATCGGTTCTTTTCTCTGGACAATGCTAATATACTTCCTATTGATGACCATTTTACTTCCAAGAAGCCTATCCCACTTCGGAGCGGATATATTCTAGAGCTTCCCAAGAGTAGGAAAATCATCAAATACTGTTGAATACCAATGATAATTGGTGAAAACCTGTCAGAACCAAAACAGTTTTTTACAAAAGATACTAGCACCTGTTGTGGGGCCCACTTCCTTGTGATTGAACTAAGCAGATACCAGCTATACGGCGCAAATAATGGCAATCAGCGGCTAGTAGGGCCTCATCCAAGGCTAGAGAGAGAAGCCCTGAGAAGAAGGCACAGGCCAAGTCTGTGCAGTGGCCCTTTGGCTTCCTGGTTAAGAGGTTCTTCCAAGTCTTGGCTTCCTATTGATAAAATGAGGGCAGTAATAGTACTTCAATCTCATAAGGTTGTTGGGATGATCAAATGGGATATAATATAGAAAGAATTTAGTGTAGTGCCTAGAATGTAGCAAACATTCAAGATGTTAGCCATTATTATGGGCTGATATTACAGTAGCCTTCACAATCTGGGCCTTTCAGCATCAGTCTGATTTCAAAGATTCTGTCCTAAGGACAGATTTCTGGACATATTTTGCCTGGAAAATATGGTTGCACATATGGTCTGTATCAAACATCTTAATATTCATATACATCCTGTATTTGACAAATTCAGCAAACACCTATTAGGCGACCACTGCATGAGGTCACTTGGCTTGGTATCAGAGGCATTTGCAGATGAGTAACAATCTGATGGGGGAGAGAAACAAAAATAAGCAGCTAAAATGTAAGGCAGAATGAAATAAACATGAAATGAAGGCACCTATAAAAATCTCCAGATATGGAAAGGATGGTCAGATCATTTCTGACTGAGGTGGGATCTGACTAGACCTGGAAAGTAGACAGTGATCTTGATGAGCAGAGCATTTCAGGCCAAGAGAACATAATGGGCTGAGGCTGCGACTCCCTGAAGTGTGTGGCTCACTCAGGGGAAAGAGGAAAGCACAGTGTGCCTGCAGAGATGAGAGATGCAGGGAGGGGGAGAGGAAGCTGGAAAGGTCTTTGGGATCAGATGATATATAATCTTGAATGTAATGCTAGGAAGTCACTATTTTGTTCCATAGGTAACGGGGTTCCAATTGTATCCCCTACATGAAGCTGCCTCAGTATCTTATCCTTTTTTCTCAGGGTTGGCTTAGGGAAGACAGGTGTAAGGCTTACAACTATTTGATTGGCTAGATTTGCAAGGCTAGTCCCCCATTTGATTTTTACTTCTTTTGGGGTATTTTCTTCCAATTGGGCATTATATTGCCACCAGGTAAGTGGTCACAGGTAGATATGACTTTATTTTCCAAATACGCAAGTGTTCTCAGAGATATGATTAACTATGAAAGCAAGATTAGTACAAATATCAAGATATAATTAGGTAGCTTTCTTACAAATTGTTGACTCAGATTTCTCTCTAATCTAATCCGACTGAGATTTGAAGCCTTCCTTCAACTGATTCTAAGTGTTTACATTTTATACTTTATGTCAAAAGTCCTTAGGGGACACACACAGTCCATCCATAGTTTCCCCATGTGTTGAAGAACCTGTTCATTTTCTTCTGCTCTGACTCCTCTGGTAAGATAGCATTTTCATGACTTGGGCTTTCTCATTTAGTCAATGGTGCTGTGCTCAGCATGCCAACATCCTAACTCTCTCCCTTTCACCCTTAAGATAAAGAAGAAATTACCTTCTGTATCCATACGAAGGCCATAAGAATGGATGGCGGATATGACTCATGCCTCCAGGTCAGAAATGCAAGTCACTTACTTGCCACTTTTTGATAAGGAAAATGTTTGTAAGCCACTCGACCAACTTGTTTGAAGATCTTGGCAATGAAGCAGCTGTTACACAAATGGCATAGAGGCCTCTGCTTTTCTTTGAAAGTGACTGCTTTTGAAAGAACACGAAATTGCAAATATATCCGCTTATAACTTTGGGTTAAATGCGTTTTCTTTTTTTTTTTTTTGGTGAGGAAGATTGACCCTGAGCTAACATCTGTTGCCAATCCTCCTCTTTTTGCTTGAGGAAGATTATCCCTGAGCCAACATCTGTGCCAATTTTCTTCTATTTTGTATGTGGGATGCCACCACAGCATGGCTTGATGAGCAGTGAGTAGGTCCATGCCCAGGATCTGAACCCATGAACCCTGGGCTGCCAAAGTGGAGCACGTGAACTTAACCATTATACCCCTGGGCTGGCCCCTTAAATATGTTTTAAAGAAAAGAAGAAAATTAAAGAGAAACATGAAGAAATTTTGGCTATCCTATTACTCATTTCACTTGGAACTTAGGCTGATGGGAGAAAGTATATCTTCCATTGTCACAATTTTCTCTAGGTTATTTCTTAAAATCTTTACTCCAGATTTAGTAATGGAAGAAAAAAACTTATTCTCCATTTTGCTAAACCGAAAGTCTCAAGTTGTTTACATTCTCACTCTTCCTAAAATATTGGGATCACATGTAGTCTTATATTTTACTTTTTTTCACTTATTATATCATGGACATTTCCCCATGTTATTAAACACTCTTCCAAAATACTTTAACAGCTTTGAAATATTCTTTCAGTTGAATGAACCATAATTTATTTAGCCAATCCTCTACTTTTGGTCATATCATTCTTTTGCTTTTCTTCTTCCAATTTTCACCACTATAAATAATGTTGCAGTGAACATTTTTATATATACATTTTTTATCACATCTCTGATCACAGTCTTGGGATAAATTTCCTTAAGTAGAATCACTGGGTCAGGGGATAGGAATACTTTTGAGGACTTCTCCACATACTCCTAAATTGTTCTATGCCTGTTTCTCACACATAAAATGTTTGGTGACACTGATTGAAGTTTCCTATGAGAAAACTCATTGTCAAATTGATTAGAAGCAACAACTTTTGTTATCAGAGTAAATCTATCGTTATCATGATAGGAATGGATTATTTAGTCTGCTTGAAGGGAGCTGATCACTGAGTTTCAGTTTAAATTAACTAGATGAACTATCTATTGCAAAGGTTGAGAAACACACATATTAGGCAACAAGCTAATCTAAGTAAGCCAGGCCCTTCTGCAAGGCATGTCTATGTACCACACATCTCCCAGGAGAACAGAGAGGCTGAGAGCAGGAGAAGAGTCAGGGAACTCAGCCTGTCCATTAGAACCCGCCATTTCTGAGGTCAAAGCCTGACTCTATAATCCTGGTAGTTGGAGAGTTGTGAGCCAGGGTCACTTTTTCTCATTTGTGTAATGTGGGTAAAAATGCCTAAACTCAAAAGATGTGTGAGGAAAAAGGGGATAAAACACTCATCATAGTACCAGCTGAAGTGTGAGCATCCAGGAAGTACCTATTTTTGAAAATTGTTAATTCCATGCTCACAATTGCCTACGGAACTTCAATATTTGGAGAGTGGATGAAACCAGAAATAAACCATCCATTTGGGACTAGAAATTTCTAAAGGTCACACAGCTCTCTTAGCCCTTTGTGTTGGTAAGGCAATTGAAAGTCAGAATCATCAGCAGCAGCATCATCGTCATCATCATCATCGTCATCATCATCATCATGGTTATCACCATCATGGTGGCAAACAAGGGAGCAGTGGCCCTTACGACAAGGCCTCAGTGACCAAAAGAGCTGCAGCTGGGCTGTGCCTCCCACTCTGTGCTTAGAGCTGAGTTTCTAGTGTGAGTTCTGGGCATCAGGACTCCTGCTAACCCCACTCTGCCTCTCTGGGCAACAGGTCTGCTGGAGGAAAAATCAGCCCTCATGCTTTTGAGTCTCAGGAGTCCCCTTATTGGGCTTAGACATATGGGCAGGGCATTTCTGCCAGGGTAAATGTTCTCCACACTTAAGCACGGCATCTGCTCCATCAGAACTAGGGCTTTCTTTGAATCCATTCCTTCCTTTTGCTGACCACAAACAAAAAGAAAGCAGCTGGAGAAGCACACACAGACATCAGGATTTCGGCAGGATGGCTGCCTGCACGGGGGAGTATGGGCCCATGTCAGTGATCTGCTCCACATTTCGAACCCTAATCAGGCAGGAAGCCAGGAATCCTAATTTCAGTCCCAGTAAGGAGTGGGAAAGAAGAATCAGAACTCTGTCTGCTTTGCTTTGCAACCAAATTGATGCCATCATCTCACAGTGATGCAGCAAGCAGAGCCCTGACTAAAGAGCGGAAGAAATGCTTGTCTAGTATCTCTCCCCAACATGCTCCCACGCCAGGCCGAGGCGTGGGTGTGGGGGTATTTGCCTTCATCTCTCCTATTTAGCTGTAGGGAGGAAACACACGCAGGGAGGAAAAAACAGTTTTTAAATGAGTAAAATGGACCATACATAAGGGAAACTTGGAAATTTTGTAGTTTTGCCTTTCAGATGTCCCTGGGTGTTAAGGAACTCAATATCTGGCTTGGTCCTTCTTAGAGCATCAATAAATGATTCCTCACCATCCAGGTGAGCCAAATTTTAATACCTGTACCTTGTGATTCTGTGAATATGAGCATTGTCAGGAAAAGGTAAGTTTCACAGTGAAGGTTGCATGATGAACCACTGGCAAAGGCAGAAAAGGAACCCAGAACTCTAGCTGGGAATCCTGAACTGAACTGGGACTGCTGAGGCCAGCCCTCCAGCCCAAAGGGAGGGCCTTAACTATCTGTACCCACCTTCCAACCCTGCACTCTTTCATAGACACATACACACGGACAGCTACTGGTCGCGGCAGCCAGGGCTGGTGCAACAAAGATAATCAACTGTGGCCGCTGCTGCCTGGGTCACATCTCTCTTGGGTCTGTGGCCTCCTGTGTCTGGGTGTGAGTGTTGACCTTCCCTGTCCTTGGTGTCTGTGTGTGGGCTCTGCTCAAGAGGGGGACAGGGGTGGGATTTAAGGCATCAGCAGCTCATAAACCCATTGCCCAGGACCTTCACTCTACCCTCTGTTAAATTAATTAAACAAGCAGGCCAGTAGACTGAGGTGGTTCTAATACCTTAATAAGCAAGCAAACCAAAACCTAAGTCTGTAAATGCCTCGTGATTAAGAAATCAAAACCTAAGGACAACCAACCACCAACAGCCTACTAGACTTTTCCAAATAAGGCAAATGCTTAAGCTATGGCCAATCAAATAATCTCCTTGCTTTGCGGCTGCTTTTTCTCTATAAAAGTCTTTCCTGAGCTCCTGTCCATGGTGGAGTGCTCCTAACCACTTCAGGTTCGCTGCTGCCCAATTTGAATTGGTTTTTGCTCAAATAAACTCAATATTTTTAATATGCCTCGGTATATCTTTCAACACCTCCTTCACCCTGCTCTACTTTTTCTTTTTTCCATAGCCCTTACAACTCTCTAACATATATATAGTTTATTTATTATGTTTAAAGTTTGCTAGAACATAAGCTGCACAAGGACAGGAGTCTTTACCTTTTTTGAACATGGATATATTTTAAGCATCTAGAACAGTGGCTGCCACACAACAGGTACTCAATAAATATTTGTTTAATGAATGCATGCTTATTAACCATTCTAATTTAGATTCTAGTTAAGCAGTTGAGAAGTCCACAGGCCAAGACCTGTTCATCTATTTGAAATATTTACCCCCACCCCCTACCCCTCAGGCTCAAAGCAGCTCCTGGCGTCCACCAGGCAGTGAGCTCTGACATTGCCAAACAATCACTGTCACTTGGTAAAACTGAGGAGGAAGTAAAATATTTACTGAAGCAGAAACTCTGGGGGGCCGTAGCCTGGGTTGTTTTCACTTAACTAATGATCCCCATTGACATCCCACCCCCAACTCAGTATTTATTTCAGAAGCAACACAAGCCAGGGTATGATTTTGATCTATGAATCAAGAATATTCAAGATTTTTGTTAAATCTGCAAATTGCCTATATTGCCACTAACTAAAATGAGAAAAGATCCTCACTTACATGGCTTTCCATGCTCAGGGTGCCTCACACATTTGTTTTCAGTAAATGTTTAAGACTGATCTTGAAAGTATGCAAGAGAACAGAGAATAAAAATAAAATGATACTGAAGCCAAGGATCCTTCAGCTTCTCCCAGTTGCTGAGAGGTATAATTAGGCAAATATATAATTTTTCGCCCAAACCAGGACAATGGCGTAAACTGGGACTTCTTGGGTAGATCCTACACTTGGTTCTCTTAGGTATAATCAGCTTCTATCACATTACAAGATGGGAAAAGCTAGCAAAGATTAGTGCATCTGAAATGTCAAAAGCTCTGTGGGTTGCATCCTACTCGGTTTGAATTCAAGGGTCACAGATGTTGATCAAAATATTCATATTGCCAATTTACACTAATTTCACTAGTTTGTAAGTATTAGGTAAGACTGTTCAATAAATGACCTACCAAATTAATCTATTTCCCCCCATTAGTTTCCGACTCTTTAGCATGACAATATCAGATACCCAGTTAAAGCAAAGGCCGCTCAAGCTGTGTAACTGACGCATCCCGATTCCCCCTCGGAGACGCATCTGTCTATTTGCCACCACCCACCCAAGCCCGCAGCCCCCTCCTCCGTTCCAACTAGGCCCCTGTTTTTCAGTTTTTGCAGTACAATCAGAGTAAGTGAAAGAGGACCCTGATTTTCCGGAGGGACCAGGCAGTCTGAAAAGGTACGTCTTCAACATCATTAGCAGTTCATCTTCTAAAACCTCAGGGCAGCCCCCAGGCAGCCCCTCCTGCCTCCCCCCTGCCACTGCTACCCCTCTCTTTTGGTGTCGGCTTATCAAATTAATGAAGCCTATCTAGACGGGAAGTTGGGGTGGAAGACAGTGGCTTAAGAGCAATTCAATGCAAGCCCCTCCCTCCCTTTAAAAAAAAAGTAAGAATAATGGGGGAAAAATTCAGAATTTCTTTCTCTTAGAATGGGAAGAGGGAAGGGAACTGGTGTTGGGGGTGGGGTGGGGGGTTGGTTGCTGTGATTGTCTCCCGGTTCCCTGAAGGAGGAGATGTCTATTTACTTTCTCTGACTGAACATTTGCATGTTAAAAAGGCGCAGTTCCTTTGTGGGCAGGATTTATCAGGGCCGCGTTTTCTACTTGACAGAGCAGAGTGCGAGTGAGGACGCCAGGTAAAGGATAAAGCAACTTCCCGCGACCTTCCTGCTCACCTTTTTACAAGACAGTCCCCTCTCTCACACAGAGTGCCAGAGAGGCCAGGGTGAGACTGCGGCGACACTGTGCCGAGTGTCGGCGGGTGGCACAGGGCAGGTCCCACCCGCAGCCACGGGCAGCGTGGGCTGCAAGGCACGCAGCGCCAGGCGGGGCCATTAGAGGCTCCCCATTCTTCCGTATCCGGAGAGGAGAGGCAATTTTCAGCGTGAGGTACAAAACACATCAACATCTCTCATCACGTCACTGACCTAAATATAGACAATGACTTCAAGGGAAAAAAAAAGTTGCACATTCTTTTATACCTGCAAATGCTGCAGAGCTCTTCAAACAAGCGCTGGCAATGAGGAACAATAGATAAGCAGTCAGATGTGAAGGGAGAAGAGGAGAGATGGGTGTTCTAGAATGATCGCTGTGATAAGGCCATTACAGTTTCTCAGCTTAACATCAATCCTCATTTGTAACCTGGGGCCTGGATATCGCTTTGGGAGTGGTTTTGAGTCCCTTGCCCTCTTTTCCATGGAGAGCCCTGAGGGAGGAAGGGGGCACGTGCTATACATCTTCACTGGGTAGGGTAGGACTCTGATTCAAAGAAAGAGGCCTCTTGATTGAGAAGCCATTTAAGAGTGTGTCGTTGGTTTCTTTGTTGTTCTTGAGCAGCCTTCCCCAGCAGCCCCTTTTGGCCATCCCCAGCCCAGCCCTCCACATTAGCCTCCTGAGTCAGTGCCCCCTTCCACATCATTTTAGGGAAAACTTTACAAAGGATTCTAGAAAGCTAGCGTGGGCCAGCTCACTTGCTTACGCCACGAGGGACATCAGGAAAGGTTACTTTTCCCTCCCGGTATGAACTCGTGGTTGGGTGGAGTCTTTTAATGCTGTGTTCATAAAAGTCCTTACCTTTTTATTAACTTGGGGATTATTTACCTGCTGAGTGAACAGAAGGGCCATATTAGATATCCCATACCTAGGGACCTTAGGAACGATATCGGAGCAAAACATTAAGTATGGATAGACCGGTGTCACCCGCAATTAGGACGCAATCAATTGCTGAGGAGAAGCCACGTTCTCTCACACATTTCTACTGCTCTTCCTGTTCACTCAGACAACTATCTGCATAAGGAACTGCCTTATGTGTGGAGGCTCCCGGAGTGTAACATAATTGCCTGCTGTTCTGTTAGGGAACCAGCCAGCACTTCAGGCTTAAGCTGCCCACAACTCCAGTATTTACGCTGAAACACAGACTCATGCTCTTTTGTGTTAGCAAAGCGTCCGCAAACGCAGCCTTGAGTTTGTTTCTTCAGAGAACACTTACGCGACCTTTGCAGGAACACACTAAACCATCACAAAAAGAGCCTTCTCCTTCAGAAAAATAATATTGGAAAATACCAGAAAGAACACACATCTCATACAAGATGATAAAAGGAGGCTGAAGGCACCACTACAAATGAAATAAAACAAAAACAATGGGAGAATCTCAACAAGAGTTGAGGACAAAAAGAAAGTAAACCAGAAGCTCTAATTAAAAACAACAAGAAGGAAGAAAAGGTTTTGGCTACAGCAGATCTGTACGTGCCCAAGGTTAGTCCAGTCTCCGCACGTGACAGTCTGGGGGGCAACATCTCAATGGCTTTCCTGGCACAGTGTACCCTCTGGTGCTCATCGCTCTTCTAAAAAGTGAGGCTGAAATAGCATGGAAAATAGGGAGCTACGTGTTGTCAGAATTAAAGACACCCAAAGGGTGACTGAAAAAATGGCTCCAGATTTCAAATACCAGTTTTAGCTTACTACAACCAGAACAGAAATCTAGCTGCCCTATGATTTGTCAAACAAAAGATTCCCTCCCAGCGTTGCCCTTCACCAACAAAGACTGACTGCTGACGGTTTCTAAAAAGGAACTGGGGACTGAGTTCAGGGGAAGGTACTGGGAGAGCCTGACACAGTAACAGGGAAGTCTTTTCAGAAAGTTTGCTTCTGTGGGGTTTCAGCTTCCCTACACAGACCCTTGGAAATACACTCTCTGAGAGAGGTGCATGCAATTAAAAATTACCAAGAACTAGAGGGGAAAAAAAATAGACAATAATTTGGTCAAGAAGAAATATGCCCAGGGTCATTTTTGCCAATCCAATATCTTTGTTAATTAAGCATTTTCCAACCTATGCTCAGAATACTAATAGTAATCTAATACTATAGTACTCATTACTAATAAAACATATTTATGAAATGGAAATATAATGTGCCTATTTCCAAAATGTGGTTATAAATGACTTACTCTAAGCCACAATTTAAAACGGTTTGAGAAATGAGTCTTTAATAAAGAATTGATGAGGATGATGAGTGCTGATAATAATTCTATTTGGTGAGATTATGTGGTTTGCTATGGCAATTTGAGCTGAGGTGATTGCCTCAAAAATTACTGCAAGTAACTAATATAGGGAAATTTAATTGATGATAAATATAGTGGTGGTATGTCAACTCTTGAAAAAGTGAGCATGTAATTGAAGAATCCAGTATTGTCTTGTCTGCTGATTACACTGTCATTACAGAGCTGTAAGGATGTTATTTGTCTGACATATCTGCACATAGTAGGGATTTAAAAGATGGGTGAATAAGCACCTATAATTAGTCCTCAGTGTGGGTTCCTATATGCAATTACAGTTAATCAAAAGCCCATTAACATTTAGGAAAAAAACAATTATAATATGGCTTAGGATAGAGCCATAGTGGTATTCATAACAGTGAGTTAAGTGGATGTTCAGCATGGTCAGAAAGCCTTGACACTAGGCTCTAGCTTGAGCTTTTTAAACAGGGGAAGAAAAACCTCAAACCACCGAGGCTCATTTCTCTTTTTAATGGTATTACTATGCTAATAGGTCAGGGTGTCTTGACCTGAGGAAGGCATTCCACATAACTTCTTTCACTGTCCTTTTGAACACAGAGAGTTAAATGTACTAGTAGACTTGCAGAGATATCATATACACATATAATCTTACTACATACTAGGCGCTGTCCTAGATAGTGGAATGCCACAGAAAAAACAAAACCCTGACCATCAAGGAGTTGAACGTCTGAGAAGGCCAAAAGTTGAATGCAACATAGGAAATGATAAATGTTGCACTGATAGTGCAGACGAGGTGCTTCAAGGAGACGAAGGTTGAAAGTGGGCCAGAGAAGGCTTTGCAGAAGAGGCAGTTCTTTTTTTTTCTTTGAAGTATATTTTTATTGCTAGTGAATTATGGTCTTTACTGAGAATGTGAAAACAAAACAATACAAAAATACACATGGAACATTGGCTTCAAGGATTGGTTATGGGGTGGAAACCCTCCGGTGTGCCCCTTCCTCATGATCCTGACATAGAGCTTTAAGGAGAGGGATTCTTGAGTTAAGTCTTAAAAGAGAAGTAGAAGTTATGAGTCAGATAACGCATGAGCAAAGCCTTCCAGGGAGAGAAATAGCCTGTGCGAAGACATGAAGAACATGTTGTATTTGAGGAACGGCACTAGTGGGTCCCACAGGACGTATGAGGGGGCAACAGGCATGAGGTTGCAAAGGTTTGACAGGGAGCAGATGATGAAGGTGGCTCTGCATACCTAGGGGTCTGGATTCCCCCGTGTGGTGATGGGCAGCCCTTGAAGGAATTCTGCTCTCCATTTGTACTAATAATTTGTCTCCTGGCATAGTAAGCAGGAAGAATGACAATTGCAAGAAAAAAATAAATCTTACCAGGCCAGGAAAGATATGTATTAATACTCGAATACCCAGATTCACAAACACTAACTACTCTTGTAGTAGTTACAAGAGTAACTGCGCTAGGAAAATCTTGTCAAATGTGGTCTATATTAAAAGATTTGAGGTTTTTAATTGATGCAAGCACCTTAAAGCTGCAGGCAAGGTGTGATAATTTTTATTGAACTCTGCATTGGTCAAATGACATCTGAGATGGTATATACAGCTCAGGGAATCTCATTTTTAGAAAGATATCAGTTATTATAAGCATGTTAGAAAGAGGACAACCTTTGTGACGGGGGTCAGACGTTCATGCTAATATAAGGAACTTGGAATGTCCAAGTTGGGAAAGAGAAGATGGAGAAATACGAAAGCTTTGTTAGTTTTCTAAAGGTTGCGTATGAAAAACGGGGTAGATTTACCCTGTGTCACAACAGAAGAACAAGGTGGCAGTTGTATGGAGATAAGATTTCAGCTGAATGCAAGGAAGGACTTTCAAATCATTCTATATCCAAAAAAATGAAAATGAATGATAAGCAAGGACTCTGGACAAAGAGTTTTCGAGGAGATTCCTACTCTTGACAGGAGGTTGAGCCAGATGACTTTGACAGTCCTTTCTATCCATAGATTCTATAAAATGTCTATGCATCCTGGCTATATCAGACATCTGTAATTTCAAATTACAAGTTTTATATGATCCCATATAATTTACATTATGGAAATCTAGTTCATGTTAGAATAATCACCAACTGTTTTTGCACACTGCATCAGTTTTTGAGGAGGATAAAAAAATAAGACATGATCCTGTCATCTTTCCTCAAGGAGACACCACAACATGATCCCATAGACGATCACTGACCTCCTCTGAAATTGATCCCAATTTAGCATGAATTAGAAAGCAGAGATCATTCAGAAATAGTTATATTAACAATGGAGCTTCTAATGTACTTTGAGGATACAAAGGATTCCTTTGAGTTATGATACCAAAACAATAAAAGCGATATTGATAAGAGTACTTAGAGCATATTGGGTACTCCATATTCTGGCTGCTAGGCTATAAGGAGATTAGCACAAAAACGAGAAGTTTTCTTTTCCAAATTCGTACCAATGACACAATCATGACCACCAAAATCCCTCAGAACACAGGAGAGGTTTAAACCTTCATAAGCAAGAAACAATCAATGAAGTCATGGGGAGGAGGTTTCCAATTACTTGTTGCTAAACCACTAGAAGTATCAATTTCATACACCAGAGATCTGTTTCCACCTATTATTTACTATAAAATCCTCAGGGTAAAAATTAACATTAGTCTTCTGTTTTTAAATTTTTAATGATTTTTAAAAGCAAGAATGAAGGTCTTTGGTTCTACTTTGGGAAAATAATAAACACTTAAAATCTTAAAATGAAAAATCTGTATTAACCAAATATTTTAAGATGCACTGACACTAAGTCCCAAACCCAAACCCAAGATTCCGATTAGAGCCTTCAGAATGAGATGCTTCTGTCTCACTGTAGTTAGTTTTCCCGTATGATAAATACACCCCTCCCTGCTTATTGATAAAGGCGTGTTACACAGCAACATCTTCTATCACAGACCAAGAGGATGTGGCCTTCCTGATTCCGGGGACCAAGGTGAGAACCAGAAGAGTACTTCTCACCTGACAAAGGTACCAAATATATGTACACATTGGAGCGTAACTTTAGACCTGAGCACAGGATCGCCTTGTCCTCTGTGTGGCCAGAGCAGAGATTCTGAGCATGTGGCCAGGAGAAAAAAAATCAATCAAACCAAACATGGTATCCTGAGGAAGAAAGGCCAGTACCATCCCAGGGAGTTGATTCTCCACATATTTCAATAACGATTGTTTTCCTCCCAAAGTGCAGGAGGCTTAAGGGAGGAACTGGATGTAGTTACTGTCTGTACTTCTCTTCTCCCTGGAGAGAGAGGACAGAGTAAATACGGCAGGAGTTTTGCCTGATATCTTCTTACTATAACTTCAGCCTCAAATGTAAGGATGTACAAAAGTTATTACTTAAAAAAAAATTTTTAGGGGCCAGCCTGGTGGTATAGTGGTTAAGTTCGTGTGCTCTGCTTTGGTGGCTTGGGGTTTGCAGGTTTGGGTCCCGGACGCGGACCAAGCACGGCTAATCAAGCCAGGCTGTGGCTGTGTCCCACATAAAACAGAGGAAAACTGGCACAGATGTTAGCTCAGCGACGATCTTTCTCAAGCAAAAAGAGGAAGATTGGCAACAGATGTTAGCTCAGGGACAATCTTCCTCACCGAAAAAAAATAAATAAAATTTTTTTTAAAAGGAAGACCTTCATATTAAAGTGAAATGCATAGAAAAGGAGAGGTCCACGTGATCAGATAATCTGTGTAAACCAATGATCTTAAAGGTTATCTGGCAGTATATTAAAATATCTGATATTTGTGTACATCATCCTTCGGTGACCAGAATGAGTTCTTCCTCTTAAATTTTAAATAATAACCTTAGAAGAAAGGGGACATAGCTCCTTTATTTCGAGTTCAGAAAAACCTCAGCAGACCAGAGAGCATAACAGTAATTTATGATTTTGCTGGTG
The DNA here is from genome assembly GCF_021613505.1 of Equus quagga. Taxonomy (NCBI): domain Eukaryota; kingdom Metazoa; phylum Chordata; class Mammalia; order Perissodactyla; family Equidae; genus Equus; species Equus quagga. The sequence goes on from NC_060269.1 coordinate 29,292,143, forward strand.
CATTATCATCCAGTAATAAGTGCAACTTGAAACTACCAATTATCTCATAAGAGAGGTATCACCTTTTCTCTTGTGAATGAGTACATCAATAAACGTAGGTTCAGCTCACTCACTCTCCGTCATATCACCCGTAGCTTTTCAGTGGCAGAAATGAGCCAGGGCAGCACAGACAGAAAAACAAAAACAGACCAGACACAAACACTCAAGTTAGCCCAGCCTCTGGCTCGGGAACCCAGAGAGCAACCAGAGGAAGACAGAGAAAGGAAGGGGGAGGGAGCAGCGTGGAATCGCCTGGAGCAGTCGGTAGGTCACACACACGCGGTGCTCGGCAGCAAACTCAGTTTACAAAGAGACATCTGTTCCATTACTCCAATGCATTGTGGCTAATTACATCCTGGCCCGTCTGTGAAATGACAGCCACTTATTCTCCAGTGAACCGTAAAATCTGTACATGTTCGATTTGGGGAGTGGGAGAGCAGAGGCGTGGAGGCTGGAGCGGGAGGAAAAGGGGGCAGCCGAGGGGAAAGAGAAAAGACAGGAGAAATCCGAAGAAATAAGGCTTTCCGGCAAGATAATCATGGTCCTGGTAGAAGGAATACTATGAGAAATAGAGTGGTTCCACTGCGAGTTCAGAGGCCCTAAGTTTACGATGAAAGAATTTGTTCTCACAGCTGTTGCTTTCCCTTCCTATTCAAAGACTTCGATGCCAAGGGTGGGCTGCTTGCAGTTCTCCATCATCACTACCCCAGGGTGTGGCTTGGGGACAAACCCACTTGGCCATTTGCTTCAGTCTCCAAGGGCTTGTAAAAAAAAAAAAGCAGCTGGTCGGAACCAGGGTGAGGCCACTGATGGGCGGGGTGGGGGTTCTCCTGTAAGCTCTTAGCAAAGTAAAGAGCTGTATCCACTCTCACACAGGGGCTCTGTGTCAGAGGCAAGCGTCTTTGATAGATTTTGGGTGGGGGGTGGGCTTCCTGAAGAGTTGGAAGAAATCTACACCCACGATTTTTAAGAGGAAAAATCAGTGAAAGAAGCTGGGAAGAAGAAAATGATGCTCCCCTTGCTTTTGGTTTGCATTGAAACTTTACCCTAAGAAAAATCCAAAATCACTATGTGACTTGGTGACAGGTACAAGGGAATAGAAATGGAAAATACGGCACACTGCCATTTTGAAATTAGACTTCAGCCCACTGTGGGTTTTAATAGGAAACTTATCTTCATTGCTACACAAAAGCTTTCTGCCAGGGGATTTACACACTTCCATTGGAATCTATATTAAACAACTGATGATATTATGGGTTTCTTGTGTGGTTAAACATCGATCTTTCTTCCCATTGGAACAATGTTATCTTCTGTGGATCACAATTGCAGGCTTGAAAGATCTGGCAGCTCTCCGGAGGGGAGCATTCCCTGTAGCTTCTACTTGGCACCACTAGACTCAGCTTATTCCGACTCTTGGAAACCCAAGTTGCCACCCCTCTATGAGGCCTGGGGATCCCTGCGCCCAGCCATCGCCATTTGTAAAACATGGCTTTTCAAGCCCGAAGGTGCACAGCAATCACTGGGATGGTGGTAAAATGCAAATTCTGCTTCGGTAGGTCCTGGGTGGAGCCTGAGCTTCAGCGTTTCTAACAAGTTCCAAAGAGAAGCTGATGCTGCTGGCTCCTTTGGGAGCAGCAAAGCCCTAAAATACCCTGCCACCTCTGCCAGATCCTAGTTGGGCTGACACGGGGGAAGGGTGGACAAACGCAGAATTCACTGAACGTGCAGCACTGTATATAATCGATCTGGGAGTTTTACTAATTTTGAGTCAGAGTAATTTCAGCAACTCTGTATTGACTACAGACATCATGAAAGGGTGACCACCCCTTTCTGGGAGAGATGGGAGGGGAGTTAAACATACTAAGAGAGAGGACGTGGAACATGCACAAGGTCCTGATTTTATGTTTACCCCAACAAGTCAACGGTGTTCAGTTCCCAATAGAAAAGTTATCTTAAAGGAGTCCTGGGCTTGCTCACATTCCACCAACATGTTTCCAGTTGGGTAAGGAAGCAAACAGCTCTGGCAAAAACCCCAGTAATAGGGACAGACAAATAACACAAGGGGCTCTCCCCTCTTCTAAGGCGTGTTCTTGCATAGTAATTTGGAGTTAACTAAAGTTAACTAAAGTAAATGTTTTCTCTAGGAGCAGAGGCTGAGGGAGAGAGGTGACCCCTTCATCCCAGCCCTGAGATGTCCCCACGTGTCAGCAGCATGCACGAGCACCCTCGGTTGCGTGTATGTTTCTGTCCTGTGTTGGTAGAGAGTGAATTTTAGCTTTTGCCTCAGGTGCCTGATATCATGCTACAGATACTAAGTGTCCGGTGAATGCTGCTGACTGACTGAAGATGCATGACTTCAGCTTTTGAGGCATCCTCAGACTGATTTTATTTTGGTTCTTGCCATATTCCTTCTAGACTCTGAACCTATGGGTTTCTATGAACCAGGAAACTATGACTAGCCAGTGACTGGGTTTACAAGTCCATCCAGCAGTGAGTAGTAACACGCAGATCCCTAGGATAATATTATATGTTCACAGATTGAAAAAATAGTTTTAAGGCTGAAAGGAGGCTAGAAATGATCTAATTCAACTTCCTCATTTTACTAATGGGGATCCATCCCCATTTTTACCTGTGACCTGTAGTTACTGAGGCAAAATGAGTAATGGCTAGTGTCAGCTCCTCGGCTTGAACCCAGCTTTCCTAATTCTCATTTGGGAGTTTTTTCTATCACATCCTGTTGCCTCTCACCCAAAGTTTAATATAACTTTTCCAAAGAGGGCCTTCATTTCCTTCATACAATAATAGAGGAGTCAAATATTATTTCCACAAAGAAGGACTTTATTGTGGCTCAAAAGAAGTAAAGCTAAATGCAAAGATTATAAGAAAAATTCTACCTCTATAATGGAAAGGAGAACAACCTTGTAATTCCGGGAGCTGATATTCAGGACATGTTTTTATGCTGAGCCTTGAAGATAAGGGAGCCCTGGGTGAGGGGGTCTGCAGCAGAGAGTACTACTGGGGTTCCGCAGGAGAGAGTAGATTACACAGAACCCATCAGGGAGGCCAGTAAAGGTGGTGGATCTTTATGGTCCTCGGTTCTCTAGGGCTGAAATGCCAGTAAGATGTCAAGACTCACCATTCTGTCTCCTTACTTCCATAGCAGTTTCTAAAGATAATCCACATTATAAAATGTACCAAAAGAATAGATACATAAATAGATGAATACAAACAGGAGCAGAAAGGTGTAATAGAGAACAAACACCTACATTTCAGCAACTCAATCAATTTGTCTTTTTTACCCTCCTATCATCTGCCAACACATTGGTAAAAGAAAAAACCTAGAAAAGGCAGTTTGCAGAAATGCATCAATATAATAAAAATCACAGGCCTATACAGTATCAGATGACATGAGCAGGAGTTATGTTGGTGATAGGAAATACCCTCAGAGGGTTGTTATGAGAACTATTTCCAATTCAAAACAACAATGATGAGGAACTTTATTCAATTATCAACTTCTGCTGTCTTAACGCCATGTTTAGAGGTGGTCAGATTACCAATTAAAAATGGAACACCACAGTTCCAGCAAGCAAGCCCCAGGAGCTTAGCAAAGTGCTGGAGCCCTCCTGTGATGGTACAGCAAGGGGCCCTTCTCAGCTTCCTGGCACCTGTGCATTTCTCCAAAGGCCAAGGAATGCGGGAGAGCATGGACTAGCCTTATTCCTGGTGGAATACATCATTATTCTCACTTACAAAACAATACTGTTTTTATTACAACTCCATTATTTTTTCAAGAAGGTATGAGGTGCTTACAGACCTTTAATTTGCTCAAGAGTTACCAACCCCAATACATCCCTATTGCAATCTCTTCTCCAACAAGGGCACAGCTGAGCTCTCTCAGTTAGGGTAAGAGAAGGCACTTTCTCCCACATCATACTTAACAATTATTTCATAATACTATTAATTATAAGGGTAATAGAACCTATTTTGGATGAATAAAAACCATCTGTACTGTCTGTATTAGATGAAAAGCATGGAAGATAAGTTGACTGAGAGATCTATCTATTAGATTATACTCCAATAAGGGAATGGTCTGGATCAGCAAAGACTGCGTTTGTGACACATTTCCCTAGATCATCATTACTAGGATAAGGCAAGGTGCTGGAGGCTGCCCTGTACGTGCCACCCACGCCTCTCTCTGGTTCCAGGGCTACTCTTAATAGTGATATTAGCACTTATCTGAATCTACTGTTAATCTTCAACCAGGCACTAGATTTTTAACTTTCTTTTTTGGGTTATTTCAGAAAAAATACTGCATTTCAGTAGTATTTCCCTACCTTACAGATATTTACTACCCTATTGAAATTCCTTCCTTTCTAGTATTAGTTTGAGTCTAATTTGGGGGAGGATAGTGTCCATTAGATATTGTCTAATCCATCTTTTTCTTCAGCCCTGAGCACCCCTGCTTTGTCTATTGAGCTAGTTTGGTTCCCCAAAGACATCTTTCTTAGAAAAAGGTATCCTAAGCTTAGTAAAATGAATTTCTGAGAAAAGAAAATTCTGGAAGTTCAGATCCTTGAATCAAACATTTTTATTCTTGGTTTTTCTACTCTTTGCTTTTTCGGTTCTTTCTCATGTAAAATGGGTGCAATGTCTACATTTTCCATAGGAAAAGCGGTGTTATGTTATGTTTAGGACCAGATACTGTTTTGCACAGTCTCATTCCTTTCACCCTAGAACAGAAAAATCATCATCATCATTATTATTATTAAACACTAATTGCCACTTTCAGGGCATCCCCACAGAATCAAGATGTGGTATGTACCTTGCTTTCTCAGCTGTAATGATAAGGTTAAGGAGGGTGACATGGCGTGCCTGGCCACTTGACACAGTGTCAGTGACACAGCTGTAAACAGATTTCCAAGGTCTTTTCTTCTAACCTGTGGCTGAAGTTGCTTGACAACATTCACCCTAAAAATTTCAGGTGGGCTGAGTGCCAAGCCTGGGCCATATTCTCAGTAAAACTGGAAAGTCTTTTAAGAGAGATTTCTGGAAGCCAGGTGGCTTGCACATCTGCAAGTCTGGGTTGAGGACACCATTTGCCATCAAGAACCTGCTGGCATCGTTCCTTGTCAGAGCAGCCTGCGATCCCCATACACACCCTCCCTACTCACAGGGAATGAGGCCTGCTTGAAGAGAATCAGACAGAGGCATCTGATTCTCAGTTTGCACAGAAAGTTCATCGCTGTCTACCATCACACAAATCAGAGCCTACAAGAGCAAGGGGGGTCAAGGGTTAAAGCACTCCTGAGACACCTTCTTTACCAGGATGGGGGCTAAGAATCAATTGCTTTTGGCATGTTACCCACACTTTTTCAAATACAGACAATCCCTAACTAGCTAACCTGCTACACAGCACCCCATCCTAGTCCGATGGATCGATTCTTTTTTAAAATGGAGGGTACTTTTGTTGGCATTCCTTTTACACCTCCCTCGAGAGGAATTGTGTTTGAGAGCAGATATGCAGCCCATGTGTACACCCAGCATGTGTTTTCTCGTTCCCACCCTACATTGTTTGTTGAAATAAATATGGAAATAAGGCTGAGCAAGACAGCCAAGCCAGCCAAACTGAAATAAATTCATCACTCATGGGCTCTCAAGGGAAGGAAACCGTGCATTTTTTTCTAAATGATTATTTCTGAAGCACTGAAGGAATGGCTATATCACTAATGAGGCCTGTACGCCATGGCTGCTGATTATAAATGACCTGCAAAGAGACAAGGAGATGGTGGAGACGAAGGGGAGATGGTGGGGAGGGGCCAAGGGGGAGGAGCTGCGGCTGCTGGTGGCAAGCAGTGGAGATGAGTACCCGGAGTCAACTCCTCTCCTTTTCTGACCCAGCACTAAACCCTTGGAAGAGCATGTGACTCATTCTTGGTAAATTCAGGTGAATAGAAAAATGTCAAAAGCCCCCAAAGACAGAAAAGCATCTTGTGTACAAGTACTTATGCCACCACGAACATCCACCTGTGCATGGAAGTTCTTGGCAGCATCCCAGGACCTGGAAAAGACCTGGATGGAGACGGCAGTGACATGTAAACCACACTAAACCACCAAATGGAGCCATGGCTCCTGGCCCCTGGGATCCTGCCTTGATGGCTAGGTACTGGGACTACAGGATAAGAAGACATAGATGTAAACACAGTTCATGGGATGGGATCTCTTCCCCAGAGCAGCTGGTGAATTCTGGGCCAGGCTGACAAAAATGGACTTACAAACTGGGTATCAAAAGCCATGGCAGATCCTGATAAAACTTCTCAGAGCTTTGTGATTCAGTGGCACTATTAAGTCATATGATGTGCTTTAGGAAAATGCCCAAATATCTCCCAGCATGACCTAATAAGAATCATTGAGACAGAAGAACCCACTGTACAGTGTCCGCAGCAGCAGCTAGAAGAAAAGGCCTGGAAAGGGATATTCCTGACAAATGAAGTAATCCAGACTCCAAGGGCAAGGGCAGAATGATGTGGTAGTTGCTTTTTAAAATGGATGTATTATTCAACCCAAGGAAATGCACTAATTAGCTTTCCATCCTCATGGAAAGGTAGAGGTGGAAAGGAGCTTCTACAGCCTGTCAAAGAAGCTGTGACAGGGCGGGAGGTATGTCAGCGACGTGTAGTGGTGCCAGAGGTTCCGGAACTTATGGAAGATGGTTGCTCTCTTTGCCCTTTGCAGCCGGCATGCTCTTCCACAGCTTTCTGACAGAGCTGCACAGGCAGCTTCTCATTTGTTCTGTGCATTCTGCTGCACCTGGATTCATGGATGGAGAGTCACACATGGCGAGAGTGAAGACCTGGGCTCCAGCTCTTGATGCACCGGGCACTCCAGCCATTCTAGGTTATCAGCAACTCATCCAGTCACAGTGATTGCAAAACGAACTGAGGATTCTGGAATATCACGCTCCATTTCTTAAATGTTCAAAGGGATAACAACATTAGAACCAAAAGATTGTGGCTTCAAGTATTATAAGGCAGTCTAGCCACCAAATTTGTCAAGGCAATACTCATCAAACAGGGAGGGAAAGGGAGAAAACAAAGGACCGAGCATAGAGTTCCACTCAATTTACTTCCGCTTTTCAGCCTTGTTTGCTGTGTGGCAAGAAAGACACGTGCATTTCACTCCCTCTCGGCAGCCCTCCTAAGCAACAAAGAGCCTCACGTTAGCAAAGAGACAGGCAACACGCAGCAGGCCCCGACATTCCTTTTCTTCATCAGTCGGGTGAATGCTATTCCCAGACCTTTCTTTCTCTCTCTTCTTCTCCATGTATGGTCAAAGAATAAACAGGGGTCTCAAATAGTCATAACAAAGAAAAGAAGTAAAAGTCACTAATTCCCAGTTGCAAGCTCCAGCCCTTGCTGCTTCCAACAGGGGAGCGGGGAGAATCCCACCAGATGCAACGCCACCTCACTGTCGGCACTGATGCTCTCTAATGAATCTGACCCCCGGCTGCCGCTCTAAAAGGATGCAGCAGCGTGTCAATGTAAACAGCTAAACCTAGTGTCATGTCAAGTGGTAACAAGGCCACTGCTGGTTTTTTACAAGCGCTGTGCACTTAGCAGATAAAAATGAGCATCCTATCGCTGGCCTCCACAAGTCACACTTATCAACAGTGAGAAGAAACAATGCTTTGTTTGATAGGTGTTGCTCGGTGCCAGTGATAGGAAGTTAAATTTCTTACAGGCTGTCCATTAGCATGATGAAAAGGCAAGTAACAGCTGCATTAACAAAATCTTTTTGCATGTGTCCACTGGTAAGCAGTTCAGAGCTTCCTGACCTTCCCTCCAATAAAGAGAACTAATTACCCTCCACAATGCCACCTGGGCTTGAGACAACGAATGTCAGGAAAGGGCTTTGACAAACACATTTATTTGTCCAGGACCAAGTCCAGGGCCAGCAACCTCCATTCTTCCTGGTATCACAGAGGAGCCAGATGCACACAAGATCAATTAAAGGTCCTGAGTTCACTGCAGGCTGGGGGCAATACCTGCAGACAAGGCGTCCCCTGGGAGGACAAAGGCTTCCAGCCACACAGCGGTGATGCATTCACAGTGCGTGCAGAGTACAGTCCTGCTCGTGCACCGTGACTGGACACTGGGTCGAAGTTCTCGTTTGAAGAGAGCTGAGAGGTTTGAAAGGTGTCAGACAAGAAAGGAGAGTTGAAAAGAAGAGAGGGCTGTTTTTTTGATGCTAGAGTACTTGCTTTTCAATAGAAGAATTTTAAGCCGATAAATCTTTGTTGACATTATTATCCTTCATTTTATATACAAGGAAACTAAAGTACACAAGAGGCATGCGACTGCATCAGATATCTGAAAAAAGAAAGAGAATTTGCATTTACTGAGCAACTACTGTGTATAAGTCATTTTCAGAAACATTATCCAGTTGAGTCATTTCCACAATGCTAGGAGGCAGAATTCTAGACACACACACAGAGACACGTACACACACACACACAGACACAGATATATACACACACGGGCCGAGGAAAGTAAAGCCTAAGGAGATTAATCACCCCACTAGGGCTGGATTCACATTTTGATCCGTCTGACTGTAAAGTCCTTGCTGGTTCCCTTCCAACCGCTCAGTGCCATTTTGAGCACTGAGCCTGTGCAGGAAGCCAGGTGATCTGATTTTTGGAGTTATGAGAGTACTTTTCACAAGCTGCTGGGCCTGCAGGAAGCTGTCATGCAGTCTGTGGTCCATTCCATGAGCAGAGCTTTAATACAGTAAATAAGCATGCCTCTTTCTGTTAGTTGCAGATGCTTTCTTCAACTTTCTCCTGCTCCAGAGAAAAGGTAGGACTAAAACTATAACCAATGACATCTGTTCTTCCCCAAAGCTCTGTGTGTATCCATTGGATAATGGGGCTCTGGCAATTACCTTGTGTCCCCCAACCCACCCCTCATTCTACTGTAGAGCTCAGCACACAACACAAAGAACATCTGTCTTTTCTCTAAAGGTGAGTATGCTTCTAAGACACAACACCTTTCTGGGTACATATGCTCATGTTTAGTAAACATACTGGACAATAACTTGATACATCACAGTTTTAGATTTACTACCAGTCCCAGCACAGGGGAACAGAGTGTTTCAAAAACTATGAACAAAAATGCCAACTTACTGTCAGGTTTTAATTACCCATGTTTAAGGACAATGCAAAAATAAAAACAAAAACCTAGTTAGTTAATATCCATGATAATTTAATCTAGTCCATATTTTTACCTTCTCAGCTCATCAAATCTTTTGTCGGAAAGAATTTTTGGACTATCTATTCATAGATATAAGTAATTATATACAGTTGGGGTTTTTCTAGAAGTGACCCCTAAACTAAAGGACCTTAATTCATTTGCATATTCTAATGAAGCTGCTGCTATTCCGAATTTAATAGCCCAAACTCTCCTGCTTGATCTGGTCCCCATCCTAGTCTGAATCCTGGCTGTTTCACAGTAGGAACTTCCCTCGTTTCCTGAGACCTCACTCAAAGGCCCGATGAGGTGACCTCCTGTGGGCGGTATTCTGGTCATGGAGAAAAACCCCACCCACCAAAGGAAAAAGCTTTGCCCACAGGGCCCCTGGGAGGTGCCATTTTCGTCTTCTATTGCACTGCACTGACATTTTTAAATTATAATGACTCCATATCCCAAATGAGTCCTAAGAACATTCTGAATCAGCTAATTAATAAATCAATTGCTCTTCAGAATGGCATTTATCAAATTCACAACTAATATGTGAGGTGAGGCTAGAGTGGAAGTCTGCAGCTGCTACACCAATGGCTCTAGGATGATCGGTTTATGTAGCACCCAGCTTGTTCCAAAACCTTCGCCAGGTTCTGGCTGTAAGATAAGCACCTTCAAGTATCTATGAATACTATTTTGAGTCCGCTGGTGCAAATTTCTTTGACGGAGACAACAACTTATAGAATAATGAGTAGGTGCTTGAAAGAATGAAGAACGAGAGCATCCCCACTAATCAGATCCTCAGTGTCCCATATGGTGGGAGTAATTGAAACATCCTTCTGGTCAAACTGTTGAACTAAGATTAAAATCAATTAGATGCCACTGTTCAGATGTTGGTGGCATTCTGGTGTCTTTATCTTGTTCATTAGGCACAGATATGATGTGGGGGTTGACAATACCAAGCTAGGCATACTTCTTTGCAAAGAGTAGACCATCTGAACTTTTCAATCTCTTAAGACCTGATACTTTTTCTATAGGCTTTAGAATCACTGCCAACACATTTGAAATCTGTCGTGACAATTAGGCTGTCAGAGCAGCATGTACTGCTCTAATCGTCTACTTAGTGCCTTGGAAAGTCTCCGTTTCTCTGCCACAGACTGTCCCCTCCCCTCCCAGCAGCTGACTGCTCATCTTCATGTGTTGCTGACGGGCTGGCATTGACAGTGTGGGTGAGAGAGAGGAAGGACGGGAAAACAGCCCAAGTGTGCAGGCCACCAATAGTGGAATGACCTAAAGTTGGACTAGAAGATGAGCAGCAGAGAGACTGGGGCCTTGGTGAGCAGAGGCAGAGAGCCACTGCTCAGAGGCCAGAGGGCTGAGCAGAAGCCTGTCATCGGTTTAGTCTGATTTTAGCACACATTATTTATCCTTCTTTCCTTTTTATATCCTTTATATCGTCAACACGGTTTTTCTCCTGAAGGGGATTTTTTTTTTTTAAGGAGAGAGAATGGGCGTTGACTTTTCAGTCAAATAATTACTCAAGCCTAATAGCTCCCAAATTGAATCCTGAGGGCAGACAGTAAGGAGAGAATAAGTATGTGGGGAATAAGAAATGGCAGCATGTCCAACAGAGAGGACACACAAAGAAGTAAGAAGACGGAAGAGGAGAAGCAGGGATAGTGACAGAGAAGGAGAAAGAACTAGACATATGGCTGTACAAGAAAGAGCACATAGAGGGGTTCATCAGCCCAGAAATGGAGAAAGACTTATAAACTAAGAATGAGGGGCAGGCCCTGTGGCCGAGTGGTTAAATTTGCGCGCTCCGCTTCGGCAGCCTGGGGTTTCACCGGTTCGGATCCTGGGTGTGGACATGGCACTGCTCATCAAGCCCTGCTTTGGTGGCGTCCCACATGCCACAACTAGAAGGACCCACAACTAAAAATATACAACTATGTACTGGGGGGCTTTGGGAGAAAAAGGAAAACTAAAAAAAATCTTTAAAAACAAAAGAATGAAAATAGAAAAGTGTCTTTATCCAAGGTCAGGGTTTCTGAATCGGGTCAAATTAGCAGGGATACCCAAGTAGGAACTAAAGTTAGAAAAACTAAATAAGTGCAAGGGAATCTTCTTTTGCTGTGTGACGAGTTCATTTCTGGACATAGAGATGTCAGAAAGTTTCAATTAATGCCCATATTCTTTTATTCTTTTCATGACCGTCCTAAGATCTCACACAGTAAACGATACCAGGAATTTGCCTTGAGACCAAGACAAAGTGGGAAACCATTTTAAATACAATTTTACTCATTGCAGTGTTTTTGGATTTGGAACAGATGCTTATCCAAACTAAAGCGTTTGTGATATGATTTCTTATTTTCACATATGATGTGATTTCTTATTTTCTATTTTGTAGTCCCATTTATAAATCTATGGTAAGTGGTCTATGCTAGTTTCATTGGCACCACCATCTCCTATGCCCAATGTTATGATAATTCTGAAATACGAACTGAATAAATACATAGGTAGGTCATTTTCAAAATGATTTTTATTTGCTCAACAGATTGAATCCGTGTGGTAGGAAAATTACAGCTGGTTAAGTCAATCTTGAGTCACAGTAAGGTTTATCGGGGTAATGTTGATCTTTAACCCTTCAGTCTAAAGTATAGTGTAGGAGCAGAAGGATATCCCAGCATCCATATAACCAGACAATTCACAGAGTTTGAAATGTCCCAAGTAGACTTTCTTACAGTTATTTGTGACACCTTGAGAGTAACAAAAAAAATAAAGAGCTGGAGTGCTTTCTCCCCAACATGGTGGCTGCCTTTTTATGCAGTCCTTGATAGATCATTCCGTGCCTTAATTTCCCTTTCTGCAGATTGCCAGGAGCCTTGTCGACTGAACTATAGATTATAATAAGCTAGCATGGCACCTTATTTCTATTTCACTACCCAGATTCTCTCTCCAAACTAAGCACCATTTTTGTCCGTAAGAGGAAGAGTTTAAGAACTAAGTGATCTATTAATAACAGTTTAAGTATTATTTTATATTCAAAGATGTATTTTAAAATAGTCAGTAGTTTATGACTTTCGGTGGCAGAGAGAGCTTTTTTCTACAGTTACAGTCCTTAAAGCATAGCTCCATTTAAACACTTTTCCTTCTCCTCTATACTTAAAAATACCTCTTGCGTGGCTTCATCAGGATATCCTGTAATTTAGAACATCAAGGTGACTCATTTGATATTTTGGAGAAAAACTGTGTGGTTTTCCCTGTGAAACTACTGATCCACATCACAGCTCTTTGGTGGCAGAAAGGCAGTGTGTGTGTCGTGGGGGGCAAAAGAGTATAATGAGACTGGATGGATCTGCTTTTTCTCACATCATTCAGTAAGATTTTCACAGTTCACACTTAGGATTTTCTGAATCTAGGCGGGCCAGTGATGGGGTAATGGAATTGAGCTCTGACTGACTTGCACATGGGTACAAATTTCACTGCTTAACACATCTTCTTCCTTCCCTCTCTCTTTCTTTTCTCAGTCTTCCTTCCTCCATTAATCAGGTTGAGTAAAATCAGAACATTAAAAAACTACATACACTCTTCTTTTCTTCTGGGTTAGGATAGATCACTATTAGTCCATGTAAGGGTGGAAAGCTGGGTGCTGAGGGCAGAGTGGAGAGAACAAGATCACTCACTGATCCAATCTGTCGAGCAAATCATAAACACAAGTGGTTCCTGCAAGAGTCTTTCGAGATTACATAAGGCTTGTTTTAAGTGTGTTTCCGTGCATACCTGATACTGTCATTCTCTCTCAAGGACTTCGGACAGCTCAGGTTATGAGGAAGTGTCAGGTAAGCTGGAACACATTTTCTGGCCTCTATACAAAGCCTTTTAAATATGATTTAGGGAGTGGGGAGTGATTAAGAAGCAAAGTGCTGTGGCTAGTGGTAGGAAGCTGACGGCACCGGTGTACTGTTCAAATTAAGCACAGAAGGTAGAATCTTCAAAGAATACTTTCCAGCCATGGCTGATCACCAAACTCCTGGTAATGAAAGAAAACATACTTCACCTGATTATTGTGACAATGGAATACACCTCTGTTTCTATTGTTGTGAAAGCCTCCCTTGAAAAGGAAAGTTAATCTGGAAGAATGAATGACCGGAGTGCCAAGCTTAGGTCACAAAGCACGAGGCCCTTGTAAGCAGAAATCTCTGTCTGGGTGGGACTCAGGAAGAAACAGAATTTGGAATATTTTGTTTATTTGTTTATTTGGTAGTATGTTTGCTCTGGGCAGGAGACTATTTTAGGCATCTCCAATCTCATCTGTTTGATCCGTTTTTCTCTTAAACATGTGTGCTTGGTAAATTATATATTGTAAGCGACCCTGGGGTGTGTAACGCCATCTCTTTTAATACACTTTTCCATCCTGACAAGGGGCTTCAGTGGCTTGGAATAATCCTCTTCAATTGACAAAAGCAGCCCCCAATTTCTAAGTTTTTAAACCATTAGTGGCTGATCAGTTGCAACAAATATGCTGTCGTCGCTGCTGCTGCACCTAATGATTGAATTTTAAATATTCATGATGGATGGATGTCTGTGTGTGTGCACAGAAATGACAACATCGACGGCTGCTTCTCACCAGGGCACCGTTAGAGCTGAGCAGAAGCTGCATATGTCAGATATTTTCTGGTTAAATATTCCAGTCATTAAAAAAATTATTCTATCGTATAGATCCAGCAGCATTAATGCATGAGATACAGGCATCTACAAACATACAATGTTGAAATGGGCAGACTCCTGCCCTCAAAAATTGCCCTTTAATCATTAAAAAAAACAGTGTACACATCACCAATTTTGACAGTGGCTATTCTGGGGTGTTGTGATTTTCATTTTCTTATTTTTGCTTGTCTACATTTTCAAAAACATTTTCTATAATACACACAAATTATTTTTGTAATGAGACAAAAGTTAACTTAAAAATCCCACAATGAGCAAAATAACAATGTCATCATAAAATTCTAACCAATTAAAAAAATTCGTCATTGAGAAATATGCACTTATTTGTTATATAAACAAACACAAAAGAAGAGAATAAATTTTGTCTAAGTTTTAACTATGAAATAAATGGAAAATAAGATCTATTTTTCCTCGAAGACTTGAGAAAAGGTGAGTCAAGTTTTAGAGGAAATTCAATAGAGAGGATATAGTGATCAGAAAAGGGACATGCTTTATGTGATGAAATTACACCAAGCGTATTCTTTGGCCATTATTTATGGCTGAGATTATAAACAACTGAGAAAAATTAGCTGAAGTGAAAATGCCCCCAGTTTCAATCTGCTAGGATGAGCCCCGGTTTCTCGTTTCTCTCTTTGCCTTCCTGCTCAGCAATATCTCTGCTCCCTTTTTACTGTTCTCCTTTTCTGGAAATGTTCTTCCTGACACACATATTTAAACACTATTAAATCTTACCGTTCCTTGCATTGTACATTCATGTCGTCTTTTTTCATGGATACATATTTAATAGTATATATGACTATTCTGATCTCAGGAAAAAGGAAAAAATAATGCACGAACACAGGTATCATAGAGTAAAACCAGATATACTTGAACTGCTCTGTGTGTGTGAACAAAACTCAGGGTTGTCCTTCTGTAATAGGATTCTATTAGTTCTCCAGACCAGTGACTAAGTGGTTAAAAGGAAAAGTATATTAACTGCTTGGCTCTGATTGGTCCCTAGAAACTTCCTGTAGAAAAAGATTAGAGCAAATACATTGAAAGGAGCGCCCAGATTCTGCGTCTATAAGAAACGTGGGGGAAAAAATAAGACAAGGTCTGACCTCGTGGCTGATAAATGGGTGAAACTGTACATCTGAGTTTGACTCTCCCTAGTTAAGAGGTTAGATTATGAGCTTGTTCAGAAGAAGGAGAAACAGCAGCAATGGGAAACAGTGAAGGCAGAAGGAGCCTCACTGGAAAGCATAGTTTTACATTTTCAGTCTGAAAATCACTTGCATCCTAACAGTACTGCAGCTGGTGGCAACGAAATCCTCACACAGAGTAGTTAACCCAAATGAGATCCGCTGTAACTTAACCACTCAGTTTTAATTTGTCATGTTTGCTTGATCCTATCAAAACATCCCTTTTGTGGTTCAGTTCATTTCCTTGAAATTTTACATAAAATTCTGAAAAGCTATTTTTCTATAATTGTTGACATTTTAAATAATATTTGGAATTTAGAGAAGTTACAGAGAAAACTATGTTATAAGAAAACATGGCTCAGGATGCTTACTAGAAAAAAAATTACATATGGGCATTTATACTACATAAAAAACACCATGGAGGCCAGCCCGGTGGTGTAGTGGTTAAGTTCACATGCTCCTCTTCGGCAGCATGGGGTTCTCGGGGTTGGGATCCTGGGCATACACCTATACACCGCTCATCAAGCCATGCTGTGGCAGAGTCCCATAGACAAAAAACAGAGGGAGATTGTCACAGATGTTAGCTCAGGGCCAATCTTCCTCATGAAATAGACAAATAAACAAAAAACCATGTGTGTCGTGACTTACGTGGGATTTACGGGTGAAGAGAACTACTGGTAGAGTAGACCATCTTTTTAGGTTGCTTAAAATTCTCAGTTGCCTAAAACCCAATTTTATTTAGATTCAGTGGGTTTTTTTTTTTTCCTTCTAGACCCTATTTATTTGAAGCTAGTTGTCCTGTAGCTTGTAACAGGACAAAAGAAAGGAGTGGGTAGTATTTTATGAAATTTAAGCTTCTATATGATTCTGTGTAAAAGAGAAACATTTAAACACTGGCAAAACAAAATCCTAAAAGAGAGGTGCAAGTCATTATTAATGTCTTACACTCTGTGTTCACCCAGTTAATCTCCCTGTGCGTAATTAAGATGACCATACCTCCTGCTCTGCCCAGGACCTTTCCAGCGTACAGCGGTTGTCCTGATGACCCATTTGGTTAGTGTCCCTTCACCCTCAAAAGTGTCCTGCTTTGGATGATAAATTAGACGGAACTGTCGGAGGTTTTCCATGAGCCCACATGCTAAGCTAGGTTGTGCTGTCAACATCTAGCAGTGGCACAAACCTCAACTTCATATATTTTCTTTCCTTCCCACAGAATTGTTGAGAATAAAACTTTCACTGTACATATAAACCCATGTTAAGATAGAGAGGACTATTTGCAAGATGAAAGAAAAGTACTAAAATGTAGAATATGGCTTTCCTTAGAAGATTACCCATATTTTCAGAGCCTCTTTCCAGAAAAGTGGGAAATTATGGTAGTTTTAGATGAAATTTCTTTGGATTTTTAAGATTCACCCCTTTGGCCATTTGGGTTCCAGAACTTTCTCTAAATACATTCTCCTTTCACATACCATGCCTTCAGGTGCTTTC
This sequence comes from Equus quagga, assembly GCF_021613505.1. Classification (NCBI taxonomy): domain Eukaryota; kingdom Metazoa; phylum Chordata; class Mammalia; order Perissodactyla; family Equidae; genus Equus; species Equus quagga. Next base: position 29,308,812 of record NC_060269.1, read on the forward strand.
TATCTGAAGGTACCAATGGCTCTATAATCTTGCAGACTCCCCACTGGGGCTCCTAGAACTGACCAGAACCAGGAACTGAAGGCCAACCTCTTCTCAGATACAGAGCATCACAGTTAAGACAATCTGACTTCTCCCAGGCTGCTGTTTATCTATGGCCTAGGCTGGCTATTGGCTGGTCTGTTTGGTTTCACAAACTTAATATGCCACCTGGACTACTGCTTCCTCTCCAGGGCTTTTTGAGACTCCTCAAAGGAAGGCCAGCTTCCTTTCACTCTGAAAATCCAATTTATATTGTCAATGCCCAAGGCTGTAAATGCGGGAGCTTGGAGGGAAATATGGGAGAAAAGGAAGAAAAACAGCAAGAAAGAGCAACCAAATTGTTTTATGTCTTCAGGCTTTTTCTCTTCTCAAACACTGACAGCCAACACATAAATAGTTCATTATTTCCATTTTCCAAACAGAGGGTCCCTGTTCATGCTGGGCAACATGGGGCTTTTAAGCGAAAAAAGTGAAATAGGTTGGGTGGGCACACTGGCTCAGGCCCTTCTGCAGAAAGTGGATTTTGTGTACATGGCTCTAGGACTCCTCTTGAGATTGCAAAGGAAATAGGAAAGCATGGTTATGTCGGCAGACAGTGGTCATTTTGGCTCGTAGGTAGATATTCTCACATTAAAACGATGGCTGCTTGTGAAGAGCTGACCATTGATGGAGGGTAAAGGGCCCTTCCTGTAAGAAACTGACCTTCGAGCTTCTTGAGTGAAGAGTGGAGGGGTCACCGATAGGAAACAGAGAAGTGAAAGTGGCCCTTCTAAGTCTGTACTTGGTATCTCTGACAAAGAAGGGAGTTTGAAGACCTTGGTTACCTGGGGGCTTGCTGCTAATTGAAATCTGAGTTGGGATGGCACCACAGCAGTCTGTACCTTGGGTCTACCAGCTATGTCACAGGCTGTACTAACCATACAGAATCATTCAGATTCATACGTTCACCACCTACGGGAATCAGACACAAAGGAAGTACAAATTTTGCAATTATTGAAAACATATTTTGGAACACTTGTTCTATTTTGCTAAAAATCATTTAATCAGTATATCATTACCATGTTATTGAACAAAACTTGATGAAAACTTTGCAAGGCATAACAATTCTAGGGGTAAGTTTCATAGTTTTTTATAACCTCTCTGCAAATCAACTTTTGCCCACGTTATGGTCACAGAGTAAAATGTAAAAGATATAGAAAGCACCACAGGTCCAAAGACATGTGAAACCTATCATCAATAGCTTAATTTTATTCCCAGTGTTCACGAAGATTCAGAGGATTGTGTATTTTTAGTTGTATGGTACTTTTCCTATTTCTGTACTGTTAGTAATCCATTCCAGGAACTTCAAATTTGCCAAACTACATAAGAAGCATTCTAGTTAATTATCTCTGCCTTCCTCATAGACTCAGCTATTGTGAAATGGAAAGAGCACATCAGGTTTATCTCCTGGATCTGCCCTAATTTTATTAGCTGGGTAATCTTGGTCAAGTCTTGTACCCTCTATGGGCCTCACTTTATTTATTTATAAAATACTTGTCCTTTCAGGTGAGAATTAAAAAAAGTAATGCATGTGAAAATGACCTGTGAATGGGAATGCACAGTATACAAATTATTACTGTCCTCTTGTGTTGTAGACAAAGAACTGATGACACAGAAAGACTAAGACAATGAAGTGACCAGAATCACGCAGCAATTCCATTACAGAACTGCAATCAGACCCAGCTCCTACACATTCCAGGGAACCGCCCTTCTCATTTCTGCTTCCACTTACACATACAGACTAATGGCAGGCTTCTAGTCTACTTAAAGTTTCATCCATTTCAAACAGTACTATCAGAGAAGCTGCTTCTTTCCTCATAATAACAGCATGTTCCCCCTTTGAAAATGGTAAAAACCAAACTAATTAACCTTGCTGAGGATGCTTATATATTCCAGGTACAGAATACATAGTCCTTAAATTCTCAAACAAACAGTGAAAGAGGAGCAGGCGGGGGGCCTGCAGGTGTATTTGCTGGGTACAGTGAAGGAGCAAGGCTGGAAGGATGCTTTGAGGATTATGGAAATGGCCCGGCGGTCCCTAGGGAGCAGGGTGTTAGAGGCTGGGCAATAACACACAAAAAGGCTCTTCAGGAGGCAAATGATCTCTGCTCACCTCTGTGCTGAAGAGAGCAGCGAAGCTGATAATAACACCTGAGTGTTGATTCCCTTGCTAAGGTCTTAGGCACCCCAGTCAGAAAGTCAGAGGATATTAAGGAAGGAACTTCAGTATACTGCCCTCCTCTAAGGTTAAGGCTGCTGGATGGGGTTCAAAAACCAGTTCTGCCTGTTACCAGCTATGAGGTCTTGGGTAAGCTCCTTATCCTTTGCATGCCTCAGTTTCTTCACCCGAACATGGAGGAAAATAACCTCATAGGTTGTTTGCGAATTAAGTCTGATGTCTACAAAGCTTTCCTCTCCGTGCCTGGCATAGAGTAAGGGTTCAAGAAATGTCAGTTGTTTTTGCTACTAATTCATCTTCCTCAGTTCCCAAGGAGAAAATCGAGGGCCAGAGACGAATAGTGGCTTACTCAAATCCACAAGGCTCAGATTAATGGCAAAATATGGACCACGCTCCTAATCTTTTTGCCACCATTACAATACATTTTCCTCCACACCCTTTGGTAATTCTATACCCTATGTGTCCCAGGGACGGTCATCTGCTGAATGGACTGGATGAGCTCTGAGGGCCCATCTAGGTCTAGGGTCAGAATCAATGATGTTAAATGACAGAGTAATAGAGAAAACCATTTCTCAATGTCCTGAGTTAATGGGAGGAATATTTTCATGGATAACCCCAAGCTGCAGATCATCCACTCAATCTTAGTTTGGGCCTGGGGGCAATAGCAGAGAGCAAAACCATGGTCTGCAGTCCAGGAGATCGCCATCCTGAGGGGGATCCCACTCCATGCTTAAGAATACTTGTCAAAGCTGAATGCTGTTTGGGAGGAAGGCCTGCCCTTTGCTGTAGAATACGGCATTGGGTGCTCTGGCCATCCAGGGCTCTCTCCAGCAGCATGGTAGCTGTCAGACAAATTCCGCTGGAGGAATGTCCTGCTCTGTCAAGGCCCCAGCCAGGCTGTGGACTCTCAGTCTTAGACTCCTAAGGCTCATTGTGATCATTCTCAATTCCCCTCCACAGCCTCCCTCTTTTTCCTATATCATGCATGTGCTCTCACTCAGGAGAGAGGGAATTCAGCTTGTTTAACCACTAACCACCATCTACCTCCAATTCTCAATCAATGGATCTGATCCTGGGGGTGGCTCTGCATCTTCTGCTCCATCTCTCACCCCTACAGTTGGGTCTTTTTATATGTCTGAGGTTTCTAGACGACTCACCAGCAGATGAATGGGGGTGTAGCTGGAGCAGCTGTCATATGTTAAGCAATCCTGTGCTCTCTCTCTTTGAAGATGAACTTCATCCTGTGCTACATGCTGGTGGATCATAATTCTCATAGTCTGAGACTTTTCGAGATCTGAGGGAATAAAGCTGCTGCGAGATAAAAAGTGTTTCATGCAAAGAGATAATCTAACATCGGAATAAAAAGTTTATCGGTGTACATATTAGAGAAAAGAAATTTGTCCCAACAAAATGGCTTCAGATATGTTTTACAGTTAAAGCAATTTTTAAAATGTCCCCCTGTCTTTGTCTCATGTGTACAAGATTTATCATCCTAGTGGCATATCTACATGCATTGCATGGTGTTCTTTGCCTCATCTTTCTAAAGGATTTCAGTTCTTCAGGTTTAAAATCACTAGGGAATTTATAAGGAGTGAAAAACGTTCCAGAAAGTTTGTTTGATAGTCCTAAACCTAAAACCTTACATTTGTATGGCTCCCTTTACCTTACGAAGTGCTTTTATACACATTATCTCATCTTTATCATGGGCATCAAAGGTTTGCTATCATTCGGAGAGCATGAGAGTAGTGGAGACTGTATTACCAACCCCTTCTTGCTAACTTTTACTTTTCACATGGCAGCAAAAATGTCGTGAGTCTACAGGAAAACAAAATAGACTCATTATGAGGAAATCATTACATGCTTCCTTATAAAAATTGTTTTATTCCAAATGTTGGCTCTGGAAAACTCCCACTCACTCTTTAAGACTGTTAAGGTCTCGCTTCTTCAGGGCATCCACCTTACACTGACTCCTTTTCCACTGTCTGGACATGCACCCTTCCTTGGGACTCCAGACGTCCCTGTGTTTACCAGTATCCCAGCTCACTCCAGCAGCATTGCAGCTGTCTATCACCCCTGTGGACTACAAGCTCCTTGACGGCAATGCCCATGTCTTGTTTTCAACTGCCCTGTTCTTACCCAGCACAATGCGAGGCACTTGGGAGGTACTCAGTATATGTGGAGTGAATGGAGAGAAAAACCCATAGGAAATAGGTACTTATGGAACGTGTGTAGCATGAACTGGGTGCCTGCTAGTGCAGTCAAAGAATATTCTTAAGCAATAAGATGAATATAACTTTTTCTTTTTTAAAAGATTAGCACCTGGGCTAACATCTGTTGCCAATATTCTTCTTTTTTTTTTCCTTTCTCCCCAAAGCTCCCCAGTACATAGTTTTATATTCTAGTTATAGGTCCTTCTGGTTGTGCTGTGTGGGATGCCGCCTCAGCATGGCTTGATGAGCAGTGCTGTGTCTGTGCCCAGGATCTGAACTGGCAAAACCCTGGGCTGCTGAAGCAGAGCGCACGAACTTAACCACTTGGCCACAGGGTTGGCCCCTGAATACAATTTTTATCACTTATGAAGTCAAATTCACATGCGGCAGAGGAGAGGAATCAGGAGAAGAATCCTCTTGTTGGTAAAAGGTCAATTCCAAGGACTTGCAATGTGGGGAACCTGGATGGATACAAGCAACGACTGACCTTAACTCTCTCTTCCAGCCCACAGCAGTTCTCTGGTTAGAAAGATACCGGGGAAGCCGAATGAGTGGGTAGTGCTCAGAGAGTCAAATGCCAGTGATCAGAAAGCAAATGAATGGCTTCATCCTGACATGTTATACTCAGGCAGTTAAAGGTTGCAGTAAAGCCTCTTGTCCAAGTTCTGTGAAGCTGTGAATTACTGGAGTCAGAGCTAAAGTTACACATAAGCTGTGAAAAGCTTGTGCCTTTAAGAAAAGCGGCAATTTTTCACCTCTAAACGTTGTGATTCTGTAAAGCATCCTGGAGAGTTCTGGGTGCCCCATCTCCCCCGCCAAAAGAAAGTAAATCAACAAGTATAATCTTTGCTATTATTGAAGAATGTAATTTGTAACTTTTAGGAGACTGCAACTAATAAACCATATCAATGCTATTTTGTAACATTAACAGATGCTCAAGGCAACAATAAATATAAATACACAAAGGAGAGGCAAAACTGTATAAGAGTGTCTGTGTGGTTCAAATCTTAAATTCTAATAGTGAAAAGATGAAAGAAAATCCAAATAAGAAAAAGTCACGAAAACACAACATTAAAGAAGATAATTAATTAGCATAGGCGTAATGAAGTTTTGTAATTTTAAACAACAAATAGAACCCAAAGCAAACAGGAAACACAAATATCAGTGACATTAAACACCCAAAAGAAAGAGGAGTGGGGAATCAGCTTAACCTCTGAAACGGGTTTACTGCTGTCTGACGCAGGAAGAGGTTTAAAGGAGATTAAGAAAGATAAACAATAAGCAGTCTGTTGAGCTACTCTTTATTTGGCTCATGTACCCAGGCAAGCAGAAGGTCTGTTTTTGAGCTAGTGGGTTCACATACACCCAAGAAAGCCAAGAGGACAGGCAAGCAGGGAGCGCTCGCTCTAGAGCATGATGGAGGTCTCCCCACCCCGCCAGTCCCGCTCCCCGCTCAGTGAACCTGAAAGAGAAATTGCCATCACCAGCTTCTGAACCAATAGTCTTAGATCTTCTTCTTTGGTGTGTAATAAATCAATATATTGATAATAAGTTTTCTTGCTTATTGTCTTGACTAAAATAGCCTTGTTTATTCTCAGAATCACAGAGTTTCAGAGAGTGGACATTAAAGGTCACCAAGTCCACCCACCAATTCATCAAGTGGCCATTTGGCCTATGATCACCTCTAGTGACAAGGACTTAATTTCCTCCTGAAGTAGTTGTTACCATCCTTGAGCGGCTCTGAATATTAGCAAATTCTTCCTTAGATTGAGCCAAAATTTATCTTTCTGAAATATCTATCTTTGGGCCCTCGGTAGAGAATAAATCTAAACTGTCTAAATACGAGAATCTTTCAAATACTAGAAAATGCTATTTTGTACTACTAGAGTCTTCTCTACTTCAGGCTAAATATACTCAGTTCTTTTAACCTTTACTCATATGATTTTAAGTTTTCTTACCATCGTGGCTACTTTCCTCTGAACTCAATCTAGTTTTTCTCTCTCTTAAAGTGTGGCATTCACTGGACCTATGTCACAGCATGTGGTCTGATAAGCATCAGTCACAGTGGCCCATCCCCACCTTTTTACCATATACTTTCATCAGGCAGCTGCAGACCGAAAGGAGTATTTGCTCTATTTACTGAGCTTCCACAGTGTAACAGGCACGGTAAGTACTTTACATGCACTGAGTTAAACACTGAGAACAAGCCCATGTGTAGGGACCGCCGTTATTCCTATTTCATACCTAAGGGCCCAGACATAGAGAAGTTACGTAACTTGTTTAAAGTCACATGGTAACTGGCAAGCCTTACATTGATTCCTGATACAACTTTATTTTCATAGATTCTGCCCAACATTCCAAATTGTGAAGCTCTTTCTAGGTCTCCACTCTTTCCCTCAATGTGCTGTATTCATTATTCTTCCCAGCCCCATCTCACGTCCAACTTGATAAACGTGCCCTTTATAATTTTTCCAAGTCATTCATAAAAAGTTTGGGCAGGACAGAACTATGGCTGGGTTCCCTGTTGACTCTTGGCTCCTTTTGTTTTGCAATGCCAGTGGAAATTATTCCATTTGGTCAAATAATGAGACTTTATTTTAAAAAAGAATTCATTCTAAGTTCTTTGAATGCTTGTCATATGTTTCTTTGCATCCCACATAGCTAGTTAATGCTCAACAAAACTCATTGAAAGAAGAACTGTGTTCTGAAATGCGAGGCCCGAGGGGAGGATTGGGGCGGGGGGGGGGGGGGGGGGGGGGGGGGGGGGGGGGGGGGGGTGCAGGGGGGGCTGGCGGGACGGGACTTGCGCTGCCTGCAGTCTTAGTATGCAGTTTCTCAACTCCTGGCTGTTCTGTCATCATACCAGCCTCTCTCGGTTGGCACATGCTATTCTATGCTTTCCACATGTCAGCAACACTGGTCAACAAATCCAGGATATGATGCTTTGGATATTGGAGATCTAACTGGTCACTGAGAATTTTAGAAAATGAATCACTTTTAAGACTGGATTTATCATTATTGGATCAGAAGTCAGGTCATCTGTAATAAAATCATGATGAGAAGTGTCTGTCCACCAAGACAAGACTGGAGCCTAAAAACAAGAGTAAAATCAAGGGAAGTTTGAGGTACATCCCTCACCTCTGAGGACACCATCATGCATTATTACCACACCAGCTCTCAAGACATAATAATACCACAATGTCAGAGGGCAGACATTGTTAGAACCACCATCCATCCCAGCATGCCATGCATCTGCTAAAATGGTAGGTGAAATCATGTCCCCAGGGATGCACTCACAGGAAAAACATCTCTGATTTTACCCTGAAAAGTCTTGTCCTGCGACACCAACATTATCAGAGATTCTACTATATTTTATATATAATATGTTGAAGTACATTGGAATAAAGAACTCTGAAAATAGTGTTACACTTCAAAAACAGTAACAAACAATGAGTGCTTAATAAGCATCAGAAAAGTGTCAATTGATTTACATGAATTATCTCATTTAATAGTCACAACAATTTTACGAGAAATATACTAAAATTATTCCCAGTTTACAGATGAGTAAACTGATACACAGAGAGGTTAATTACTCTGCTTGTCCTTAGCGCAGTGCTAAAGCTTGAATCCAGCTTCGTTTCACACTTACTCTCTTACCCACTTAAATACAGTGGGTGTTAGCTCAGATCTTCCAAGAAGCAGACACTAAGATGGTATTAAATGTGCAAATTTCTTTTTTTAGGGAAAATGTTTGAATGAGAGAAAATGGGGAGAGAGCCATCAGAACGCAATGCAAGTCTGACCCCGAGTGAAGGGCAGAGAGAGATCAGTGAGGTCTTAGCCACTTGGTCTGGAGAAATTCCAGCATGACTGCCAGGGAGTCCCCGAGTCAAAGTCAGCCTTCAGGGGAGTCCCCTGCCACCGAGGAACGGGTGTGCTTTAGTCAGTCATTGGCTGGGAGCAGCGTTGGCAGCGTGGCCTCTGTGGAAAAGCAGCGATGGGGTCCAGGGAGCAGCAGACGGGCCTGGAGTTCAAGGTCAGCCAGGCACGTTCTCACAGCTGCCACACGCAGCCTCTCAGGAGGCCTCAGGACAGAGGCACCTGATTCGCTCTTAAGGTATAAAATGTAAATCTTATCAGAAAGATTTTCATTTATCAACAAAGATATTTCAACACCCACAGCCTGAGTTGCCAGAGTCACTAATTCTCAGGCTACAGAGGCGGAGGAACGTGGCCGATGGGAGTCAGGGTCCCGTTTCCATAAGATGCTGAGCGTCACCCCAGAGCCTGGGAAAGGAGGATGGAGTGGTTTCCTACCAGCATCTGGAGTAGACTCACTTCAGGTTTATCAATCTGCTTCCAGAGAATGTTCTTCTGAAGACGTGGAAATTTTGTGGATTCTCTGAAAAGTGTTTGGGAGAGGGGTTTCTTGTGGCCATATTCCAGAAAGTTCCCAAAGGGGAATTTCCCATGCCATGGATCTCATGGAAACAAGTAGGGAAGTTCCAGGAATGGATCTTAGCTGAGCATAATGCTGCTAACACACTGACTTCTAGTCTTCTCTTTCTCTACATTCATGCCCCCTTATCCAAGGAGGATACTCTTCCAAGACTCCCAGTGGATGCCTGAAACTGTGGATAGTATCAACACATACTATGTTTCTTCCTATACATACAGACCTATAGACAAAGTTTAATTTATAAACTAGGCACAGTAAGAGATTAACAATTAATAATAACATAGAACAATTATAACCATATATTGTAAGAAAAGTTATGTGAATGTAGTCTCTCTCTGAAAATACCTTATTGTACTGTACTCTCTCTACTTCTGGTGATGATGTGAGATGATACAATGCCTCCGTGATGAGATAAAGTGAGGTGAATGACCCAGGCATTGTGACGCAGCATTAGGCTACTATCGGACCCTCTGATGATACATCGGAAGAAGGATCAGCCATGACAATGTTGATGGTTAGATGTCAGGAGCAGACGATCCCAAGACAGTCGATCTGATAACTAAGACAGCTCCTAAGTGACTAATAGGTGGGTAGTACATACAGTGTGGATATGCTGGACAAAGGGACGATTCACGTCTGGGGCTTGTAGGATAACATATAAAACACCTGGCAGATTGCGTGGCATTGGACAGACATTCACATACATGAATGCCCTTAACCCTGTGGAATAGTGATGGGAGGATATTTTGCAGTAGGTTCGCTGGAATTTCAGATGGTGGGACAAGGTTGGAGGGGCAGAGAGAGAAACAATAAGGGGGAGCCAAGGATACCTTGGGTTTCTAGCATGGGAGTGGGACAGAGGGGGATGGCGTGAGATTTCATTATGCTACTCAGAATAGTGCACAATTTAAAACTTACAAATTGTTTATTTCTGGAGTTTTCCATTTAATATTTTCAGACTGAGGTTGCTCACGGGTAACTGAGACTGCGGATAAGGGGGAGAAGTGTATTTTTCTTTTGTCTTAATTGAGCCAACTTTTATTCTCCCACAAAATAAAGAAAAGTGGGACAGATCCACTCCTTTTATTTTGCTGAAATCCGAGGAGAGCTGGGCTTGTCTGTTCTCTTTGACCACTGCCCTGCACCTGCCTACTCAGGCACTGGGTCAGTTACTACCTCCTGCACCCTCTGAGCTCTGGCTCCAGTATAGGCTGTGTGCCCAGATTACACACAGCTTACAGGGCACTCAGTCTATCCTTTTAAATATACTTACAAATACGTACCTACATAAACACACATAATATACATCTATGTATAAAAAACTGCCTGAACTAAAAGATGAAATCCTCCTTTTCCCTAGCAGACGTAGGACTACCATGCAATTCATGCATCATTTTCCAGCCCTTGACCTCTTGACTTCTCTGTGGTGTTGCCTGGTGCCAACTCTCAGACCTGCCTGGCAATCCTTAACCTCCCAGACTCCCAGATACTTCTTTCTTGTCTCTTTCCCTCCTTCTGTTTCCTGCTTGCCTGCTTAATCCTTAAATATTGGTGTTCCCAAAGGCTTATCCTTGGCTCCTTCTCATCTCCCTGTGTACATTCTCACTGTCTAATTTTATCCACACCCATGCTAGAAACCTGAGGTATCTTTGGCTCCCCCTTATTATTTCTCTCTCTGCCCCTCCAACCTTGTCCCACCATCTGAAATTCCAACAAACCTATCACAAAATATCCTCCCATCACTATTCCACAGGGTTAAGGGCAGTCACGTATATGAAGGTCTGTCCAATGCCACACAATCTTCTAGGCGTTTTATATATATTTTCTCACAAGCCCTACAATAAGCAAAACAGATACTATAAATTCCATACTACAGATAGGGAAATTCAACCCATGGAAGTTTAGTTAATAGCCTGAAATTTAAAGTTGGCCAAGAAGTGCCTTTACTTTGAATCGAAGTCTCAATTTCTAAAGGGCAAGCTTCCCCTGAGGCCCACCATCAGGCTGCTGCACCCTTGCCTCCTCCGCCTGCTGGCGTCCCCCGCACACTCCCTGCTTGGTGCACCCTTGGTGTGGACAAAGTTACTTTTTCCAGAAACAAGTATGATCATGTCTCTTTTTCTAGAAGCCCTTGTTGATTATACTCCAGGATTAAGTCCTTCCTGGTTGGTTTGGCCAGTGGCTACCAAATCGTCTGCACATTGGAATCATCTGGGGAGCTTGGAAAAATACTGATGCCTGTATCCTACCCCTAGAGATTGTTAGTTCATTGGTCTGGAACGCGGCCTGGTTTTGAAAATGTTACAAGATCCCAGGTTATTCTAATGGACAGACAAGTTTGGAAACCACTGAGTTAGGCAGTGACGCCTCTCACCTTCTCCTTCCTCTCTCTCCAGCAACCGTTTTCCCTGCTCCAGACTCTGCTGTGCCTTTGACCATCCAGTGCCCTGTCTGGAGTCCCTTCTCTCTTTGACAAACTTCTACATCCTTTGATATTCAGCTCCAATGTACCTTTGATTTTCTCTGCTCTGACCACCCACCTTGTTCTTTGTTCTCGTCACTGGCCATTCAAGCTACCCTGTAATCTAGCTGTTTACGTAGTGGTTTCCCCAGACATGTGCTGGGGAAGAGTGGCTACTCCTTTTCACGTTCTCTGTCTACTCCTAGAACACAATGCCTGGCAAGAGGAGGTGCTCAGTAATGCATGAATGAACGAATGAATGAGTCCACGAATACCTACATAAGAAGTGGAAGGACACTGGACTAGAACAGGACTCTCAAGACCTGCATCTGGGTGGCAATGTGGAGTGGACAACTTGGGATTGGAAGCAGCACAGACCTGAATTTGAACCCTGGCTCCAGTTACTGGCTATGTGATCCTTTTTAGGCTGTTGAAATACTCTGAGTTTCAGCTTCCTCTTCTGCAAAATGGAAACAATAATAGTAATTCCTTCATTATAGGGCTGCTGTGAAGGTAGGAATTGATATTTGTGAAATGCTTAGCATAAAGTCTAACACTCAAGTACTAAAAAAAATATTCACTTTATTATTATATCACTAGCCCTGGTTTGTTCATTTGTGTATTGCAACATTTTTGGAATGTTACATACTTTTTCTCTGTCTTTTTCTCATCTATGAAATGTGCACAGTAATATTGTGTCTTCTCTCAATAGAAAGATGAACGTCTTCAGCTTGAAAGAATATAAGATGCAGCAAATGCAACAAATGATGATTAGCGTCCTGTGTGTGTTTACTTCCTAATCTCTGCACTTTCTTCCTCCTTCTGTGATAATATCAGGGCAAACATTTTTCTTGTACCACAAACCTTTGACATTTGAGGGGAAAGTATCGAGAAACATTCTTGAATCCAAATTTGCAAATACTACAAGAGCAGATAAGTTTCCCCAGAAAATACGGCAAATTATAACTGAATATTTCATTAGGGTCACACCTTCAGACCCACAATGATTCGACAAACACTGGACCAAAGAAATTTTTAAAGCTTTTAAAATAATATCTGCCACAAAAGTAATTTCCCACCAGAGGTGTCAACGACATCACTATTGTAGTAATGTCAGACGTGAACTTAACAAAATTTGTAAAACCTAAACAGTAGGGATGAATAATAACAAACTCTTATTTCATGAGTGCTACTTCAAGGTAGATGACAGGCAGGGAAGCAGAGATGAAAAGAAGATGCAGATTCTGGGTCATTCTGGGCCATTGCGTGGCTCATTCACAAACTCTCTGATTTGCTTGCTCCCCATGCTTGCCTCAAATTCACATTCCAGTAAAATTATTAATTACTCATACCATGATGCTTTGACTTCACTTGTGATGAATAAAAATCCTGAATGACAAATTCCTGAAAACCAGAAGTCAACTACGTTCACTTACTCCCATCTATAATTGCCATCAACATGTTTAGGAGCCAAGGGATAATGTTAAGAGGGGTTAAAGGACTCTTAAGGAATCTCAAATTCCCTGCCTACTAACTCGATTCAGAATAAAGCTAAGTATGGATAAAAATAATTTTAGGACAATAGTAACATAAAGTTGTATCTTGATTTTTTTGCCAAATCTTAACTTGTTACTCATTTTCTTCCCTCCAAAATCACTCAAATACTTTATTCGTAAAACAAAAAGAGAACTTGTGAAATGGAGATAAATTGCAATGTTGAAACGTCATTAGAATTTTCTTCAATTCTACAAGGTATATTTGTGCAAAATTTAAAATCTGTTCTTCTTTAGTTCTGCAAATAGTGCAATTTCAAATACAGCAACTATCTTCTCTTTGTCTTAGCTAAATATTCAATATTTATACTCAATATTCTACATAAGTTATTTCTCAATATTCAATATTCTAAAATGTAATTTTTTTCTCCCTGGAGAATCACAATTAACCTTCAATTTGGTTCTCTTCTGGGAGAAGACAATAAGGTGGAATGCTTCCTTCTGAACGGGTTCAGGGGCCAGGATACAGCAGGCAGATGGCACAAGGTGCAGAAGCAAGATGGAGCCAGGTGACCTTGGGGAGAAATCATTCCCAGGCCTGCTTTTAGCTCCAAAACCATCATTCTTTTTGCCTTTCATATCTCTTCCCTGAGTTATGGGGCCCTTTGGCTTCTGTAAAAGCAGTTTTTTTTCATTCCCTAACTAAACACAATAATAAATTAAGAGGCCTTATCTTGGTAGAGGTGATCCAGGTCTGGCCTTCTCCGTTGTTTTCATCAGCCTCTCTTCTGTCCTGTTTGGCTCCTCCTAACATATTCTCTTCCCCCCCCCAAGTTGAATTGAGCAGTTTTAATGATTTTCCCTTAAACTCCTTCCTAAGTCTCCCTTCTTCTCTCCAGTTATGCCCTTAGACATAGGCATTGAGGGCCCCCTGCTCTGGCCCCCAGCTTTAGAGGGTCCGATCAGGTTTTCCTCTGGCCGCATCCCTCCCTACCAGGGCAAGTAGTCTGCAGGGCCAAGGCAAGAGCCCACCTCCTCCTTCTAGACTATGTTCTGGATGTCTGGAACTCCCAAATTCCCTGCCCAGAGGGCTTCAAGTCTGCTTCCCCAGGTCCTTCCTCTGGCAGGGTGACACACAGCTGTGTGCACCTCTAGGTCCAAAGAGTGGCGAAGGGGGTTGTTTATGGACCTTGAAGGTGTGGGCTGGAGTGTCCCATAAATGTGAGAGGCTCCTGTGGTATAGCATAGAGCCAGGGATGGAAAGAGAATTGGGTGGTCCAAGGAACCCATGCTGCAGAAACCCCAGGAGGGAAAGGCTCTACATTCAAAACTGGCCTTCCCTGTGGCTACGAAGTTATACTTGTCAAGGTCAGATGATGATACAACATATTTTACTTAATAGTTAGCTTGATGTATAAGGAATAAATATGAAGCATATGGTATGTAGGCTTACATTTGTACTCTTGCCTTGGGCCCATAAATGTTAAGGGCAGGCCTGTGTCTCCTCACCCAACAATTTTCCTGCAGATCTTCTGGGCTAAATTCCCATGCCATTTTGGCAATGAATACTGAACAAAGTCTAGAACTTCAATGTGGCGGGATTACCTGACCTATTAGCCAGGCCGCCTTCTTTTTGCACCATTCTTCTCTCTCTTCAGATTCAGTCACTGACAGAAGTCTCAGTGGTTAATTTGTAAACAGGGAAGAGAAGCGGTTGGGCATCCCACAGAGAGGTTTTCATGAAGCTTGGGTGATCCTGGGTCAGACCCTGTCCAATGTGGAGTCCGTTTGCAGTGGTAACCATATACAGACAGGTGACCTCGTTTTTCCTTGCTGAATTTTCTCCCTTCCTCGCTGTATTATTTCACCCCCCTCTTTTCTAAAATGCGTTTCAGATACAGAGGGAGAAGCTGTGATGAAAGTCGGCCAAGCAAAGACGAGGGGTGGGGGAGCAGTCGACAATTCCAGTCTGACGCTAATGATTTGTGTACAATTCAAGGTCAGAGAATGATATGTGAGGCTTGTGCGCCCACCCACACAAGCATACACAATTTAGCACTTGATTATATCAGCATATAGCACTAATACATCTAATGCTGCCTTGTTCACTTGCCTCTCCAATTAGACAGAAAGGGCTGAGGGCAGGGACCACATGTTAAGCTTCTTTTGTTCCTCATAACACCCACCACCTTATTAGGCACATAATAGGCATTTGATAAATACGTTTTGTTAAAAGAGTCTTGCCTCTGTTAATGAAATAAATGTGTTCTTGAAATGTTCTGAATAAAGTGAGTTTTTTTGTAAACAGAATTCTATTTTAATGATACTGGGAATACTATAAGTCCTTTTACAAAGTGAATAGTCATTCCATTTGGATGTCATATATTTTTTTATCCTCTTGGGCCTAAACTGGGGAATCTTACCCTGTGGGGGCCGGGGCTGTGGTTCTATGAATCCCCAGCAACTGCATCCAAATTTGTGTTAAGAATGTGTATTTTTCTGTTGATACTGTTGTAGCTTTCATTGTATTCTCAAAGGGCTGTGCTACTTTAAAAAGAAGAAAAGTTAAAACCCAATGGGCCTAGAGGGTACTAAGGAAGTCGGTCTAAGCTTCTAGGAAAGTAATTCACCAGCTTTGGTAAGTAGAAAATAATAACCAGAGCTCACATTTGTTGAGCATCTGCTACATACCAAACACTTGACATCTGCCATATTTAACCTTCCCTGAAAGGTAGGCATTATCATCTCATTTTGCAGATAAAGAAACTGAAAAGACATGCTCCAGGCATATAGTTATTAAACATCAAATGTAAGATTTGAACCAGGACTGGTTTGATTCCAAATTAGGAAGTTTTTAATGAAAACAGTTTCTGTCTCTCTCTGATGCCCTACCTAAAATAATAATGCTGATAATGATAACAATAAATAAATTAACTTTGAGTATATTATTATGCTCATTTCACAGATGGGAAAACTGAAGTGAAGAAATATATATGAAATTCAAGTACACTCGATAACTTGGGGAAGACTCCCCAGCTGGTACATGAAGGGGCCAGTATTCAAACTAAGATCCACCTGTGTCCTGAGACCATAGCTCCTCTCTGCCTTTCAGAGCCGCTGTGGAGACGGCCTGGCTTCTCCATGACTCATACCAAAATCAGTGGACTGGTTCCTGGTTTCAACATACCATAATTATCCTTCTGGAATTCAATTCTTTTCCTTTTCAACTTCTAGAGATGAATCCAACCCTTCAATCATTTGTAAAGCACTTCTTTTGTACCTGGGGCTGTGTTAGGTACTGCAGGAAATGGGAAAACATATCTGTGTGTGTGTGTGTGTGTGTGCGTGTGCGTGTGCATGTGCGTGTGTGTGCGTGTGCGTGTGCGTGTGCGTGCGTGTGTGTGTGTGTACAGCAGCCACACTTTTTAACCAAAATTCCAGAGACTGTTTCTGATACCTGATTACGCTTAGGGCTTTTCAGGAAAATGATGACTGTGCACTCAACTGTGCAGTTGCAATACTTTCTCTTCAATCTTCAAGCAGCACTACCTACAAACTTAGCAGGCACTCAGACAGTACTGTTGACACTGGATATATATGGAAGGTTGGCCACAGGATCATTCAAGACTCATTTGATATTATGAATTCATTCCATTTAGCTATTTGATACTATGAGAGTAAATTAATATGTGAAAATGCTATTAGCTCTTTGAAAGAAAATAATATTGAAATTCAGGTTTAATATATAACGTGAAAGGAAGTTTTGAACAGAAGTTAAGCAAAGTCTGGGTCCTGAATTCAAAGAGATCTGAGTGCAAATCTCTGCTCTCCCATTTAACAGTAATGTGCCCTTAGGGAAAAAATCACTTGACCCTTCTAAGCCTCAGTCTTCTCACATATAAAAGGAGATGAAACTACCTTTATGATAAAGTTTGTGAAGATTAAATGGGGACATGCATGTAGAGCATGTAGAACAATGCTTGAAACACTGTATTCACTCAAAAGATGGTAGCATTCTGTTTTTATAACTTCATGTCTAAAGAAATAGGATGTGCAGAAATAATGAATTTGTTAAATTTCTCTCTAAAAATCAAAACAGGATAAAGGATACAAACAAATTCTCCTTCTTCATGAGTGATAACATTGGTACTAAAAAAGAAACTCAATTCTGACAATAAAACTTCACAGGAAAAGAATTCTAAAGTCAGTCCTTTCCTGTGCATAGGTCTATCCAAATTTCCTTCCTAATTTTATTACTGTTGACACTTTATTACTTAAAATAATCTTGTGTGATCCAGAGAGAGCCAAAGAAAATGGGTGGGGCACTATGAAATGTGCTATTGTCTTTCTGAACACGTCAATGTCAGAACTAATGATTTCGACCCCATGATGCTGTGGAAAAGACGGCAAAGGGAAGATAGATGGAAGAGCCTCACGGGTACTTTGCAATTCTTGCTTCTATAGTAATTTAGTATATATAAGACAAAATTCTTTAAAAATCTTAATTTTCAATCAGAAAAGAAGAGGTGAGCGATGGAAGCAGAGTGAAAATATACGAGTGTACACAATAATGGGGAACTCTACTCTTCCCTCTCAGCTGACAAGCAAGCCAATTAGATCCACCGAGTTGTTGATCTATGTTTTCAAGGACCCAAGGAATTCAGCTTTCTAAAAGCAATAAAGTTTTTGTTTTTAATATGCAGTGTCCTTCGGTGAAAATGACAAGGAGGGTGAGGTAACTTTAGGAGGCTGGAGACAAGAACTCTTTATCCAAAGATAACGGGGAAGAGACCCAGGAAGCTGCATAAGAACAACGTAAGAATGTAAGTCTGCATTCTTGCCAGTGTGCTAAAATAATACAATAAAGTACGAATTCTCAGACATTTTCAGATTGCTTCTCCATGATCAAAAGGCCTGTAGATCAGAAGTATATCCATTCCCATTTGCATAACCAACCAAACAGCCACCCCAACCCCCGACTCCAACAGAAGCACAAAATACTCATAAAAAATAAACATCTATTGTGAAGACGAGAATGGAGGGACGGGTGAAAGGGAAGAGACACAGAAAAGTGTTAAAATTTGTTTTCCCAGTCATTGCAGTCTAGGAACATAAAAGTGGTTCTGAAGCCACTGCCTTAGCAAGGGTAGAAAAAATAAGACCAGAAGATCCCATGGGATCTTTAGATGGCTTTCTTGCTCCCATTTCACTCTGTGAGTGTCAACATGGAGGCAAAATTGCATAATGTTTGAGAGCTCAGGTTTAGATTCAAATAGACTTTCCTTTGGTTCCTAGTTCCAGTGCTCACTGTGTGACCTTGAACAGGCTACTTAACTTTATATGCCTGAGTTCCAAGATCATTTAAAGATAAAACGAAATTATTCATGCCAAGTGTTTAACACAGCTCTTGGCACACCAAGCATTTTATGGATGGCAGCCATTAATATGTACCTTCTTTTGGATCAGAATTTCTCAACCTTGGCACTATTGACATTTTGAACTGGATAACTCTTTGTTGTGGGAGATGTCCTGTGCATTGTAGGATGTTTAGCAGCATCCCTGGTCTCTACTTACTAGACGCCAGTAGCAGCATTCCCCTCCCTCAGTTCTGACAACCAAAAATGTCTCTAGATGTTGCCAAATGTCCACTGGGATATGGGAAAAACAAAATCATCCCTAATTGAGAACCAATCCAAGTTCCAGAAGAGGAGGATAACTCCATTCTTCTCCTTGACAGATATATTTTTAAGCCCCAGCTTCAGAAAATTCATACTCTTATTTTGAAAGCCTAGAAATAAATCACATAACTATCAGGGTCTCAATTTCCTCATCGTGAGACCCTTATTTCACGGTTCCCTTTTATTCTGACTCTGAAAATTCTATTCCTCTCTCTTTCATTTCACCAAGGATTTAAAAATGATTTCTTCCTATGAGGAAACTTATATAAGTGATACATGTTCAACTGGAAAAATTAGGAAATGCAGCTAAGCAAAAAAAGAAAGAAGGGAAAAGAAAAGAAACATCATTTTTAATTCTAGCAGTTAGAACTAATTGGGTTAACATTATGAATGGGTTTTCAGATACTTTTTGAATACATATATGTGTATATATACACAAATACATATGTACATATACACTCTCTCGATATACACACATACACACAGGTATTTCTTGTATGCTTGTTATTTTTGCTAGTCAGTAATTCAAGCTATCTCTGGACCTAGTGCTACACTCTCTCTCTTTTTTTTTCTTGTGTACAACATCCTGCAAGATCAACTCATGTTTTCAACTACCACTTGGATGTGGATGTACCTGAAGCGCATAGCTTTAGTCCTTTATTTCTCCACAAAAGACATCTTTAACTGAATATCCAACTGACAATTAAACCAAACAGTGTTAAAATGGTCCCCTCTGGTCAACTCTCCTTTTCCCAGTAACTGATGGCTATCCTCAGCGTTTTAAGTTGAATGTTTCAAAGTCAAGTTTGACCCCTCTTTTCCTTACATGTCCCTACTCATGCCCAAGGTCACTTTCACCCTTCTCTTACTTTTTCATTGGATCTATTTCCAGGGTCACATCAGTCAGGTCCTAATTATTTTGTTCCAGGTGTGCTGTTTCCTAGCATCTCTCCTGCCAATCACTCTGATCAAGATAGCACTCTCCTCTTTTCAGAAACCTACAATGACTACCCATGGCTTCTTGTATCACCGGTTAGATCTTAATAACGAGCTCCGAGGGGCCTCCTCACGGCCTGCAGTTCTCTTCCCAAGCCATTGTCTTTTGCTCCTCCTCAGCCTGCACTTTCTATTCCTTATCAACCTTTCACGGCCCACAATTCCCCTACTCCCCTTTCTGAGCAACAGTTCATTAAAACTAAAGTAAATCAAAGCACAGGGCTGACGTCTTTTAAAAAATAAGAAAAACAAGAATGCTAATAAATTATTCTTCTGCTTATACTTCAGTTACCAGTTGTAGCTAATTATTTATTATATTAATAGGGGGTATCTTTCTTACAGATTATTAACAAACGCTTTCTTTCTTTATTTTGGTTTCAAAAACACACTTGAATTTTCAACAGATTGGGTGAGATGTGTTTCTAATACTAGGAAGTCAACCTCATGAAGTGATTTTCTTGCAGCAATATTTCTCATCAAGGCACATGTACTTACTTAATCCAAAAGACAGCTAGTTTTCTCAATTAAAAGGTATATGAACGAATAACCCTTGAATTTGATCATTGTAACTTGGACCTACATGTCACTCTGTTGAATATAATGGAATCTGCATGCTGTTATTATTTAAAATTTTTTTTTAATCCAGCTTTTACTAGAGGATAAACTTCCTAAGGGCAGGAACCATGCCTTTTACATCTTTATGATGCTCGCAGTAACAGGAATACAGTTTTGTGTGCAACTGGTCCTCAATAAATGTTGCTAGGTGATTCATATTTGAAGGGGAAATGGAAAGAAAAGCCTGAGGGACTTAAGGATTTGCGTGCATGCATCTTGCTGTGAATAATACAAATGTGGAGAGGGATGACTAAGTGGACAGCATGGGGCAGTGAGGGCTTTGGCCCCTGAAATATTCAATAATAAGAAGTTATAATGAGACTAATGGCAGCACCTGGGTTGTGCAATGGAAAACAGAGGAAGTGGAGGATGTGCTGGAAGAACTCTGAGGTGCTGCAGAAGCGAACTGCAGCATCAAGCGTGCAATGTTTTCAGGGGGAAATACTTAGTAGGAGAGAGAGCACAGAAGACAGGAGAAGGAATAGAAACAATAGGTAGAAACAATAAATGCCTTAAAGTGAACAGGTGAGGGAAAGAATTCTTAAAGCAGAAGTGAAAAATCATGTAACTAACGGGGTTGGGTTTCATGTGAACAAGATAAGAGCTCAGACGCCAGGTCCTCTAAAGTTTATTTCTTACTCTAAACAAAACCAGAGGCTTCTTCACATTTGACCACAGAACTTTACATTAATCCTCTGCCAGGAGGCAGAGCTTTGATATCGGGTCTGGGGCTGCAAACTGGAAAGCAACAAATTTCTGGTGTGTTTGGATTCTATGATTTCTCCCCTGCTTCCTCCCCTCCTTGACTCCAGCACACCATCCCAATCCACATGAAACCCCCCCCCCGCCCGCCCCGGGTCTGCTCATCTCTGCCAGCTCAGTTCTTCCCTGTGCCAAGACCACTTAAGCACTTTATGAAATGTCAAAAGCCTTTCATGGTAATTATGGTGTCTACAAATATGTCCACAAATTCTTGACACTCCCTTCAGAGGGTAGAACTAATCCCCCTCCCCTAGAGCATGACTGGACTTAATGATTTGCTTCAAATGAATAGAATAACAAAGAAGCGAAGGTGCACTGACTTCAACACTTTGTCATAAAGGCATCGTGGCTTCCTCCTTGCTCTCTCTTGAATCACTCACTCCGGGGAAGCCAGCTGCCATGTTATGAGAACACTCAAGCAGCCCTGTGGAGAGGTCCATGTGGTGAGGAACTGAGGCCTCCAGTCGGCAGCCACGTGAGGGTTTCCCCTGGAAAGCCTCAGTCTACCCTTCAGATTACCTCAGCCCCAGTTAACAGATTGACTGCAACCTCATCAACCACCCAGCTAAGATGCTCCTAGATTTCCTTAGAACTGTGTAGGATGATAAATGCTTGTTGTTTGAAGCTGCTAAGTTTGGGGTGTAATTTGTTACATAGCAATAGGTAACGAATACAGTAAATTTTCCAATGGAGCTCTTGTTTATTTTGGAGTTAAGTTTTGAAAGTTTTACTAAAATGCCAGTTTTAATCTAAATAAACCCCATGAGAAGAAAAAAAAAAAGCATTTTAAAGTAGTGACTTTTTATTTTTTTTGGAAAACTTATTTACCTACTCCTAATGCATAAAAAGGTTAGCTGTTTTAAGTGTTCAGTTGAATTAATTCCACCTTCCTTTTTAGCTTTTGATTAACAAAGACAAAAATAAATGATTTTTCTCATATAATAAGGTTCCAGAAATAACCAGGGCACTGTAAGGCCTCTAAGAATCTAAGAGACCTCTAAGGTACGGGGTGGGGAAGTGGCTAGATTTTTCTTGAGGTGTTTCCCTCATTTAAGATCATTTAGGGACTGACTCCATGGTGTAGTGGTTAAGTTTGGTGTGCTCTGCCTTGGTGGCCCAGGTTCACGGGTTCGGATCCCTGGCACAGACCTACACCACTTGTCAGCCATGCTGTGGTGGCGACCCACATGTAAAGTGGAGGAAGATTGGCACAGATATTAGCTGAGGGTGAATCTTCCTCAGCAAAATAATAATAATAATAATAAAGATTTAACACATGTAAACAAAAAAGGTTGCATTTTCATATTGAATATTAAAGTATGACAAGCAGTTTTTATTTTAAACAGAGGTAAATGCAAGAGGATCAATCTTGTCATAGTCAGGATGAAAGAAAACTCTTTTCATCAGCATTTAAAACTCACTAACAGTTGGTTTTTCAAAGAGAGTATTAATACAATTTTACCACTTTGTTTGCAGTTCCTGTCCATATAATTTTCACAAGTGTATGATAACATGTTTCTCCAGAATCTTTCCTTCTTTGCATGCTAAATGCCTAGACATTTCAGGTACATTATGAATGTCTGTTGAATGAATGAAGGAATAAAGGTGGCTTAGAGGAAAACTGAAGCATAGTTACACTCTTCTAGAGGATTAAAAAAGTGTAAACAGAGCCAGCCCTGATGGTCCAGTGGTTAAAGCTCCATGCTCTCCCCTCTGTCAAAGGGTTCGTTTCCCAGTCGCAGTACCACACCACCCATCTGTCAGTAGCCATGCTGTGGTGGCAGCCCACATAGAAGAACTAGAAGGACTTACAACTAGAATATACAACTATGCACTGGGGCTTTGGAGAGAAGGAAAAAAACGAGGAAAGATTGGCAACAGATGTTAGCTCAGAGTGAATTCTTCCCTTCCAAAAAAAAAACACTTAACGTTAAAAAAAAACCGCAAACATGATGTGATATGATTAATGTTTTTAATTTAAAAAACACACACAGTACATACTATGGGTCTGATACTATTCTGAATGCTTTCCATAAATTAAGACAGAATTACCATCATAACCCTATTATTTTCGTCCCCGTTTTCTAAATGAAAAACCTAAAACTCAGAGAGGTTGTGTAACCTGCCCAAGGTCCTACAGGTAATGAAGGGATGAAGTCAGCATTTGAGGATTTGTCCATTTAGAGCTGACTCCTGACCTCTATACCCTGCCACCTTCCTACCAGGGCAGTTCCGTACCTGACCTCACACCAGCTCACACCCAGATGGTTCTCAGGTCCGGAGAGAGAGGAAGCCTTGGGAAAGAGTGCCGAGAAAGCGGAGAAGACTGGGCCTGCTTTGAGGTGTTTTGGGGAATTGTGTTTATTCACGAGTTTCTCTTACTAGACCACCAATTTATGACTCTGCCAACTGTCCCATTATTCACGTTCATGTGGAGCTAAGTGGGTTCTTCTCCAGCTGTACACCTTCTTTTCTCAACATACAATTAATGAAGCTTATCAAAACCCTAGAAAACAAGCCCAGAGCACCAGCCACTCTCATTGAGATGTTAATAAGGGGTCAGGTGCTCCTGACCCCGCCACAGGATGTTTATATGGCCCCAAGGCTGCTCACAAATGTTCTATGTCAAGGAGAGGGCATGGATGAATAAGGGCTGTGTTCCTTCTCCTGATAAGGAGCGACATTACACATGAATGGCTGTGGAAGTATCTGAAGGCAGTGGGCCACAGAGACCAGGTGAATTCTAACGACAAGGGCACAGAGGCTGCGGTGTGTGGGATGTCTGGAGGAGAGGGCACAGGGCCACTTTGATGAGGGCTCCCGGGCAGGCGGAGAGCAGTAGGAAGCACTAACCTATCCTGTCCAGTTTTAGGGTTATACAGCTTTTAAAAGGTGACATAAAGAGTCAGCGGCTCTGAAACAGCAAAAAAATGTTCATCTTGCTTCACCTCTGGTCCTCTTGATTGCCTTTCTGATCACAGAGCAGATTTTGCTTTTTATTCTAGACCTGCCCTGTCCAACAAGTGCCCACTAGCCACATGTGGTTGTTCAGCACTTGAAACATGACTGGTCCAAACTGAGCTGTGTTGTAAGAGTAAAAGACATATCAGATTTCAAAGACTTGGTATGAAAAAAAATGTAAAATACCTCATTAATAATTTTCATATTGATTATTTGTTGACATAATATTTAAATATACTGAGTTAAAGAAAATATATTAAAATCAATTTCACCTGTTACTTCTTGCCTTTTGTAATGTGGCCAATGGAAATTTTTAAGTTCTATGGTTTGTATTTGTGGTTTGCATTATATGTCTACTGCATGGTGTTGGATGGTCTGGAATTCAGAACATCTAAGCCTATCACAGCTCCTAGAGGGATGCGAAAGCCAAAGACTTTCCAGCTCTTTGCTCTGGGCTTTTCTGCCACACCAATGAAAATCTTATTAATAGGTGATATTGAAACTGGCATTATCCACCATAAAAGCTGCTCTGCAGCAGACGTGAACAGCCTTGTGTTCCAGGACCTTCAGTCATCCTTCAGCCTGACGGCATCACACTACAGGCCCTGACTGGCCACAGCCTGAGCAACGGGCACGGCGTGGCACACGTAACTCAGATTCTTATTGCATGGACCTGAGAAGCTGACTCTCTGCTCTGCATTTAGCGGCTTTTAGAGAATGAGCGGGTGCACCCAGAGGTGGATAGCACAACTATCATACCATCACACCTGGGTGCCTGTGGGGCTGTGGCTTCAGTCCATCTGCTCAGAGGGGTTGCCTTCTTCCTAATTCTCACCAAGGCACCAGAAAGAGTAGCAGTGACCTGAGGCGGACCGCTCTCTACACCCAGAGATGACCTTTTCCCTTGCACCACTGCCTAACTTCAGCTTGGCCCTGAAAGTGTTCCTGGCCTAATAAGCCCACTGATGTCCTTTGAGTGAACTGGCTAGAGCCCAGGGCAGAAAAGAAACCCAAGTAAACTCTCAGATGCAAAAGCAATTAGAGAATGCAGGCATGTTTATATAATCTCTTCTGGGAAATCATAATATTAATAAATGGGAGTTATCAGTTTGGATACTATTTGGGGTCAATATTTACTGTTTAGTAAATAAAAATGTATAGGTAACCTGCATAATCTCATGAATCACGTTAACTAATCATGACAACGTATTGGAAATCTAACTAACGTGAAAGGTATTTTGATCCTTTATGCACTGGGTCAGATGCAAACCATTTGGTGTCATCAAAAAGATTAATTCCATAGAAACTTGCTCAGGAACCAAGATACAATAGAATAGCTTTGTATAGAAAAACAGCACTTCTTTTTTCCAAAGAGCTTTGTAACCTCTGGAAAAGCCCGGAGTTGCTATGAATAGTTAATGAATGATGACATAATATGTTTTAAAGCTTGGAAAACCTGTTCCTCTGATATACTTGCATCATGACTATCTTTAGAGAGTGCTCTCTTCAAGTAATAGATGTGACCAAGTAAATCCTCATAACAGAAATTTTAGGCAAAAGCAACATATGATAGTCTGTTACTCCCCTAAATAATGAAAACAACATTTTCACAATAATAAGAACTTACTGAAAAATGAACGCGTAAAAATAAAAAGCCCAACTATAAAACACAGGAGTAGCTTATTTGTGGCTCAATTTAACACAAACTTTTAAAAAATTTCTAGGAGCTTGCTTCACATTTTTGTTGAGCCTGGAACAAGTACCTTAACAAATGAGAAACACAAATCAGAAGAATAAGATAAATAATAAGTGTTATATATTATAAATATATAATAAGATAAATATTTATCTTATATAAGATACATATATATCATATATAAGATATATAGTAAGATAAATAAGTGTTTGAATTGTTGTCAAATACAAATAAGATTTGATATTTAGATTTACATATGACATGCTCATCATCTGTTAGAAACTATCACACCACCCTAATATTTAACCTTATCACGATAAACATTTGATTCATTTCCCTTTCATCTTATTATATAGTTAATGACCAAGTTCTGTTATTTCTTTCCTCTAAATGCTGCTGTGCCTGTTTTCCTTAAATTTTAAATGCCGCATCCAGATAGAGATTCTGTCTCACACTTCGAATAGCAGAAAGTCCTCTCACTGCTCTCTCACGCATTTCACCTCACTGCTCCCCAACATGAACCCCTCCCTCCAGCCTGGCTATAATCTGCAACGCCCATTTAAGGAACGACCCTTTGCCTGTACCAGAATGTCTTTCCACCCACCCTCCATCCATCTAACTCCTCCTCCTTCTTGGTCCTACCTCAAAGCTTAGCTCCACCTTGGAGGCTGCTCTTGTCTACTCCAGGCTATAGTGACTCTCGCCTTCCCTCTGCCCATGACCCTTAATGTAGAATTTAGGAAGGTGGCCCTGAACCACTGGCTACCTTGTATTGACTCGATGTGTGTGCCTCCTTATCTCCTCAACTAGACTGCACACTGCTGGACACTGTACATGATATTATTTTGGTATCTCTTTTTAGTCCATAATATTTAGAATTTTAGGAGTGAATACACCGGGGGAGGGTATGCTTGGTCAAGTTTCATAATTTTCTATACTTATGACAGAACCCTTTGGCTAGTAGGATTCTGTCAGGGAAAAAATAAAGCTAGAAGTACTCTCTTATGTGTGAATGCACTGGACATCCAGTGGGGAGCATTGTACACGGCCCTAGGGTGCAGTGAATGACCTTGAAAGGAATCTCAGACTCAGGAAGTAGAATCAAACGGGGCGTCCGGCCAAGGTGACACCTCCTTAGAGCCCAGGAGCACCTGGGAAATGTGCCTGGATGCCATCCTTGATGTAACAATTAGAACACGGAACAGTGAGTTGTGGCCCTGCTGATGTGCCTGAGAGCAGTCTTGCCCTGAGGAGGATATCCCAAAAGAGGTCTTAAGTCAACCTGGTGCTTCCTTTAATGTGGCACTTTCCATTCCAGGGCAGTCTCTCTTCCTGTAGATCTTGAGAAAAGCAGCTCAGCACATATAACGTCATGTCCTCAGTAGGTCCTGAAACAGGAATGAATAACCAACCCCCTCTTGGAGAAATGAAGGGAAATTCCACCCTTCACCACGGTGGGAGTTGGCGGGTGTGGGCAGCTGGAGGATGGACTGGTTTTGTCTTATTAAGAAAATCAACAGGGGGCTGGCCCCGTGGCCGAGTGGTTAAGTTCGCGCGCTCCGCTGCAGGCGGCCCAGTGTTTCGTTGGTTCGAATCCTGGGCGCGGACATGGCACTGCTCGTCAGACCACGCTGAGGCAGCGTCCCACATGCCACAACTAGAAGAACCCACAACGAAGAATACACAACTATGTACCGGGGGGCTTTGGGGAGAAAAAGGAAAAAATAAAATTAAAAAAAAAAAAAAAAAAAGTAAAAAAAAAAAAAAAAAAAGAAAATCAACAGGAGTAATTCTATGATTGACAAAACATAGCTAGGATCCACAAGATTTGATCTCTTAAAAAAATTTTACTCTATCCTAAAAAAGAAAAAGAAATCCATCAAGCACAGAATACCCTAACTTTTCCATCTTACTCGAAATGATACAAGTCTTAGACCTGACAGAATTTATAGTTCCACAGACAATAACTGCCATATTTAAGCAATGAAATAAACATAGGTTGCTTTAATTGCAGTTTCAGAATTACATACTATTTCTCCATTAGAAAACAGTAGTGGTGTTGGTGGTTGCTTATTAAATGCATATCCCCAGGCCTCATCCCCAACCTACTGTTTCTGAGTCTTTGGCAGTGGAATCAGACTACCCGCATCTTGAACAACGTCCCCAGGAGATTCTTAGACCCACAAGTTTCAGAACCATTGTTGGATGGGTTGTAAGCTCCCTTGGTAAATAAGAATATTGTTGTCCCACAAAACCTTTAAAGAGTATTCTCATAAGGGGCTAACTAAAATGTCTTTCTTCCGCAATTTTTTTATAAAATGAATTCCTTTCCTAAGACTTTTCCTTTTCTGCTTACTCTTAGCCTTATATTTCCAGGACTCTGACAGAACATCAATCAGGATTTTCAAAATATGCCAGTATGGGTAAGGAAATGACTTACTACACCCACCAATAGGAACATTTCATTTACTATGTGGATATCTGTAGCACTTCTGCTCACTGGTTTCCCCTCAGCTGGGAGGCCCCGGATGCAGTCACCAATGAGCATTCCATCAATATTTTACTTGGCGTCTAAGTTGCCAGGAACTACTGGCTTAGTCGGGGTCAGGGAACCTAAACTGTTTTTACAGTCCTTGAAGTCAGTCAATATTTTCAAGATTCTTAAAACTACTCAATGGTTTTAACCACAAGATCTTATTCTAAAATAGATGATGATCATGTTGACATTGCTGTTTTTGTGAATACATGTTATCTGACATATGTAAATTTTATGTTAAGAGAGCACTTTAGGTTTTATGAAACCAGCTCTATTAAAGGCCAAAATGTTAGAAGCAATAATGTGAAATTTGCTGTAAAATATAAATTTAAATATTAGACAATATTAGATATTCAAACAGAAAGATGTTGAAAGTCACCAAGGGAGCCTCTGGTAGACTGAACACTCATATTTATCTTGGCTTTCTCCAACACCCCAGTACAATGACAATAAGGGAATAAAAATGATATAAACATTCAAGAAGAGGATGGGAGATGGCAATAGCAATTGAGGGGTGTCAACAAAATTCTGGAAGATGAACATCAGATGGCAGGGTAGTAAATGACTTAGTGGTTTAGATGGAGCTAAATCTAATCCTGCAGCAGGGGAAGTCAAAAATAGAGCAAGATGGTTCAAGCTACAGAATACCGTGAAGACTCAGGAATCAGAAGCACCTCAATGCCAGGGTGGGAGGTGGGGACACACACAAAAGAAAAATTGGCTAAAGTCCTGCTTAATTAAGAAGTGGACCAGACACACTTCCCCAGACTGGGAGAACAAAGATATATTACTCTCTGGAGAGAGTAAGCCACAAGACTCTGGAATCCTGGATCCCAGCCCTATCTGAGGGTGGGTTGAGGACCCACAAAGGGAGGTTAAGTGAAAGCCTACGTAGTATTGCTGAGCCACCCCTCACCATCACCATCCCCTACTGACTCCCTTCCCCTGCTCACCTTCAGAAAGCCAGCCTCCAGATTTACAACTCTCAGTGGTGAGACTGACAGAGTCTTTTTGACCGGGACTAGGGGAAAAGTCTACAGACACTGACCCAGTGAAACGGCAGGTTCTGGTCCAATCCCCCTACAGCAAAGCCCCACGTCTGACAAGCACACAGAGCAAGTAATTAGCTTTACTGTGCCTCACTCTTCAACAGACATTTGAGAAAAGCTTCTAATGTGAAAGAAAGAAAAATAAAACGAGAATGGAAAAAGGGTGCTTGGGAGAAACAGAGACAAACAGGGAGCACAAGAAAACTTAATTTAAAATGATAATTAATATCCTTAGATGGAAAGGGGTAAATCAGAGACCAAGAAAGAACTTATGGAAATTAAAAATGTGATAAATAAAATGAAACATTTAATCTTAGAGTTGGAGAACACAGAACAAAAGGACAGAGATATGGAAAATTTAAAAGATATGAAAATTAGAGAATAATCCAGGAGGCTCAATACATGATGACTAAAAGTTCTGGAGAGTTAAAGAAAAGAGAGAAGGGAAGGGAGACATATTTGAAGAAATAATACAAGAACTAATCTCAGGACACGTTTCCAGATTTTTCTAAAAAGTTCACAGTATCAGACATAGTGAATGAAAAAGAGCAACATTAAGGTGTATCATCATGACTTTTCAGGGATAGAAAAAGATATGAAAAGCTCTCAGACTGAAAAACAGGTTATATACATAGAATGGGGATCCAAATTTCACTGGACTTTCCAACAGTGCGAAACCCACAGCATTGTGAAGAAATGCCTTTAAAATTCTGACTGAATGTGTTTTCTTAACAATATTTCTACATCTGGCAAACTATCAACCGAATGTGAGGGTAACGACATTCTCAAAAATATTTTCCATAGAAACAATTGCCTGTGCACCCTTTCGTAAGACGCTCTGAGCATGTGCTCCACTAATTTGAGGGACTAAATGAAGAAAGAGGAGGACTTGAGTTAAGCAGCAGACGAAGAAAACTGTAGTTAGAAGAAGACTGGAACAAGAGGGTATATATAAGCCTTCAGGACATTGAAGGAAGGAAGGAAGGAAAGAAAGAGAGAGAGAGAAGTGGGGGGAGAAAGGGTAGAGAGGGAAGGAAAGAGAGAAAAAAGGAAAGAAAATGTAAGAAAAATAGATTATTTGATCATATTGAAAGTTTTACTGGAAGAAAAGTTTGAGAATGGATTGAAGGTAGATAAGGAGATAAGACCAATGAAAAAGAAGGGGCAGGTATTAATTCCAGAGAAAACAAAAAGTTGTACAAGAAAGGAAATATAATCATAGCATACTACATAGCTAAAGTGTGAGGCACTGTGCAAAAATCAGTCATGTAAATATGGAATACTTCAAAAAGAATTTATGATAATATATAACTATATAGAGAATTTGAAGAAGAAAAAAGAAAGACTCAGTGTGTGGAGAGGAGTTGTGTATATTTGTGAGGAGGCAGTGGAAATGAACTAAATCTTCTATAGAATCAAATAATTGAAAAATTAAGAAACAGCAGTTTATGGAGATAAATAAGAGAAAACAACTTAATGAATTGAAATGGTCACTTCTGGGAAGCAGAAATTTAGAATGGAGGGGATGAAGCAGGGGCTGAGTTTTTCATCATAAGCCCTATAGTACTATTTGACTTTCTGAACTATGCCATGTATTATTTAAAGAAAATAAATAATATATATTTTAAGGAAACTAAAACAAGGGGACTCCAGGTTTTTAAAGTTAAGGAAAACGTATCTTCAAAGAGATTTCCACCATGGCTGTGAATATTGGAGCTCTGTTCTTTTTGTGGAGATTTTATGGCTAAAAAGCTTATAATAGTATACTTCACAAGGTACCCAAGAAATTTTGGTAAAATAAAACTGAAAGGGGAAAACGTTTTGCAAAATATCAACATATAAAGACTCATTCTGATATAAACAGCCACACACACAGAAAACACACAGGTATAGATAGTCTATGATGTATCTAGTCTTATGATTGCAACTGCTAAAAGTTAACATCACGTTTTAGAAACTATTCACTTTCCACTACTCCATGTAGGAATTATTCCTGGGTTCTGGGTGTCCCTGTAGCCTTCCTCGACCAGCCAGCAGTCGTTTGCTTTGGTTTACTTCTTTCACAGTTGCTCCGTTGTTGTTTTGTTTGTCAGACATGGAGACTGAATTTGCCATCCCAGCAATCTCACTGTTGTTCCACTGGTTCCAGATAAGCACCTCCTATCAAAGGGTTCTTTCTAGACTTGCCTTTCCAGTTCTTCTATTTGATCTCAAAAGCAGCTCTGTTATTTGTGCTGATGCTCTCTCCATCGGAGCTGAGAATCAGCTGTAAACATATTCGTGGCCAGAACTTTGATAATTACCATGCTTAATGATTTATTAAACATCCCTATATTTAAGACAGTGTTAGGTACGAGGCAAAAGATAGTGAAAACAGAGAGAGAGAGAGAGACAGAGAGAGAGAGACAGAGAGAGAGAGAGAGCCTGCCCTTAAGAAACAACAAGATTAGGAAAAGATAATAGATAGACACAACCAAAGTAAGTTCTGGTTATTTCACCACGGAATCATATATTGTAAAAATTAGACAGCAATCCATAAGGTCCAATACACAATGAACAGAAATTTCAGAAAGTAAATAAAGAGAAAAGGGAGAGGAAAAATGATCAAAGAAATAATATAAGAACATAAGCCAGAGAAGATGTGAAAGCTTAGAGTGGTGGAAATTTTATTGATACTTTCATTGTCACTATTTTAGCTGAAGTTTTATAGGAATTAAGAGAAGACGGTAAGGAGTGAGAAGAGGATGTGGAGAGAGAAAGGAAATAGAGTGAGTGTGGGCAGGAGGGTGCTGGAACTCTCTCGTAAGCAGGGATTTACAACTGAGATGTGTAAATGAACAGAAAAGAATGGTATCATCTCAATCCAACTGGCAAACTGGATAAATAAGGATTTTTTTTAAAAAAGAATTAGTGAAGTATAAACTTTTTAAAAATAGGACTTCCCTTCCTTAAAAAGTATTTTTCCTGATGGTAGAATTAACATACACGTATTATAGAAAACTTAGAAAATTCGTAAAGTTTAAAGAGGAAAACAATAATCACTTATAAATTTACCAACCAGAAATAGTATTTCTAATATTTTAGTTCTTCAGTATTTTTCTATACACACTAAAAAGCACAATCTGAGTTGTAA
This sequence comes from Equus quagga, assembly GCF_021613505.1. Classification (NCBI taxonomy): domain Eukaryota; kingdom Metazoa; phylum Chordata; class Mammalia; order Perissodactyla; family Equidae; genus Equus; species Equus quagga. The sequence goes on from NC_060269.1 coordinate 29,341,118, forward strand.
CATACAAGCTGTTGTATGATCTGCTTATTTCACTCATTTTATGAGCATCTCCATGTGATTAATCACCCATTAATATCATGATTTTCATGCAAATTATTTATTTTTTTAAAATACCTATTTTTTTGTTCTAATTGTTCACTATCATAAGTAACACCATGAGCGTCATCTTTGTACATAAACTTTTGTTCAATTCTCCAATTATAAGGAATACTATGTAAATTCTGACAAGTGGAATTACTAGATAAAACATATTAAAAAATTAGAGATTTTTTTTGTTTCTACTTTTGGTTCTCTCTTTTTTGAAATTCCCAGGAACTGAGTGAATTTTGATTCATTTCTGAGAGAAATGGCATTTTCTGCAAATGTCCCAAATAAGTAAACATCTGTATAAGATAATTATCTTGAAATAAATGTTCTAGTGTTCCTGGCTTTCATTAAAACTAAGCGTTGATCCTGGTCTTTGTGCCCAACAAAGAAAAAAGTGAATTTTCACTAGCAATAGCAGCAAACAAATTTGAACTACACCTAACTATAATTATATTTTATATATCACCTGTAATTCCTGCTCGAATTTGTGCAGTGTACTCGCATATAGTGTAATTAACTATTCGGAGAGCTATGTAAATACTGCTCCACAATCAGATAAACGCATGAAATAAACGGTATGTTTGCAGAAAGATATTCACATGTTTATATATGTATTTTGAAGCTTGTTTCAAACAGTGGTGAGTTAATATTTCATTAAAAAGCATGCCTTTGCTTGGCAGTTCTTTATGAGGTTAAGAAGTGATGATTCTAATGAGGTCTCAAAAAGAAAGATGCTGTCTACCCTGAAAGTACCTGGTGAGATGGAAGTAAGAAAGGAGGAGCCCACAGATTGAATCCAGAAAACCACCACTTTTGTTTCTTCACCTGACTGAGCCTTTCCAAACACAACCTCTGCAGCTCAAGGCTTCAGTTACTCATAGTCAGGCAAGCATAAGGACCTGAAATAAGTACCTTTAAAATTCATGTTCCAGCAAAGATAAGAACTTTGTCCCAAGTTAGCAAATTTCGAAAGACATTTAGTGAGGGTGGGGAGTGAGGATGGGTTCACACTGCACCCACATGTCTGCAGAGCCTGTGAGTTGGATTAATCATCTTTGGTCTGGCTCGTGGGAAATACTTTACTGTAGCTGGCGTAAAAACTGTGAATGTAGAAGCATGATTTGTATTAAGATTAACAACAGACCATTCTGACAGCTTGCCACCTCACAAACCTCTGATGCGTCTGGCTACAACAAACATCCCTGTATATTGCCTATATTTTTGCCTGCTTCAGAACTTAATACTGAAGTGTATAAAATGTTGCACTTTCCAAAGGTATACGCTTTTTTAATTAAACCAAGATAAAACATAAAAGTTCACATTTCAATGATGTTTTTCTACCAGCTACTGATTGCAGTGGATGTAAACCAAGCTATGTTTTTATTTCTCCAGACAGAATTTCTTTAGAGGTGGCTGGCATGTGCAGACAAGAAACCACTATGAGGTTTCGGGGTTGGAAGGCTGTAACGGACAAGAAGCAAGCCACAGAGTTCAGTCCTGTCTCTGCAGGTCGGCACCACCTTCGGCCGTGTGGCCTCCATCAAGCTTCTGGGGGTTGGCGGAGAGGTGGGGCGGGGGCGCACGATGACAGACCGATGGACGGAACACACCAGGAGATACAAGATGCACACAGCTGGCTGCCTAGTGATGTAAGATCCACCTGCAAGACTTCCCAGTATTTCTAATGCATCCAGTTGTGGACACACATCCAAGCACTAGTTAGAACCTGTCTGCACATGAGAGCCCCTAAAGCAAAGACTTTTCTGCAAAATCTCCAACTACAATGCAAATGGTGGCATCCTAAGAGAATTGAGGCACAGAATAGCAACTGGCAGTAAGTGATGGCTTGTGAATTACCTCAAGTTGGGGGAAGGTCAGCAGAACAATGCCTTTCCCCACTCCTCCTTTCCTTTAAGGCAGACAAAGTGATAAATTAAAGGAGAATTGGTTGCTTGCCACACTGGTCAGGCTGAGGAGAGCGAACGCTTGTCAATGAGTAGTCACTCCCCAACTGGTTGCCACTCATTATTACCACAGATCTCTGAAAGCCCTACACCCCTAAACCAGGATATCATGGAGAAAGACAGTGGGGAAGAGGAGACTTTATTTTGAGACAACGCTAAGGCATACTCATCATCAAATTTTCCTGAATTAGAGCTGAATGAATTGGAGAGGTTTTCCTGTGCTCCCAGGTCGTGAGGTTGAAACAGCTTCCAACTGCGCTAGTTCAGCAACAAATGTTTGAACATTGAATGGTCTTACAAAAACCTGTCCTCCATTTCACTTTGATAATACAGAAAAACCTCCCACATTTGAACATCAAGAATCCAAATTTCCAATATTCATAATTCAGTAAGATAAGCGAGGGCTGTTCAGGGCTTTCTAAAGCTGTTGTAGGGACCCCTAAATGCTCTGGCCTTCCTACCACCCGAGTCTAGGATTGCATGACCTTAGAGAAAAGCTACTAAAGGAGCACCACGTTTCGCCATGTGACCTCTGCAGACTGCCTCCTCAGAGTGAGAATTTTATGCAATTTTTGGTTTCTTATCTACTGTCAGCAATAAAAGGAGTTTGATTCCTAGGTATTCAAATACAGGAAAGTCTATCGTACCACCCTTTCCCATCTCTTAGAAGAAAGGAAAAAAAAAGTCAAACCTGGCAAGAACATGAGGATGTGTAGGAAGGATTTCTGCAGGTAATTAAACCCCGCTACTGCCGAGGCATGGAGAACATCACACATCGACAGTCTGAAACACACCATGAGAACTGCTTAAAGTGTGTCTCACTTTCACACTTACCTGACCGTGGGATGGAAGCGCAGCGTAAGCCATGGGCTGATTCATCACTCCTTTCTGCTTCATGAGAAGCATGCGTTTCTGGTCCTCACTCAGGTGTGCTCTGGGAGCCTGGAGCTGGGGTGGCGGCTGCTGCTGCTGTGGCTGCTGCTGCTGCTGTGGCTGCTGCTGCTGGATGTATGGCATCAGGGGGTTTTTGTTGGGGTTGGCCATTGGTGGTGTCATTCTCTGACTCAAGTCTGCATTAAAATGGGTCAGAGGCTTAGTGTTGCCATAAGTGAGAATATTGTGCTGTTTGTTTAAGGAGTTTGTACCCAAGTTATTTGGCTGCTGATTGATCATATTCATGTGATTCTGAGGGAGGTAGTTATTCATTGTCGTCTTCTGCAGGTTGTTTGCCATTGGAGGCACTATAGGGTTTTGGTTGTTAAAGGCTTGGGGGTACATCATTGGGCTATTTGGTTTTTCTGCAGTGAAAGCTGCTCCATATGGACTGGATGGAGGCCCCAAAGGAGACCAACTTGAAGTCTGATTTGAGTGTTGCTGCTGCTGTTGCTGCTGTTGCTGCTGCTGCTGCTGTTGCTGTTGCTGCTGCTGCTGCTGCTGCTGCTTCTGTTGCATGAGTTTGGCCCTTTGTTGCTGTTGTGCAGCCATCTGTTTGAGCTGCTCCGCTGGAGACATGTCGGAGCTGGGCACAGCCACAGGGCCCGAGCCTGAACTGGCCGCTGTCACTGCTGCTGGATTAAGGAGATAACCATTTCCAGGCCGAGATGGAGCTTGGCCTGGAGTGTGGGCTTGGTTTGGAGTTTGAGGGGACAGGACAGCACAGTTTGCTGGTGAGCTAGCGGGGTTTGGAGCTGCGGGAGTGCTGGCAACAGAAGGTAAACTAGTGGCCGTGGAGACTGTAGAAAAGGGAGGACCAGAAGAAGAAGGCCTCACCTGGGGAGATCCCATGGAGACATGTGTAAAAGGAGAGTGAGAGGGGTCACTCTTCACACTTGCACTTTCCTGGGAGAGGGGGGTCTCAGTCACTGGCTGTGAGAATTCTGGCTCCTTCTTCTCTTCAAAGTCTTCATTGAACAGGTCCTGTATGTCATCTTCAGGAACCGTGTTGGCCAATTCATCTATTAATTCTTGCCACTCCTGATCATTCAGGTTAATGTCTGAGAACAGCTTGTTCTGATTTGAAAGTGATGTTTCTGATGTGTCTATGCAAGTAGGGTCATCTAGAGGTTCTTGTTTGAGGTCCTTGCTCTGCAAGATAGTGAAGCTATCCTCCAAGTCACTGCAACCATTGACAGGAAGTTTAATCTCTGGGAGTCTACCATTCTTATTAAGATCTTCTAGAAGCCCAGGAGTGTGAGTTCCACTATTCTGCAAGGGCAGAGAAGGCTTCAGGTCAAGTTGGTGAAGAGGAGAGGCTGAAGGCAGTGGCATGTTGTTGGGCAAACTGTTGATGGCTTCCATCCCTGGGGGAATGTCCTTTCGTATTCGCTTGCTAGTTGGAGAAAAACTCCCATCGCAAGCACCATTCTGCTGATCTCCATTAAGTGGTGATCGGGCTCCTTCCAACTTCCTTTTCACAGTCTCTTGGAGCTGGAAAAGAAACAGGAAAAAGGATGACTAAATCTCCAAGGCATAGTTTACTCTTTAAGCATGGTGATGTGTATTTTTATAAACTAACTTTTAAATGGTTTAGAATAATAGGAAAGAAATTATACTTCTAATTTCAAAATCAGCCAGGCTTTAATTCAAATTCTATGGGAAAAGGTTTTATCCAAAAGGAGAGCTCACAAGGCTAAGCTATAGGAAATAGGAAAAGACTGGAGGGTGAGGGAACAAAAGAAAAGAGATAGTACTTCTCTCATAGGGAAGAATCACGTATTATTATTTTCTAAATGAATGCTAGGGGTGAGACTTGGATCAAAATGTATCATACTCTAGAAAGATCTTAATACTTATCTTTAGATTCTTAAAGAATTCTTTAAATTCTCATCTAAGAATCTAAAGATGGGTTTAAGATTTTCAATGTACCTTAATTGAGAACATCAAGGAATTAAATCAACAATATTTTAAAGAACACCAAAAATTCTCTAAGAATATGGAATTTAACACATTTCCTGAATAGCACAGAAATGAAGATTAGAAATGAAGGTTAAAGTAACCCAAAACTTCCTTTCAGTTCTTATTTTACTTGACTTCCCAGCACCTTGTGATACAGTAGCCTACTGTGTTCTAAAAGCATGCTTCCATTGCTCTCCATAATATCACACTTTCCTCCTTTCTGTCTAGTGCTCTTTCTCAGTCTCTTACGTATTCTTCTTTCTTTCTCCTAAATGATGAGATTCTTCAATGTTATATCTTAAGCTTTCTTCCCCGCTCACTCTACATGCTTGCCTAGACAATTTCATCCATTATAACAGCTTCAACTATCTTCTCTGGGCTGATGACCCCATAACAAGGTACCCAGCCCAATCTTCTCAGTTGAGTTCCATCAACTCCAATGTTCTCTTCCTGAATGTTTCATGGGCATCTAAAACTGAACACATCTCAACATTGAGCTGATTATCTTTTGCTACTCAAATGTGATTCTCACCAATGTTCTCTATCTCAGTATCTACCCAGTTACCCAAATCAGAAACCTGAGCTTTCTTGAAACTCCTCATATCACAAGTCACCAACCCCTATGGATTCTGCATCCAAAATATGACTCTAATATGCCCACTTATCTCTATCCTCACTGCTACGATCCTAGGCCAGGATACCATTATCTCTTGCTAGATTGTTGCAACAGTCTCCTAACTGGTCTCTTTGCCTTGCCTCCATTTATCCATCCACTCACTCTTTCATCTATTCCTTTGTTTTGTCTTATTCTCCATCAATCAAGTCTCTATATTACCACCTCTTTCAAAAAATATATTTCCCTCCTGTTTATAACCCTGCAATGATTTCTATTGTCTTTACATTAAAATCCAAACTAAGCTTGCTTCAGCTGGCTCTTGCTTACCATTTCAGGCTCCTCTTTTTGACTCTCTGCTCAGCATCACCTCCCCATCCCTTCCCAAACATTTTCTATCAACTTTCCTGAAACTCTTTCAGTTTTTTAAGTGCGCCAAGCTTCCTTCTGCCTCTAGGGCATTGTACATGCTGTTGTCTTTTCTCGGAACATACTCCTCGCCCTCCCTCCTCCCTTCCCCTGGTTAATAGCTACTCATCTTTCACATTGGATCTTAGGTTTCACTTCCTCTACGAAGTCTTCTCTTACATCCTTTCCCCATCCTAACTACATTAGGTTCCTTCTTTGACCCACCTATACTGGGTTGGATATCCTGGAATAAGTTTTTCCAAACAACCTGCACTTTTCCTTCATAGCTTCTATCATACTTTGGGGTAATTGCTTAAGTGTCTGTTTAGTTAGCTCCAAGAAGGTAGGGACTATGGCTGACGTGCTTACTATGTATCCAAGGGGCTGCCCCCAGTGTTCAGGTTCATAGGAGTGCTTAATAAATAATGGTAAATTGAGTAAACGAGTCTATTGTCTAATTCACAGGGGCTGAAAGAGCTGAGTTTGAATCAGAGCAGGAGGCAGCCCCACTGACCACATGGATTGCCTCACTTTGAGAGTCTACATTCCTAGTAAGGGGCTCTCTTGCCCTGGAGAGTACTATGTCCACCCCACAGACTCATTTAAGAAGTCCAGTTAAGAAAAGTCTTGCTAAGTCTATGGATTTATTAACTATAAACCTAATTCATCTGGCTGCCCCCTTCCTTTCTGCTAGAAAGGGACAGCACATGGGGCTCTGGTGAAGGAGCCTGGCATGAAGTAGGTACTGGGAAAATGCTTGCTGAATGACAAAAGGAAGACTAGTTCAGATTAGAAGAGGTTTCAGTAACTTTACAGAGTTGGAGGCAGAAGGCAGAATGACACAGGGAGGGAGAGAGGAGGCAGAGCCGTCCTCCACTTGGGCATTCTCCTTTTCTTGGCAAAGGTGCTGTGTATTACAGAGCAATGGAAGAGAGGAGCAGGATTCCCTGTGACTCTGCACTTTGACACTCACGTGTAGAACTGCTAAGGCTCTAGAGGAGCCCCATGTAAAATAAAACCAATCTGGGGATGATGTGGGGGATTCCAAGAAGTGCATTTTATTGCTATTCTCTCATAAGTAGAGAATTCTATTTTAAAAGTAAACAGAAAAGGTCCTTGAGCAAAAATCTAGTCTAATCTTTATTCCTAAATTTTGTATTTTGTGTGTGTGTGTGTGAGGAAGATTGTCCCTGAGCTAACGTCTGTGCCAATCTTCCTCCATTTATTATAGGGGGACGCCACCACAGTGTGGCTTGATGAGCGGTGTATAGGTCCACACCCAGGATCTGAACCTGTGAACCCCAGCCCACCAAAGCAGAGTGTGTGCACCCAACCACTATGCCAGTGGGCAAGCCCCCTAAATCTTGTATTTTTAATCACAACACTGCACCCTGTCTGCAGTCACTTGGTGGAAGCCCCTGAATTGCTGAAAAGAAGGCCCTAACTGGAACACACTGGAATTTGACTTCAAAGAAGATACTAGTTCAATCCATCATATTACATAGAAATAGCTAGAAAATTATGATATTTATTGAACAAACCAGGAAACCGTGGTTCTGATCGTAGGTATGGCAGATACCTGGACACAGCTCTAAGATATAGTGGCAAGTTCAAATATCACAGCTTCAGGGCCTAAAGGAAACAAGGCTTGAGACCCTCAGCACCATGTGAAGTGATGTTAACCTTAAAAAAATAAGCACTTGTCTTAAAAATGAACCTGACTTTATTTTAGGAAGCATAGGTCCAGGATTCTATTCTAGGCCATGAAGGGATGGGCAGGATGGAGAAATACAGACAAATGCTCCAATTTGTTCCTCTGTAAAGTAGTGGTGGCCGAGACCATGGAGACAGACAGACCTGGTGGGAACCCCATGTTTTACCCCTTACCAGCCGGGTGGGCCTAGCAGGGTGAGGCAGTACACGGCAGGAATGCAGAAACAGGATCACAGGCTCTGGAGTTAGAATGCCTGCGTTCAAACCCAAGACCCTCCATCTAAGAGAAAACACATACAAATGTCATCTGGTACTTCATGACTGTTAGCTATGCTACCCTCCATTAGGAAGTGAGTTACGCGAAAGTAGGGATTTTTCTGATTTGTTCACTACTGGGTCCTTGGTAGTTCACAGTAAGATAATAAATACCTATTGAATGAATTAATCCTGGAAAACTTATTTAAACTCTCCTAAGCCTTGGTTTTCTTATCTGCAAAATGGGTTAATAATATGTAGCTCACAAAGTTACTGTGAGGACGAACTCAAATGAAATAATGTGGAAAGCACTTAGCTTCATGGCCGGTGTCCAGTAAGCACCCACTAAGCCTTAAGCTATTACTATTTTAAATTCAGTGATACCAACAGCCACAATTGCAACTGAGATAGATTCCTTTCTGGATCTCTGACATACAAATAGGTAGAATGATAATATTTCTGTTCCCTAGCCAGCAAAACCTGAATGTTTTCCAAGCATCTGGTGTAGCTTTTTTAATATGAACAACAAAAATCAAATTTGCAATTCAAGCCCAAGTCCAAGTGCTAATGCATTCGTGTCCTAGATTGTAGAACAGCACTGGATTGTTGAAGTTCAAATCAAATACATTTCCAGCATGTGACCTGAATGGAGCTGCTGAGTACTTCCTTTTCCTTGTGGGCTGAAAGTTCTCCACCGCTGGCCCCTTTAACCCAAATCTTGACATATTTTTTATGTATCAGCATTTGGGACTATAGGAAAGACATCGCTGAAGATGCTATGTTATGGTTTTTATGTTTTGTTTAGTTGTGTCCACGATAGCAGAGCAATCTTAGCATCCCTACTGTCTGTCTCATCATCCTTTGCTCTCTGGAAAGGAGGTCTGAGAGTCCAACTCTCTCCTTATGTCCCTCTTGGGAGATAGATGGAGAGTTGGCAGGAAGAAATAGAAGCTGAATGCTGGAGAAGGCTGAGTAACTTGCAAGTTGTAACTCTCTGCTCAGTGAGCATGAGAACGGCTGACTGCACATGGGGAATGTCCTTGTGAGCTCCCCCACACTCCAAGGACTAAGGTTAGAATCTCATCCCAAATAGCCTTATCTTAAGAAGTCCTTGGCCCCTCTGCCTTACAAAGCTGGAAGCCTCTTAGCATGATTTGTGCCCTTGAGGGAGAATCACAGAAACTCTTTACTGAGCATCAGCTTCCTTGCTCCTGTATTGCTATTATTACATATAAATGTTTTCTCCCATTAAGGGAAGCTGTGGTGCCAGGAGCTGAAGTATGCTGTTCATCCAATGCCTATGACAATATGTGCCACTATCACGTGTCAATTACTCTGAAGGAAACAATTCCTCTTCCATAATGGCTCTAGCACAGGTCTCTTGTCTACAGAGTGGCTTGATGGCTTGCATTTCTACGAAACTGTGTGTGTGTGAGTTTGTGTGTGTGTGTGTGTGTGTGTGAGAGAGAGAGAGAGAGAGAGAGAGGGAAACTGAGAGGCGGAGGGAGAATGGTTTGAGAGAGGTGATATGACACCCAGACCAGTTGTAATAAGAACAGCTGTGCCTTTGGGGTTATAAAGCACTTTCACATAGGATCGTATTTTATCCTCAGAGCAAACCTTTGGGACAGGTCATGTACTGCTTTGATAGTTCAGGGGAAAGGGCAGTATTTTGGAGGCAGTAGAATGGGGAGGGGTGGGTGACACACATAACAAGGAAGAACATGGCTCAGATTACCAGGTTTCTGCTGACATAGAGGGGCCTCATTCCCAGCAGGTTATTAGGGGTTCCCTGGCCAGCATGTCCATGGTAAAAAGATTCTTTCTCCTTTAGGCTTTTTTTTTTTTTTTAAGTATAGTTGACATTCTTTAGATTTTTAGCAGTGTTAGTAGGTTCAAAAATACTCTTTATTGCCTTGTCCCTGATTTTGCATGAAATTGGGCAGGATCACAGAGCTTGGGAATAAAGATGATGATATTACTATTAATAATGAAGATTTTAAGACAGAAGACATGAGTGTAAATCATCAGATTCCTTGTCTCCTACTCCCTGTGATTCTAAGAGGCAGGTTTTATTATAACCATGTTACAGAGAAGGAACTTTAGGCATAGTGAGATTAAGCACTGTGTCCAAGATTACACAGCTGAGGTGGAAGTGGCTCAACTTGGATTCAAATTCAGACTCAGGTCTGACTCCACAGCCCACACTCCAGCCTCATGCCGGATGGCCAAGCACAGTCACGCCTTCATCAACGGCACCGGGCTCCAATGCTGATCGTGATCATGCCCTCTCAGATTGTTTTCCAGAATCATCCTTGATTCCACCCACTCCCTACCACCTACACCCAATTAAACCTCAAGAACTATCTGTTGTTATCATTAATGAGTTTTATTCTCATTTTCCACCCCCAATGCCACTACCTTCGTTCAGATCTTCCACAGTTCTTTCATGGATTTCTGCAGCAGCTTCTGACAAGTCTCTCTGCCCCAGCCTTACCTCCCCTCCAACCCATTCTCTGCTTTGTGGCTGTGATTTTCTTTACAAAACTTGAACCTGATCATGCCCAATACTCACTTGCAGCTTTTCTGGAGCTGTCCACTACCTTCAGCATCATCTAAGCTCAGCACACAGGCCCTCCACAACTCGATCCTCATCCCTGCTTACCTCTCCAGTCTTCGCTATCACCTGTAACGTTCTTCCCCTCCACTTGCCCTCTGACACCAATCAACTCTAAACCTTCCGCTATACTCAATTATTTGCAGTTCTCAGGACACACGATGTTTATTCTCTGTCTCGCTCTGAGCCTTTGCATATGTTATATTCTTAATCAACTTCTTCACCTGAACAATTCTATTTGTCCTTCACGATTCAGTTTAGACATTACCTGCCATACAGTCTCTTTTGACAGGCCCTCCCCACAACTCCTGATCTTGGAGACCCTCCATTGCTCCCATGGCATCGTAATACACACCATACTATAACTGCTTTCCTTTCCCTCATGGGATTGTGCAAATGAATGAATGCTAAGAAGATCTCTCAAATAACCACACTGAGTCTATGTAATTGATCTCCAAAGCAGGAACTTGAAAATGTTGGCCTGCATAGTGTTTTCATGACATTTGAGTAAATGTACAATTTATTCTAGTTATTTTCTAAATGTTGGAAAGGGCTCGAGGACTGTCCCATCCTTAATATTTTCGAGGACTCTAAGAGTCCAGGGAATCTATGTTGAGAACAACTAGAGAGCACATAAAGAGACTTGTGTAAAGGAAAACTGAAACTGAAACGCTGAGCCTTTATGTGACATTACCAAGGTCATGTGTTTCGATATAAATGTGAACTCAAAATGCTGGATACTTTCATAGCTGAATTTTAAATTTCCATACAAAGGCTTCAAGTGGTTTTCATCCAACAATGTACCCCCTCCAAACAAATGTGTGAGTGAGTTTCCTTTATCAACTATTAAACACACAACTATTTCCCAAGACTTGAAGATGAATTGGAATCTCAGCTTGCAGATGCTCGAAGAGAACATTTTGGTCATTTTGATCTTCTCTGGTCAAACCAGAAGATGATTCACTGAACCAATTTTCACATGGTTATTCTCTTTCATTCTATCAGCAGATAATAAGCATGTGAACCCATGGATACATTTGACTTGCTTATTTAATGTTATTTGATGAGTGACCCAGAATACTCATGTGTTAGATATTTTAATTAGTAGAATATGAACAGTGTGCAAAACACTTCCAGAACTGTCTTTTAGATTTAAGCACCCTTAGAAAGGATCTTTTGAGGTTTATTTAGAGGTTCAATTATCTAGACCAGTGATTATCCAACTTTAAAGTGACCTGGGAGGCTGTTTAAAAATAAGATTTCTTGGTTTCAATTCCATAGTTTCTGATTTCCTAGCTCAAGATGGGGCCCAGATTGGGACACAGGTTGGAGGCACAGTATCTAAGGTAGTTGGTCCAGGATATCCAGTTTTGTTTTTCTTTTGTTTTGGTGAGGAAGACTGGCTCTGAGCTACATCTGTTGACAATCTTCCTCTTTTTTGCTTGAGGAAGGTTGTCCCTGAAGTAACATTTGTGCCAATCTTCCTCTATTTCATATGTGGGATGCCACCACAGCATGGTTTGACAAGCGGTGTGCAGGTCTGCACCCAGGATCCGAACCTGCAAACCCTGGGCCATCAAAGCAGAGTGCGCCAACTTAACCACTACATCATTGAGCCAGCCCCCAGGATGTCCAGTTGTTAGAAATTCTGACCTAGACTAATACTTCTATTGGAGTTCTGACATTTTGAGGTTGTTGGTTTGATTATTTTTTTAATACACAGACGCATATAAACCCAATGTCAATATAGAATGTTCCTGAGTTCATTGGTGATACTCCGGGACAGCTCATAGACAGGACTGAGAAACAATGCTCTAGACTGAGAGATTCTGAACCTCAGGGGATCTTGAGTTCTGCAGAGGCTTGCTGGATTTCTATAGGACTTTTCATGACAATGTTTCTTTTTTATATTTTAGGTTTCTCTGAGCACAGGAGTACCCTAGCCCATTTTCTCTCTCCATGTCATAGACTCACCTTTGCCTCTCATTGAACTGAGGCATGCCGTGTGCCTGGGTGCCAGGTGCTGAGGGGGAGCTTATTCCCAAGAACAGAGATCCACCAGAAAGTGAGCACATGTCAGACACGTATTGACAGAGGTTGAGCATGTCTGCTTTAAGGAGATCTACGTGAAGAATAAAGCAACACGAAAAGAAAAAGAGAAATCTTACCACGACTCCTGAAGTCTCCCTTGTCAGTCTCATACACCCCTAACATTATTTTAGAGAGAAAACAACTTTACTACATAATAGAAGTCATATGAATTAAACACACACACGCACACACGTTATTTCCTTGACAGCCAAGAGCTTAAAACCTCTACTTGCGACCATCCCAGAACACAGCTTCTCTGGTTCTCTGGACCTGGTCAGTAGGAAATATTGGGTCTCTGGAGGGGATGTCAGCCATCAGCAGTTAAAAAAATCTCCATTCTAAAATGCTCCAGGATACCACTGGGGAATGGGGGGGGGGGAGCAAAAGGGGTGACTAGGGTCACATGTGAGGGGATGCACTATAATTAGTGTTCGGGTGGTGAACATGATGGAATGTATACAGAATTTGAAATATGATGTACATCCGAAAAAAATAAAAATTAAAATAAATAAATAAATAAAATAAAATGCTCCAGGAAGAAAAAGATCATCTGAAAAAGGGGCTTCATCCTCCTTTTTCTGGGCTTCTGAAACCTCAGCTACAGAGGCCCAAGGGAATGCTGGGGAACTGCTGAGACCCCAGCCCAAGGGGGGAACAGCACAATACAGAACATTCTGGGGAACTTTGAGGCTATTTTTATAAAGGAGCATGATTGTTTTCCTTTTTGCTATAAGTCAGATTTAAAACTCTATTCCCAAGCAGTCTCAGCTGTACAAAAGAGTGGTCGTACCTCTTGTCACTGTCTGGAACACGAAGCCTCAGCCAATTCTAGCTGCGAGATGCCACAGTAAGAGAGTCTTTAAAAGCATTTTAAATCTTCTTTTGTGTGGCTGAAGTTTTAGGTATGCTTTTATCCTTTAGTTATTTTTTAAATGTGTAATAAGCACCAACTGAACGCACAGCAACACATTGAGAACGGATGGTAAAACATGAGGAGCAGTGGCAGTCAAGCCCTTGACATTCAGAAAGGCTGAGTCCCGCAATCTCCTCAAATCTCCATATTTCCAATACGTAGGTGTTCATACAGGCTCTTGGCTTTCTCTCAATTGAATGAATAAATTATATTTTCATCACAAGTCACAGGAATCCTGTGTGCTCTTTATATCTGAAGTTACAAAGTTTTTCATAAGCTCCATACGTGTAGTTCGAATTGGTGTTTTAACAAAATTATTAATGACTCATTAAAACCAAGACTGTTATCTCTGCAATGGCCAGGGTGATTTTCAAGTCTCCTCACATAGTTTTCAATAGAAAGCTCTAAACTTCTAAGTTTTTATCAGAGAATTTGATTCACTGCTTGCTAAATATTTCAAGATTCTATTGTCATTTAATGTTCTAATTGGCTGAGAGCTTACCATGTATCAGGGACCAATCTAAATGCTGTACATTGTATTACCTTGATTAATTTGATTAATCCTCACCGTAACCCTATGACGGATGAGGAATGAGCTCAGAGAGGATAGTAATTTGTCCCAGGGCACGCAGCAGCACCTTACTTCGTTCCACCTACCTCTCAAGTCTGTGTTGGCATCTACTCTGCTCTTCTGTGTCTTATGACTCCTCTCCTGATCAAACATGAGTAAATCTTGCTTAGAAATTCTGGGAAAGTGTTTTAGACACCTGTGTCGTGACAGTCTAAGGAGAATGTGTTTGTGTCTTTGAGTCAGATCTGCCTGATTCACAGAAAAGCGTAGCGCTCCTCTACAACGAAAGATGTTACTCTGCAAATTTATCGTATGTTTGAGAAGGGATGATAGCTGCAGCCCTGAAAACTTCAGGAGGGAGCAGATGTGTGCATCCCAGGGGCAGCCTCCTTTACTCAGTAGCTTTCTGTAGGAAAAGCTCCACTGAGATCTGCAGTTGCCATCAGAATTCCACAATCTGAACCCTGAACTGCTCTGTCTTTTCTTATCCATAAACACACACACATATTACATCACATTTATTTTTAAGGACAAGAAACAATTTCCTTAGGAATATCTCCTGATATCTCTTACTAGAAGTCATGCATACATTATCTATTCAAACGTGTCTGTATGCATGACCTTGTATTACAATCTGAGATTCCTAATGGGATTTCATTTAGAGCTGTAAAGAAATGACGGTGAAGGAGGTTGATGAGGAAGAAGGGAAAACCATAGGGAGGAAGTGAGCAAATGAAAAGATCAGATCTTATCTGCATCATTCACAGCTGGAGACTTACACGCCAGCAACACAGACCAGAGAACAGGCATGTTGCAACTGAGCATGAGGTTTCGATTTGTTTGTTTTCTGGGAGCAGGGAGGCGGGAAGGAGAAACACTTCAGGGAGGCTAAGTACTTTTCTCTCCCTTGGGTAGGAATCAAGACTATTTTTATTTCACTGTTTACTCAAAATGTCCCTTCTTTTCAGAGAAATTCTCAGTTTTGTTTTTAGCCCCTTCCAGGAGTGCCTCCACGGCTCTGAAGTCGAGCACCAGCTTAGGGAACGCAAATAGCTCACAGCGCCCAGACCTGATGACGCTGCTTTTGAATAATATCCCAGCACGTGTTTATCTCCCTGTGGAAAATCAAAGTATTGAAACAAGATCTCCTAGTCTATAAAAAGCCTTGTTTCCCTCAAAGAGGTCAGACACTGCTCTTCCTTGTGAGTTGTAGTTTGCATAAAGCAAAGCTAAGAGATACCTCCTGGAAGAGAATTTTCTTTCTCTCTCTATTTCTCTCTCTCTCTCTCTCACACACACACACACCCATCTCAGTGAGTGCGCAAACAGGACCTTATTCTTATTTCTACATAGTGCCTGACTTCCAAACCTCCATTTCATAGCAGGTGTTTACTCCAAAGCTGAAAGCTAACGGACTTGCCTTCATTTACCAACAAGGGGATTGCCATTATTTACATGTCTTTAGAGTAACTGTTCACAAATAGGAGACAAGGCAGAACTAGAGGATTTTCCTCTCCAGGATGAATCACCCGTGGGTGAAGATGTCCACATGTAGACAGGCACATTCCCACATTTAGGCAAACATGGGGTGATTTCACTGCCTCTGAAAATGTTCAGGCAGCAGCGTGCACAGCACCACGCACTCAATCCATAAACAGCAAAGCTTTCATCTGTGGGGAGAAGCTGCGCGGCTCCATCCCACCAGCTGAAATTCATTTCTCAAAAGAAATTAGACCAGGGTACTGTTGTTATAGCAACAGTCGGAGTCACTTACACAGCCTCTTCCCCACAACGTCCCTCTGACTTCTGTGGGCAGCGATTTCAATTATGTTCAGAGAGTGACCAAGGTTGGGCCTACGTGGACCCTTTCTTAGCCCTTTAAGGAATGGAAGTCTAAATCCTGGACAGCCAATGTGAAGCTAAAAGACAAGACTTGATGGTGTTCCACAGAGTTTTCCCAGTCCTGAAGGTCGATGAGCAGTGAAGGTCAGAGGAAAAACTTTGGACCTGACGTTTTTATCTCTTGGGTAGGAAACTGACATGTGACCTCTGAATTTCCTGGGGTTAACCAAGTACCAGCCATTTCAGAATGGGAATTTCCTGTGAGGACAGTAATATTGGCAATTAACCATCATGTTACTCTAAAGTATTTTCAGTACTTTAGTCCTCTAGGACTTTATTCTTGGAGGTGTGGAATTCCCAAAATAACAGCCCACTCCAACCCCTGAAAACAACAAGCAACTCCAAAATGCCCCTTTCTTGACGAAGATGTATACTCATTACCAAATCTTTAAGGAAAATAACTTTCCAAAGGAGTCCGCAATGTAGCAGTCTACATTCACCCCAGGGATATATCAAGGTGGTAAAAATCTATGAAGCCAGTGCTCATGACCAATGTTATGGGCTGAATTGTGTCCTCCTCACTCATATGTTGAAGCTCTAACCCCTAGTACCCCAGAATGTGAGTGTATCTGGAGATAAAATGAGGTCATTAGTGTGGGCCTTAATCCAATCTGACTGGTGTCCTTCTAAGAAGAGGCAATTAGGACACAGATACACACAGAAGAAGACCATGTGAAGACAGAGGGAGAATATGGCCATCTACAAACCAAGGAGAGAGGCCTCAGGAGAAACCAGCTCCGCTGACACCTTGATCTTGGACTTCTAGTCTCCAGACCCGTGAGGAAATGCATTTCTGTTGTTTAAGCTACCCAGCCTGTGTGCTTCTTTGTTAGGGCAGCCCTAGCAAACGAATACAATTAATCATCTGATTTAAACATATCTCCGTCCTCTCAGTGTCTTCCATAGTTATGTACTCAGTAACTATTTTAAAGGAATATCTTGCACAAATCTGTTCATGTTTTGATTCAACTAACAGAACACCTACTGTGTGCTGGCTTCTATAGCAGGCAATAGGGATGTACTAGGGAACAAAATTGTGTCTTTGACCTCAAGAGCCCTCAGAGTAAAAGGGAAAGAAGCAGATGACAAGGACAAGGTCATTTGAAGCAGGTGCCTGTGCTGTGGGAGCACAAAGGAGGGAGTGCCACTCAGTCCAGATGAGGTACGGCTTCTTGGAGTGACTGATACATAAACTGAGACTTCAAAGATTTACAGTGAGGTGAAGACATCGGAGGAGAAGAAGCTATGGCTACTAAGTGAAACCAAGTGGTTGTGTCTGGCTTGAGCCAAAGTGCAAGGAAGAAGCGCTGAGAAACCAGGCTGAAGAAGAGCTATATAGATCATGAGGGGCTTGTCTGCCATGTGAAGAAGTCTGGACTTTATCCAGAAGGCTTTGAGAGACACGAGAGGAAAAACAGTCATAATGCTAACTTCTGATTTCGTTTTGATAGAAGTTGGTTGTAAAAGGTAAAATATTAGAAGTGACCTGTACTAGTTTGCTAGGCCTGCCACAACAAATACCACAGACTGGATGGCTTCAGCAACCGAAATGTATTTTCTCACAGTTCTGGGGGCTAGATGTCCAAGAGCCAGGTGGCGGCAGGGTTGGTTTCTTCTAAGGCCTCTCTCCTTGGCTTGTAGATGGTCACCTTCTCGTGGTGTCCTCACATGGCCTTTCCTCTGTGCATGTGGATCCTTGGTGTTTTTTTGTGTGTCCAAATTTTCTCTTCTTATAAGGATATCAGTCAGATTGGAATAAGGCCTACCCCAATGACCTCATTTTAACTTCATCACCTCTTTAAAGGTCCTATCTCCAAACACTGTCACATTCTGAGGTACTGGGGGTTAGGGCTTCAATATGTGAATTTGGGGGGGGGCGAGGGAGAGAGAATTCAGCCCTTACATGATCCAATATCATTCCCTGTATAGCTAATTAAGCAAATTGTGAAAGCCATCCTTAACTGATGAATCAATACGACACAGACGTGGTCTTGAGGCAAGTAGCTCAACCACTGCTATTTGGTACAGAGCTTAACAATATATATATATTTTTAAGTGTTTGTCTCTCAATTATAATTCCAAATTCAAAATACATTTCACATTCACCCCTCAACTACTAGCAAAGAAGTATAGTCTGAGATGACTCTAAGCAAAGCATCGGAGTAGGCAGAAGCAGCCTGCCATGATTTGGGAGGCTCTAAATAATGACTGTTTGTTCCCTAAGGCTTAGTAAACGTTCCTTTACATTGATAATCCACCTAAGCCTCAGAGAGACGCACAGAGGGAAGACAGAGGCACAAGAGCCTAGGGCCACAACAGTAATTCAGAAGAAGAACAAGGAATGACAGTCAGGTATTCCTTGCTCCAGCCTGATGCCCAGTGCAATATATCACGCTGCCCATAACAGGTTCAGAGTTTGTCAACTTTCTGTTCAAATTGCGGTGCATTGTAAATGTACTGTAACAGTGCAGAGTCAAAAGTACGTATTTCAATGGTTTTATCTTTCTTACCTAGCCATCCAGATATTATTTATGCAGTTTCCATTATAATGCCACAGTTAAGTTTGCATAATATTTTCTGTAAAATACTACTTTTGCATGGTTATGGCTCTCGAAAACTCCCCTGAGACAGAATTTTTTTCACCTTGGCCTCAGTTCAGAAGTAAATTTTTTTTCTAACAACAAACGATGACTTTAGGGATATTTTTGAAGTTACGTGAATGTAAAAGAAAGGAAGATTTTTTCCTGCAATGACTATTTAGTTACCTTTTGTCCAATCAAACACCACAAATCAAAAAGAGCCGAATATAAAGGCATCAAGCAAGGCAATGTAATAGATTTCACTGAAGACTGCCCACACTGCCCGATTTAACTAAATGAGGTTTGCATTCACATGCTTATCAGTATTTAAAAATACCCTGAGTGTACACAACAGAAAATGTCAGGAACTCAAAAAGCAAAAATATGCATGTGGCGTTTTCCAGATCTCACTAAAGCACAGCAACTAAACGAACTTAATTATGTGATCGGGCAGCCGTTACTTAACCTCTCCAGACCTTCGTTTCCTCAATTATAAACTGAGCGGGCTGGACTACCCAGGCTCCAAGGCTTGTTCCAGCTCCAACAGAGTCTCTATTTGGACTCCGAATTCAAATCAATGACTCACTTTCACAATCGCCCTGGAAGGCACTGTTAACTCAGATGCGCAACTGAATTTGGCAGGTAGTTATCGAGTAACTAAGATCCTCATTTTAAGTCAGAGAGCAAGAATTCATTACACTCTTCTGCAAAGGTTTCTTGGTTTTAGCAAATTTCAGAGAAAAATTAAACAAACCCTAATCACAAGTATCTTCAAAAAAAACCCAGAAACCCAAGTATGTAAATTACATGGTTCATTTAAAATAATTTTTTACTTTTTGATGGCTGGCTTGCTGTCAGGTGCTGAGCTGGGTGCAGAGGATGTGAAAGATGCACAAGACCCCGGCTTTCAAAGAAATTCACAGCCTGTTGCATCCTTTTCAGTTTGCTCCCAAGTGTCTACAGGAAAATGCTCCTGTTAGGCATAACACTTGTTAGACACAGACAATAGCGATGTTTCCATTCTGGCAACCACAACTTGGCTAACTCATAGAACAGTGCGTGGCTCTTCTCCATCTCCACCATGTATGATTTTGGGTAAATGGCCTTAAATTACATGAAGAGCCTGAATGTGCCAATTTTGGTAATTAGATACTGGACCAGGTTACAAGTAGGAGCTGCTCACTTTTCCTGGGTGAGCACCACCACAGGTTCATCTGGAAGAGGTAGACAGGTGTGGGCCTAATCACAGGCTTAGAGCCAGGCGTCCTGGGTCCTAGAATCACTCTCTCATGACCAAGCTGTGTGTTTTGTGGAAGTCACTTGACTATTCTCTGCTCCATTTTTGCCTGAACAAAATAATCTCTAAAATTTCTTATAGATTTAACAGCCTAGAATTTTAATCTCTCTAGGTTAATTTGGGTATAGTTCAAAGATGAACCAACTGACATTTGAAGTTTCCTCCTAACCTTGTGGTTCTTTTCTAAAATGTGTAACTAATTCCTACTTTGAAAGAAGGAAAAAGTTTGCGTCTATTGCTGTTTCTATGCGTTGTGCAGTAAAACCTGATTAATTCAATTCCTGCTAATTTTGCCTTTAGCTGTAACTTGGCTAAGGGCCAACCTCATATTTATTCTTATGTACAAAAAAAAGAGCTTACTATGTAAAAGAATAAGTATAATAAAGATTATAAGGGGAATGCTTAACCTACTTAAAACGGAAATGGGTCTTAAGAATTCAAGGACTCAAGAGACTCAAATTTAAATAAAACAATTGATACATGTATTATGAATTCCTCTCATATATTAATTAAAGTAGTTCCCCAAGGATGTTTATTTACTAACAGTTTGATAGCCTAGTTTGAATTGTAGTTATTACTTTTAAATATATCACATGTAGTATATATTTACTACTATATGCACTTCAATTCGGATTTTTCTCAATTCAGGCAGTTGTTTGCTCAAATTAGTTTAAATTAGGGAGAGTCTATTGTATTCATAAACTCTTCATCTAAATGGCAGAGATGATGACTCTAAAATTTGTCTTAGGTTTGTTGGAACTCTGCAGCTTAACTTCTAGTCTGAGATTCATAAAGAATGAACATAGAATGATTAATGGCCATTACTGATTTCTTACAGCTGTAACTTATCAGAATATGTATACTCTAATACTGTAGTCATGGTAATTATCTCATTACTATGAAGTGTCACAGAAACGCATTATGCGAAGTACGCCTTGAATCGCATTTAGCAATTTCTTTTTACGTTTAAAATCCAGAAGCTTGGTGTTCTTTAATAGAGCTTGGCATGAGAGTTGGGGGCTTTGCATGGGAACTGGGGGCTTAGCAAGGGAGTCATACACTTGGGCTGGAGTTCCTTGGCAGAAGTATAACCAGCTTTGTGACTCTGGTTATTCTTTTAAACTTTTCTGCACCTTGATTCCTAATTTGAAAACGGGCATATTCATGTGTGACCTCTAGGATACCTCGTAGAGAGGATTAAGCAGATTAAGTCTATAAAACAGTTGGTCACCAGGAGGAGAGGCATTAAGGAAATTACTCAGCATACTGCAGGGGTGACTTCTCTAACTGCATGAATATTTAATGAACAGGTACACATAATACTTGACACTTCTATGGAGCTTTTCATGCAAGCATCTCAACATCACTTAAAGAAATGCATGGTGACAATGATCAGATATCCAGGAAGCATCAGCTCATGGTCAGAGAGGGTAGAAACACAGCAGCTTAGTTTTTAACATCACCATGTTCAAGAGTAGTGATATATCCAAATAGCTATCCCACAAACCTGAAGATATGGCCTTAGAAATAAGGTGATATTTATTTGAGAGTCTTTCATGCATACATATGAGGCAGCCTAAACAATCTAAGTGCAAAAATTCTCTAAGAAAGGGAACATATAGTTGGCGATGAGTCCTGTTAATTAGACGAGAGAAGTCAGTAAAGAGACAAAGAAATCGTATCAGTGGGAGATCAAAATAAAACCTCATCAAGAAAGTAGGACAAAACAAAGAAGAATAATTTGTGGTCAGATTTCTAGTGTCAGTTGCAGCTCTGAAATGAGAACTAAGAGACCATTAGATTAATATCAGAATAATTCACTAGGAATCTAAGAGGGTTCCTCTGGGACACACCCAGCAGCATCAATATCACCTGGGAACCTGTTGGAAACGCAAATTCTTGGCCAGTCCCCTGACTTCCTGAATCAGAAACTCTAAGGGTGGGGTCCACACTTTGTGTTTTAACAAGCCCTCAAGGTGATTCTCATGATTTTGAGAATCCTTGTTCAAGAACAGTGCCATGAGTCCAAGAGAACTTACTGAGATGATGGAAATGTTCTGTATCTACACTGTCCAATATGTTAGCCTCTAGCCACATGTGGCTACTAAGTACTTGAAATGTGGCTAGTGTTACTGAGGAACTGACTTTTTAATTTTATTAATTTTAATTAAATTTAAAATAGCTACATGCAACTAGTGGCTACCGTATTGGATAGCAAACTTGTAGAACTGAGCTGTGAACGAAAGCCTGTTTTTTGGTCAATAACAAGAAATGGTGAAAAATGGGAATGCTGAGTTTGACTCTTGTGTATAAGAAATCGTTTGGAAAAGCAAGAGGAAAAGAACGCATCATAGCTTGCATGTCAGGAGGTAAAGTAAAGGTTGTTTCAAGAAAAGGAAGTCCTGAGTGGGTTTGAAGAAGTCAGGAAGCAGAAGTCAGGGAGTAGGAGAGGCTGACACTAAGGAAGGAAGGACAAATGAAAAATTGTGTTTGCAACGTCCAATTCTGATAGAATATCCATAACATAAAATTTGCCATCTTAACCATTTTTAAGTATACGGTTCAGTGGCATTAAGTATATTCACATTGTTGTATAGCCATCTCCACCATCCATCTCCAAAACTCTTCATCTTCCAAAACTGAAACTCCGTACCCATCAAATAGCAACTCCCTATTACCCCCTCTCCTCAGGCCCTGCCAACCAGCGTTCTACTTTCTTTTTCTATGAATTTAACTACTCTAGGTATATAAGTGGAATCATACAGTATTTGCCTTTTTGTGACTGGAATATTTCATTTAGCATAAGGTCCTCAAGGTTCATCCATGTTGTTGGATGTGTCAGAATTTCCTTCCTGTCTAAAAGCTGAATAATACTCCATGTACTATCCATACATTTTATGTATAAACCACTCATCCCTCTATGGACATTTGAGTTGCTTCCACCTCTTGGCTATTGTGAATAGTGCTGCTATGAACGTGAGTTTACAAATATCTTGAGACTTTGCATTCAATTCCTTTGGGTAGACACCCAGAAGTGGAATTGCTGGATCATACAGTAGTTCTATTTTTAATTAAAAAAAATTTTGTTTTTACATTGGCACCTGAGCTAACATCTGTTGCCAATATTCTCTTTTTTTTCCTTCTTCTTCTCCCCCAAACCTCCCAGTATCTAGGTGTATATTTTAGTTGTGAGTGCTTCTGGTTGTGCCACGTGAGACGCCGCCTCAGCATGGCCTGATGAGCGGTGCTGTGTCCGCGCCCAGGATCCGAATCAGTGAAACCCTGGGCCACCAAAGCGGAGCGTGGGAACTTAACTCCTTGGCCATGGGCCGGCTCCCCATTTTAAATTTTTTGAAGAACATCCATACTGTTTCCCATAGTGGCTGTACCATTTTACATTCCCATTGAGATATTTGTTTTTGAGACAATGAAGAATGGTACATCAGAGCCATCAAAAGAATGCCTTACAGACAAATGTGAGAGAGAGGTGTGTGGAGATGGGAAGCGTGAGTGTGTGTGGAGGAGACAAGGCAGCCTGGCTCCAATAATTTTGATTTTCTCACTGACGTCAAGGCAAGGACCTCACCTCCAAGGAAGAACACTGCTGAGGAGGAAAAACCAAGGGCTTGAGGAGAGAAGTGAAAGAATTGGTAGAATTGGTCCATTACAGGAGAAGAACAGGGAAACTTTCTGGGGGCTCTGAAGCAGAGGTATAGGCACTGCTATGGGATTAAATCGTGTTCCCCCCAAAAAAGAAATGTTGAAGTCCTATTCCACAGTAGCTCAGAATGTGACTTTATTTGGAAAAAGAGTCACCTCTATTATGTGCAGATGCAATTAGTGAAGATGAGGTCATACTGGAGTAGAATGGACTCCTAATCTAACATGAGCGGTATCATTCTTATAAGAAGATGGCCATGTGAAGAGATGGAGACACGCAGAGAGAAAACAATGTGATGACAGAGGCAGAGACTGAAGTTATGCAGCTGTAAGCCAAGGAATGCCAAAGAATGCTGGCAAACCATCAGAAGCTAGGAAGAGGCAAGGAAGGAGTCCACGCAGAGTCTCAGAGGGAGCAGGGCCTTGCTAACACCTTGATTTCAGACTTCCAGCCTCCAGGACTGTGAGACAATATATTTCTGGTGTTTCAAGCCACCCAGTCTGTAGTACTTTGTTATGGCAGCTCCAGGCACTAATATAGCCGCAGAACATGAATCTGCAATAGGCCAAGGTCATCGTGTGTCAAGGCCAAAATGAGTATTTCCAAATTACTGTGCGTCCCACCTATGAGCAATACACTTTCTGGCATACTGTGATAATATAGGCAGTAAGTCAAGGTAATATATATTTTGAACCACATTCCTTACTAAAAGGTTTTCTTTCTTTCTGTCTGTCTGTCACAGGCACAAACTGGGCATGCATATAAACACACTAAATTGTATGCTCTGAGAGCCAAGAGAGGGGAAAAATATCTCAGTATGTCAGGGCAGAAGCACGTAAAGTGGATGTGTACAAGCAATGCCTTAGCTCTGTCATTACCTGGAAGTTCTTCTGGATTTTATTTTACCTACATTTGGCCCCTAAATTTTTTTTCTGGGTTCTAAGCCTGAGTAGGTTCTTGCTTCACCTGTAAAAATCAAAGACTTCCTCAATTTCTAAAATTTCTAAGTTTGTCTGCTTTACTAACTTTGGCCTTTGATTTCGGGAAAATAGTAATGCAATGATTTTCCTGCTTTTACACTTGCATTTTAAGGAAAAAAGGCAGCATTAAGGTAATGAGTGCCAACAGAGTAAGCCATTTCAGAAACAGCTCTCTGGTTATGAACTCTGGAGTGAGTCTCTCCCAGAGGCGGATGTGCCATGGCTATGAGAGCCGAGGGGCTTTGTGGGGTCAGCATCGCCACTGACTGCGGCGCAGGACAAGGGTCAAAATCCTTCATAAAGTCTCAACAGAAGAGTCTGGTTGGCATACTTCGGAAGGAGAGCTCAGTGATTGCTGACATGGAAGCAATGTGGATTATTTGGTTAAGCAGAATAACCTTGAGCATTTGCCAAGTCAAAACACAAGTCAGAAAAACAAACACAAAGTCTTTCCCTTCTGCCTACTCGCTCTTCTGCCTTTAAAACGTACCCCTTGCTTTTGTTAAAATTCACCTATATCCTAGTAAAAGAGGAGAGAAAGACCTGTGAACTGCAGTTGTAAAGAAAAAAATCCAAGAAGTGTATCCAGTTAAATCTGTTTATCCCTCTCTTCCATAGCCCCTCAACATTTTTAAAAAAAAAAAAGCATTTAGACTTTGGCTTTTCATGAAAGGCATACAGTAAAAGTATCATTGTTCCAAAATTCCGAAGCAATTTCACAATCATAACGAAATGAGGGAGGAAATGGTTTTGTTGAGGTCTTGAAAACAATCACCCCATGTTGCTATGTGGAGTATCTTTATAAATTATAAAGGGATTTGCAAAAATTAGATCACTCATTCAACACACACTCACTGAGCATCATTTATGCACCAGACTCTATGTGAGAAGCTGGGGATGCAAAGATGAATAAGACACAGTCGGCCTGGAAGAGCTCACAACAGAGGGAGACAGTTATTATTATTATTCATCATAATGTGGCTGGGCTTCCCATGCCCTATTCCTACCTCCAGCCCCAGGAACCTTGATTTTAATTCACAAAGAACCATATTGTGGGGAGAAAAAAAAAAGAAAATGACCACAGTAAATCCTGTAAAGGTGGCAGGTCTCTCCAGAAATATAGCTACACTGCGAGCTTAGACCTCCTTTAAACTAAGGGCAGGGAAGGAAAAAGAACAGCAAAATGCCTAGGCAGTTGTACCAAACCGAACCACAACAAACATCTGGAAGTAAATCAGAGAAATTCAAAACTGATTGGGAAAGAAAATTATATAGAGGATAAAAATCAGTTAAAAAGGAAAATGAAACAAATTGGAATAGAGTCAAAAGCATCTTTCTCTCCTTGTCCTTTTCAGAATTGCCCCAGAGTATCCTCTGAAGAGAGACATTACCTTCAGCTCCACTGGAGACTTTGAGGTTTCATCGACAAAGCAATCCAAGTCTGGACTTGATAATCCAATTTCCACATATTTTGGGTTTAACTCAGGTGAGCAAACCTGAATATCAAAACTCAGGTTTTCTGATGTGATTTTATGCCTGCTTAGAATCACTGGCTGAGGAGAAGAGTCTATACACAATAAATCTAAAATCATTCAATTATCTTAAGTCAATTGGGAGGCTGATATTTACTGAGAATAGGCATTCGACTCCCATATTACAAAGACATGCAAATGACTCCCATGTTGCAAAATCATTCTGGATAGTTTATTCCTCTGTTCTCAGTTGCTGGAGGAGCAAGGAGAAAGGCTGGAGAGTTTGATCAGGAAAATACTACATCTGTCAGTTGGCAACAACAACATGCTCACACAGCTCTCGAATTAACAACTGCTGTATGAGCGTCAGCTCACAGGAAGGGAAAAATTCAGCCCCTCTTTGGAAACAGACATGCTGCAAAATTATCCAAGTTAATTTCCTTCAGTTAATTAAGCCAGTTTCCTTATTAGCAAAGGGAGATGACCAAGTCTAGTCTACATCTAATGACTCACAGAATGAGGAGGTTAGCTGGCCCTATCTCTAGTTTTAAATTTAACTTTCACAAAGAGTCTCAGAAACTATCTAAGCAGTACCAGCCCTACCTAGTATTTAGTTCTGCTCTGACAACTGTTTAACCAAGGATTCTCTCAGAAATGTCCATTTAAACTACCATCGAGGTCTGCTAACTGCTGAATTTCCACACCGCTTCATCTCAGAGATCTGTGCGTGTGTGAGCCCAAAGTACCATAATATTCAGTACCTTTTCTGAGGTTGGGGGCTAAGCAGCAATGGGGGGGGGGTCCTCTGAACCCCCTTGTGATATGGTGCCTCGCATGGAGGATGGATTCAGGGTGGATACACTCTGATCTCCTTCTTATCTTCAGCAATATTTTCGTGATGATGAGGAGTCGGGGTGGGGACAGGAATTCCTCTGGAATCACTCGGGGTTCCAGGTCCAAACCAGGGTAATACTGATAGTACTGCTGAACCAAACCTACTGTCACCCAGACCCGCCCCAACAATTTAGGCTTTCCTCAACGTTATCAGCAAACATCAACCAATTGTTGTGCATCCATTATATGCCAGGCAAACCCAAGATCTTTTCTCTTAGCTCCCACATCAACCCTGCAAGGTAATAAACATCCTTTATACAAACGAGAAAACTGGGGCTCAGGGAGATTAAATAAATTGCCCAAGGTCACACAGCTGGTGTGAAGGAGTTAGGATTTGAATTCCAAAGCCTATGCTTTTCCCATTACATGCCTCTCCACTTGTGAATGGAACGTATTTCTCATTTGCAAACTATTCTGAAGTAAGCATGGCTCTGAAGCGAGACAGGAAAAGAGGGAAAGCGTCCTCAGAACTGCTCTCTTCTTTCAGTGATCAGCTGGCACATAAGGAAGTACCATCCGAAAGTGGATTTCCTATAACGGCTGTAGGTCTTTCAGATGTTCTCAGAACGGTTCTGTAGCTGTATGAGTTGCTCAGTTATAAATATATATTGGCCACTAACCCAACTCCAGCCTGACCCTGTAGACAATGGTGTAGGTGATGGCATACTGCCCATGTGGGCCACAGTAATGACTAATCACATTGATGACCGCTTTCCACGGACCTCACTGCAAAGGCATCAACACAAGCACACAGTTCCTAGGAAACTAAACCTGCTCATGAGCATCTGAAATGCCATGCTCTAGGTAAACACAGACTCAGCTTTTAAAAGCTCTTAAAAGCTGCCAACCATAGTTCATTGCTGGAGCTGTAAAAACCACACTATGCTGGCATTGCCTTCGCCTGGGTCTTGCTAATTCTCTTTATTTTTCTTTATTAATATCTTTAAATTTCACTTTCCTTATGAGATATGGCTAATACTGCTTCATTCAGAAGATGAGTGTAAGGACTAAAGGAGGTAACATAAGCAATGTATCCAACAATGCCACTGCAAGACTTTTTCTAACTTTCCTCTTCCATTAGTAATTCCATAGTAGGAATTTTCAAGTGGGTGTTATTCATGCCCCTGTACGATATTGTTATCAAATAAAGAGATAATGCAAATATACAGTTTTAGATGACAGAACCAGAGTTCCACGATATGGATATGGCTGACTTTTTAAACTTGAAGTTTACATAAAAATGGATTTTATGATCTCGGAGAACCCCAAACAATTCCATGCAGAATTTTGTGAGTATATGTCTTTTTTCAGGAAAGAGGATCTAAAGCTCTTATCAGATTCTCAGTGTGGTCCATGATCCTCTAAAAGTTTAAGAACAACTCTCTACAGGTTAGCAGTAACAAATAA
Organism: Equus quagga; assembly: GCF_021613505.1. Taxonomy (NCBI): domain Eukaryota; kingdom Metazoa; phylum Chordata; class Mammalia; order Perissodactyla; family Equidae; genus Equus; species Equus quagga. The sequence continues at coordinate 29,369,437 of NC_060269.1, forward strand.
GATTGGATGGAACTTGTCTTATAAGTAGCTTTGATTTTCCTGAAGTTCAAAGCCACGTGCTCTTGCAATTCTAGGTTGCATTAATGAATGTATGTTTTCCAAATCCAGGGAGACTTCTGTATGTTCTACACTGAGGGCATCTGGAAGGCTGGTCTTGATTCTGGAGTCCTCATACTCATCAGGCAGCAGTGCAGCGACAGGGCATGACCAGGGCAGAGCGGACCCCAAAATCATACCATGTGAGAAACAAGTGAAGGAGCTGAAGATATTCTGCTGGAGAAAGATAAAAGTTGGGGAGTAGGAATGCCATAGCTCCTCTTTAGATAGGGGACAATTACTATGCAACAAAAGGATTAGATTTAATCCACGTAGCTCCAGAATATGGAACTAAGATCAATGGAAGTTGTGAGGAGAAAGAATTCAGCCTCTATCTAAGGAGGAACTTTTAAAAACCATTAGAGAGATTCAAAATAGAAAGGGCTGCCTTGTGTGGCTAATGAGCTTCCTGTCCCTTGAGTTTTCATACCAAGGCTGCATGTTCATCTGTCAGGGATTTGCAAAGGGGATTCTTTACTGGGGAGAAGGTAGGAGAAAATGACCTCTATGATTCCTTCTAATTCCATGATCTGTTTATTAAGATGTTATATCTCTTATTAAACTTTATAGTCAAAGACCCATGTATAAGTTCTCTCACTTCATATAATAGATACTTGTGGTGAATCACTTTATAAAGGGAATAATCACTCTTTTTTGTAACTTTTGATTTTATGCATTTTGTTTTCTTAAAATGGGGGCGCACCTATATATGGAACGCTGTGTCTGCATTTTTAGCACACACTCCTCCTATCTATCTCCTTTATTGAGTCTCCACTGCCTGCCCCCACCAGAGTTCACTCCACCGTCATCTCTCCCCTGGACTTGGACCCTTTCCTCCTGTTAACCTTGCTTCCCATCCCACCCCTCTCCAACCTTCTCCATGAGCACCCAGAGTAAGCGTTTAAAAACATTAATCAAGGCTTATCTTTCTGCTTAATGCTCTTCTATAGATTCCCATTTCTCTTCAAGTCAGATTTGTAACCGTGGACTACAAGGCGCTGGGTGACCTGGTGTCTCCAAGCTCATTTGACGCCACCCTCCTCTCCACCACTACACTCTAGCCAGGGCGACCTCTCCTGCTCATTTCCTCCTCTGCATCTGCACCTGCTGTCCCCTCTGTGTGCAACCTGCTCCTCCCAGCTCCTCAGCATCCTTCAGGTTTCAGCTCAAGTACCTCCTCAGAAAGGCTGTCCCTGGCCACCCTGTCTCATTAGCTGCCCATCTCCACTTACACTCTTATCACATCACTCTGTTTTACTTTCTTCATACCATTTATCACAATTTATAATCACCCTGCTTCGTATTTTTGACGTGGTATTGGTTTCTTTCCCCATTCGTGTGTAGGCTTATTGAAGATAAGGACCTAGTCCGTACTTTTCACTAATGTGTCCGTGTCCAGTGTCTGGCATAGGGACTGGCACGTGGTTGGTAGTCAGTATTTATTTCTGGAAGGAATGAATGAAAAATTGCATGCACAAGCCTGTCCAGTATAGATGGTCAGCTCTGCGGTTGTGTGTCACCTTATTCTTCTCTTAGATTATACACATGAATATGTTTCCTTGATGACTCATCTTCTTACCTAGGACAGGGCTGTGTACACAGCACGCCCTCAGGGAATTTTGGATTGACCTCCAAAAAGCTCACAAATGTAATTTAAAGCCAAAGATTAGAGAAAACAGTCTTTTTCACTGAAGAGAGAAAGGCAATACCCCTGCCTTCAAGCATCCTTATACGCACTGTGGGATAAAAGCCCATTGAGGAATAGCGCTGGTCCCTAAATCTAGGATAGCGTCTTTTTTTTCTCTGATGGCTCTCAGAAAAAAAATATTCTGGCAATGAGGAACAAGAGATGCTGGAATGGGTTACTGAGGAGGTGGTAGAATCTCCTTTTCTGGAGATCTTTAAAAATAGAACAGCCATCTGGGATGATTTAGATATGGTCTTCATTGAAGAAGGGGGATGGAAGAGGGAATGAAAGATCTCTCTAAGTCCCATCTCATCCTTGATTTTCTGATATTTCGCTTTAAAGTTTTATTCATAGCAAAAGCCTGAAAGGAGCTAGGAATTCACTTTTTCTTTTTAACTGAAAGTTGAATCCCATTTTACTTTGAACTGTAATTCTGCTATATCACTCTCCTCTCCTCAAATGGGCAATTTGGATGTCATAATTTTTTTGTTATGTAAAAAGTTGGGAGATGAAACTTAACTTCCATTCTCTTCTTTCCTGGAAAGGAAAGCAAAGGGATTTAAGATGGAAGAGTCTAGATGTTAGGAAATGACAGCCTGGAGAGTACAAGTCTATGTGGGTTCTGCTCATGTCACGAAAAGGACTGAGGGACAGGAGCAGCATCTGGAAAACCAGGCAAGACCCTGTGGAATGTTTTACCTCCACAACACGGACCTGTAGTAGTTGAATACCAAAGCTAAGCCTTAGACGTCTAGTGTACTTTTCATTACTATTGATTCTTTGTTTTCATTTTTTTAATGGGATCAGGCTTGGGAAAGTCAACATGTAAACAATAGAAGGTATATTTCTCTTATGCTTGCCTATGAAATTATAGCAATTTAATAGTTTCCTAGCTTTGTTCTCATGACTCTTGCTTGATGTGTCAAAGCTGTGTAGTCAAAAGAATAATAGATTTTAATACTTGGGAGGCTAAATTTTACTCTTTTCTACTATAGAGGCCATGCTGTAAAAATAAAAAGCCTTGTTAAATTTGTTTCTCAGCAATATTTGTACACCATAACTGTTTTTCTAACCTAAATAAACTTGGTTGTGATTATCAAATACATTTATTTTTAAATGTTCATTATAAGCAGTGCTATACATAACAAACTAATGGGCAATATGACCAGCTTTTTTTTTTTTAAAGGAATACAAACAGCTTTCAATGATGACTTAATTTTTTGCCTTTATGTAAATTAATAGAGAATCTATATTTTTATGGAATACATGTTAGGTCAGAACAAAGTGTGACCATAAAGTTCTTTACAAACCATACTTGAAAACTGGCCTTTGTGACTTTGCATGACATTAACCAGGTACACGTGCTCCTTCATTTGCTCCCTGCTTCCAGGATGCTCACTGCTTTTATATTGGCGACATCTCTGTGGATCCGTGTGTATGTCTGTGTCCACTCCTGCTAGAAACAGAACCTGAATGCCAAATGTTTGCAGAAAGAAAATTCTAAGGTAGAAATAAGAACTCCTGAAAACAAAAAGGGAGAAATGGGATATCATCAAAGAACTTTAATACAAATTACTTTAAGGGGGCTTCGTAATACAAAATCCACACACTGTTGTGTTTTGGTACATACTGTTATGTAACTATTTGCTAAAGTGGCCATCACCCACCTTTCATTTGTTCAGGGCAGGGAGAAACATCTGATCCCTTAACAGAGCAGGATTAAGTGTCTGCAGGAAAGTTGTAATTTCTACAGAACATGGCTCCAACTTTTCCTCCCGTGAGGCCATAGTGTCAGTCTGGAGTCCCTGGGATTACTGCCTGGGGTGAATGAGGTGCGGGGGTCAAGATGGGGCCAGTGCTACAGAGCTGAGGCATAGGGGGACTTAATCTCTGGGGTACAGCCTGGAGCGGTTTGAGCCCAGCCTAGTCGGATCTGAACAGAGCGGGGCCCCTGCACACGACCTTCATTCTATCTGCTTTATAGCTTTCTCTTTGCCCCACTCATAGCAACGAGGGCAGGTGGGAGCAGTGGAGAATGCAGTCCTCCCAAATCCCATTGGTTGAAGCCCCTGCCCTTTTTTCTTCTCTTTACTCTTCATTTGTCCCCTCTCTCCTCTCCACATTACGCTGCCTTGGTGGATCCTAGAGAGCTTCCAGAAACCCAGAGCAAACTTGGCGGACAAACGGCACTCTCTGGGAGGCCTGGGGCTAAATCTGGAGCTAGTCTCTCTCCTGCCACTCACACTGCCCCTCACATCCAGGCTCCAGGATGGCTCATATTTCAGACCTACAATTTCCCTTTCCTGGCTGGGGTCAACTCTCTTTCCTCTCCATGGCTTGCTGGCACGTTGGAAAGCTGGTCACTTTGTTATTTACAAACTACAGTTTTCAGTCTCAGTTCACACTCCTGCACCGCTCACTATTGCTCCTGTGGGGTTTTCTCACAGCCTTCCGTCACAAATTCAACACCACCACTCCCTCAGTGCAAAGCAAGCGTCTGGAGCTTGCTGGGGCTTGCATAAAAGGGGGCGGGGGGAGGCTGCCACTTTCCTGAAGCCCTTCCTCTGGCACCGCAAATGTTAACGCCAATCTGCGGGGAGATTGCAATTCTAACATAATGAGATATTAATGAGCTTTGCACATGTCCCGAGCCACAACATTTCTCTCCCCCTCCCCCCTGCACTCCCTCTTCCGCAAATCTAAAGAGAATCTGTTCCTTCTCCGACATGACAATTCCTCCCCTTTTCCTCGCGCCTGCCCTCTCCCACTTCAGTGCCCCGCTGCCCTGCTCACCTCAAGCTGCCAGCACTACAGAGCACCAAATGGGCTGGCACCGCCTTGTTTCCTGGCCTAATGGATGCTTGTTTAAACATTGGAGCTGTTTGCATTGCTGCGGCTCACTGCATGTTAAACACAGTCCTCTGAAACCCTATGCCAATCCAATAAAGGTATCAGCAGTTCAGTGTGGGGAGGCAATTACTCTATGGTCCCAAGTGTGCCTTCTAAGCTCTAGGAAGGAAAATTTGATCGAACAACTAAAAGGAAAATCTGATTCGGCTCAGCATCACGTGGAGGACACAAGGCTTAACTGCAGCCAGGTCTGTGGAGGGCAGAGGGAAATCAATGAGAGCTAGGGAGAGCAACTCCACATTGTGAAGAGGGCTTTAAGCCAGCCTGTTAGTACACTGTCTCCTGCCTTTGCCGAGAGATACCCGCCTGTCCTCCCACTTTGGCTCCCTTTTGCTTTCTTTTTTCCTTTTCTTTTAATTCCAAGGGGTATACTTATTTATTTTTTAATGACAAAGTGCCATCCTTCTTAACACCCTGCACCTCTCACTCACCTTTAATTCCTTAAGCACTCATATTAAAAAAAATGGCTTTTCTTGTACAAGATCATTACCATATCAAAGGCGACAGAGAGAGAGCAAAAATGATAGAGGGATAATATACTGGCAGAGAGCAGAAGGCAAGCCTGCTTCAGAGAGAACAGTGGGTCTCTAACCTCAGGCTAATGATACAAGTCGATAAGGCAATGGATTGGTTTTCCCCCTTAGGTGAGTCTGAAAAATCAGGGGAATTAGACACCAGATTTAAATTTATTTCTGACCCAAGAAGGAAAAGTTTTGGAAAAGTGAATCCTTTCCTCTATTTTTAAGTTCTGGTCATATAGAGATATAGGGCTTGGGTTTCTTTTCCTTTTCCCTGGTTTTCATTTAAAAATCTGCCCCTCAATGGCTCTTCTTTCCCAAGGAAGAGTGAGAAAGCAGCAAGGTATGTGTCTGGCAACACTGAGAAATGCTATACACAATGCTCACTGGGGCGCCGTCCATTTACCAGGAATTTTGCCAAATCCCTGTCTATTCCCTGAGGTTCCTGGCACAAGGGACACAGCCAAGATGGAGCCAGAGCGCTGCTGTCAGCATTCGGCAGCAGCAGCTCCCAGCTAATGGGTGTAAGGATAAAGCTGAGCCTTCAAAGGGTGTGGGGCCAGAGTGCTCAGTGGGCCTGCAACCTCATGTGATCTTTGAACCCCAAGGCCAAGAGGTGGAGTGAGCTCTGCTCATGATAGGGCTCCAGAAAGATAATTAACACACTGAAAAGTATGCAATCTATAAACAGGTTTATGGGGCCTCTAGACCAGCATACACTGAGTCCCCAGAACAATAGAGGGCCTGGCCTTGTACCCTAGACTTGCCTTTTTGTTACTCATTGCACCCGCCTTAGAAAAAAGTCCCGCTCCCACACCCCAGGCTCCTGGCGGTGGGGCAACTGAGGAATGAAGCTCCACTAGGCAAGCAGCACGCTGGACCGGCCCGCCCTTCAAAGAGACGCTCTCCTGCACGTCCCTGTGTCACTAACTGGGAACCGACCATCATGGCAACTTGCAGAAGGCAGTAAACATCCATGCCCATAACTGTTGATGTCAGGTAAAGAATTACTGATTTTACATAAGCCACAAATGGTATATTTGGTTCTTGTGTTCTCCTTGGTTTCCTGACTTAACATTCATGGAGTAGCCTCATTATTTCAGGCCTAGAAATATAGATGAGTGCACTATGACAAAACCCGTCAGAAAATTATAATAAATGCTTTGCTTATCCTACACATTGGGGAATGAAGTGTTCCACTTGATAGATAGATAGATAGATAGATAGATAGACAGACAGATAGACAGACATATGTAGAGGCTACATTTTTTAAGTGCCAAAACAATTAATTTTAAATCTTTGTGGGATGAAAAACTTTCTAAGAATATTTGAATGCTTCCCTAGTTTTTTAAAAGGTAGATAATTTTTTTGATAACTTATAAGGTTATAAGTTACCAACCCTGTTATTGGTTATAGGTCTGCTGTTTAGTTTCTTTGTGTAGGAAAAAAAAGAAACCAGTTAATTGGTTCCTACCCACCTTTATTAGGAAAGAAGAGAAACTTACAAAGATGATAGACCAATACATTTACGAGACTCATTTATGATCCTGTTACTGTATTTTCAGCCTAAAGTCTGTAGGAATGCTAGATCTGTTTCTCAACAAGACATGAATTCTCTCTCATCTCCACTCAGCAGAAACAGCACATTTTAATTTCTTTTCTCTTCTTAGTGTTAGAATATCATCATGGAATAAAAAAGTGATACTGACCCCAAACTTCTTCAACATACTCTCTTTTTCTCTCCCTAGACACAGAAACTCACAAAATCCCTGAGTTCTTATAATGTCATTCTAATCCAGAGATAACAGCTGAATTGTAATAAAAGCACAGAAAGAAATTCTACTCCAAAGATGGAGAAATGCAGTGAGAGGATATTTTGTTAATAGAAATTCTGAGATGATCAAAGTAGAGGCAATCACAGGTGGACAGGAGGGTGTTCCTCTTGCTTTGACTGCTTCTTTGTGTGTATATTAAGAGATTATTTTAATTTAAAATATAAAAAGAACCATCTCTGAAATCTTTACCTTTCATATTATCTACATAAAAATGTTTTCTCTTGTTTCTAATTTGTAACACGTGAAATTTTCCCTCCATGTAAACATTTTGAATTCTGTTATCCTGAACCGAGAAATGGCATTCCTTCTCACCACCATGAAATAAAAATCATATCCTATTATAAAATTGTTAGATGATTATTCAAATCATTGAAGTGAGGTATTCTAAAGAGTACTTTCATCATCTGGCAAGCTTCACTCTCAACTACTACTTCTCTCAAAGAGATATAGTTTCACACTTTGATATCCTACTTGGATAAAGATGTAAAAATCTTTCTTCCCCTCAGGAAATGAGCATCTTATTCATCTCATTTCAGTATCCATTTAGATCATCACTTTCTGACGACCAAAAATTGCTGGAGTGTTTTGTGAGAAATAAAACCTGAGACTCCTAAAGCCGGCTACCCATGATGGAAAAACCCAGATTAACAACTGGAAGAACTCTGGTTCAGTGACCTTTCGCTCTCCGTTGTCCTTCAGTGTTTGGTAACACAGAGGCCCAATCTGTAAAACATGATTTCGGCTTCTGTTAGAAGAATTAGACCTTTAGAGCAAAAAATGATTTTGAGATTAGAGTAACACATAAATTAAATTTGGGTCCCGAAGCAGAACATTTCAAGAGAGTCCTCTTTGATTAGCCACGCCAGGAATGACCTCAATCTGCCTGGTGCAAAGGTGTGGGAGAGAGGATCTTTTGTGGGTCCCTGCACAGAGCAGTTGTTCCTACTGATAAGATAAAGTGGCCAAGAAACAAGGTATTGTCCCCAAACCAAGAGTATAAAAGTAAGTATGGAAGAAGTATGGGAACTGGGGCCAGTGCTGTCACCTTCATCCTCACTATGCAAAATCGTGTAGAGACCATTGATGACCCTTGGAAATGGTACCTGTCTGGTTAAGAACAAACTGCCAAAGAGTTTATCATATTCTCTTTATTTTTCTGTATGTTTCACCATTTCCAAAATAAAAAGTTAAAAAAGAAAGGTATGTCAACTTGTTCACTGGAAAAGAAGAAGGTACAGAGAGGGCAAAGGAAGTTAATATTGCAACAGTCCTTAGGACTGGAAATCCCGAGCACTCTGCCAAGTCACAATACAAGAAGAAACAGGAGGATGGAGAAAGCGCAGATGCAGGGGGCTGCCGCTGGTCTTGCTCGAACAACTTCCCAGGGTGATGGGAAGGTCTAGGAAAAGGAGAAAATGCTGCTGCTTGCATCATGTTCTCAGAAGAGATCTCAGAGAGAGCCCTGGTCAGCTCGAAACCAAACACCCACATACAGAGATGGCATATGTTCTGTATTTTCTGACCCGAAGGAAAGAGCTTTTTTTGCACAGGCTGTTAGACACATATATCTAGAAACAAGTGGAAACAAGAGATGTAAGACGTGGAAAGGAATGGTGAGCAGAAAGAATACAAAAGATATTTGACTGCTAGACTTTCTTTAAAGGTAGTTTGGATCCTCTTTGATCAAGGAAACGTTCACAATATTAATGACTAATAGCCTCCCTTTAAAAAGTTTTTTTTAAATTTTGAACTATTTTTTGACCTACAGAAAAACTGCAAAAATAGTACAAAGTCCTTCTCATCCGTTATGCTCCTTTCCTTAATATTAATATCTTACATAACCATAGTATAGTTATCAAGAACAGGAAGTAACATTCATACAATATTAGAATTCCACCATTTTACACTGGTGTCCTTTTTCTTTTTCACAGTCCTAACCAAGATGATCACACATTGCATTTAGCTGTTATTTCTCCTTAGCTCTTGCTGGTTTGTAACAATTTGTTAGTTTTTCCATGTCTTTCTTGGCCTTGACACTTTTGAAGAATACTGAACAGTTATTTTGCAGAATGTCCCTCAGTTTGGGTTTGTCTAACGTTTTTTCATGACTGGAATGAAGTTAGAAATTTTTAGCAAGAGCACTACCAAAAGGATGTCGCGTCCTTCCCAGTGCTTCATATCAAGGGGTCCATGATGTCTATATGGCTTGTTACTGGTGATATTTCCCTAGATCTCTGGGTTAGGATGGTATCTGCTGGTTTCTCCACTGTAAAGTTACTATCTTTCCCTTTGTAATAAATATTTTAGGGGAGATATGCGGAGACTATGCAAATCCTGTTTCTTCTTAAACGTTATCCACTAATTTTAGCATCCATCTGCGGATCTTGTCTGAAACAACTATTACTGGGGTATTTGCCTAATGATGATTCTGTTTCCCACCTTCCTTTCAAATTTATTATCTAGAATTCTACTTAAGGAAGAGGTGTCCCTTCTCCCCTATTCGTTGTTGTTGTTGTTTTTTAAAATCAGTAGGGACTGCTGGATATTCATTTTATTCTGTGGGTTAAAATTCAATACTATCATTCTTTATTTTTATGCCCAAATTGTTCCAGCTTTGGTCACTGGGAACACATTAATGTTGAATCCTTTGTTCTTTCAGTAAGGCCTTATCTTTTCTTGGGGGGGGGAGCATTTCTTTATTTATTGACACTATAAGATGTTCCAGGTTCATTTTGTGTTTTCCTTGCCTGAGCCCTGGAATCAACAGCTTCTCCAAGGAGGCTGGTTCCTTTAATTGGAGGATGGTGTTTAGAAACAAGATACAGGTGCTCAGTAAGGTTATTGCTTCTAGGCCTTCTCAGCAGACAGAGCTAGGTAATACATGTATGTGTACTAACCCGTTTATATGCACATACAGCTATATTTCTGTATCTATCTATCTATCTGTGTGCACATATTACTCTGAATCTAATCCAACATCACAGGGTTCATTTTAGCCTTTCCTTTTCCTTATTGATAACTTTTTCTCCATCAGTGTGATGCCCATAATAGCCTCCTTTTAACTTAAAAGATAGTTACGTTTAATAATCAGCTCCAAAGCCATTTGTTGATTAGATTGGAAATGGATTTATTAATTTAGCAAATATTAATGGGCATGTACTGTGTTTAAGGCCCTGTACAAGGCCTTCTAGTGGAACAAGGATGGATCTTAGCCCCTGCCTTCATGTAGTTTATGGCCTACCAGGAAATATATAAAAATAATACAGAAAGTAAGGAGTGTTAGGAGAAACAAAAAAATTGCTATGGGCATGTAGAGGAAGGTAAAAATACACTCTGATTGAAGTAATAGGGAAGACCTCCTGAAGAAGCTGTGGATCTTGAAGGATGGGCAGGATGGGACCTAGGAAGATTAGGGACAAGTGCCCAAGAAAAGGGAACAGCTTGAATAGAAGCACAGGAAGGAGGCATGGAGAGAAGGGGCGGAAAGGGATAGCTGAGTCTGGTGGGGAACTAAGGCCTATGAAGGGAGCACAGTGCCTAGAGTTAGAGCACAGCACCGGGAACAGCTGGCTGTGGTGGAACCTGGGCTCTGTTCAGTGGGCCATGGAGAGCTCCTGAGAGCTTGTGAGCAAGAAGTGACCAAAAAGGAGTGACACAGTGGGACTCAGGATGGAGGGGGGATTTATGGCCAGGGAAGATCTTTGGAGGAGATAAATCAGTTTGGAGGCTACTGATACAGGTTAGAGGATCAGATAGGGTCTGAACTGGGGCAAGGACAACAGGTATAGAGAGGGGGGGATATACATGAGGAGCTTTCACGAGCACAATCAACAACATTTGACGATAGATTAGATGAGGAGAGTAAGGAAAGAGTCAAAGATAAATTTAGGATTTTAAGGAAGAATATTAGAAACTATCAGGGGCCAGCCTGGTGGCGCAGCAGTTAAGTTCACATGTTCCACTTCGATGGCCCGGGGTTCACCGGTTCAGATCCCAGGTGCAGACATGTCACTGCTTGGCAAGCCATGCTGTGATAGGCGCCCCACATATAAAGTAGAGGAAGATGGGCACGGATGTTAGCTCAGGGCCAGTTTTCCTCAGCAAAAGGAGGAGGATTGGCAGCAGATGTTAGCTCAGGGCTAATCTTCCTCAAAAAATTAAAATTAAAATTAAAAAACATAAAATAAAAAAACTATCAGAGTTAGAAACTAGGATATAAGCAAGATGGTGGGAAAGGGTCCAACATCCCCAAAATATAGAGTTGAGGTAGATCACTTCCCATGTGACCACTTTGGTGCTTTGTCATGAGTGGACAGAGAAGGAGAGAAAAATCAAACTTTCTAACAAACAACGACGTTACATGTTAGCAGCAATGCTAAATCTTCGAGGTAACAGAAAACTTCCTTAAAAAGCAAAATGAAATTTCTAGATGACAATGAAATTTAATTTACCTATGGTGCTGGTTAGCCATTGGCAGTGATAATCTCCACAAAGTGGTCTTTTCTTTGAGGTTAGATAGTTAGCACTCTCTAAACTAGAAATTGTCCACGTTTTATCCATTATGACTTGGAAGCTATTAAAACAGAGCCATGTAACTCCAGTCACCAGGGAGTTTTGGAACACTGGAGTTAGAATGAAACCATCATGGCTACTCTATTAACGCTGTATCACTATTCAGAAAGGATAGTTTACCTCAGGGAACAGCTTAAACTCAAATGTACTCGGATCTACACAATGATGACAGCACTTATTAGTTAATACATAATGTACAGGCATAGGCTGTGCTTGCTGGAGAATATTTGGCTTTCAGGCTGGAGAAGCAACTATGAGTCAACTGTTGTTACGCCACAGCCTCTGCTATGTTCTTTTTAAGGAAGAAAGGAAAGAGGTAAATTTGTTCATTTGTTGCAAGATGCTAGGCAACTTAACTGTGCCATAGGGCAAGAGGAAAGACGGAAGTGGAGGAAAACACAGCAAACAATTTTTCTTCTATTAGATCATGGAGATGTTTGGAACTGTAGACCCATGGGCTGTAAGAAAGTCTGGCATGGATGCTAGCCTTGCCCCAGCCAGATGACCACATGGGAATGAGTCAGCATCCACTATCCCCCACTCCTCCTTCCCACTGGTTGTAGAGGTGAATGACTTGAAGCCTTGTCTTAGACAAGGTGTCCCTCCTACTCTAAAGGCTCTCACAGAATGAAGCTGCTAAAATGGTTCCTAAAACAAACATGCTTCCTATAGAAACGTAGGTAATTTTAATCTGGTGGCAGATTAAACAGGGACTATTTTTCTTCTTCGGGGGAGACAAAAGAGTCACATTGAAGGAGAAGTCCATGTTATCTTCCAAGAAAAGCTCTGTGACCATAAGAGCTGTCCACCACCAGAAAATGTTTCCAGGCAGAGTTGGCGGACACGAACTCATAGACTGAGTTCACAAGGGAACTGACGAAGACTGTGCATTGGACCTTCATTGGGACAAAGATGGGCTGACGGTGCAAAGACGAAAAGGACAGTACCCACTATTAAGGAGCTCAACAGCTCTGAAGATATTAACAGTGATTCCTCCAGAGATTAAACTCCCTCATTACAAAATTGCCAGATTAAAAAACACCCTTATCAATTAAGGTAACCAGAGTTGGCAAGATGGAAGGGTTAACTGAAAGCACTCTCACACAGTAGCAAGGAAGAGTTAAAAGCGAAAACTGAATCGGAAAGAAAGACACACGTCATTGCGTGCTGTCCCCATTCTTCCCCACAATGCTCTCCTCCCCTCCATGGCCACTCTTCCTCTTCTCTGTACCCTTTCAGATATCCTCTTATAAATCCCAGTTTCTTAGGTCTAAATGGAGAGTAATCTGACACTAGACCTTTACACTATTTATTGATTAACTACATTTTAATCTGTTGGTTACTTAGGTTCTTATGGTACCAATTGATTCTGTGATTTTTTAAATTTTTGGTTTGTTTGTTTCTAATTACGAAATTGAAGGCCTTGTCACTGCTATAGGAATTTCAAGCCTTGGCCAGTTGTAGGCTGTGTAAATTGAGTGGTGAGAAGGGCAGCTACAGTCACATTTTTAGTTCTTGAAAGATAACTGGTGAGGTAGAAGAATTGGAAGAAATATGGAGTCCATATTTCCTTCTTTCTCCTGGAATGACTTAGGCTGTGGTTCTTGTGTCCCGAGATGCTATGAAGGAACCTTCTGTTCCAGAAGGACTGACTATACAATTTGTAAGACCCAGTGCAAAATGAAAATGCAAGACCTCTTGATCAAAAATTATTATGAATCTCAAAGATGGCAACAGAAGAGGATTAAACCAAGCCTGAGTTCCAGGTGCCATAAAGCCCAGCTGTTCTGCATTCAGGTTCCTCTTTCCTCTCTATCTCATTTATCCTTCCATTAATCTTCACTGGATGAGAGGTGTGGTAGCCTGAGCAAAAATATCATTCTTGCAACTAAAATTCACCAACGCTAAAACACTACTTGACCATTGACAGGGTTTCCTCTACCATTTCTTCCTCTTACTGCGAACCGCTTAGAACTGCAGAGACATATTGAAATATTTCCCACTTCATGTTTTGTTATTTTAAGTAATATTTAATTATGTTTTTATGTTTTGATACAATGCCTGATGTTCTGGAACGTGTCCTCATGCCTCCTCTAATTTTTTTCACTATGCTGAAATTCTTGACATTCATGTAGGTCATTGGAATGGGTTCTCTCCATCAGGCGCCTTTATCTTTCTCCTGCCTAAATCTCTTCACAATGTCAACAATGCTCCTGTGTAGTCTCCAGTAATCCCTTTTTCTGGAATCTCTTTTGGAGAGCGAAAAGAACTTCTAAAATGTACTTTAGAAATAATTTCCTGACTTGCATAATACTTTGAAGAGTGTTTTTGACTGCCTTTCTTTGACCAAATTTTTGTAAGAAAAATATGTAACTAGAAGGCATTCAGTTCTTATTTCTCACATCAGGATACTAACTTTCCCTATGCTCAAATTTGTTTGTTTTATTATTTTTTAGAATTATTAAAATTTTATTCTTTTCAGAGCAGTTTAAGGTTCGCAGCAAAATCGAGGGGGAAGATACAGAGATTTCCCATATACCCTCTGTCCCTCTGCTCAGATTTCATTGCTTAATTTACACATTTGTTCCTTACTAGTTTAGAAGTTTTTGTTATGTTGATATTTTTTGATATCTTGGAATTTTTTTATATTTCCCTCTAATTCAGACTGACTGGAAATGGAGAAATGTCATCTTGTGGGAAGAGTGAATTATAAAATACTTAAAAGAAGTTAAGTTTCATTGATCTCAGGATTACGCAATACCTCACGCCAAGGTTAGCAAAATGTTGCTTAGTTAACAGGGGCTAGGAGTCAGTTAAGTGCTTCAATAAATAGATAAGGCTTATTTTTAATTAGCATATTGATTGTTTACACATAAATGAGTACTTCTAAAATGCTTAAGGGGAGCTGAAAAACAGTTGCTTAAGAGTTTTAAATACCTCCTTGCAAATCATTTATTTCAAGACTAATAGACACTATTTTAGAACCAAGTCTTTGCAGGTCAAGGAAATATCAACCCAAAAGCTAAAATCACCGCAAATTCCAAATAAGTATAGTCAACTAGTAATCTTTATTTGTAGAAAAATGTTACCCAAAATCCCTTTGAAAGTAGGTTTGCATGACTAACAAACAATTGGAAAAGATAATATGGAACTCATAGAACTAATCTAGTTTCAAACTCTTTCACCAGCAGGGTTGATCTCCCATATCTCCATTTGAAGGGAAATAACCAAAGTCTACAAGGTTTGAACATGAGGCCATCTCTCTTTGGTTATAGCTGATTGAACAAGGGATGAACACTGGATCCAAGGAGAGCTTGTGGTCTCTGTATGACATAGGCTGGCTTGAAAGATCAGCTTGCTCCATCAGCTTCTGACTCTGGGAAATGGATTGGAAAGAGAGAGAAACAGGTGCAGGGAGCAGTGGCAGCAACACCTAAAAGAGTGACAGAGAAGCGAGGCCAAGGAGTGGGATGAGCCATGGAGGAAAGGGAAACGGAGGAAACGGAGATGTTGAGAGAGAAGGAAAGAAAGGAAGGAAGGAAGGCAAATGGAAAGAAGGAAGGAGGAAGGGAATTGGAGAGGGAAGCAAGGGAGGAAAAAAATAGAGAAAGACACAGACACACAGACAAGACAGCTGATAGCTGGGCTGTGTGACCTTGAGAGGGCGTGGTTTGCCCCCAGAGATTCCCTTGTTGGATTTTTTCCACTCAGGCCCAGCCCACAAGCATCCTTAGAGTGAACCTCTTTGTCTTCTGAGGTAAATTGAACATGTCGCTGTTTGTTACTCTGAAGCTTGCTGCCAGAGACTAACTACAACACCCCAAAACCCCCAAACTCTGGAGTGTGTGTCTGTGGCCAGGGGGCAGGATGGGGAGACATCCAAGGCATGATACATTTCACCCTGAAGAGCCTTCCTTCTTATCAACGTGAATTTGCTTAAATATGTCTGTATTTTCACTGATAAAGAACCACAAATTGGTCTTTTTCTGGGATTGTCAAGGCCTAGGTCGTGCTGCTGAAAGCCCGTGGTGGCTGCTGTACTGTTGGGCCTGATGCCAGCAGCCGGCGGTGGAGTCTGTCATAGTCCTTTGATGTTCACAGTCAGGACAGCTTCTGCCTGCTAAATATTTATTTAATCCAATTTGGCCAATCCAACTTCAGGTCTAATAAACGATTACAGTAACAGGCAGCTCTTAACCCAGAGTCCCCTTCTACTTCCTGAGGTCAGCCTGGGGCTTTGTTTGAAAACAAGGGGCTAGCACAGCAGGGAGGGGAAACCCAGAGAAAGAAAGTGTGAGAGAGAGTGTGTGTGACTGTGTGTTGAGGGGAAGATGGGGGAGAGGAAATGGAGAAAAATTAAACGGAAATGAGAGTCTGTGTAAAAACGCATGTGGAAATTCTCTCTTCTCTCAAAGGAAAATACAGATTCACGTGTAAAAAACCAGCCATCAACTGGGTTTTCAGCTTTCCCTGCAGCAGTGATGTCATTCTCCATTAATCAGAAAGCAGATGCTCCTTGCCTTCAGTCTCGTCCATCACTCTCAGAAAGAGGGTGAGCAAGTCGACAGGGGCTCTTCAGGTCTCCTATTTCTGCTTCCATCAACGGACAAATAGGAACCACGTGGCTCTCTCCACCCCAGACTTAAAAGCATGTGTAGCTAAGGGACCTGAGCTTCCAACAGGGTATTCCTCAAGGGGGTAGAGAAAAAACCAAACTCAACTCTTTACGCATTCTTCCCGAAATGTCAAAGAAATCTAGTGGGCTGCTGACGTTGTTTTTGTAAACCTCTTTGCCCTAACAACACTTTGTAACACACGTGGAGTGCAAGATTCTTTATCGGCAGAGAGAAAATAAACCCTAAGGCATATAGCAATTTTCTGCTTGTTGAATCTTGTGCCTGGTTTGTTTCAACAAAGCCAAGTTTCCTTAGCATCACCCGGCCCAAGCCATAGAACAGGTACTTCCATGCAAGTCTAACAATGTTTAGCAAAAGATCTCTGCTTTGCCAGCCACTTAATGACCTGGGCAACATACTGCTGCCAATATCCACTCAATTAGAAGGTATTAATCATCCATTTTACTGCTCTTCTCTACTGCCCATCACCCTCCTTCTTCAGCAAGACACAGAGCACAGCAGTCTTCTCATGTAATCCAGCCTTCTCGGCAGATGCAGTTACGTGGCAACCATAAAGATACTACTTTTTTTCCAGACCAATATTCTATTAATCCTTACAAGTTTATTAGTTCTGACTCATAACAATCCATCAGCCATAAGCGCAATAAATGATGCTGAGAAATTAATACCCACATTTCAGCAGAGGAGGTTTTACATATTAAATTATCTTTAAAGTTATAAATAAATAACATACGTGAAATAGATTTAAGCAATAAACATATATTCAACAAACAACACTCAGGAAGCTTCCTATTCAGCAAGCAAAAGCGATTTTGGCAATTTCTTGTTAATAGGCCCTCCACTCCCTGCTTTCCTTCTCTTCCCTGGGAAAATCATAAATCTATCACGTTCAATGTCAGGGTGGTTGCTCTCAGGAAAGACGGTGTTTCCTTATCTAACACTGATTCTCAATGCTTCGGCTTTCCTAGGGTTTTTTTTTGCTTGTTGTTTTAAAAGAATAGTTTAGAAATTTTCCAAGATATCTTTGTTTTCTCTCACCTCCTCCTCTTTATCTGTCCCCGTCATCTCCCCAACAATGCCCCTTGAATAGCTTTTAAAAAGTGACTCCATGAAAGGAAGTCCCATTGAAATCATGGCTTCAGTAGGGCTATTCAAGAACCAAAACATTAGAAACTCATCTTACTTGTGAGAGCCAAGAGGCTGGATTCCGGAGTCTATTCTAACATCTGCTGCCAATCCTTTTTTTTTTTTTTTGGCTGAGGAAGACTGGCCCTGAGCTAACACCTGTGCCCATCTTCCTCTACTTTATATGTGGGATGCCTATCACAGCATGGCTTGCCAAATGGTGCCATGTCCGCACCTGGGATCTGACCCGGCGAACCCCAGGCCACCTAAGCGGAACGTGGGCACTTAACTGCTGCACCATCAGGCTGGCCCCTCTATTCTATTTTTATTTTATGAAAGCAAGGGAGGGTCAAGTTTCTACCAGGTGACAAACAACTGTATCACATTATCATCCAAAAATATGTCAGAAAACACTTGTTTGTTTTTATTTTTGTTTTTAACCCAGGAGAACGTGAAAGAGAGAGGGAAGCTGTGGTGTTATTTGCCATCTTGTATTTCTAACTAGCTGAATTTTCTAAAAGTCTCACTCTCAATAAAAAAGTTTTGTAGGGAGAGTTCTCTTTCAGTACTGAATTAAATCCACATAATTTCATCAAATTTTGCTCCTCATGGAAATGTAATTATTGCACTCTTGTTTCTTAGAACTAAATATTTCATTCTTAACCTCATTCATGGATTTAACCCACCACAACAAAACACCACAGGATTTATGTCAGTGACAATTTAAAGTGAATTAAGGGTTAATGACAACAGTCTGGTCTAGATAATGCTATATCAAGGCACATTTTTATTACTTAACCTCAAAGGCAACCGCAGCAGAACTCAACTTTACGTCAGCCACTCCTCTAGCTTCTTGGCCCCTTCCTAACGTGTCTCTTTCTTCCTATGATTCTCTGCACACAGATGTGCTTTCTACTTATGAATTTAGGAGAATGGCCTCTATAAATCACGTCACACTTTTTCCCACCTTCACACAATTTCCCTAGACTTCAAAATTGCACAAACCAGACAGATCAAGATCCACAGACTTCAACTCTGCTGGATTCTGAGGCTAGATAGACAAATGCTAATTGAGTAGTTGTCTGCTAGGTAAAAACACTTCTTTGATACCACACACACAATGCTCCCTGCTTTTCCTGTCTCTGGTGCCAACATCTACACATTTACATCTCTCAGAGTCTGGTCACCAAGGGTTATGTGTGGTCCCCAAGGCCAAGAGATTTTAAAATATAGGTAATGACATATTCTGAAACTATAACAGCAAACATTTTGAACTGCCCTTAGTCGTTGGGGAGATGCTCAATACTAGAAACTGGGAGAGACGGGCAGCAGTGCCAAGTCCCGGGCATCAGGAGCATGGGGTACCTCACACAGGGGCAGACCCTGGTGACCAGCTAGTCCAAGTCCACCCATTTACAGAAAAGGAAACTAACATCCAGAGTCATGAAGTGATTTGCTCAAAGTCACAGAGCCAGGATGAGGCAAGCTAAGGCCAAAAGCTGAGTCTACTACCAGTTAGTAAGGCTTGTTATACTTATTCAAAGCTCTACATCGGAAAATGATGTTCTAATGCATACACCGATATCACATTAGCACATTACATATTATAATAGTGCCTGAGTGATAAGATATGATATGGCTGTGGGAGTGGAGTGCTGGCAGTGGTGGTTATGAAAGGGATGAAATATTTTAATAGCCTGCTGCCTTCTGAAATACTTGCACAGTTTCATTTTGCCTCAAGGGTTACATAAAAGATGAAGATAAAACTCTAAATTAAAACAAAAATGATAATTCAAGTCAATGGAGGTCATCTTTTTCTTAACAAAGGTGATTTAAAGATACATATATGAAATATATGTATTATTTTTATATATTATATATAATTATATATTATTCTTATCTATTAAATATATACTTAATATATCATATATAAATATAAACAATAAATAATACTATATATAAATATATATTTAAACATATATTATCTTTATATTAACAAAGATATAATTTAAAGATATATATAACATGTTATAATAAAAATGACACTAATTTTAATGTATGGCCAATGGTATTCACAGTGCCTATTCAGTGCACAAACACTTTTGTATATACACAAACCCAATTCACATAATGTGTGGGACAGCTATTGTCTTTCCCAGACACAATTTCGCTAATAATCTTTTATAACCTTGATATATATATGACTAAAGAAAGGTCTGTCACCAATAATGCTTCCTCACTCTGCACACTGTGAAGCCTGGCCTCTAATTTAAGTTTGTATTTTATAAACAGCTTTACTTCCTCTCCTTTCTGGAACACTTGATACTTTTACTCAAGAAGACCCACGGCTGCATCATTGATTCCTTGGCATTTTTCATTCTCCCTATTTTGTCTGATGCTGCCACTTCAGTGACTGTCTCTTGTATGCGTTTCTTCCTTTTTCCCTGCCACAGACTTGGTTGAGGTTCCTTTACCTCTATTATAAACTATTACAGCAAAAACTTTGTAAATGTTCTCATTTCTTTTCATTCTTGACTGCGGCATCAGAATTATCATCCTAAAGCACAAGTCCAGGCATGGTTAAGTTGCTCAGAAATCTTCAAGGCTCCCCATGGCTTACTGAGTAAAGTCTAAACTTCTTGGCATGACAATCCAGATTCTCCAAAAGATGGCTCAACCTGGCTTACAAACTTTGACCCTATCCTCTAGGCATCCCTTGGTGTTCCCATCACGTACTTTTGTGCCTACTGACCAGTGTTCGGAATGCCCTTTTTACACAGTCTCATTCCCATTCCAGCCTCCATCACCACTGACCAAAGCTCTGTCTGTTCTTCAAGGCCAGTTCTGAAGCCCCATGCTCAACAAATCCTTCCCCAAATCTCAGTTACACATTAGTCTCTTCTCTCCTGTGCTGCCATAGCACTTTGTTAATATCTCTAATGAGAGCTCTTAACACATTGTCAGATGTCTTTTTTCTCCATTCAACTATAAATTTCTTGAGGGCAGTGATATTTCCTATATGTCTGAACAAGGCACCAGTACAGATCCTTCTGCATAGGACGCTGTCAATAAATATTTGTTAGAATGAATTTGAATGTACTTCGACATGCCAAAGCATTTGTTAGTGCTTTGATTTTCCAGCCTGCATAGCTCTTTTGCACTGTTTCAAATTGTTTTTTAGGTGCATCCCTACACCTTCCCATGCCTGTCCCTCCGCTGCCTGCATCGCTAATACTGCTTTTGGTTGTTTCATTTAACTTGCCAGCAACCACCTTCACTTGTATTTGGCGAGGTTATTTTTTCCACATTTATTCTGTTCAATCTATGTCATATTGGTACTCTATCTGTCTTAGTCCATTTGGGCTGCTATAACAAAACTACCACAGACTGGGTGGCTTATAAATGACGGAAATCTATTTGTCACAGATCTAGAGGTTGGAAGCCCGAGATTAGGGTGCCAGTATGGTTAGGTGAGGGCCTTCTTTTGGGTTGCACTTTTTGTTGAAGCCTCATGTTGGGGAAGGCAAGGGAAGTTGCTCAGCCATTTTTATAAGGGCACTAATTCCATTCATGAGGGCAATGCCCTCATGACCTAATCACCTCCCAAAGACCCCACCTCTTAATACCATCACCTTGGGGGTTAGATGTCAACATATGAATTTTGGGGGGACACAAACATTCAGTATGTAGCAATATCTAAAAGTTTATGAGGGCAGCTACAGTAAAGAATGATTAGAATCTGTACTCCCTTACTTCCTGGCTATGCAACTTTGAGCAAGGTACTTAACTGCTCCAAGGTTGGTCTCCTCACCTGTAGAAAGGGATAATAATTCCTAAATTCTGTTAGGACTACTGTGGCAGTAACCTAGGTAAATTACCTGGCATAGAGAAGGCATTCAATAAATATTACGTGGTATATTTTAGACCAGGCCAAAGAAAGCTGGCTGAGAAAGGAAGCAAATTGTTTCTCAAAATCTCTGTTAGTTGCCTTATACTCATCTTCAAAACCTGGCTCCCTCCTTGAGGACCCACTTGGCTTCTCCCCAGCACATTGGATTTCTGAATTCCTTCAAACGGACGCCAGCACTTATCTCTCTTTACATGTACAACGCGATGCAATGCCTTGTGCATATCACCCTTCCCTTGAAGAACACAGAACAGCTCAGACTGCATTTCCGCCATGTCCCAGCACACAGAGATGTATACCAGTGAATTGTTGTTTATTAAGATTTGCTTGTATAACTTAGGAGTTGGCTCAATTCTCAGACTTTGTTATTAATGATATTGTCCTGTAATCTATGTTAAATATAGATCCTGAATGATGCTGATGAATGGGTTGGATGTCATATTTGCGTTAGTTCAATTGCAATCATAAATTAAACTGTTCTCCACCCCTACTATGTAGATTTGGTCTAGGCTTTCATTACAATGACATAATACTCTCTTAGTTTTCATAAAGACATGCTGGCTTTTTTATTTTGTTTTCTATTTCTAGATTTAGCTGTACATTATTGGCAACATGTGCTGCCCAAATTCCGGAATTTGGTAATAAATTATATTTATACCATCTTTGAAAATTCTTTTCAGGGTTTAAGATTTTCTAGCCTAAGTTGTTATATGTGTTTAATCTTTGGTTTTCCTACCATATTACAGATTCTGCAGAATGATCCATGGACTCATGAATGTATCACTGAGAGTAACTTTCCGAAGCAAAGCCATCAACATACAGAGGGAGGTCGATGAATTAGGTATAAAACTTTCAACAGTACTTATATTATGTTTGTTAAGAAGTATTCTCCCCAATGTCATGCTGTAGCCTCATTCTGGTGCACAAAACTAGGGTAGTCTTAATTTGTTGTTGTTAGTGGTGGTGGTGGCATTAGAGTCTTTTATTTCAGGGTAGGGGAGGATTCTGGCGGCAGAAAGAATGATGATAATGACCAGACATCAACTACGGCATGTGTACCACTGTGTGCATACGTCCTGTATGTGTGTAAGCATGTATTATGTGCATGTGTGCATGGTTAGAGGGTTGATACATGCTAAACTTCACTTGGGGCAAGACATAGAGGGATGATCAGCGTCTGAGCCCTTTGGTTTAACAAACCCTTATATTTCAGTGTGATGACATACAACTGGATGAACCACACAACCCTCTCTTACTTCACATTAGAAGTTCAACACCAAAACAAAGAGGTATAACCCCAAGGAGAACCCAACCCAGAGGATTTCATGACATTCTTTAACAGCCAAGCTAAGAGACTCAAGAGTCCACTGCTCACTTACCCTGTCGTATTATTAAGGCTGATGAACAGAAGGTTGAAGCCTTGCTGTTTCCCCCTTTCTCCTTGCTACAAACATGTTGTGGCCTGGAGCCATCCTGTGATTACTGAAGTAAGTTCTCTGATTAATCTGGACACGACACTGTCCAGAAGAACTGGAGCAGACATGTCATCTGAGAGCCCATTCTATGACCACGGCATGAGGTCACGGGGCCCTGTTTGTCTTAGGTTGTACCTTATTTAAATCACTCATCAGAAAGATGATTTAAATCAAACTTCAAGAAGATACAATTTCATTATTTTTTCTCTTACCAATGTATGCCCTGTTGTATATATATTCCTAATATTAATTACAAACAACTCAGATTTATAGTTTTTCCATGGAAAGAAGGTACATATTATATGTGCAAACTACACAGAAACACATGTTGGAGCAGTTACATTAAAAAACTGAATCGTGATTTGGTTATTTTATTCCTCAAGGCTAAATAAAGCAGATATCTGTGAAGTCACGGAGAGACAAAACATTTTCAGTTTGACAGGTTAATCTGGGCAACATTTTTTGCTCTGCTGTATCAGAACAACCACCACCATAATTCAAAACAACCCATATTAAAATTTTGCCACAGTAAAATGTTTATATAAATGAGTTTGTATTTTGATCTTTTTCTTCAACAAAACATATAATTTTTAAACAAAAATATAAGATCGAAATGTATTTTATCTATACATGTAAAACGGGCTGCTGACAAAAATATAAAAGAATGTTTCACTTAAATAAAAAGATGCTTCCAAAATGAAAAACTTAAAATATAGGGTTGTTTTGAATAGCACCTCGCCCCTCCAATCATTTAACATTAAAGAGCAAAAAGTTTCTTCTGTTATAGAAAAAAAAAAAAGGTTTATAATCTTTACAGCATATGGAAGTAAAAGAAGATATTGGAGAAACCAGGTATGATTGACAGGAAAAGAATAAAGAGGACCCACAATTGATGGGGCCTGGAGACGGGCTCCAGAGAGGTCGAAAACTGCCAGGGGCTGGAAAAGTAAAATTTTAGTCTTTGGTTTGAAAATAGAGAAAAGAAGTAGAGAAGAAACAAACTGAGCATTAGAAAAGAAGAATAGGAAGCCAATGTAATTTGAGCCCTGGGGTGGGAGGTAGGCTATGGGGGATGGGCGCATGATGATGGGTTAGGGTTTAAGGAGATAAGCCTACTGCAGCATTCCTGAAATTCTAGGGAATGACAAACTCTGGATTCAAGTGATTGTGAAGAGGATCTTTTTGGCTCAAACCCAAATAGAAAGAACCGGGACCAAGGGTGGATGGATACATATGGAGTTGGATTCCATACCTACACCAAATGTGTGTGATTTACTTGTTTAGAATATGTACAATGGAGATCTTGCAGTAGCAGGTTTTATATGTTAAACAGCTACCTTTCTGTTGATTACTCAGAGTCTGTTGATTATGCACTACAAAAAGTCTAGAAGACAACATGGTACTGTAAGGTTAGGTTGCAGGACAAATTTTGTTAGGTTGCAAAGACCAATTTTTAAACGGAGGCTCCCCTACCCCAAGCCCTTGGAAATGATAAAGGCTACCCTCCAGGGAGTTCTGATCTGAGGTCCAGGCTGGACGGTTTCAGTCTCTCAGGCATCCGTTTTTCCTTCTAACTTACTTGGGCCACTAAGGAGACATAAGCTTCCTTGCTTTTTAAATTTTACTTTCTTGATTAAAACTGAATTATTCCAAAGCAAACAACTCTTCCCATTCCTGCACATGATTTGAATTATCATTTTACTTGCTTCTGATGAATTCAGATGTTTAAATGACCCAGCAATACACTGATGTGACTTTGTCTAAAACCTTAAGAAACACTCTTGAAAAGATTTATCCTTAAGCCCTGAAGTTTCATATTTGGTAGTATGGATTAATGACTGCTGGATGCCAATTCCTCCTTAATAATAGCCAAACACTTATCCTTACTACAAAAACCAAACCACAGACAAGACAGCATATTCCACAGGACTCTTTCAGATATAATTTAAAGTCAAAGTTTTCATTGCATGGAGATATTTAAATAGTAACAAAATCATCACAACTTTAAACTAGCTTCACAAACTTTGTTTCACTGAGTTTAGACAGCCTGACACCGGATAGATATTTAATAACTGTTTATCCGAAGTGTATTTTTCCCTAGAAATAATAAAACTAAATCAAAATTTTTGAACTAAATCAAAAATTGTTGAAAGGCATTAATTCCTCCAGATCATGATTTTACCAGCACGGTTTCATTTACCTATCCATGCACATCATACCAAAGCATTTATTCAGGCAGTAGTTTTTGGTAAGCCACTGTAGGAAACAAACAAAAAAAAAGTGGAAGGTGTTGCCTGGGAACTAACAGCAGTAATAAGGAGCCAGCGGATTGCTCCTTAATAAGTGTATGCACCACACATCTCTTCAGTCCTGATTAACTACATTCTATTTTAGCACGAGACATCTTCTAATGAGAAAATGTTAAGTTTCCCCAAATGGTGTGATGGTAGAATCAGAATGGAAAATACCAATAAACCTTGTGAACACTATACCCCCAAAATGTGAGCTTATAAATGGTTTCATCTTTCTTAGTTCCATCTTGATTTCTTTTAAATTAATCATTCAATATACATAATATCGGAAACTTACTATGTGCAAGGTGCAGTAAAATCTTATATTCAGAAGCTAAAGATAATATATACATCAGATTCACATTAAAAGGTGGTTTTTAAAGTTGAGGTGGAGTTTATTAATTATCTAGACAAACCATTCAGGCTGATTATTTCAGACTCAGGGAAGGAGGGTCTGAGCAAATTTTCACAGTTGATATAAAGGACTTGTGGGTAGAATCAAGTACTTTTCAGTCTGTGCAATGAGCCTGACAATATGAATAATCTCAATGCAATAATTTTTTCAATGTTAAACACATGGGTATGTACAAACACACAAAGGGAATCCCTAAATAGTCAAGAAATAACTATAGCAAACATATAACTGTTGATTCTGGGATAATACAACGAATAATTACAGACTTTTTAAAAATATAAGTTTCCATGCTGGAAAAAATTTATTTTCAGTAGAATAATTAGTGCATTACTTAAGTAAAAATCAAAGTGAAATTCTTCTAAATAGCCCAGTTGACATCCTCAGTTTTATTTAAGGAAATAAATATTATTAAGTAGTATGGTGAGAGATAAAACAGGAATGAAACATGCTTTCTGCCCTCAGGGAGCTTAGTTCACTGAGGGTCAAGAAATATTATACTTCTCAAACCATCTTACATCAACTCCTACTGATACTTCAAAAGGAAAACAAAAATAGCACCTGAACTTCTCCAGGCAGAGTAAGCTACGCACACACACACACCTACACACACATACACACACATACACACACATATCCCCTTTACAAAAGCAAAGTGTGCAACACGCTATAATTAAGTTCACATCCTGACAGTAAAAACACGAAGTTTTATTCTAAATATAGAGGAAGAGTCTTCACGTGGTGCAACCTCTCTGATTGCTGTTTTTTTAACTTTAGTCATTGATACATTAGTGTCTCCTTTGCAGAAAAGAATCACTCTTTCTGAAAATACACATACAGTAGACATGAAAATTGTACTGCTTTCGTTTTTCGTTCCGAGTGGACATTTTCTTAACATTTTGGCAAATTTTATCTCTGCTTTGTCCTTCCTTTAGCTCTAAACAGTTATTTAAATGGCATTTTCCTTGTTGCTCTCCAGGTGATGAAGTGCTGCTTGCTAAATGGACGGGGAGCGCCATACAGAGCCCAGTTCCTAGGCTTGGGCCTCCTAGAAGGACTGTCTCGAATCTCCTCCAGAGATGAAACTTGTCCATGGCAGAGAACTGGCTGTCAGGAACCCAGGACAGTCCTGCTCAGTGAAACACTAACCACACTGGCACGAAAATTACAACTTCCTAAACACACCAGATTGGACTCAGTACTATTTGATAAAAGAATTACAGACCCGAGAGCAGCTCAGCCCACACCTTGCAAAACACCTCCAAGCCCCTAGCAGAAGGTAGGGCTGACTTTAATTTACCAGACTTAAAGAGCATTAGGGGGCAGAGGTAAAGTATTTGGGCTTTTGTATTCCCGCTACCTAGAATCCAGCTACCTATCATGGAACTGGGGCAAGCTGATCTCTCTAAGCCTCAGTTTCTTCAAATGGAAAATGGTGATAATAAGGGTACCTAGTTCATTGGATTCTTCTGAAGATTATGTGTGATGATACAAGTCAAGCATTTAATATGGTGCTTGACACACAGGAGAGCGTCATAAAAGATAACTAGCATTATTTTTTGAATCAGAATTTTAAAAATAAAAGCTACCACTTTACACCAAAAAGTCACACAGGGAAGTATACAAGACAAAGACCTATCTAGAAAAAAGACAACAATTTATAAAGATAAAGTAGATGTATAGGAAGCGAACACACTCCTACACACTCCTTCACTGGACCCCTACACTTCATTGGGCTGTTAAGAACAATTGACAGGCCTTTTGGGAAAATACTTCAGCTTTCAAATAACTGCTTAGAAAAGGACTAAAAACTATATTTAACTGACTCTCGGGCAATTAGACCATGGCCATTGCCACATCTGCTATTTGCTCATCAGGAAACTGCTTCCAAGACATTTAACATTCATAGGTGTATTAGCTCATTATTAATACGCTGGAAGTTTTCCATGACACTATTAACTACAGTGCAGAATTTGATACAAGGAGCCTCCATCTTGGTTTCAATTCCTCTAAGAGGATTATGAACAGAATTCCCTAAACAGCAACACTATAAAGTGGTCTCAAATATGGACTGAATTATAGCAAATTTCCAATGTATAATCTATTTTGAAAAACTTTCCTGCAATAATCTCCATCCTCTACTCAGACTTTATCTCTTGATAGTCCCAGGAAGTAATCATTATAATAGGAAGCACTTATGTGGCACTATGCGCAGACCATATATTAATACATTTAATCCTCATAAGAACCTTATGAGGCAGAAACTGGTACTATCATCCCCATTGTACGTGTGAGGAAACCGAGGCACAGGTAGGTTAAACAACATACAAGTAGGGCCAGAGCTGGGATTTGAACCCAGGCAGTTTCATCCCAGGGTTCACTCTCTCCCCTCTGGCAATGTAGCCTCCATGCCTTACTGACATGCTTCTCCAAGTACAGAGTGCCGGGAGAAATTAATTACGCTCAGGCTCTTACCATAAGACAAAGCCAGTATCAGGAATTCAACTCCTGCTCTTTCAGTGCTCTCTCTGCTAGGCCATGTACTATTCTTCTGACATCTAGGAAAAAAGGACTATTTCCACTGAATGTCCATTAGATCAGAAATTACGTCAAGCACAATCTGTCACAAGAAAACCAGCAAGCACGTCACTGAGACAGCTTGGCTTATAACATAACTTATTACTCTAAAGAAATCTCTATTATTTGACCTGTGGGCACCTGAATATAATGTTCCACTTTCAATGTACAAATTCCCTATGCGATGGCTAATGTTATGTGTCAACTTGGTTAGCCTATAGTGCCCAGTTCTTTGGTCAGACACCAGTATAGATGTTGCTGTGAAAGTTAGTTTTTTAGAAGTGATTAACATTTAAATCAGTAGAGTTTGAGTAAATCAGATTATCCTCCTTAATGTGAGTGGACCTCATCCAATGATTTGAAGGCCTTAAGATCAAAGACTGAGGTTTCCTGAAGAAGCAATTCTGCCCTAAGATTGCAACACAGAAACCCTACCTGAGTTACCAGCCTGCAGATTCTGGACTCAAGACTGCAACATCGACTCTAACCTGAATTTCCAGCCTGCCGGCCTGCTTTACAGATTTTGGACTTGCCAGTGCCCACAACCATGTGAGCCAATTCCTTAAAATAAATCTCTCTCTCTATACACACATGTATACAGTCATGAGCTGCACAACGAGGTTTCAGTAAGCAACAGACCGAATATACGACAGTGGTCCTATAAGATTAGTACCATATAGCCTAGGAGTGTAGTAGGCTATACCATCTAGGTTTGTGTAAGTTCACTCTATGATGTTCGCACAACAATGAAGTCGCTTAACGATGCATTTCTCAGAACATAACCCAGTCATTATGGAATGCATGACCATATGTAGATATGCAGGGTATATATGGCGATATATAGGATACATATAACATATATATGATATATGTGTGTGTATATGTCCTATTGGTATATGTATCCTCATATGTATCTATCTCTTATTGGTTCTTTTTCTCTGGAGAACTAATACACCCAAGAACCCCACCTCTATCACCTTTCACATAGGAGGTTCTCAGTAGAGAGTTATGAACTGTTAGTAGGTCAAGCCTGTATCCTGACTTCCCAGGCAGTTCTTATAAGAGAAGATGAAGTTGGCTATTTTATGTACAAGCAACAGACTGGAAAACTTTCTGGAAGTGGCTAACATACTCTCCCTGGTTCGACTGTGGTGGACTCTAATCCACATGCCCTCTGTGAATGGTTGTGGTTTGACATGCTACAAAGACACACACCCTGGTCTGTGGAAGTCCCCAAATGGGGCCCGAGAGACCTGCTGTCACCCAGCTCAGAGTCCAGCCAAGTCCTGCCCTGTGGTAATGGCACCTCCCACCATTGTGGCCCCATGCCACTGTGGGCCAGCCTGTGGGACTTGAAGACGCACTTCGGGCTGCAATGGTATTCTGGTAAGCATTTCCTTTCAAGATCACGAGATCTACCTCATTGCCTTAATGGCTCCCAAATTCTCTCTGCACGTGGATTTAGGTGTTATAATCTCATTTTGCTTGCTGGCAAGACTCTCATTTCAGCTGTATGAATTCCTCTTCTGTTCCAGCTCCCAAAGAAGGGACCCAGGAGAAAAACAATATTTATTTCCTTAAGAAGAGATCTCAACAAGCCAAGCCTCCTTCTGTTTCTCCCTCCTTCTTTCTTTCTCCCCATCCCACCCAAACCACAAAGCCCTGTACTTTGTAAAGGGACTGTGCTGAGAGCTAGGAATATGTCACACCAAGAAAATCCACCATTGCCCAAAGCTGTTTTCCTTGTGGCTTCTTCAGTAGCAGGCATGCCGCCTTCTGTGTTTACAGTCAGCAATTTTGAATGTGCTGACATGGAGAACAGCGACCACAGAGTCCATGCAAACCAGCAAAGGAGAGAAAACAGATGCGGAAATGCCAAGGCGATGCTGGGCCTCTCCTCCCCTGCTTCCCGAGGTCCAGCAGTGACCTTGTGGGGCTTGTGGGGGCCTGGAGGGTAGGGAATGGAAGCAGCTCACCTCCTCCTGCCTTTTCCTTACCATCACAGCTTCATCCCAATGTTTCTATTTTGGGGGCTGACGCACGCAGAGCTACGGAGGAGGGAGCCAGTCCCTCCACGATGTCAGGTCCCCCTCCCTGCTGTTGGCTGGTTCTGAGAGGAGGGAGGGACAGGGTCAGGCTCCTACACTCCCAGCAGCTTTATGAACTTCTCCCTTTCCAACATTTAACTTACAAAAGTTCCTTATATTGCTGATTTGTTTTTGTTCATTTTTCTTCTGTAGTAGCAAAGGAAAAGTTTCGTAAGCAACAAGGGTGCCAGAAAATTGCTGGGTAGCAAGTCTAGTATGAGTGAGAGAAAGAGAGAGAGAGAGAGACCATTAAATTAAAGCTTGAGGGGCTGGCCCCGTGGCCGAGTGGTTAGGTTCACGCGCTCCGCTGCAGGCGGCCCAGTGTTTCGTTGGTTCAAATCCTGGGCGCGGACATGGCACTGCTCATCAGACCATGCTGAGGCGGTGTCCCACGTGCCACAACTAGAAGAACCCACAACGAAGAATACACAACTATGTACCGGGGGGGCTTTGGGGAGAAAAAGGAAAAAATAAAATCTTTAAATTAAAGCTTGAAAAGGACTATTATAATATCACTATAATGTTTGAGAGGCAAACTGGGATTTGGGGATTGTGGAATCCCTCTATTCTTGGCTCCATCTGGGTTAGATAACAGGGAAGTCATTTAGTTCGACGAGGTCAAATAAATGAAGTGATCAGGTAGGGAGCAGGTCTCCCTGTCCACAGACACATGCAATGGGGCAGTTCTGGGATCTAGGCTCACAGAGGAGCAGGGGCAAAAGCTGAACTTGATCTTTGATTTCCTGTATAAAGTAGTGATTCTCAAACTCGCACAGGCCACATCTGTGGTATAAAAATCCCTATCAAATCCCCCACTGTACTTCCACGTGCCAAGAGGAAAAAAAAATCCTGCTCGCTGTAATTAAAGAAAAATCAGGGACATTTGGGGATGAAAATGGTAGCAGAACGGCTAGCTATCCATCAAGGATGTGTGCACCCCTTTACCTATGTGGATTTGATCCTGGTAAGTGGTTGCCCAGTCAAGGATTACTTTCCCCAGTTCTCTTGCATCTAGATGGGGATATGTGACTTAGTTCTTGCCAAAGGAATGTGGGTAGACACGATGTGCCATTTCCAGGGTTGACCCATAAAAATCTACAGCAAGATTCTCCATGATCCTCTAGGTTCTCTCTTTTCCAACCACCAGCTGGAAGCAAAAGATTCCAAAACCCACAGAGGAACTTCAGGATGAAAGGAGGTGGTTGCTTGTCCAACGAATGCCAACACTGGACTGTTGCATGAGAGAGAAGTACACCTATATTGGTAAGCCACTGGAGATTTCAGTGTTTCTCTGTCCCAAAAGATATTTTAACCACACAAAATTAATAAGTGATACCAGAGGAAAAGTATCAATTTAATTAGACACAATGACATAGATGTTAAATCTGGTAGAGATGTTATACATGGTATGGGCACCACCTGGGTTAAAAAAAAAGCCTATGCCCACATACACACTTATATATGCTTGGGATGTCACTGGAAGGAAACATAAGAAAATGGGAACAGTTGTTGTCTTTGGGAAAGGAAACTGGGAGACAGGAAGAAAGGGATGGAAAAGAGATTTATCTTGCACTGTATACTTTTTGTAACTTTTTGAATTTAGTACTTGGGGCATTTATTACCCAGTCAAAAGTTACGTTTAAAAACCACAAATCTTGAAAGAATCCAGTTTTCAGACCACCTGAAGAATGCTTATAGACACTACTATTAGTCTCCAGGGCCTTTTTCAAAAACCAGTGGTACAAAGTGTTGACATTTAAAAATACGTAAAACTGTACTTTTCTTGAAAACCCCAGGGCTGGGTAGAAGTAGCTGCTATTCTCACAGTTCATCTGAATCCTTGGGGTTAACTGTCTCATCCTCCGAGAGACTTTCCTTTCCTTCCAATGGTGACAGGAGGCTGAAATTAGAGAGGGAGTTGCCCCTTTTGCTAGATCGGATTATTCTTAAATGTACATATCACAAGTCACTCATAGTGCTTGGCAAAACAGGAGGGCTCCTGGGCCCCACTTCCTGAACATTCCAATTG
The DNA here is from genome assembly GCF_021613505.1 of Equus quagga. Classification (NCBI taxonomy): domain Eukaryota; kingdom Metazoa; phylum Chordata; class Mammalia; order Perissodactyla; family Equidae; genus Equus; species Equus quagga. The sequence continues at coordinate 29,401,595 of NC_060269.1, forward strand.
AGTCACTCTGAGGTGAAGGGTAGGAAACCATATTGTTAACAAGAGTGAGTTGACTTGTGCCAAGGCACACTTGGGAAACCCCGCTCTCATCTGTCCACGCGTTCACCTGCCACAAAGAAAGAGCAGGTGTGAATTCTCCATATTCTCTTCTCCTGCCACAGAAAACCCTGAGGTCACATATTGAGATGGCAGTGCCCTAAGATGGTGGAGCCTCTGTCAGCCTGGGTCCCTGAGTGACAAGGTGGAGCTGAGCCTCCCCACCCTTTTCCCACAGACTCGAGTTGGCAATGGAGAAGAAGTAACATCTGTCATGTTAAGCCAGTGGAACCAAGCGGTGAAGGGAGGGTGTGTACGATTGGTTACTGCAGCATCATCTTGCCTTTTCTAATTAATCGAAGCTACTGGTTTAAAATCTCTGAGTTCCAGTCAGGACCCTGGACTTCCTACCTGTATAGGTAGTAAACAAGTCACCTAATCTTTCTGAGCTACAGTTTTGTTTTGTTTTAACTGTAAAATGGGAATAATAATTTCTGGCGAGTCTCCCATTCAGGGGTATGTGAGAATCAAATGAGTTTTTCTGAAAGCATTTTGAAATCTTTAAATCACAACCTTAGATATAAAGTGCTGGCCCTGTGGCTGTGGGTTTATCTGGAGAGCTTAAGGGGCTAAATTTGACCGCTTATTTAGGGTCAGTTATTAGAATTCATTGCTTCATTGTTCTTAAAAATCCAATCAGCACACCCCAGTGATAGATCAGGATCGTGAGAAGTCAAATTCTGATACCACCTGGAGAATAATTCGTTATCTTAAAAATGTCAGGGCTAGCCGAACGGTTTCAGAAGTCTCACTGCCAGCAAGCAAACTCAACTATTTGCCTCTGGCATAAAAAGAAAGGAAAAATGGAAGCCCCAAATGAAAGGCTTGGCACAAAGCCCTTTACTCCTCCCACAGCCTGTCAGAGGGGGAGAGGGGAGCACAGCACAGGGGAGGAACTGAGAGACTGGGCATTCCAGACTCCACCCCTGCACAAAGAAACAGGGAGAGCAGCGACACACGCTCAGGAGGCGTACGGCAGACCTCTTCCTGTGTCACTCTCACAGAGAAGACAGGCTTCTCCACAGACGAAAGGAGAATCGGAAGAGATCGCCCGCACACGCAGAAGATCTAGAAGCAGAGGCAGAATCTGTGTCCCCTGTTGTCCCTGACAAAGGGCTAGGGCACTCTGCTTCCAACCCAGGAGAAGGGCTCCTGGTGCTCAGAGTGGAGGACACCGATCCACAGACTGATTTGCAGAGGGCCATTCTCACCCAGCGGCTTGGATTGTCAGATAATAATGGCTGACTTTTTTTGAGCACTTCCTAAATGCCAAGCTCTGACATCTTAGATATCTAGAAACTGAGGCACAGCAAGGCTAGGTAACTTGCCTCAGGTGGCACAACTGGAATATGGTAGAACCAGGAATTATACCTAGACAGTCCAGTTCCAGATGCTGTGTTCTTAACCACTCCATTTATAAGGGTAGAATAGCAAAAGGGAAGGAAAATGGGGGGGGGGGGGGGACAATTCTCTCACCTGCTACCTGCCTTGCAATGGGCTTCAGACACATTAACTCACTTATTCCTCATATCTATTCTAACGTGATTGGTATTCTTACCTCATTTACAGGTGAAGAGACAGAGGCTCAGAGAGGTCAATTAACTCTCCCAAAGTCACACAGCCAAAAAGTGGCAAATTAGGAATCAAATCCAACTTGACTCTGTCAGATTAAAGTAGGAAGGTTTAAGGCTAAAAAATATGCAAGAGTCTGGGGAAGAAGCCAACATACATTAAGAAGGTAAAGGAAAGAAAGACTATGACAGATACTTAGAAGCTGGCATTTCTGGGTTCTGAGAAATGTAACAGATCTAAATACAGGACAACACCTATTGACAGAGTTCCCTTTATCACATAGCCTTTTTGTCCTCACAGCAAGAAAAATGGTGAATTCAGTGTTTGGACCAAAGAAAGGTAGCTTTACATATCAAGCAAACCTTTTTTAAAATCAGCAAATGGAGACTGACTATGAAAGTAGCCAGTTGCTTTTTTTTTGGCTGCCTTTACTTCTTCTGACACTAAATTGTTATGATCATATACTTCCACATTTCCTAAACTTACGAATCACTGAATAATTGTTAGTTGTTTTGTTGTCGTTATTTTGCATCATTTGCTAATCCTCAGCTAAAATGTTCTCCCAACCTTAAGCTACATAGGAGCAATGCAATTATGACACGGGAGCAGAAGCTGCTCATTAACATACCTGTGACTGACACGGAAGATCATTAATTAGGCATTCTGAGCATAAGTATATATGTATAAATTAGCATTTATTCACCATTTAAACTGTAAGAGATTTTTCATATCTGAATATTAACTATATTGGAAAATTACTAAGTTTTCTGAGTGAATTCCACAAATAATACCCATCCCTGATAACAAAAATAAAATGAAGACAAGAGATTCAATGAGCAGAACCAGACACAGTGGAAGAAGTCAAATGACGTTATTACTCTTCATCTCTCAGTGTCCTCAGTTGTCCGTTTCCTCGTTTTTGTATTTCTGAGTACTCCACCTGTTGGGAGCTTTGTGTGGGGACCCTTTTCTGTCGGGAAAGCATAGATACGATATGACCATTGAGATTCTAGGCCTGTGTCCGTGTGCTGTCATTGTTCGTTCATTTATTCTTTCAACACACATTTACTGGGTGTGATCCGTGTACCAAAGACAAGGTGGAGAATACACACATGAATATGGCAGAGGTTCTACTCTCAAGGACTTTATAGTCTAGCAGGAAAGATGAGACATAAAGTGTACACACAAAGCTATAATGTAAGGTAGAGAATTACACTGCCAGAGTACCACCTCACTCAGTAAGAACAGACCTACTCCGGCAGGGGGAGGATGGAGAATGCTTCCTGGAAGAGGTGGCATTTAAGGAGCACATAAAGGAGAAGGAGCAGTTCTGGCAAAGCTTGGGGCATGTCCAGAGAGTCACCTACTGGAGAAACCAGAGCCGAATCCACGTCTGTCTTCACACTCAGGTCTTGAATTGTGCTGCTTCTGTAGTCAACAGAGCTCCTCCTCCATTTTTCCAATGCATCTACAGTATCTATCCCTGAGGGCTCTGAAAACTACTAGTATCAGGAGTACAATGATAATAATACTCCATTGTCCTTCACGTATATGACAATGACACTAATTACTTTGTAGAGCTGTGCTTGCATTGTTTTTCTTGCAGAAGTGTTGGATTCAGGCCAGCAAATCCATCGTTCTCTGTTGATTTCTCTTGGGACCAGTGGCACATTTTTGTAAGATGGCTATCCTGGATGAGAGCTGAAATTCGCAGCTCTTAGACCATTTCTTTTTCCCAGGTGGAGCTAACAAGTCTGTGTGGGGACCAACTGAAGGAGGTTGGTCTTTTGGGCACCAGACTATAACCCCCGGAGCTCACCAAGCACATAAGTTTCACTGGTATGTCTTTTCCAGCAGAAGAACTAAAGCATTTTACCAAAATCTGCTATATACAAAAGGCAGCTAACTGGATAGCTTCTAAGTAGGGTAAAATAGAGCCTCTGCAGTTTTTGACATCTACCTGTAAAAATTAAATAGCCCATAGATCAATGTGCTCAAGAGGCCCTGAGCATGGGCCTTTCCTAGCTGTCTTGAGACTACATCCATGGGGAGTCAGCCTATGGGACTGCTTTCAGGCTGAAATCCTTATTCTGAAGCCTGCAGAACACATCAGTTCCTGAAATGGCATGGATAGGAGTCAAGACATAGCTGCTTCGTACTGGGTACTGCTCTACGGCGGAAAGGAAGGCTGCTATCAAGGGCAGATTCCAGGTGTGCTTTCAGTTCCAGGAATTGAAAAACTAAGTGGCCAGCAGTGGTTTTCATGGGAGTGTGGGCCTTTTCAGCTTCAGCTATTGGCAGGTATTGAAGTTTCTGAGGCACTCTGGGTCCTGAAGGAAATGAACAAGTTACCTATAATGGACTAATCTGGAAAAACATTGACTGTTATTGAAGAAAGAACTGTCTAGGATCACGACTGCTGATTTCTTCCATGCTCCCAGCGAAATATAAATCTATCTTCCTATTTGTGGGGCAGATTTATGTAGAGCAAGTATAAATATTCCATTTTTCTAATGGAAGTGGAACTTTTTAAGGTCATCAGTCCCCATGATTAAAATGGTGCAAAAATTCTTGACTCTTAGATTATTATAGTGGATAATCATTAATGAATTGAAAAACCATTCATTAAGATCACGTTATATTTCTGACCTCATGTCTGGCATGTAGTGGACATAGACGAAATGGAAAGCAGAGAGTATCATTTAGCTGGAGAGAACCACAGAGCTCCAAGTACATGCCTGTCCTAGAAATTCAGAGGAAAGGAAAGTTCATGGCGGTCTGAGGTTATTTTAAGAGCCCTTTATGGGGGAAGGAAGATATGGAGCTGGATCCTACAGAAAATGAGGGAATTACATGATCCTCATGGCAAAAGACATAGCTTGAATCTTGGAAGTACACACACAGAGAAAAAGAATCTGAGTTAGATAATCTCAATAAAAATGTCTCAAATTTCATTGTGTCAAAGAAAAAATATAAACACGTTGTCCTGTGGGCATCTGCTGAAATGCGTCTGTTCTGCGAGATGACTGGCTTCAGCCAATGGTTGCAATTGCCCCTTCTGCCTCACCACCTTCTAAAAGTGGACAAAGCGTTTCCCATGTTGTCTTCTGACAAAGACGGAATCCTGGGTTTTCATGCTAAAGCTCTTCTGCGGTACCACGTGTAGTTTGTTAAAGCTTCACCGAAAGAGATGTTCTGAGCCCAACCCACGGAGACACGTCCCAATTTAGGCTGCGGAATGAAAATTACAGGGCAGCCACAGAGGCAAGTTTAAAATTAGGACAAACTTCACTTTGGGCCGCTTAAGCCTCAAAGAATTAGTAGATGAGGCGAAAGAAAATAGAGAAAAAACACAAAAAACCAGTAGGAACTTGAAAAGCAAAATCCCCAGACTTTTATTCCTTCCTATGGTCCTCCTGACATGCGAAGCTTTTTGCACATCTGAAAATCAGCAGCAAAGAGCTTTCTCAGTCCCTCAGCAGCTTCATAGGAGACACAGCCTGTCAGGGCCTGTCAGGAGGAAATTCTGGAGGCAAAGAGGTCAGGATAATCCTGCCTAGAAAAGAAGGAAGAGGAAAAGAAATGCGGAGAATCCTCTCCAGCCCAAGTCCTTGTACTCCAGTCCCCATTGCTCAGTCCAGGAGTTACCCAGCAGATAGCTCTGTTGGACATCTAGAGGCTTCTTAGAGTGAGCCTAAATCACTAAGTCCAGTCTAGCAACAGATTTGGGGCTGCAGGGTAACAGACAGAAACTGTCACCTCTCCACTGCCCTGCCAGCTAACACTGACTGTCCTCCCTAACAAGGTGGTCTCCAGGGAACCGACTGGGGCCACTAAACTGGGTCTACTTCTTGCCTCTGCAAGTTCACCTCTCAGTTTCTGAAAAGTTAAGAAAATATCGCTACATTTACCTTCTTTTGAGACTTTTTTTTTAAAGATTTTATTTTTCCTTTTTCTCCCAGAGTCCCCCAGTACAAGGTTGTGTATTTTTAGTTGTGGGTCCTTCTAGTTGTGGCATGTGGGATGCTGCCTCAGTGTGGCCTGATGAGCGGTGCCATGTCCACGCCCGGGATTCGAACCAGTGAGGCCCTGGGCCGCTGCAGTGGAGCGCACAAAACCAACCACTCGGCCACGGGGCCGGCCCCCCTTTTCAGACTATTTTTGATGGGTTATTATGTTTGTAAAAAGTTTGAATTCCTTTGAGGAAATTAATGATTACTAAATAGTGAAGGAACTTTTCTTACTATTCCACAAAAAGGCTTATTTTCACTTGAAGATCCGTTTTGAGAAAGCTCAAGGGTATACATACTCAATTACCAAGAGACGACCTTCCATTAGATTATCCTGAAGCAGGTACCAAGTATCTGAATGGGGGGAAGAGTCAGTCAGATGTGATTGTCCTCGCAAGGTCTCACAAGGGGCCCCCTTTTTCAAAATCATGTGTTAGACTCACTTCCTGGCCTGGCTTCCTGGAGGCAGACTGTCTCATAGGTACTTTAATTTCTGGTTCTACATTCCTAAGAGTCAGAAAGTAGAAGACAATCAAACGTGGAAGAATGGGTGCTTTCAGCGTGACTCTTACTTATGGTCTAAGTGTACTAACAAAGTCTGCTAAAGGAAATGCCCACTTTTGTTATGTCACTCTTTGGAAAAAAGTTCTTGATAAATAGGAAGTAGAATGAGCCTCCAAGTAGTGTAAATACACTTGTAAGCCATCACGCAAACTAAGACGTCAGACATATTAGAGCTATTGCTCATCTGAGTTAGATAATCTCAATAAAAATTTCTCAAATTTCATGTGTCAAAGAAAAAATATAAACACGTTGTCCTGTGGGCATCTGCTGAAATGCATCTGTTCTGAGAGATGATCGGCTTCAGCTGGTCATATTAGATGACTATACAATGGTCATGTTAAACCTATAACTTTCTTAGTCCAAAGAGTGTTAATAACTCAGATCATCATATCAGTGGGTCTTTCTCAATAGGTGTGGTCTTTCAGGCTACAAAACTCACTTTGTCAGAGCGATTTCAGCTCGAGTTAGAACACAACTAGTTAGACAACTTGATCTCATTAGAAATATTTGGTGCCTGCTGATATGTTCAAACAAATTCACCAGATCTTGATTATGTTCTGGCAATTAAAGCTATTAAGTCAGTAGATAGACAGCAGGTTATTTCATTGCTGGTTGAAAAAGCCAGCTTTCTTTTCTCCCCTTTTTATGTGACAGCACTGTAATTAGCCTTAATCAAATACCATTTGCACTAGGTGCCACAACTTTGCTTCCTTAGCCAGGAAACACTGCCAATCTGGGGAAAAGCAGAAACACAACTGCGGTCAAAACTCAAGAAAGATGGGCATGAAGTAGATGGGAACTCTCTGTACTATTTTGCACCTTTTCTGTAAACCTAAAACTGTTCTAGAATAAAAAGTTTAATTTTAAGAAAGCAAGAAAGAGGTAAAAAGAGAGGAATGAGAAAGAGAAATGCTATTTAATGTCAGACTTCAACTTTAGCAGCTTACCACGTAAAAGCAAGCTTTAGAAATAGTCAAATAGTTCAGAAAACAGGGTTCCAGGTTAATTCTCTCATTACATTTGGGATACCACAGTGCTTCTTTTTTACCTCTGTAAATAAGTTCGTAAAAGAGACTAGAGCCAGGTGAAGAGAAAGACAATAACCACGAATAAAATCGATTCTTCCATCATCTATCCAACTTCCAGTTTGTTTCTCTCTGTGTCATAAACCCACCATTTCTTTCAATATGTATGGAAGGGGTAGTTTGGGGATGAAGTTAGTGAGCAGGTAAGGCAGTGTTTCTCAAACTTTAACGTTCATACAGATTGCCTGGGGATCTTGTAAAACTATGCATTCTGGTTCGGTAGGTCTAGAATGCCCCCCAAGATTCTGTGTTTGTAGCAAGCTCCTAGCTGAGGCCAAGGCTGCTGGTCCACGGACCATACTTTGAGTAGCAAGGGTATAAGGAATAGTAATTGGGCCAAGTCATGACAACTGGCCGAAAGCACAACCATAATATCTTGTCTACCTGGCTGACAAGGAGAAGTCTGCATGAAGCAGCTGACAACAAAACAGATACACATTTTCTATTTCCCTTGGCCAATAATCCTTTGTGTCAAAAATGTAAAATACATTGGTAGAATGGCATTATACTGCGAGTCAGACTATCCATTAGCTCAGAGAATCCCAATAATAGAAGTAACTCTCTATTCTTGTTCAAAGTACCTCAGCCATGATGGGGAAGCATTAGGGACAATGAAAAAAAAACGGCAGTGATTTGATCTTTGTTTACTATTTTTATTATATGTATCCTCATACCTTAAATTCTGTCTCTGTAAAATATTAGCTATTAGAACCGGTCATATTTTAACTCTTAGAGCCTTCCCAGAAGTACTCTATCATTTTAAGGGACAGATCTTAGCTATGTTCCACAAGGGGAACTGTTGCAAGATGGAGGACCATCCTACCATACGGCTAATATTCACTTGACAAACATATGATTCAATTCACTCCATTCAAAATGGTAAGACGAGGCCATTAGCTACTTTGAATAACTGAAAAACATATTTCTCACAACTCCTGGAAAGTACTGTGGTAACTGCCACAAACGCCACATTCCTAGTGCTCCTCCACTAGATTTTTTACCCCTGGAATACACTGCTTGAATTCCAAACAATAGTTCTTCTACATATTTTAAATTTCTCCCATATCTTGGTTAATTCGACTCAGTTAGGCTTTATATCCAATGGGGTGCTGGTAAATATTTAATAACTAGCTCTCTAGGAAAAAAAGCCCCAGTATGTAGCTTTTGCCACTTTTTATGGTGTAAATACTATGGCTGATTTCAAGTATCAACCTGACTTTAGTGAACAAAGAATTAGGAGGAAACGTGCACATTCACACACTTGTACGAGTCTGCTCTGGTACACAATAACAAGTGACCCCAGAGATAGAAAACACTGTTGTTCTCATAATTAAATTGTAGTCATCCAGGAGGGGTAAAAGTATTCTATAATTCCAAGACAGCTTGTCTCTTAAAATGTTTCTACTTTGTTACTGAAGAGAAAAAGTCCACATGCCCTTGTGTCTTTATAAGCCAAAAATAACTCCCTGTTAGTATTCTTTTAAAACGACAATCTCACGATCTGTATAATTACCACAAAATCTTATAAGTAAGCCATTTGGATTTTAATGACACAAACATGCTGAAAGTTCAGAATTCTTCTCTATGACCTTGAGAGTTGAACTCCTCCATTTTTGTTTTTGGCTCATTCCAAGCTCTTCCTTCCGTGAACTCGAAGGCACAGCTCAGCCAGCCTCTGTGGCCTTTGGATCCGCAGAAAAGGCTGCAATCACGGTGGTTTTTATTGTTCCCTGCAACTACCTCTGAGAATAATGGCAGCTTAATATCTTTATTTCCTCTCCTATATTCGAAATGATTTGCTTCAAATTAAACAAAAAACTATTTCACATTAAAATGGACACCAGAGGGGCCAGCCCAGTGGCAGAGTGGTTAAGTTCACACGCTTTCCTTCAGCGGTCCAGGGTTTGTAGGTTCAGATCCCGGGGTTGGACCTACACACAGCTCATCAAGCCATGCTGTGGCGGTATCCCATATACAAAATAAAGGAAGACTGGCACAGATGTTAGCTCCAGGACAATCTTCCTCACAAAAAAAAAAAGACACTAGAAGAAGAAATCTGCCTTTTTAACAGAAAATTTGTAGGGGCTTTTTTTTTTTTTTGTATATTTAATGCATACAACTCTTTCTAATATATCATGCCTTCATTCTACTTTTACTCTATCTGAGATTCTTTATTTAATTGTTTTTCACATTTTTACACCTGCTCACTGCCAGTGAGGTTCTTTTTTTTTTTCCTTTTTCTCCCCAAAGCCCCCCGGTACATAGTCATATATATATTTTTTTTAGTTGTGGGCCCTTCTAATTGTGGCATGTGGGATGCCGCCTCAGCATGGCTTGATGAGCGGTGCCATGTCTGTGCCCAGGATCCAAACCGGGGAAACCCTGGGCTGCCGCAGCAGAGCGTGTGAACTTAACCACTCGGCCACAGGGCTGGCCTGGCCAGTGAGGGTCTTATAAAAACACAAATGCAAAGAAGGCTACCGCTCACAGGATGGGGGCAGGGAGAACACTGGAGAAAAATATCTGGCCAAGTAACGTAATTAACTTGAAGAAAAACACTTGCATCAGGACTCTACTGTACTCATGTCTTTTTCCATCAGCAAAAGCCAAAACCAAGTGAACAAAAAGCCACCGCCCTTCGCCCACCACCTCAAACCCGAATGATTTGGGCAGAGCAGCTGACATGACAAAATACTGCTTGCAAACAAACCACAGGGAAAAACCTGCTTCCAGTCGAGTCTTTCTGCTTGCTCCCATCACCCTCACCTTTGAATCTTTTGAATTGTGTACCATGTGCACCTATTCGCGCTGCAAAAATATATGTTTTAAAGTCTTCCTATTTTTTGAACTTTTAAAATTCTTTTTTCCCCGAGCATCCCATCTATGATGAACGCATTAGGTTGTAACACATGCAGAACACGGCACAGCAGACCCCCTACCATTCGCCAGATGTTAGGAACTAGAAACATGCAAGGATTTTTCATGTTAGAAAAATGGTGGCAGTCAGCTCATCAAAGGGAAAACAGGCAGAATATGTCCCTGCCTTTGCCTTTCCTAAGATGCATTTAAATTCACTAGGTTCGTCTCTAGTTTGACAGGATTATTAATGGGATGGGTTTACCACTCCGGTGGAAGAATCTGTTAGCCACAGGACAGCCTTTTACTCCCCTGGATGCTTCTTACCAGGGCCTGATGACTGCCAGCTAATCTGCACATTAACCAGAGATTCTGGCTGCTGATCAGTTTCTAACACAGTCAAACTGGTAACATTATTATCACTAAATTGGAGTCCAGCTTTTTTTTTTTTGATAGACGATTTTTACACTAGCTAGAAGCCTGGCTAACAAAGCTTTAACAGTGACAAAAATAGTCATCATGAAAGAAAGAGTATTCACAATACTGGATCTTCTTGAACGATAGTGACAGAGACCTCTGGACTTGCTGCTAATCAAGTACACAAGCCCTGCTCCATGAAGACCTTAAAAAAAAGTCATGAAGACTACAGATCTATCTGAAGGACAGACAGATATAGATATCGACATGAACACAGACATGGAAATAGACGTAGACACATATATTCTGGTAAACAAATGAGTAGTCATACCATTTTTAACAATTGGGAATAAATTTAATCATACTTAAGAGCAACACAAAAAAATCCTTATATTCTCTATCAGAAGAAACAAATACAAAAGTATACAGCAGCAATGGAAAATAACTCTCTTAGGGACTCTGCATAGATATTTGGGAATTCCTCACTGCTGAGTAAGAGGCCAAGGAAAAGAAGCTGATGAAAAGCAGGAGACACTTATAGGTGTTCAATGAAAGCAGTCACCTCTGCAAAATTTATGGTTCTTTCCCTGAGGTCACCTTTCTGCCTCTCCATTTGTGCCCTTCCTGTGGTAGCATTTGGGAAACACAAGAAGGAAAAGGGACTGCGGAGTAAGCTGGCATTAGAATACAATCTTACTCTATTTCCTTGAAGCCTAGAGTACATTCCTGTTTAAAAATAACGTGAAAAAAAATATTAAGTTGGTTTTCTTTTTAAGACACACACACACACACACACACACACACACACACATCTATTCTTCATTCCCAGCAGTTTCCCAGTGAAGGCAATGAGAGAGGCTCTCCCTGCCAGGTCTGAAGAGTTCTTGAGGGCACCTAAAACTGAAAGCTTTTAGCAAAACACAGATGCAAGCAAATTGCAAAATCACAGTGTCTGCAGGACTGGATTTCGGTTGGCATAGGTTTGGAGACAATTTTTTCAAACACCTGGGCAAAGGGGAAAGGAGCCTCTGTGCCTCTTGGCCAGCCCTGTGCTGTATTCAGATCTTACTTTTGTTTTCTTGCTACACATTCATCTAAATTCAACCCCTCTTTCCCAACAGTCATCGCAACAGACACACACCCCTGGCTCCATCTGATTTTGGAGTCGAGTTAGGATGTCTATGCCTCCTTTAGAATATGCAGAGGGTAGACAGAGGCCCATAATGGGTACATGTATTTTAAGTCAAGTAACACTATGGCCTTCATGGGACCTCCATTAGCTGACTGCTTTATCTCAGTGCCTTAGTTTCTCCTCCAGTCAAGAACGCTAAAAATCCCCCTTGACAAGTCCATTCCAAGAATTATAAACTGAATTCTCGAGCAGCAGGCAAACCATTCTAACAATAATAATAGCTTGATATTTATATAGTGCTTATTATGGGCCAGACACTCTTCTAAGAGCTGTATCTATGTTAACTTTCTTAATCCTCACAAATTCCCTATGAGGTGGGTTTTACTGTCCCCATTTTACAGATGAGGACACTAAGGCACGTGAGGTCAAGTATCTGCCACCTTGACAGGCAGAGGGGCTTGCATCTTGCAGTGCCACTGCAGGGGCCAGCTCTTACCTACTCCCTCTCAGGAGGGACTTTTTCAAGCAAAGATGACTGCTTAAATGCCTTTGTTTACAAACACTGTAGTGGTTGTGGGGAGTACAGAGAGCACATCCTCTCTGTCGAATAGTGGAGAACAGGGGAGGCTATGGGTCCTTCCTTCCTACCAGCATTTTCCCATTCCAGGGAAGCAAGCTGGTCAGCTTGCTTCCCCAAATCTGCCTGGAGGCGTACAGACAAGTGATTGTAAACAGACCAGACAGCAAACACGAGCAAGAGGAACAGGTAAAAGGTGCTAGGTGGCCCGAGCCAGGCTGAGGAGGGACTGGATGGAGCGGGGCCAGCCAGCCAGTAAATGGGAGACCTTAGGTGAATGCTCCCTGAGTCCGAAGAACAGATCATGATAATGATGGGCCCTGACCTGCAGAGGAAGGGGCTTGCAGACTGTAAGGGAAGGATGATCTGCAGCCCTCCTGCTCTTTCCAGAGCCCTCACCCCATCACATAATGCTGGGTTGACCAGAGATTTGTACACGCCCCTCGCGATGCAGTTGAGACAGATCGACAGACGAGAGATAGACTGGTTTCAAATACCAAAAACTGAGCCAGTCACTCCTCACTTCACCCCTTCTCCCTTCTGCTTCCCAACATTTTTTCATCAGAAAATTACACATGGAAAAATGAACACACACACACATTGAATCTCCTTTTAGCACATTCTTTTGTCAAGGACCTTTATAAGCATGAAGAATTTCCACATTTCATTATTTACAACAAATTCTTCATTTGGGTATTAAAATGTAGACATTTGAAAAGCTCCCTGACACCACTTCTCCCTACAATGGTAACATATTTATGTAAAAGAATTCACAATACAGATTTTATGTTAATATTACTTAATTTTTACTTCTTACGTTTCAACTTAACTTCCCTCATAGGAAACAGCTTCCAGACTTCCCTTCAAATATTCATAGGGCCTATTGTAGATGGGGAAATCGTGCTCGACATAAACACATTCATCCTGACTACCTCCTCAATCTGGCTGCCACCATAAATGTTGGAAGCCATGACAACACTGGCAATTCTGCACCACAGACGTACAAAGAAGCTTTTGAGAGGTGAAGCAACTAATGCAGTGAATACATGCTAGGTAACATCTTGGAGTTCCTAAAATCTTGATATAGATAAGAAGAACCAGGTTTTTAGACCTGGATCTGCAGCTAACATCTGATCTTGGGCAATATTCAACAGCGTTAGATGAGGATTTATTTATTGACCACAGGCTATGAGGTCAGTAGCTTACGAGGGTTATGAGCCCCTTCCAGGAGCTTATAATTTCACAAAAGAGCTCGAACCACAAACACTAGCCATGATCAAAGCAGAATGCAACTATTGACTTGGAAGTTGTCTGCAAATGGGTGTTGGGCAAATGCAAGGGATTAGTAATTAAATCGAACTGGGAGAATCAGAGCAGGCTTCATGGCCAAGGTAGCATTTGAATGAATTACTTGAGTTCCGATGCGTGGAAAGAAGCTGAGCAAGGAAGAAGAGCATGAGCAAAAGCCGGAAGTAGGAAATGCTGGCGGTGTGCAAACAGGAGAGTAGGTAGGGGTACTGAAGCACAGTTGGTGGAGGAATGTGATGGGAAGAAAGTGGATGGTGGCACATCTGAAAATCATGGTAGGGAGACTGGACGTACTGTGCAGGCAATAAAGATCCACTCAGGGATTTAAGGGGACAATGGAGCACTGGTTTATGAATGGACCAAAGAATCAGAAGTTTAGTAAGCAGAAGGGAGGTCAGGAGGATCCCCAAGTAGTTTAGATGACAGATGATGAGGAAAATAATTTAATTTCTCAAGGCCTTAGTATCATTTTCTTTTCTCCAAACGAGGGAACAAGGTCAGTTACAGAATAGATGAGCCTAAGTATCTTGAGGCAGACTTAAGGGCTCATTCTCCAAGGTTCTAATGGTGCTTCATACACATCTTCATTACAGCAACTTCCACAGAATTCTCATGAGGCATGTTCATGTCTGTCTTCTCACTATGAGAAGTGCCTTACAGGGCCTATGACTTTTCATTGTGTTTCCAGAGGCCTAGAAGAGTACCTGGCACACAGTAGGCAGTCAACTATCTAAATTATTCTACTGTATTATTTCCAGTTTCCAGATAAGGACATAGAATTTCCCATGACCACAGATGAGAAAATAAGAGTCTACATTTTAGGTTTGTTACTGATAATTAGAAACTATCGTATTACACTCAGAAGGCTTAGAATACCTATCTATGTTTTAAGGACATTGGGGTTAGTTTTGCAGTCTCTTCATATCTCAGTTCTCCTCTCAAGTTCTCAAAAAGTACAGTCACCAGCCCCCACCCCTTTTGAATGATCTCCTCTAGTTATGAACACTTCCCTTCGTGCCCTCTGAGCTACTTACGTGGCACTGCAGCTGTGACTCTCCACCAGTCTACTGGGCCTCTCGCAATCAACTACCATTCCAGTGATTGTAAACTGAACTACCGAAAGCATCTGAAGAACTCTCCATCTCTAGCTCAACAGACTCTACTTCAAATGTCAACTCCCCTCATATTCTTGGACACACACTAGGTATAACTACACATAATGATGCTGGTATCTCAACTAACACAACAGAACTTACAGACTAAACCTTCCGTCTTCCTGAATCCCCAAATCCAGAAATACTATAGCATATAATTTGCCTTGTGCTTCACTGTAATGTAAGTTATGACTGAAAATGTAAGGGATCTCTTCAACCTCTCATGACTTATTTCTCTCTTAAGGAGTTATTTTTGTATAGCTGGATTATTCTCCAAAACTATTTTAAATATTTTTATTTCCATATAGAAAATTCATTTATGGTCATGAACTACCCTTTAATCTGCTCAACACTTCCATTTTTCTGGTTAAGAAAAATTAATTTCTTAGCCCTCTTCACTTCCATCTCCAATACCAGCACTTGACTTTCTTTCAGGAGCCATTTCTCACGAAGACACCATGTTTCTATCACTCTATGAAAATTACCTTATTCAGACTTGGAAGAGACCTTTATGATGGTCCTTTGCAACTGGAATGATTTGCAGTGGGCTCAGCTCACTCACTAGTCAACCCACTTACTCCTGTAACCCATACAGCTTGTAAAATCAAGATTCAAACTTATGCCTTGGCAAAACTAAAAATTTCTTCCTATTTCAGATCTTTTGGGTTCTTTTAAATACACAAAATGTTAAATCTGCAAATACCAGGGGTCTATTAAGAAACCAAATAAGTGTTATCCTTCACAGCAGTAGCCACATTGGGAGACACAACTAGGGTTTATTACAAAAATATATGCAATCCATTGCTCAAAATGTTGTTGGAGCTCATCTTTGAAATGGCCATCAGAACCTGTTTACAAGCCTCATCAGAAAACAGATGCCATGATTTTATAATCACATCTTGTTTTTCACTCAAGGTCCTATCACTCCATGGGATCACCAATCACCTTAGCCACTGGACTTCGCTCCCTATGCTTTTTCAATTGCTACAAAAGTGAAATCCACTAAAATAGTTGCCATCAAATAAAAGTAATAGTCAAAAATCTGCTAAAATTTAAAAGTCCACTAATACTGGACTTTAAAAGAGTTCTCCAAGGCCAGCAGGATTTCTCCACAAGTTATTTCAAACCTCAGGAGCTTTATTTGGCTGTGCTGTGTGAATGGGAATGGCAGACCGAATTCACTTTCTATACTTTAGCCAGTTGTTTTGGTCATACATAGGCCAAACTCAAAATGGTGCTAAATTTACTGGTAAAGATTAAAACACTGAAAAATCATCATTGATTTGTTTGGATGAGTCTGCATTTTAAAGGTTCAGTAAGAAGTCTATGTTCTGGACCACAGACTCTTGGAAACCACTTTGTTTCATTGTGCACTTATTACTGGAACAGGGACTTAGCATCGTCCCCTCAGGGAGCTGTGTTTTCAAGTAAATCCTATGCTTCACAAGGACATCTCTGGGTCAAAGGAGGAATTGGGTCTCCTGAAATAGTCCTAATAGGCCATCAGCATCTGTGAACATTGCAAGTTTACTTCTGTGATCAAAACCACTAGTTCTCCAAAGAAACAGCTCAGAGAATAGGACTTAGCCATGACTGTCTTTCCCTTGTGGACAAAGAATGGTAAAACCCATTTTGTTTTCAATCCAAATGGCCTCTATAAATCTTATTGAAGTAATGAAAATAGCTGTATCATGTATAGACGATAGAATTATCTTTTACCACTTCATCAGAACAAAAACCTCTAGGATAGGCAAAATTTTTCATTCTCCTAACCACACTCACAAGCAAATCCCTAAAATCCAAAGCCAAATCACATGCAAGTATTTTACATGGCTTTCTGCATCTAGAACATCTGTGAATTCAAGATGTGGTGGATGAATTAAGGGCCTACAATATTCCTTTAAAAAAAACCAAAAAAATCAATTTACTTTTCCATTTAGTTGAATTTAATAAGAATCTGTTACATAAGTACTAGGTTAACTACTATTATAGGGGACTTCGGGGAAGTATAAGGCATGGTATCGTCAATTAATGAACTTATAATGTCATTATGAAAGGCTATTTATACATTAAACAACTAGCTGAGCGAACTTGAGCAATGTCCTAAACTTTGCTGGGCTTCAGTTTCCTCATCTGTAAAATGAAGGAGTCAGTAGAGATGCTTCCTGGGTCTCAAATTCTTCCAGGTCTCAAATCCTATGGACCTTTTGGTATGATACCTATGAGACCTGATTAGCAAACAGTGCAAGACAGTATATGATCAAGTCCAAATGCATCCTATAAATAATCAATACAATAGGAGGCCAGAGCAGAAAGAGATCAATTTGGGGGTGGAAAAGGTTTTCTGGAAAAGCAGAACCTTCAACTTGGACTTGAAAGTGGGTAGAATTTGAAGAGGGTAGGGGTCATTCTTTACTGAGAGTACAGAGGGCTTTTGTAGGGGGAGTGGAAGAGTTCTTGAGTAGGGGAGGGAGGAGGAGGAGTTTGTATTTGACTCTGGATAACAGGATTCTATGTTGTCAAGTGGTGGGTTTCAGTAGAGGAAGTGACACGTGACTTGATGACATGATCCCATTAACCCGTAAGTCAGATCACACACTGTTCTTCTCAGAACCATCCAGCAGCATCCATCTCTCTCAGATAAAGGCCAGAGTCCTTGAAATGGTTCGGAGGCCCTGCATCATCTGCTCCCCCATCCCATTAACCCTCTCAACTTACTTCCTACTTCTCTCCTACACCAGCCTTCTCAGACCTTTCCTCAAACACCAGACATGCTTCCAGCTTTTGCACATGCTGTTCCTCTCCCTGGACTGCTCTTCCTCCCAGTACCTACGTGTTTGGCTATGTCTTCATGTGAAAGTTACTTTCTCAGTGAAGCCTTCTCTATCATCTCTTTAAAACTGCAGCTCGCTCTTTCCATACACACAGATACACACAGACTCACCTTCACACATACACACCCCCTCACTATCTCCCCTCCCTGCTTTATTTTTTCCATAACATCCACCATATTCTACCATATTATATTATTTATTTATTTTGTAAAAATGTCTGTCTCCATTTGCGACCTCTCCCCCAAGTGCTGAGTGGAACGTAAACTCCATGAGGGCAGGGATTTCTGTCTGCTTTATTCATTGCTTTCCTCCCAGAGCCTAGAACAATGTCTGGCACAAAACAGGGCCCACGTGAATGAATGTATGAATGTAAGAAAAAGGTGTGAGGCCAATTAACCTCACAAGTTGAACTGCAAGTGGGAGAGCCTAGAGGTTATTACAATAATGGGAGTGTGACGTTATGAAGGCCTGAACTAAAGGAAGACCATGGGAAGAAAGCAAGGGCTGACTTCGAGAGTCCACATCCAGAACTACCAACCAACAGCGACTGTTAATCAATTCAATACCCAGGTCTGGATTAAACAAAAGATATTCACCACAGGAGTAAGGAGAATGTTCAAAGGCAAAAGAGAAACGGGAAATGCCCTGAAAATAAAATAATACATGGCTTTATAAACAAATATCAGTCAGATTTAACTTCAGTTGTTTCTAAACATAATTGATTGCAATTTTCTTCCTGCTTAGATTTCTGAGAAGAGCTGAAAGGAAACTAAAAAAGAAGGAAGTGGAAAACGTACAGCATGCCATATTTTCCTTTTAAGGCAACTTCAGCCTGAATGGCAGGGCAAAACCTCACACACATATCACAATTTATTCTCTATCAGCTCTCAGGAACACAAAAGGAATACAGGAAAGACAGATCTTGTTCTTCTGGGGTTTTTTCCTTTCTTTCTTTTTTCTCTTCATTATGTTTTCTTCTCCTCCAAAATAGTAATCAATGCAGATGACAACAAATCTTTCTAACTAACATCAGCTTTGGTGTAATCAAACATATTGGAAATGGGAAAAGAAAGAAGGTTTATGACATAGTCTTTACCGGTCTATGCAGACATTAAGACTTGACTAGAGTCACAGCAAGAAAATACTGCCTATGTGAGGCTAATATCTTATTCAGGTATTTCTTAAGAAATTATTAAAACATGGTAATTAACATTCAGCCATCCAATATTATTTAGAATCATGTGATATCTTCAGGAGAAAAAGAGGTGGGTGGTCCTCTTTCTTGACTCTTTAGTGATAGCTCAAGTGCACTGATGAGGTATACACGGATGGTATGTATGTAGGAAATGAGTTTAAAGGGGGTCCAACACTTTGGCTAACTCAAATTTTACTATTACCTCTTTAAAATTCAGCATTTTTCTCCCAGAGGCATTTGAGTAACTAAGTTTGCGTCTATATTTATTATTCTGCCTTTCAAATACATACCCTAAATCAGTGGACCGCAACTGGAGGGGATTTTGCCCCCCAGGGTACATTTGGCAATGTCTAGAGACATTTTCGTTCTCACATCTGTGGGTGGAGGGGTGCTACTCACATGTAGGAGATAAAGTCCAGGGATGCTGCTAAACATCCTTCAAATACACAGGACACCCCCATAGCAAAGAGTTATCTAACCCAAAATGTCAATAGCACTGAGGGTGAGAAAACTCGCCCTAAATCATCTCTGACAAAGATCAACCAATTATGAAGAACTAATAACGTTTTTAGTCTAGGTGTGTCCTTCACACAACACTAAGTAGAAAAGTCGAAACCTGCAATTTGCATTGTTTAAAAATGCAGTCAGACTCTGCTTTGAAACATTCTGTCCCAATTGGTAATGTTTAGGAATATTTAGATTAAATCTGCAGATAAGCATTAAAAGGATGTTCTATGCTCTCTTCTGTTCCTGCACAGAAATTCAAGGAAATTCATAATCATAGAATCAGGGAACCCGAAAGCTGAAAGGGACCTTAGAGGTTATCATGACTCACCGTGTCATCTTCCCAATGGGGTGGGGGATGGGGTGGAGAAGGATGCAGAGCGAGATCAGACTTGCTTTCAGGCTCACAGCTGGTTAGTTTTACAGCTGGGACTAGAACTCATCCTATCCCTCAGGTCTGTGCTCCTTCTACTTGAATCAGAAGCAGATGTGAAAAATGGAGCCCACGAAGGTCACAAAGAAATCCTTGCACCAAAATCTACCTCTTGATTTCAGCTTCAAAGGCAATAAGCAAATAGGGAAATGCATGGCACACTGGGCTTTCTATCCTTGGGGGTGGTGAGCCACCCAAACAGAGGAGGATTCTCTGGCTGCAGACCTCTCCCAAGGCCCAACCAGCATTAGCCAGGACCTCTCAAGAGGGCCTATCAAAGGGAGGAGTGAACACCTCAACAGGTGGCAAGTGTGTCTCAAGAGCCACTTCTCTCTGAAGGGAAAGTCTTACAAAAAAATGAAGATCTTGAAATGCTTTAAAAGCAAGTGGCATAGCATGGCTTCTCTATTCTTTCTCTTTCTGGATAAGGGGCAGTTGCACTCTCACCACATCCTCCAGATGCTTCCTATGACTTTCCAGCACCAACCACATCATAAGAAAGAAGAAAACACACAACTGCACTGAGCATATGTGACATTCTTTCTCTCCAGGGTCTCCAACCTAGGCCCTGGTTCGTTGTCAGAGAACCTGGGTCTCTTTCTGGCTCTCCATTCCAATCTGGTCTTGGTCGCTCCTTTGGCCCTCCCATGGATCACATCCCTCCCAGAGACCTTGCCTGTCAGTCTGCCCCTATCCAGCTGCCACCACCTGGCCTCTCCTCGCAGAACCGGCTGTAGAGTAGGAAGCAGATCCGTCACTTCTCCATTTCCAGATGGCAGTGAAACAAGTACACATTCCCCTTTCACTTTCAAAGGGCTAGTTACTTTTAGAGAAACTGACAGGAACAAAAGCAACAAACCTTCCTGTGTGGTATGAGTAAATCATAATACCAGCTACTGTTTACTAAGTATCTTGCAAGTGTCTGGCCCTGTGTTAGGTTTAAGACCACAAAGCTGGGAAATAAAATTTTAAAACATTTTAGTCTAAGATGTCTTTTTCTTCAAGCTGATATAAACAAGTCTAGACTTGCCTGGCTCATAGCTCCATCCTTAAATCCCCTTCATCACGTTCACTTAAACATGTCTTCCACATATTGTGCCTAGAGCCAGAGCTCATCCATCCTCCCCTCTGTGTAGACCACCATCCCACCTGCCTGTGTGCCCCAGCCGCAGAGGCCCACCCACACTGCCCACAATGCTGTTCTCCATATGATACCATGTGATATGTTCTCCATATGATGAGCTCTATCCAGGCCCGGCCACTAACAGCTGGATTAGTGGTTTCCTGGAGCAAACACCATTAGTAAGGGGGGTCTGTGAATATCCTACCTGCCCCACACAAGGTCTAGGTGGGTATGGACAGAGTCTCAGGGCCTGACTGAGCATTGAGCTGTAGTCTTCCTGGACTATCCTACTAGCTGCTTGGCTGGGCTGCCACAGAGCTCCCGGCATATGGTTCCCCATCCATTCAGTTTCCTGCAGAGCCTGAGACGAGCCTTGATGCCCAACCAACTGTCTGGAGGCCCTAGTTCCTACCAGCCTCTTTATCCTAGGGCAGGAGCCCGGCTCTAGGATCCCTCACCTCATCTTAAAGGGCCTTTTTGGCCTTTCAATTCCTATACCCACAGATATCGAAGACTATATCCACCCTTAGACTCAGACGCCACACTTCATCCTGCTCCCTGAGAGACTCCCTCTCTCGCTGTCTGCATACAAAATTTGGCTGTTACCATAGTCTTATTTTGACTTGATTTTGTCCCAGCCTCTGAGGCTTGGTGAGGGCCTCTGGCCAATACAGTATCCGCAGCCTCCATTACTGGTTTAGATCTAAGCTGCTTCATTCTCTTTAGACAGGAGAACATATCAAAAATCAAACATCTTGGGCCACATGCTATACAGTCTGCCCACCTTCTAGATTCCAGTAACTCACAAAGACTTAGAGAGGTGCTTTTAGTCGAACAACAGAAGCCAACAAATAGTCCAAATCAAGAGTCCCCAGACTCCAGAAGGGCTTGTTATCCATTCAACAAATATTTACTGAGTGTTTACTATGTAGCCAGCACTGGTCCTGGTGTTCCATGCTAGCAATTCAGCAAGGAACAAGACAGCCAAGGTTCCTCCTCTCAAGTAACTCATATTCCACCGCAGGAAGACAGGCAACAAATGAATAAACAAATGAGCAAAAGAACCGTTGGTGGTAAGCCCCAGGAAGGAAAGTAAAATAGGGTAATGCGATTAAGAGAGAATCTTGTGTGGTCAGAGAAGGCCCCTCTGGGTGATCTTGAGCTGAGATCTGAATGATGAGAAGAAACGGAGGCAAAGGCCCCGGGTTGGAAACAGAAAGAATGCCAGTGCTTTCTTAAAAAATAATCTCTTATTTTAGACTAGTATATTAGTTTGCTAGGGCTGCTGTAACAAAACATCACAGACTGGGTGATTGAAACAACAGAAATTTATTTTCTCACAGTTCTGGAGGCCGGAAGTCCAAGATCAAGGTGCTGGCAGAGCTAAGTTCTTCTGAAGCTTCTCTTCTTGTCTTGCAAATGGCCACCCTCTTGTTGTCTTTTCACATAGTCGTCCCTTTGTGCAAGTATACTCCTGGTGTCTCTTCCTTTTCTTATAAGGACACCAGTCGTATTAGATTAGGGTCCCATCCTAAAAGCCTCATTTTAACTTAATCACCTCTTTAAAGGCCTTATCTCCAAATATGGTTATATTCTGAGGTACTGGGGGTTGGGACTTCAACACCTGAATTTGGAGGGGGGGGGGGAGGACATTCAGCCCATAATGAAGACTTTTCAATTTACAGAAAAGTTGCAAAGGTAGTACAGAGAGTTCCCATATAGCCTGCACCCAGTGTCTCCTATTATTACATCTTAGTATGGCACACTTATCACAACTGATGAACCAATATTGACATATCATCACTAACTAAAATTCATACTTTATTCGGATCTCCTTAGTTTTTACCAATGTCCTTTTTCTGTTCCAGGATCCCATTCAGGACAGCACATCGCATTTAGCCATTATGTCTCCTTAGGCTCCTCTGGCTGTGATAGGTTCTCAGACTTTCCTTGTTTTTGATAACCAGTTTGGAGAGGACTGGTCAACTACTTGGGGAGGATTGACCAGCATGTAGAATATCACTTAGTTGGGATTTGTCTGATATTTTTCTCATGGCTAAACTGAATTTATGGGTTTTTAGAGGAAGTCCACAGAGGTGAAGGGCCATTCTCATCACATCATATCAAGGGTGCATGATACCAACATGACTTGTCACCGTCATGAGCCTTCATCATCTAACTGAGGTAGTGTTTGCCAGATTTCCTCACTGTACATTCTTTTTCCCCCTTTCCATACTTTCTTCTTCAGGGGGAGTCACTATGTGACGATGTGACTGCATTTAAGGAGTGGGAAATTATGTTCCATCTCCTTGATGGCTGAGTAGTTACATGAGTTATTTGGAATTCTCCTGAGGGGAGATTTGTCTTTCTCCCCATTTATTTATTTATTCAATCATTTATTTATGGACTCATGGGTGTTTATTTTATACTTTGGGTTATAATCCAATGCTTTATTTATTTTCTTGCTCAGATTGTTCCAGTGTTGGCCATGAGAGTTCTTTCAGTTGGCTCTGGTGTCCCTCTGGCATACCCCCATTATTGTGGGGGTTTTTTTTTGTTTTTTTTTTAACATTTCCTTACTTCTTGGCATTACAAGATTCTCCAGGCTCATCTTCTCTATTTCCGGCTCCAGCCCTATGATCAGCCATTTATTCAAGAAGCCCTGGCTCCTTTTACTGGAGAATGATATCAGAAACTAAGATCTGGGCACTAGGTGTGTTGTTACTGAGGTGTCATTTCTAGGTCCCCTCAATTGACAGAGCAAAGGAATATATGTGTGTATACTAACTTGTGTATATAGACATATCTATAAATATTTCTATTTGCATCCTAATGTATCTATATTAAGATAAACAGGAGTTCATACTAACACCCCCAACTCTAATCTATTACCACATGGATCATTCTAGCTTTCTCTCCTTGCTTTGTTGTAACCCCCCATTTCAACAGTGAGAAACCTGCTGCCCACAATCCACCATCCATTTACTTAATTATTCAATTTCCATATATATTATAGTTGTTTTAGAATTGTTAACCTGTGCCTTCCATAGGAAAAAACTATCAGAGCACAGCTCCTTTTACTTTTAGTTTTACAGTCTCCACTAGTTTCTAAAGCTACTTAGGTCAGCATCTTCATCCCTTACTCCCTTCAGTGAAGTGATTTCATATATTTGTAATAGTTAGATTCTTGTCACAATCTGCATTCTATGTTAGGATCCTTTGACTTCCTAACTATATATTTTCTAATTTGTATACATTAAGGTTCACTCTTTGTGCGGTAAAGTTCTACAGGTTTTGACAACTGCAGTGTCATGTATTAATCATTACAATATCATACAGAATAGTTTCACCACCCTAAAAAACCCCCTGTGCTCCACCTATTCAATCCTCGCTTCCCCCTCAAATACTTGGCAAACACTGTTCTGTTTATCTCTATAGTTTTGCCTTTTACAGAATGTCATAAAAATAAAATCATACAGTATGTAGCCCTTTCAGACCAGTTTGACACCAGTGTTTTTACAGAGAGGTAATGGTCAACAGTGTTCAATGTTGCTGAGTGGTAAATAAGTACAGAAGAGTGACAGATATTAGCACAGCACAGGCTAAGTCTAGAAATTTCTAGCAATAGAGTTGAACTTACTTACTGATTGCTATTTTAGTTCTCAATGTCAGTGACTCAAGAGTGAGAGGAGGACTGTAACACCAGCCTCCAGAGAAGGAAAATCTTACCACGGAGCAGAGCTCCAGAGAAGGAAAGTTCGAATCTCAAAGATCCTCAAATCATAAAGTACATCAGATGTTGGATAATAAGCAGAAGGATGAGCCAATACCCTGCAATAATTTAAGTCTCATAGTACACAATAAAAGGTCAGTGCTTTTAAATGTGCTTAATCTATTTATTTGAGTTAAAATGGATTGTGATCAACAGGGAAACATGCCCAACCAACTTGGGAACCCCTTAAACCAGCTGTCTATGTCATTTAGCTAAGAGGCCCCAGATGAAGAATGCATATGTACAAGGATTAAGATTGTGTGCTCTCTGGAAATCGCCATGTGTAGGGAGGTGCCCACTGAAAGCCTTATCCGGGGCACAGCATACATGCCCATATTTGCCCTCGCCTGTGGGGAATTAGCTAGAATTCCACTGTGTGCAACAGATACCAAGGAGTGTTCCAAGCAAAACCCCCAAAACACCAAAAGAGGCAACAAAGATCTTCACGGAGACCCTTACAACAATTTCTTCCTATAAATTTTAGAATATAAGCTCCTAAAAAGTGGCTAGGGAAATAGATGGACTGCTTTGCTGTCGCTAAGGTGATACTTCCTCATACTCTTCTCAGTCTTATTCCTGCTGGCTTCCCAAGTTCACTGGTGGATCCCGTAGCACCCATCCTGTTGTTTCTTCCAGCTCTATTGAAAGCAGTATCAGGATGAGCAGAGCCCAACATGTGCTTTCTGCCATCTGTGGCTCTCATCTCTTTCTCCTATAGACTGCTGAGCATAAACTGTGCGTTTTCTGATTTTGGTCGTAGACAGTATTATCACTTGTCATCGGAGTGCTATCACATGTAACAGTCATTTGTTTATTCTTCTCCTCCCAGCTGACCTCTTTCTCCTCCTTCTATTGTGTTTCTTTGAGTTGAGTATCAAAGTTCCCTAGTGTACATCAGGGACAGGCATATTTGCCAAGATCCAAGGATAAAACATCTTGGAAGGAAGCCGAGAAAATGGTGCAGCCACTGAATTTCTACTTCTTTTTATAACTACTTTTAGTCATTATTACTGGATTAAACACATACGTGCACAAAACTGATTAGTTCTGGTTGTTATTCATTATTCTCCCACTTCTTGTTTCTAAAAAATCTGCATTACAAACAACCCTCCAGGATCTCATTCCAATCACCCTATCTCAAGTCTCACAATTAATATTCCTAATACAACCACTACTGCCACTCGACTTTTTTTTTTTTTAAAGCAACAAAAACCAGTGCTGATGAATCACAAATCTCCATGAAAAGAGGCCAGAGAGGTTAACCAGAGAGTGAACTTGACATTGCAAAGCAAGAACCTCCCCTGTGCTTCCCTGTTCACTAAAGCTAGTGGTTTCGGTTAACACAGGAAACGCAGTAAATACACAGTAAATTGTACACACAAAGCAGCCATCAGCAATTTGCCTGGTGGGGTCGGATAGCATGTGGCTGATAGGTCTCAGGAGATGAGGAACAAACAGCCATGATGGATTAAGTGATTGCTATTGGCTGTGCGCTTGCCCTGAATATTTCACTGTGGACAGTAATCAATTACTAGAGACCAGTAATGATACCAATCAAATGCACTTAGCACTTTTGCACTATCAACCGGAGTGTTGCCGACCTGCCAGTTTGAAAAGGCTTAAGGCTGTGTGAGAAGTAGTATGTAAGGTAGCCACTGTGAAGGCTTTTCATCAGGGAAAGCAGGCTTCTTTCCCTTCACGTTAAAAAGATAAATGGATAAATTAGCCACTCACCTGCCCTACATTAAGGTTTCTTTTAAAACAAGCAATATTCTCCCTCACCCTGTCTCCCGAGGGGATGACTGTTTATAAATATTTTGGCATAATTTGAGGCATCCTGGTCAGCAGTTTCCCATGAACAAACAGCCTCGAAGAAAATGAGTGAACAGAAGCTGTGGCAAAGCAGAAAAACAGCCAACCTATTTCTTCTACAGCCCGCCAGTCACCATAGAATTCCAGTGCTATGAGGTCACTCCCTGTCTTTTTCTTCTGTGGTGGGAAGGCCATGCATTATCATTGTATGTCCACAATGCCCCAATCTAGAATGCTCTTCCTATAGTGTCCATGAGAAGTCGAGAAAGAAATCTGCCTCTTCGTGTTTCTACCTTGTCAAAATATAAGTCAGTTCCATCTCTTCTTGGGGTACGGCATCTCTTTTTCTCTCTTCACGGTCATCTTCATTTACAACATGGGAGTTCTCAGGAAGAAGCCGAGTTGTAAGTTTGCAGAGTCTTTTCCAACCCTCGCCGGGCTTGCAGTGCCTTGTCTTCTGTTGCTTCAGTGCCAGTCTTTTACGAAACAGTGGACTGTCCCACAATTACTAGTTTGACGGACCTTTTGGCTTAACAATAATGGTAATTAATCAAAATGGCAAGGTAGGGGCGAGCCTCAGAAGAGTTGTCCCACACTTAATTCTTGAGGTTTATTTTTGCTGTGTTTTAACAGTTTTTCCAGACAAGTATAAATTCCCTCTTCATGAGGTGGAGAGAACAGAAAAGTCTAAGTCCATTAAAGGCTTCCATTAAACTGCCGTTTACAAATCACTTCACAGTTTGAGTTGTCCCGGCTTAAACTTACACAAACCAGGGACAAGAAGGGGCAAAAGAGAGCATGTTAGGATGATGGAAAGAGTGTATATCTTGAATGGGACAGTGGTTTCACGAGTAACCATTTGTCAAAGCTCAAACTGTACACTTAAAATTGGTGCATTTGTGGAACGAAAATTTTATCTCAATAAAATTCAGTTTAAAACTCCTAAAAAGCAACTCCTAACTAATGAGCCAGATCCTCTGATGGGGAAGTGAGATAAATGTGTCCTTATCTTACCCCTGGTTAAACAGGGAGCGATATTTTCAAATGCCACACATTCCTGGGAGAATCATCCTGCTGTGCTCACTGAGCAGCAGTGCAGAATCCAAGGGAGTGCTTGCTGTTCGAACCTGCTCCTTCTCGGGCTGCCTCTCGGAGGCAGCTACTGGGTACAGGTTTACTAAATTGCAAGTCACCTCCGTCAGCAGGACTGCCCCTTCCCAGGGATTTATGAACCGTCCATCCAAGTGCACAACCCAGAGCAGGGCTCTGGTCGGGAGAGAAGCAAAAATCTTGGCCAAGGACACAAATCTCCCAGAACCACCAAAGGTGCTGTGCTCCAATAAAAAAACATTCTGAATGGATTCACTCACGTCCCATTATCAATATTGTTCCTAATAATATGTGCCACCTTACCTATGCCACAGGGGCATTGTGTGAATTAATGAAATAATGAGGCCTCTGGAGCACTTTCCCAGAGAGAACACCAGGAGAATCAGAAGCATCAGCTTCCCCCGAACCGGCATTTAAGGATAAAATACTAGAAGTATTCTAGTATTCTGGCTTTAGCTGCCTTCTCCCTGTTCTTCCTCCCTATTATGGTATCTCTATCATGCAAACTGGACAAAGATTTTGTTGGACTTGTCACTGGATGTGTGTAACTTTTCAGTTGAATTCTCTCCAGTTTGGGATGTTATTACAGGTCCATGAGTCACGGACCCTAGAGGACTCTCTGTGAAACCAGGAGATTCTGCCTAGTTCCTATCCCACCAGCACCACCAAGTGATTTGTGATAAGCTTCATCCTGCTAAAAGGATTCATGCTCTGGTTGTCTTTCTGTCCAGGTACTTTGGTCAGGCTACTCTTTTCCTCTGAAAGCCAATGGCCAAGGCCTTTAGAGGACTGGACAAGAACAGGGAACATGTTAATGCCATAACTGTGGGTCTGGTATTTTAATAATTTTGTTTATCTCGTCCCTGCCCTTAGCACGACTGCTCCCTCCCTACACACACATATACACACACACACTCACACACATGAATATTTACTTCAGGAATAATTTACCAAAGCAATCTACAAATTCAATACAATCTGTCAAAATTCCAATGGCACTTTTTTACAGATATAGAAAATAAAATCCCAAAATTCCTATGGAAGCCCAAATAGCCAAATCAATCTTGAGAAATAACAAAGCTGGAGGCATTATATTTCCTGATTTTAAAATATATTGCAAAACTATAGTAATCAAAACAGTATGGTACTGGCATAAAGATAGAAACATAGACTAATGGAACGGAGAGCCTAGAAATAAATCCATCATATACAGTCAATTTAACTTCAACAAGGGTGCCAAGAATACACAATGGGTAAAGGAGAGTCTCTTAAACGGTGTTGAGAAAACTGGATATCTACATGCAAAAGAACGAAATTAGAACTTTATCTTAGCCCATACACAAAAATCAACTCAAAACGAATTCAAGACTTAAAGAACCTAACTTGTAAAATCCTTAGAAGAAAACCAAGGAGAAAAGCTTCATGATATTGGTCTTGAATATTGGTAATGATTTCAAGGATGCGACATCAAAGGCACAGGCAACAAAAGCAAAAACAGCCAAGAGAGACCACATGAAACTAAAAAGCTTCTGCACAGCAAAGCAAACAATCAATAGAGTGAAAAGGCAACCTACAGAATAGGAGAAAATATTTGCAAACCACATATCTGTAAAGGGGTTAATTTCTAAAATATTTAAAGAATTCCTACAACTCAATGGCAAAAATACAAATAACCTGATTTAAAAACGGGCTAAACACTTGAATAGATATTTCTCCATAGAAGACATACAAATAGCCAACAGATACATGAAAAGATGGTTAGCATCACTAATCACCAAGACAATGCAAACCAAAACCACAATGAGAATCACCTCACACTTGTCAGGGTGGCTCTCATCAAAAAAACAAAAGACAACAAGTATTGGTGAGGATGTGGAGAAATCAGAACCTTTCCACACTGTTGGTAGGGATTCAAAATGTTGCAGCTGCTATGGAAAACAGTATGGACAGATTTCTCAAAAAATAAAAAATAGAACAACCACATGATCCAGCAATCCCTCTTCTGGATATTTATCCAAAAGAACTGAAATCAGGATCTTGAAGAGATAGTAGCACTTCCATGTTCCTTGTAACACTATTCACAATAGCCAAGATGTGGAAACAAGCTAAATGTCCATCGACAGATAAATGCATAAAGGAAATGTAGTATGTATACACAATGGAATATTATTCAGCCTTCAAAAAGGAAGAAATTCTGCAATATGTGACCATGTGGATTAACCCTGAGGACATTAAGCTAAGTGAAACAAGCTAGTCACAGAAGGGCAAATACTTCATGATCCCACTTACATGAGGTATCTAAAATAGTTAAATTCATAGAATAAAGAGTAGAATGGTGGTTGCCAGGAACTGGGGGCAGGGGGAAATGTGGAGTTGCAAATCAACAGGCATAAAGTTTCAGTTAAGCAAGATGAATAAGTTCTATAGATCTGCTATACAACATTGTACCTATGATTAACAATACTGTATTGTACACTTAAAGATTTTGTTAAGAGGGTAGATCTCATGTTAAACGTTCTTACAATAAAGTAAAGGACTTTTTTTTTTTTTTTAAAGATTTTTTTATTTTTTTTTTATTTTTTTCCTTTTTCTCCCCAAAGCCTCCCGGTACATAGTTGTGTATTCTTCGTTGTGGGTTCCTCCAGTTGTGGCATGTGGGACGCCGCCCCAGCGTGGTCCGATGAGCAGTGCCATGTCCGCGCCCAGGACTCGAACCAACGAAACACTGGGCCGCCTGCTGCGGAGCGCGCGAACCTAACCACTCGGCCACGGGGCCAGCCCCTAAAGGACTTTTTAAAGTCATGATAGTGGTTACTTTTGTTTGGGGGGTAGCAATTACTGGAGGAGGGCATAAGTGGAACTTCTGGGTTTCTGGTAACATTCTGTTTCTTGATCTCGGTACTGGTGACAATGATGTGTTCATTTTGTGAAAATTCATCTAGGTATAACTTAAGATCTGTGCATTTTCCTGTATGTATACTTCAATGAAAAGTTAGAAAGGAATAATTCAAACATTTTAAATACTAAGTATTTTTAAAGTAAATTGATGATAAAAGAAAAGAAAATCAGGACTGTAGGAAAACAAACAGGATAGAATTAGAAGACAATTATCCTTCTCTAACATAAAGTAATTCTTAATTTTTTTAACTTTTTCACACTTTTCAGAGTCTGAAGTATTTTTGACTATAACTTCTATAGTTATATGAGTAACTAACCCCACTACACAGAAATCTTAATATTTATTTACCTTGACAGACCTAACAAGCACATGTAATACGATAAAATCTAGTTACCAGATTATTTCTAATGATTATGAATTACATGTACTAAAAAGACATGTGAAGAGTAAGAATAATATTTACTAGCTGTGAATGGTAATATTAATGTCCAGTAACATAGATTTACAACATAAATCTTTTCCTGGAAAACAATATTATTTGAGGTTTAAATTGTAAGGGTTTATTTCTGGATTCTCAATTCTGTTCCATATAGAATAGAATTGCACCAATAACAGAGCCTCTTGAATACTCTAACAGTACATTTTGAAATACTATATGGAGTAGAGTAAGTCTACCAGCTTTGTTCATCTCTTTCAAAATTGTTTTAGCTATTACAGGTCCATTGCATTTCCCTATAAATTTGAGAGCCAGTTTGTCAATTTCTACAAAAAATTCAGCTTGGATTTTCACATAGGGATTGCATTGAATTTATAGATCAATTTGGGGAGAATTGCCATCTTGACAATATTTAGTCTTCCAATGCATGAACTGGAATATCACTCCATTTATTAAGATCTTTCATTTTTTTCAGCCATATTTTATAGTTTTCACTGTACAAGTCTTATACTGCTATTAACTTTATTTCTAAGCTTTCTTTTTTTTTACATTATTTGGAATAGTATCAATTAATTTAACTGTCAGGTTGTTTGTTGCTTATAATAGAAATGGAATATTGTTGTGCATTAATCTTGTACTCTGCAAACTCATTGAACATGTTTATTGGTTCTAATAGTTTTTTGTGTGGATTCCTTGGGATTTTTCGACATACAGGACCAAGTCATCTGCAAATAAACTTTCCATTCTTGATGGCTTTATTTATTTTTGCCTTGTTGCATTGTCTAGAACTTTCAGTATAATATTGAACAGAAGTGTCACGAGAGAAGTGTCACAAGCAAACATCCTTGCCTTTTTCCCTATCTTAGTAAACAAGCATCTCATCTTTCACCATTATATATCATACTAGCTGTAGGGTTTTCGTAGGTGCCCTTTATCAGGCTGAGGAAGTTCTCTTCTATTCTTAAGTTTGTTGAGAGTTCTTATCATAGATGGGTGTTGGGTTTTATCAAATGCTTTTTCTACATCTATTGAGATGAAAATGTGGTTTCATCTTTTATTCTATTAACATGGTATAGTACACTGACTAATTTTCAGATATTAAACCAACCTTACATTAATGGGATACTCATACGGTTTCTATTGACTGCATTTATCCCTGATATGGGTCACGTTCTCTTCTTTCTTTGCATATCCCATAATATCTTGTTGAAAACGCAGTTTAAAGATGAAAATATTGTAGCAATTCTGGATTGTGATATTTTCCCCCTGAGGGCTGTAATTGTTTCTGTTTTTCTTTCTTTATTTAGTTGTTTAGTAATTTGCCTGGATTAATTCTGTGAAATCCATCTCCCCTGCAGTGTGAGGTCACTAAGTCTCTTCTCTGTTTTGTTTTGTTTTTCAATTCTTGTCTTCATTTTTAATCTTGGCTTCCTAGTTGTCACTCCTGTGTCTGAACATGTCTGGCCAATGTTTTGGTTATAATCAATGTAATGATTGGCCAATGAGTTGACAGAGATTGTGATCAAACACCTCAAGTCAGTAAGATTTCCATTCTCTGACGACGGATCTGTCTGTGGGTGGAGAACACTCTCAAAGTTTGGGCCATTTTCAAGTGAGTCTCAGCTTTTGCTCTCCATTGGGCCCTTTCACGTTTCTGTGAGCATATGCTCAGCCTCAGGATTAGCCAGGAGTGTGTGGATGACTTGGGTTCCCTGTTGTCTGCTGCATATGTGGGCAGCCTCATTTACAAATACGCTTACCCCAACCATGACTTCAACCTCAGGGTAACAGAGCCACTGGCCATCTCCAATCTCCTGCCACCAAGACCACTATATCCACTGACAATGCCACTGGTCATGAGCTGCCTGCCATTCCAAATCAAGCCAGTTGTCTTTGACAGCAGCAGCAACCTGTCATTCCTTATGGACTGAGGTGGTGACCCTACCCCTAGAACCTCTAAGACAACTGAGCTGGTCACGGAATGGGTGCAGCCCCAGGCAAGAATTCCATACACCCCCACTATTCTTAACCAAAGTGCAGCAGTTTTTCTAGTATAAACATTTCTCAAATTGTTGTATGCCTTTATTCAATTTCCAGAGCACTAAAATGATTGTTTTTGTTCATTTTTTCCAATTTTATATTTGCTTTTTTAAAGAGAGGATTTGTTGACCTCCTTACTTGGCCACAGCCAGAAGTCCCGCCCCAGGATTTATTTTTAAATGCTGTGTATACTACACAGAAATTTAGCACTCCAGATTATTTATATCCATCCAATATGATTTTCATTAGTGTCAAATGTTATATAGTTCTTTGTATGTCTGATAAAACATTTGTCTTTTGAAGTGAATAAGGCTCAACTTGAAACTGTAGAATAAAAACACAATTGATAAATTGAAGATTTAAGTCGAACCATGGGGGCCCAGTTCTGGATATACAGAAGGAACTCAGTAAATGACCCTTGATTCATAGATGTGGATTACCACATATGTTTTGACAAAAAAATGTGCTTATTTCCTCCTGTTTTTATGATATTTCTGTCCACTATGTTTCATCAAACATCTATATTAGATGCTGTATGAAGGATATAATTAAGTATCTTTTAAAAAAAAACTCCCTTAAATATTAAAATATCCAATCATCGCTACATTTTAGTTTTTGGCCCGATCTTCCTCTTGAAAGTCACAGTGGATTTTCCAGTTAATCTCTAGTCAAGCATCTGATTGAGATGTTGTTAATGTTAAACAGCAATACCATTTGATTAATATATTAAAACTGTCATGGTCGTCTTCACGGACCTTCATAAAGACTGTTCATTACTTTCAGTGACTCTTTATTGCTATAGGTATGAAATTATGAGATAAAAAGAGCCAGCAAAGCAGTAGGAGATCCATAATTTCTATTCCCTTATCTATGAAGGAAAAAAAACACAACACAGCACTTCCTATGGCACGATTCAACCTGGGAATAAAAAGAGCTTTGCCAACATCAACTAAAACTCACCACAGCTGGTGAAGTTAAAATCAATACCAGCCCTTTAAAGGAACATCAATGTAGTGGCCTGAGATCATGTAACAAATTGGTACAAAAACCAGAAAAGTGGACCAGAATGCTTCTCCTTTAATTACCATACCCCAGACTTCCTCTACTGACATCAAAACCCAACTACAGGGCCAGTTAGCCAAACCTTTATCCCAACCTCACTTCTGCTTAAGAGTCTTCTTCCTAAAAGAGAATAATGGTGGTGTGGAGGAGGACAGAGATTGGTTCAATGATCTAGCTGTGTTAATAGTGCCCTCCATGGAAAAAGAACAAAGAATTAGGAAAAGATTTGGCATTCTGTTCCTTCAATTGCAATGCAAGTATGATCAAAAAACCAAATCTCAAATAAACTAACAAAACACAGATTGATTTTGCTCTTTCAGCCCAGAATGGAATAGATGTGTGTTAAATCTGCAACATCTACTCCAATTTTCTCCATGTGCAGTTGCAGTTTGAGCCCCCATCAGTTCTTAACCATGCTGAAACACATTTTCAGAGCTTCTTCTCTATAATGATACCACTTTGAGGGTTCCAAATGTCTTTCTCAGGGGGGATGTTATCTCATATATCCTGATAATTGTTATAATACTTATTTAAGGAAGGTAGAGAGCACGTTACAATTCCAGTGAAAGGAAAGCCAAGAGCCTAAAAGATGCCCCCAAGAGGTCTCAGAGTTTGTAAGTAGCAAAGTAACAACAAGTCAAAGTCTCTGAAGTTGGTACAGAGCTGTGTATGAAAAATTAAGCTGACTCCCTCCTGGGCCATCACTTTATGTAAGAAAATGGGTCAAAATTACAGGTGACAAAAAGCCAGATGAATACCCTCACCTATCTACTCATCTGTACACATGCACACCTTGATTCATCAAAGGTTTTGTGTATTAATTAACCCAACACTTCCCAATTTATCCAGGTGATTCTTTGAAAACCACAACGAGTCTTTACCCATTCGCTATAACTTATACTGGGAGCCTTTTTCCTTTTCAAAAAAAACAACAAAACCAGATTCACACCTTGACTACTATGCCTTTTTCACAGCAACATGGAAAGATGAAAATCCTTCAAATGAACTCTATCTGAGATCTGTTCTGTTTAACTTATAATTTGGAATAAGTTTAAAATCTGAAAAATTATTCAAGTTGAGGCTTGAAGTGGGAGAACTTATTTAGAAGTAGAAGCAGAAAACACAAATCATGATTTTTAATGAGTCACAATGGGAAAGAATAAGACCAGTCAACTTTCTATCAAATTTATTTTCATGATACATTTGTAAATATTCAGAAGACAACATTGACTTCAAATTCCACAAGATTACAGGTTCTAAATACTAGACTTACAATCAGAAGACCCAGGACTTGCTGTCATTATCAATAATTACTTATTAAGTTGCAACCCAGCCCTAACATCGTGTTATTACCTGGCTCCCCTTAAGGAGCCTGCACTCTGGAGGAGAGTCAGAACGTGCACACCACACAGAAACTCAACTAACATGAAAACAGCTACGTGTACCCCTCGGTTTGTTTACTAGATATATATCCAAGCCAACTTGGCAGATAAGAAATTCGTGTGTATTAGAATTCATTTTCCAATTACACAGCATCCCTTGTCCTGAAGAAGTCCCAGCGGTCCTCCTTTACCAGCAGCACTGGTCCCTTGAGTGAGCACTGGCAGTGGAGCTGGTTGGAACGGCTTCCACAGAGGCAGCAGGAGAGCAATGGAGGGTCAAAGCACCCAGCTCCAAAGTGGGACTAAAGATCTGGGTATCCAGGAGCCTGAGCCTTTAACAATACAATTTGACTGGCTTGATGCTTCAATTGATCAATTCATTCTCAAAATTCCTCTCTGCAAATGTATATGAAGATTTAAGATTCTAGAGTTGGAAGGAACTTGGCATGGGAGTCCATAGGAGTTAATACGTTTTCTGACCTGGTACAGGCAACAGGGCTTGATCTCCTGCCCCCAGGCCTGTTCTGCTTTTATCCTGCCACACTAGGTTTGGGTACCTTTGGAAATGACATTAGCATTGTTTCTTTGGGAACATGGGTTAGCTCAGGCTACCTAGGGGAAAATTCTTGAAGGAGCTCTTGGACAGAGTTCAAGATATAGTGGGAGGGAAGTACCTAGTCAAAGAGAAATACAGGACACACCTTGGGTATAAAGAGAAAAAGCACTGAATGGTGTTGATGGGTAGGGGTAGGTTAGGGGCAGTGCAGGAAAAAGCAGCAGAAACAAGAATTCTGGGATGGCTGGGGGCAAGGAAATGATGCCTATAAGGCCAGTATGATTAACCTCAAATAGCTTAGGAGGGCTGTGAGAGAGACAGGATTCCACCTCACGGGCTTTGGCACAGAGGGTTAACACTGCGCAATGCTCTTTTTTCTGTGTTTTATTGCTCCTCATTTTAAAGTGGAGATAATAACATTTTACCAGTGACATCTTTCAAAGAGGACTAAGCTACTAACATGTGCCCCTGAAAGAGTACCAGATTCAAGTCCTAGTGTGGCCACACTCTGACTCTGTGTCCTAGGAAACATCCTTTAAGCTCAGTTTCTAGATCTATAACAATAAGGGATTGGCTCCTTGAATTAAGTCTGCCCCACTTATATGATTTCCATATGTGAAGTGCTTTACGTTCCCCCAAGGAAAGTTTTTGTATGAATTACAAATGGCTTTAAGAGCCTTGTCAACCCAACCTCTCTCCCCTCGATGCTCCCCTCCTCAGCACAAGCAAGAAAACCACTTAAAAAGCATTGTAAGCTCCAGGTAATGGGCAGAAGGGAAGAGCGAGACTGTAAAAGGGCTGTTTAGAGTAAAGCCCCACCAAGCCATTAATGCTTTACACAAGATAGACTGGATTAGCGTGTTTATTTCAGAAGGCTTTCTGAACATCAGTACCTGGCTATTTAAATTCACAAGGCATTTGTTGTCGCATTTCATTTCTTATTAACAATGGCACAGAAGCCAGGGTACACTGACACTGGGTACACTGGGATTCTCAATATCCCAGAATATTGGGGGAGGGGGTGTTACTCAATAGCACAGTGTCTTTACTTATTATTGATGTGCTACTTAAGGACTAGCACCACCTCCCCATTCAAGCGCCCCCCCCCTCAGAACTTTTAACTCGAAACTGTTACATCAAGATCATATAACTCCTAAATCCACACAGGCACACTGTCAATTTTAAAGGCATCATATCTTGTTTCTTTACTTCTTTGAAGCTCATTAGAAACTGTACCTTTTGAGCATTTACTTCACCAAAATGCGCTCCAATCACTTGAATCATAAAACCAGTAAGAGAGGAAGGGACCTGGGAGGGTTGGGAGGGCGGTCAGGCGGGTGCAGTGAGAAGAGAAAGAAAGAAAATGGGACGAACAGAGGCTGAGTGAGACTGGCTGTGGAGCGGGTGACATGAGCTACCCACCGCAGACAAAGAACACCATGCGACTGGAAGGGAGACAATGAAGGCTCAGAGAAAACGCAGAGCACGCGGGGCTGGCAGGGAAGCCCGGCACAGCCCCCTCCCCAAACCCGTACTCCCTTCTCGCCAGCTGACGGGCTCACAGCAGCTGCTCCACCAAGGAGAGAGACACACACTCATTTCCCGGCTAAAAGGATTTCTACCGTTTTAATTAGGTTTTGGGGGGGGGTTTCTTGTTTTTTTTTTTTAAAGATAAGAAATAACACCTCTCCATTATCACCTGCCCCAGTACAGCTGTATTTTCAACTATCAAAAGAACAAACAATGATTTTGATTTCTTGAAGAGTTTAGAATTTCTTGTGAAATAAAATAAATACTTAAGAAGAAAAAAGAAGTCCAGCAAAGTAGTTCAAATCTGTCCTTGTTCGAAAAACACAGGTAGAAAAATTTTGGTTGTAAGTGTGATGGGAGTTGGGATACAAGGACTGTTAACAGTGTTGATAAATTAACCTCATGGTAACACCACGCTTTGTCCTGTTTAGCTTGAGTGATAAGACAATGCAGAGGGGTTGAATTTTTAATATTTTGCCTCTCTTCT
Organism: Equus quagga; assembly: GCF_021613505.1. NCBI lineage: Eukaryota > Metazoa > Chordata > Mammalia > Perissodactyla > Equidae > Equus > Equus quagga. Next base: position 29,439,541 of record NC_060269.1, read on the forward strand.
TTCCTAAAAAAGATCTAGAACGGGTTAATTCACTAGTGATTCCTAGTCATCCTTGACAGAAAAAGAAGTGGGGATTTCTCAAGTAATATGTGTAATCTTCCTTAACCTAGAAAACATTAGGGAAAAAAAATCAACTCAGAACTGAGATCTAAAACTAAAACACAGAGAAGAGAAAAACTGACGGCGCAGCTGCTAAACAGCCACAGTAGGATGTGGGAGACACGATCACCACAGGACTGGATCTTTTTAAAACCACTGTCTGTTTACAAACAAAGCACTTACTGAACAACACTTAAGGTAACACATGATGACAGGAATAAGGTTTGCTCTTTTAAGTAACAACAGATTAGAAAAAATATTTCAATACCATCAGACAACAAATTAAAACAAAACATTTTTTCTAACTGAAACAATGCAGATCTAGCTGGGAAAATGGATTTCCACCCACCCTCCATTCTCCCAAAAGGAGATTAGAAAGAGAAAACAGAAAAACATACATCCTGGAGATGGATTTTGGTAATGAGCGCTAGAAACATTCAGAGGGAGATATGCTCCTATTTCATAGGTCTTTGAAAAAAAATATTTTGGTATGCACACGTGAGTCAAACCCTCTGCAGTAATGCACTTAATGTTTAATTGTTTTTATACGCTGCAACAGGGAGTTAAAGTCTTGTCACCTGATGAAATCTGATCTCTCTCAAATCATCTCACCCAACAGCGCTGGAGACATTACTGCTGTGACATAACTCAACCTCAAGACATCTTGTGGGAAACACAGGTCAGTTTTAAAGCACCAAGTGGGTAAACAGTCATTATTTAGTCTCATGACCTTGAATTTTAGGACTTGTATACTCATCCTTTGCTTAGAGACTGACACCGAAGATGATGTGCATGTAAGGGTTTCCAAATTTAAGTGAACTTTGTAGAATAGGCTGACACTTTTTTATCAGAACAAATGAGGTGCCAAAAAAAATACTCTTCCATCTTGTCCCTAATCCGAAAGTGCCAGCAGGGAGAAGGGGAGTGGAAGGAGGAGGGACCTGTAGCCCTTCGCTCTCCTGGTTGGGATGAGAGTGAACAAGAAGTAAATCGGGGGAACATTTCAAGACCCCTGAGCAAAGTGGAGAAGAAGGTAGTTGGCATGTTTTCTCCCTCAACTGAAGAAGTTCTGTTGACCTCTAATGGGCAAAGAATTTCCGGGTCAACTTTGCAGCCAACCATAGTTGGGGATGAGCTGAAATCGACGTTCTATATTCTTCTGTCAAAAAAAGCAATAAAGTAGGTAGTAATAATAATAGCAAATACAGTGAGCTTACCCTGTGCCAGGCACTATTCTGAGTGCTTTGTGTATACTAACTCATTTAATAGATACTATACACAAGTGAATATAAACTTGGTTACAGTCCAGAAATAAAAAGCTTCATGATACTGGTGGTAAATGGGATAGACATGGCTAACAATTTTGAAAAGGAATCTCTGAAACCTACACATCCTATAGCATGGGATGCTGCCCTATACGTTCCTCGGGCAAACGTTATATGAAGAAAACATACAGGGATCTCTTATCTGCATTTTGTTTAAATAGTTTTGTTCATAAATTTCCACTGAAGAGAATATTAACTTCTATAGAGATAAAAGTAAGATTTAAAAGAGACTACAAAAAAAAAAAAAAGAAATGTGGTAAAGGGTGAAAAGACCTCACAGGAGCTAAAAATCTATCACCAACCTGAGGAAAATTGTCTACGCTCATTTAAAGAGCAGAAAATCTCAAAAGAAAAGTAGGCTGGTCCTTCTCAGAAATCATCATCATTAAGGCCTTCACTTCCTGGGATTCTTCCTAAGGCCAATTCCTAGTAGCAAAAATAATAATAGGGGTATGGAAAATGAGGCAAAGGGAGAATAGGAAATATTTCTGTATTTCATTACATTTGGGGGTGGGGCGAGGGAAGCCTCAGAGATCAGGAAAGAAAGAGGAAGAAGAAATAGTCATTGAAAACAGGTTTCTTTATGTTACTTTTGCCTTTTCACCCATTTTAAATTGAGCTGTTTGGAACTAAAGGGAGGGAGGATCAGGTATACTCCAAAGCCACCCATCCAGGACAGCTTTGGAAGACCAGGCTGATCACACTCTTTGATCAACAGCTGACTGAGAAAGGCAGGGGAAAATACAAGTCTTACCGGGCTCTAATTCTTGACTCTATGCCTCTTCTCATGCCATCCTGGAGAAGCCACTGGCTTTCAACCACCAAAACAGCTTCCCTGCTCTTTGACTAAATCCAGTGAGAAAACCTGCCTTTTTAAGGACATGGCCCTTTAAGGCCACATTAGTCCTATAACTCAGTCATTTATTTGGCCCTACTGTCAAAGAGAATTTTTCATCAGTAAGAAATGGCATTGCTGGGTGCTGTTAAGTCAATTTGGACTGCTGAGAAAAGAGATTCCAAATGTCTAGGGTTAATATTTGTGATATTTACCCTGGGCTAGTCCCAGAGTTTGAATATTTTTAAAATGTTTTTGCATGGTGTTTACAGGTTGCTGACCTTTTAGAATCATATCACATGGTGAGGACCAAACATTTTCTGACCATTTTTTTTCAAATAAAGCAGGTTTATTAGGAACAGAGTTTCCTGCCTCTTATTCTCTTCTGACATGGTTCCCTGAGGGAACTATGATGAGAAACTATGCGCAGATAAGAGATGAAAAGGCAAATGACGAATCTTATTCTTTTTTCCCTCACAAGTTAAAAGCCTGCCTTTATATTGATTTTCAGATACTGAATATACATAGTTCATCTTCCAGATAATCTCAATGTGTCTTACTCTAATAAACAAATAAAATTTATGAGAATGGAAAAAAGCGATGAATCTATATCCGTAAACATGCTTTATACACACACACACACACACACACATTAACCTGATATTCAATTGACTCCTTGCAATAGAACAGACCTTTCTGTCAGGCCCCAACCTGTCAGCATTCACAGGGACGTAGATCCACCTGTACACTTCCCCATGCCAAAAACTCTTACCAATTGATTTGTCAGGAAAGGGACAGTGAAATTGCTCATAAATTATAATTTGCATATTCGGCTTAATCTTGACTTCAAGAATATCAAAAAGGGTCATCTTTCCTTAAAATTCCAATACCTTTCAACCAAGACTTGATGGTACAGTTATTCCCGTGAGTTTGAGTTCTTACAATAATACCATGATACATACCCAAAATCCAGTCTGTACTGACACCACTGTACGGACATAGATATCCACCTGCTCAAGTCTGACAACAGCTAATGCTGAGACAAAACATCAGCCTGTGCCTGTTGTTAATGTGTCACGTGCATTTCAGTCTCTAGAATTTTGGTTTACAAACTGGGAACTGCCAGGAAGACACAGAGAGGAGTCAAAGTCAGGAACCAATGGCCCTCAGGCTCCCACAGGCCTCATGCTGCAGCATGAAGTGACTTACTTTCTTCTTAGAATAAGTTTTCCCTCAGCCCTGCCATCGCACAGGCTGCCCATCTGACCTGAGCTTACTCACTTCCCCTAGTCCGTTCCACAGTTCGGTGTAGAATGCGTTCTCCCAGCCTTTTCTTTGGTCTCTTATTCTGGTTAGCAAGAGATCTTTTCTTTTTTTGTCCTCAATTAACCAGTCTGACCAATGTTTAAGAGTCTTTACATTAGTTAATTCTCTTACTCAACTGCAACATGTATTATAATAATAATATATTTTAAACATCACTTCAATAAGAAGTTCTCCTTAAGTCAAGGAAACTGTTCTCAGTAATCCAGGCACAAGAACTAGCCATTTATTTCATTCAACAAATACGTATTGAGTACCTAGAGAGGTATCTGGAATCACAGGAATTTTATCAGTTTAAGCCAAACTCATTTGAGATAGAATGTATCTTAGCATAATACCATTATTTATATATCCTGAGGCTGAGCTTACCATTTGCTGAGCACATGGCTGGATAGTACAGAAAAATTAATGAACTTTTGGTTATCCAGAGAAATTATTTTCAGCTAAGACCATGTGGAAATAGGCATTGCTTTTATTGGGTTCTTCCACGTTCTAAAAATTTTGTTTCCCTGTGCAAAAGATAACTTTACCCTCACACGTATGAAAGTGGTATAGAATATACTAAATGAAATGAAGGCGCATCAGAGAAACTTCATTCTTTATTCTCCACTTTTAAAAAATCATTAATGTTAGCTACAAATATGAGGGCCCTGTTTGGAAGTTAGTTCTAGACCTCTCTAAAAGAGGCTCATTTCACCTGATTCTAAACTGCGTATCTGGCATTCAGCAGAAGGAACAAATTTTAATCAGATGTTTTGACTGGGGTGATTGGAAATTTGTACCACTGATAAGTACACCTATATATATGTACACACATATCTATGTTTGTGCCATATGGTAGAAGTGTTTTTTAAATGTTAGTATTCATTCCAAGTGAATATGTAAATATAGACTTATTTGCTAGTATAGTTATTTTTGCTCTTTAATTCACATTCTCTTTGTAGGGGGAAGATCAGTCTGAACCATTTAAAAATTAGAACTAAGAATTTTTATTTAAAGAAATGCTGTATGTTTTCAAGCACATTGCTAACTAGAACTAAATCAATAAAATATGTGTTGTCAAGCATTCGTCCTTAAGGTATCTACTTGAATCTATTTTATTGAGTATATTCACATATCTACAACAGTTTTGTAAGATCTGTTCATGTTAGGAAAAATCCTTTGGGATAAGTCGAAACAAAAAGAGTGTAAAAATATTTTGAAAGAGGGGTGCACTTGATAAAAAGACGAAGCTATTTCTAATTTGAAATAAGAGAAACAAATGAAATAATGATCCCATTAAACAATATATAAGAAACATATAGGCCCTAAATACTTTCCTTTGTTTACAAAACAGAGAAAGGATATTCATTAGTTTTACTACAAGGGTTTTTTTTTCTTTTTCTCAACTGAACTAAGTCCTAATGATTTTTATTAGTGTTTAAGGTTTGACTAACTACATCTAACCTCTCTCTGCATTTGTAGACTGGCAACTTTCTGTATATGTAGAGAAAAGATGCTTTCATTAGCATAAAAATCACTTTTCCAAAGTGCTATAAACAATTTATTCTCTTATTCAAACCCAGCTTAAACATTCCACCTCCCCAAAAAAAGGGAAAAGGGAGGAAAATCATTTTCATGGAGAATTATAATGGAAATTTCTTCCTACCTAAATTATCAAAAGTTCTGAATTAGTAAGTCTAAGTTAATTTTTACAAATATTAAAGAGGTAATATAAAAAAGGTCTACAGATGTTTTAAGCTCTTATCTGTTATTTAATCTCTTCAAACAGACAAATTTTCTTACAAAGAAGGGACCTTAAAATAGAAAGTTTTGAAAACAGAATTCTTGCAAGTTTGGCAACCAAAAGATTTTTACTTTGGAGGTCATTCAATGAGGAAAAGGAGATAAAAGAATGAGTGTTGTTTAGATACAAAAATAAGTTTTGCTTCTGAAATCTTAGCTTTAGTTGCCATGATGTATGACAATCTATTATATTGTATTTGCGAAGACATAAATTGTGCATATTACAGGCTCCAGTGACAGGCATATCTAGAGGGTCAATGTCACTTAAAATCTTGGTTGTCTTGGCTCCGTCCCTCTTCCCACCCTCCTATACGTAATCAGCCATCTAGTCCATCAGTTCTTTCTTCACATTTCCTGCAGCTCTTGGATTCCTTCCACCTGCTTTACTCCTGTCTAAAGCCAGAACTCACAACCTCACACCTATATTTCCAAGTTACCACCTAGTGAGCTTCCTGCCTTAGTTCTCTCACGCACTTCATCACCAAATAAATGTTCCTCAATTCCACCTTGGAGCTTTCTTACCAGCCTTCCAAGAGACCTCTTTGCTTAACAAATAAAATCCATATCTTTAACCAGTGAGACAAAGTTTCCCCTGGATCTGGCTCTAATCTACACTTGGGCTCTAGGTTCTACTCCTCTCCATCCTCATTGTCCAATAAAGTAGACGCCCAATGAGATCACTGCCTGGGCACCATCCCATAGAGGGCACTGAAACACCACTAATAAATTAGAAAGACAGTGCCGGTTAACTCGGGTTTCTACTCTCAAACTCCTTACTCACTAGCGAAATGTAAACCAGACCCACTCCTATCAAAGCAAACAATGCCCTGGCAAAGAGACCATGTGACTGTATTCACATAAATTACATCTGTCCATGGTGAGTATGACTAACTGCATCCAATTATGACTGATAAAAAAAAACCCTGTAAAATGAAAGACAAGTTCAAATAAGTTAAAATGTCATGTTTCATTCAGAGCATGTAATAGACATCTTATTTTGAACGAAAAGAAACATGAAGAAAAGTATACTGATTTCATTAATAGAAGAACTTTTTTTCTCCTTAGTCTCCCACTAGAAAATGTTCACAATATTCAAGGATCCAAATACTTGGGGAGCCCACGTATCTGAGTCTGTCTTCACCCTTGCCATCTGGTCTACCTACAGCCCATGAACACACCACGTCATTCTTCCTCCTTCCTGTGCACATGTCACCCTTTCCTCTGGAATACCTTCCTTACTTTTTTTTCTCAGCCACTTTCAGTTCCAACCACCCTTTAAGACTCTACCTTTTTCTGTGACGTCTTCCTTAATCTCCCTAGCCATAAGTAATCTCTGTCCTCTGAATCCCCTATTATCTCTAACACAATACACTATACTGTCTTTTGTGCCATTTTTATTTTTTTAAGAAAAAATTTACACCTACCTCATGCCAAGCACTGTTCTTAGAGTCTTATATACATTTTTTCCATTTATTTTTCAAAATAAACTTAGATATTATCTTTATTGACATTTTACAGATTAATAAACTAAGGTTTATTGAAGTTAGAACACTTGCTCAAAGCCATACATCTAAGAAGGGGCATGGTTTAAACCTAGATATATCTAATTCTGGGTCATGAGCTCCTACCGCAACATCACAGGGCTTCAGTCTTACCTCCTCAGCCCTTGTGTAAGTTATTTGAGGGAAAACACCATATTTTTGGTATCTATGTGCCTCTCTACACTCCCCAAAAGAGACTCTTTCTTGACCATCACAGATAGTCAGTAAATGTACGTTAATGATGGTGCTGGGACTCCTTGCCTCTTCTGATAAAGTGCTATGTAGATCTCACTACACCTTCAACTGCTCAGAAGACACTTCAGGAGGTGACGACACTTCCTTCAGTTGTTTGAACAAAGCCAATCTCTGCAGGAGCAGCACTGCAGAAGCTACACAACTTGAAATCACCTTTCCACGCTCTTCTGCTAAATTAGTCTTATAAATTTTAGTCACAGCTTTTAATCTTTCCTGGTCAACCTTTTTCTCAATTCTAAAGAGCTCACCATCTAACACTGTTCTAACTTGTCAACATTACAGTGGAACAGTAAAGTAATGCCATATGCTCATTTGCTAAGCAGCTTGACATAAATATCCAACCAAACAACCAGAGAGTAGAGAGATTAAAATGACAAGACCCTATAAGGGCGTAAAAAAAAAAAAACGACATTCAAAAGTCTAATGGAGACATAACTTAATTTGAAATCAGATGACTCATCAAGGCAGGAGCAGAGTACAAAGATTTAGCTACATGTCCATCACTGTAAAAATTGGAACAGCCTAAAGAATAAGGAACTGTTTAAATAAAAGATGGTGTATCCAGACAATGGAATACTACACAGCCATCAGAAATTATTCAGTCATTCAACAAATATTTATTGAGTGCCTCATTTACATGAGACAAATAATAAAGAAATAATCTCTGTCCTCATGGTGCTTAGAGTCCAGATGATGATATAAAAGAGTATGTAATGACAAAAATTTTATATTGTAGAGTGACATGATGGGTTACAACAGAATATAATTTGTATGAATTAACTTTTGTTGGTGGTGTTTTTCATAACTTAAAGAAATATTTGTTCTATGTTCATAGGCTGCCTTGAAGAAACAGACATCTTAGTGAGTAGGTCTGGCAATATTTAATTTTATAGAAGAAAGTAAAGTTGCACATTCTAAAACAAAATTCTGAGTGAAAGCAGGCAAGCAGAAATCAAACATTAATTTGGAATCCCAACTGAAACAAATTTTCAGATAGCTTTTTGAAATATTTTTATATACTCAATATAAACACATAAAATTTTAAAGTGTGAATAAAAAGGCTTCCATTGATCAATTATCTATTGTCTATTGCTGCATTTGAAAAAAAAACAAAACAGAAAAAGAAAAGAATCAAAGCCAAGTAGAAAAAGCAAGAAGAAATGAAAGTTAAAATCTCTTATGAAATGGCAATAAAAAGGATGTCTATCAGTCTGGGTCGCCCTGTTTTGCATAAGTCCTGAAGATATATCTAAGTGTCAAGAAGATAAGCTGTATAATAATTTCTTAAGCTAAACAGTAAGCTTAACCTATAAGATTTATAATATTCAAACCTCTTTACTCTTTCAAAATCTTAATACTTAGGAATAGAGAGAAACTTCTTCAAGTTTGTAAAGAGCATTAAAAAAAACCCATATACTTAATGTTGAAAGATTAAATGCTTTCCCTCTAGGATCAAGAACAAGGCAAGGACATCTGCTCTCACCACTGTCATTCAGCCAAGTATTAGAAATGCTAGTCAAGGCAATAAAGTAAGAAAAGGAAATAAAAGATATACAGATGAGAAAGGATCTGTTCTTAGTTGCAGGTGACATAATTATCTAAGTAGACAATCCCAAGGAATCTAGGGAAAAAAGTCTCCCAGAATAATAAGTGAGTCTAGCAAAGCAGCAAGATACAACATTCACATAGAAAAATATAATTATATTTCTATATATTAGCAATAAATTTGGGGAACCAAATTAAAAATATAATACCATTTACAATCACTAAAAAATAGGTGCAAATCTAACAAAACACGTACAGGATTTACATGATGAAATATAAAAAATGCTGATGAATGAAATCAATGAAGTTCTAAATAAATGGAGGGCGATACTGAATTCATGGACTGGAACACTCAACTCAACAATTCATGGATTGGAACACTCAAAATGTCAATTTCTTCAAATTGATATACAAGTTTAAGGCAATTCCTACCAATACTGCAGCAAGATTTTTTGTAGATAAAGATAAGAATCTTCTACAATTTATATGAAAATGCAAGAAATTAGAATAACTAAAACAATTATAAAGAAGAAGAAGAAAGTGAAATGAATCAGTCTACCTGACTTCCAGACTTATATATCTATGGTAATCAAGACTGCAGTACTAGTGGAAAGACAGACATTACATCAGTGGAACAGAACAGAGGTCCCAGAAATAGATCCACACAACATAAAAATGTTCAAATGATTTTTTCTACAAAGGCGCAAAAGCAATTTGGTGGAGGAAAGATAACTTTTTCAACAAATGAGCTGGAGCAATTAAACATTCATAGGCAAAACAAAAAAAAAAGAACCTTGACCTAAATCTCTCACCTCATACAAAAATTAACTAAAAATAGATTGCAGACATACATAAAATGCAAAACAATAAAAAATCTTAGAAAAAACATAGAAGATCTTTGGGATCCAGAGCTAGGCAAAGAATTCTTAACCTTTACAGCAAAAGCACAATGAATAAAGGAAAAATTGATAAACTGGACTTCACCAAAACTAAAGAATTTTGTCTCATGAAAGACTCTCTTAAGAGGATGAAAAGATAAATTACAGATTAGAAGAAGATATTTGCAAATCTCTTATCTGATAAAGGTCTTGTATCTAGAATATATAAAGAATTCTCAAAACACAGCACTAAGAATCCTCAGAACACAGCTATCAGAGATACAGGAAAACTGTTTCATTCACACCTTCCTGGTGGAAAGGCAAAATAATACAGCCACTTTGGAAAGCAGTTTGGCAGTTCCTTAAAAATAAGTAAACATGCAACTTCCATATGATCAAGCAATTGTACTCCTGGGCATTTATCCCAGAGAAGTAAAATTATGTCCACAGACAAACTTGTACAGGATTGTTCATAGTAGCTTTATTCATAATCTGGAAATAACTCATATGTCCTTTGATGGATGAAAGGTTAAAAAATCTGTGGTAGGGTCGACGCAGCAACATAGTGGTTAAGTTCCTGTGCTCCACTTTGGGAACCTGGGCTTCACAGGCTCGGATCCCGGGCAGGGATCTACACATGGCTCATCGAGCCATGCTGTGGCAGTGTCCCACATGCAAAAGACAGAGGAAAATTGGCACAGATGTCAGCTCAGTGACAATCTTCCTCAAGCAAAAAGAGGAAGACTGGCAACAGATGTTAGCTCAGGGCCAATCTTCCTAACAACAACAACAGCAACAACAAAAATCTGTGGTATAGCCACATTCATGGAATACTACTCAGCAATTAAAAAGGAATAAACTATTGCTACAAGTAACAACTTGAACAAATCTCCAGAGAATTATGCTGAATGAAAACAGCTAATCCCAAAAGGTTACATAGTGCATGATTGCTCAAAATGACATTCTTGAAATGACAATAATATAAATAGGGAACAGACTAGTGGTTGCCAGGGTTAAAAAGGCAGGGAAGGGAGTAGGTGTAACTATAAAAAGGCAACATGAGGGATTCAGCTGGTGATGGAAATGTTCTGTATCTTGACTGTATCAATGTCAATATCCTGGCTGTGATATTGTATTATAGTTTTTCAAGATGTTACTGTGGGGGAAAACTGGGCTAAGAATACTGGAGATCTCTCTGTATCAAGTCTTACAATTCCACGTAAATCTACAATTACCCCAAAATAAAAAGGTGATTTTAAAAAAATCAAAAAAGAAATGAAGATTAGTGCTAGTTAGAATTGGCTAATTTTCTACCAAGTCTAAGGGGCCATCTATATACAGTGGCTGGTGTATATATCCCAAGTTCAAATAACCTAAATTTTTAATTAGAGAACTAAGCCTGATTCTAATTTAAACCTCTAGGTATCTCGTTTCCTCATGTCGCAGCTTCTGCCAATACATATACTGAACAAAAACCAAACAAATGTATAAGATACCATAAAAAATCAAAACCCTTCACACAATAGTATTAAAGTGGAAATGAATGTGTGAATACTGAAAACAAATACACACATATCTACTTGCGGAATATGATGAATAAGTCAAACGTCCACGGCGATATTTTTGTAGCAGTGATAAAGTAAATGTTCTACATAAGGAAAACAATTTTTTCCATCTTAATATACTAATTTCATATAATGGAAAGGAATAGAAAAAGCATTGGACAGTTATTAGGCCCTAAATTACTCATTTCAAACATGACGTTAATCAAAACAGTTTTTGTCCAATTTCATGCAATTCCTTTTCTGCAGTTAATTTTTTGGTGAAAGGTAAAGTCCAGTAGTCTCTGTGGCCATGCTTAGTGCTTCCCATTCATTCATGAATGCATCCACAAACATTTTTGATAGTCTACTATCAGTCAGGTCCTGCTTGGTACTGAGAGAGGCAGGAAAATGAATTAGAAATGGTCTTGGCTACTCATGTTTTAATGCCTTAAAAAAATGAGTTGAAAAATGAATGGTTCCATATAGTTTCAACACTTTTTATAATTTTTCTCTGTATTGTCCATAATATACATAGTGTGTATATATATATTTTTTCTTTTCTTTTTGCTAAGGAAGAATCGCCCTGAGCTAACACCTATTGCCACTCTTCCTCTTTTTTTTCTTTGCTTGAGGAAGATTAGCCCTGAGCCAACATCTGTGCCAATCTTCTTCCATTTTGTATACGGATTGCCGCTACAGCGTGTGGTGTAGGTCCCTGCCTGAGATCCGAACCACGAACCTGGGCCACCGAAGTGTAGTGCACCAAACCCAATCACAACACCATGGGGCCACAGGACCACCCTGTACGTAGAATATTTTTAACTTAACTACATTTCTGTAACTAATCTCCTGATGTTGGGCATCTATGTGTTTTCTCAACTTTTCATGATTGTAATTAACACAGAGCAGTAATAACTGAATGAGAATAAACTAGAAATAAGACCGAAACACTGAAAAATGAAAAAATTACTTGAAGATAGTTGAAATCTTACAAAACCTCTCAACTCAAATGTGAAATACGTAAAAAAAAAAAAAAATTAGTAATTGGAGAATGACTTTTTTTTTCTTCTTCCAAATTGTTACTTAAACCTCAACCTCTTGACCAACTTGGGTTCCTATTGTTCTCTGTTGACTAATCTGTAAATTACCCCTGAACTCGACCTTCCAGCCATGCTGAACTACTTTCAGTTCCCCTAACTGGCCATGTTCTTTTCCAGGGATCTGGTCTGTTTTCTCAGGGTTGAAAACTGCCCCACCCAACATGGACTGACTATATCATTCCATATCCTCCAGCTTCGAACACACCCTTTTTTTGCAAAATCTTCCCAGATCCCTCAGAAGGTTGGGTGAAGCATACCTTATGTGTCCTGAAATTATTTCACCATACTGTAATTACCTCTTTCCTTGTCTGTCTTCCTCACTGGACCTAACGCTCTTTGAGGCAGGGACAATGTTTTGTTCACTATTTTATCCCCAGCACTGAGGAAATGGCCTGATCCATAGCAGATGCTCAATAAACATCTAAGAGTGATGAAAGAATGAAAATAAATGAATGAACAAATAGATTCTTAAGTCTCTGGCACAGGAAGATGCTTGTTCCCCCAGATGACTGGTTCCTGCTTATGGTGATGGTCAATAGCATGAGGAAGCTCCCTGGAGATACCCCAAATCGATCTTAGAGCTTCATCTTTCTACTGCTCTGCACTCTAAGCGCTTAAGCATCTTTCCAGAAAATAACACCTAATCTAACAGGTGTCTCCTGTGAGTTACTCTTAGAGGTACTGAAGTCCTTTTTGGCAAATACCGCAAGGTCCTTGAAAAGATAGATCATGTAACTTCAGTGTACAGTGGGCAGCTAGGAGTGTTCAGAGTGAAGCTGGCATAAAAGGCTGCCTCTAATAGAATATTTAGGTAGGTTAATCTGACTGCTGCATTTTCCTGGAGAAACATTAAAGGCCTGGGTACTTTAAAGCAAGCACTTCCTAGTACTAAAGACTGTCACTAAGTTTCCATCTTTCTCAGTATTGAGACTGCAAATCTTTCAACACCGGTTCTGCAAGAGCTCGGCAGTACTCCCGGGGACAAAGGCCTTAAGATAGAGGATGTAAGCCTGTCCCTTGTTTTCTCACGTCTCATTGCAGAAGGTTCTTCCTACTGCAAACAGCAGCGCTACTTTTTTTCCTCCTGACCTTTGTCAACTGTGTTGCTGGACTGCGCTTGGAAGTATTAACAATGGTCATTACCTGCCCTGTTTATTCAGTGTTAAGTATTAACAAGGTCTGTGCTATCTCAGCTGCTGCCATATTTCTCCAGGAAAGATGTGACTATGTAAATGCTCTAATGCAAACAGGAGCCTTGTCTTTTTCTAGGTGGGAGTGGGGAGAAGATTTGGAGACAACTGAAAAGACAGGGAAAAAAAGTAGCTATGTTAAAAATATAATTTTCAGAAACACATAAAATAATTGCACCACAAAATCTCGTTCATGGCTGATTTTTGTCTCTGCATTTGGTCGGTTCAAGTATTTGCTAATAGAAGGGCTATAAAACACATATTTCCGGGTTTGTTTATAATGGTTTCAAACAGTTTGATGTTGACTAAACAGTATATAAATATTTTACAGAATAAAGAGAAAATAATTCAGCCTTGGCATTGAACTCTTTTTGTTCAGGGTCTTTTTGCATGTTTGATTTTCTTGTGTGGAACAGCTATGGCAGAGTGGGGGGGAGCCTGTTTGTGAGGGATTGGAAGAAAGCAGACAAATTTACTTGAGCACAAAGAAGGGTGAAGGGTTTTATTAAAACTCCTATCAGATAGTGCTTGTTGGACAGTGAAATTGCAAAACTTGCAAAGAGGAGGGCCAAATGCCATGCAGAAGAGATCAAATACAAATAAAAAATCGACTTGGGGGGAAAAAGGCCCTTCCCTAGAGTCAGCTTTTCTGTAAAAATTGGCTCACTCTTGTAAATTTACCTAAATTTAGGTCTGGGTCAAGTGACAACGCAAAATTTCATCCTCAGAAGAGTTGTAGGGAGCTGCCAGGGAAACAAACTGAGGCCAAATACATGCTTCCTGGACAAGATTTGATGCACAGAAAGCAAAGGTGTAGGTCACTTTTTCATTTTTAAAGTGCAGTCACCAGTTACATAGAAATGAAAACAGCAACGTGTGGAGAATAGAAGGCTGTGTCTTTTCTGTGTGTAGAGCTGTAAGAAATAAAACAACAATGCTACATCCATCGGGATTTACAAATTTGTATGTTGTTTAAGAGCAAGGCTTTGGAGTCATGCTTGCAAGCTCAGAATCCCAATTTAACCACTTCATTCCTAGCTGTATGATCTTGGACAAATTACTTAACAGTTTTAATCTTCTGCTTTTCAAAAGTGAGCATGGATTACTTAAGCAAAAGAAATTAACTAGGGATGGAAAAAAGAGTGATTTGCTGGAAGTACTTTAGCAACATAACCTTTATATGAGAACAATTGTCACCATTTATTGAGGGGCTAATATGTGCCAGGCTTTTCAGACACATTATTCTAATCTTTGTACAATCCTGTAAGGTTAATACTATGATTCCCAGCTTATACAATGAGAAAACTGAGGTTCAAAGTAGCTAAGGAATCAGAACTAGTCTAGAGCTGATCAATGGCAAAACCAATGACCTACATTCCTTATCTCATTTCTTTTTCTCATCTTTTTTTAACAACTCAAGAATTTTCCTTCCCTCTCTGATTCCTCTTTTCCCAATCCAACTCCAAGTCACAACTATATTGGGAGTCTTTCTTCTTTCTTTCCCTTCTTTGGCCAGTTTAACTTTCCTAAAATCACTCTCTCCACCTTCTTCCTGATGCCACTGACCTCAACACTTCTATCTAATTTGGTTTGGCTGGAGCCCCATCCTCAACTCCACTGCTCTTATCAGATCCACCTCCACCATCAGCACCGTCATCACAATGATAGCAAACACTTATTTAGCACATTTCTATTGTGGATACCTTATAAGATAGGTATTATTATTATCCTCATTTTAGAGATCTGGAAACTGGGTCACCAAAAAGACAAATAGCCTACCAGAGGCACAGAGTAAGTGGCAGAGATGTAATACTAATTCTCAGCAGCCTGGCTCCAGAGTTCCGGGTCTAACCCTATACTGTACACCACCATAGCCCTGGAGGGACCCTAAGTCAGTCCCTGAGTCCAGCAAGTGAGTCTGAGCAGGAGAGAGAAGTACTTGTTAAAAAGTGGGTAAATATATCTTATGATGTTTCAAATAAAATTTGCTTCCTTTTTATTGTAAATGTTCAGCATTTTAATCACTATGGATTAAATAATTTTTTAGTGGGCTAGCCTAGGAACATTGTTTTTATGGGCACATAAATACTGTGTTCCCCCGCAAATTGAAACAACCTGTCCACAAATTGGAGACTGCTTTTATTTCCATTTGAAGTAAAGTTAAGGTGGGAGAAACATGAAAAAAGGGAAAAGGAGACACTTCAAATTCCTTGTAGATGCAGTTCCTGCACAGCAGAATGCAATCTGGATAATACATCCCAACTTTCTAAGTGTGCTAAAAATAAACATAAATGGTTCATTAGAGCTAATGTGGCAGCCAAAAGTGAATATTAATAACATAGAAGATCAATAAGATGCCTAGCAAAGAACAATGGATTAACTTGGTTCTAGAAATAGCAAAATTTGTGTAGGCCAGTGAGGAAGCAATGGGACAAGAGGCATAGTCAGAAGAGAAATTCATCTCTTCTTTATACAATTCAAGGAATTGAGAATAGACAATAAAACATGCCCATCTCTTTTTGACTCTGCCCACTAAATAAGCAGTTTAATCAATTTTTACCTTTCCCTCTCTGTCTTCATCTGCCATTACTAATTCAATAGAAGAATGTATAACCCTAGTTCAAATACAGGTCAAGATGACTATTATAAATATTATGAGCTTATGCTATTACTTTCTCCCTCAGTTCTTGTCTCATGTGCTCTATTTAAGTAAAAGACTGCACGTGGTAGTTTTTACCCAAAGCATATCCAATAAAAAAGGGGTTCCATGGGCAAATAAATCTGAGAAATGCTGCATGATAATCTCCCTTTTAAGATATTGAAGGGTCTGAGAAGTCTTTCAGGAAAGACACCTGTTTAACATATATAAGCCAGTGTTTCCCAAGCCTTGTGGCCACATAATCCTTTTTACTTAACCCTTATTAACATCTTTGTACAGAATGAAGGTGAGAACTCTGGAACAAGAGAAAAGCAAACCAAGTTCCCATCCTTCCTTCCCGTGCGACTTAGGGAAGTCATTTAGCTTTCCAGAGCTTCAGTTTCCTGAGGGACCTGGACTACATGACACATGATGGCTGGAGCCTCTGTCTAGCCATATGGTTCTAAGAGCATCTTCAACTCATCTGCTCAAGTGGCCATGGTCCACAGCATAGAAGCCAGGCTCTGTGGAGATACTCTAGACCAGCTAGCTCCCTCCTGCTAAGCCCACACCTCCGGAGCGACTCACATCACCCAGGAGCAGCCCAGACAATGGGCTCTTTTACACCCCTAACATTCGGTCCTTTATGCCCAGGCCCAGCACTAATATTGCAAAGGCTGTTTTGGGGGGATAAGTGGAGGGAGGGAATTTGTAAAGAATTGTTAAAACAATCTTACATTTGTTCTTTGAAACATTTGCTGGCATTCAGACATGGCTTTTAAAATAGTTTCTTGTGCTTTTTCACTTAAATATGCAAGTTTAATAACATTATTCACCCAAAACAGAGAAATGAAGTAAACTCTTGCAACTGATTCATTAGGCCTACATTCTTAGGCTACATCCTCGGCTAATTTCACTTGAAATGCTGTTAATTCTGACATTTCAACTTTTGGGGGGAAGAATTATCACAATCCAGAGGATTGTTCTTAATATTGAAAATATAACTTCTAGACAATTTCACAAGATTATTCACCTTTTACTTTTAGTTACATGTTTTTCTCCCTTAAAACACTCTAGAGAAAACTAAGGGTTATCTGTCTACAAGTTAAGGTTGACTTCTTACTTTCTTGTTTTTGTAGCAAGGACATATTGATATAACAATAATAACTAACATAAATAAATGACTAGCATGCGACAGACATTATTCTAAGCAATGTACGTATGTGTGCATTAATCTTAACAACAACACCGTAAGATAGGTACTCTTATTATCTCAGTTTTACAGATGTGGAAACTGTGGTGCAGAGAGGATAAGTGACCCGCCAAGGTCACACACCACTAGGAAGTGGCAGAGTTGAGATATGAATCCAGCAGTCTGTGTTCTTAATCACTATACTGTACTACCTCTTGTTTAAATTTCCAAAACAATGGAACCATCACCATAAAAATATATAAATCGTTGAGGAACACAACGTGGAGTTACATGAACTCCATGATATGACTAAAGAAAAAGGAGTTTCTGCCCTCTTGGTTCTACTGAAGTCAGATCAAGGGGGAAAGGCCTGACATATCATGAAGGAGAAGAGTTAGATACAAGAAAACATGTTCTGTCTGTTCAGTGATGTGAGACTGGCTCACCTAAGAAGCCTGTGAAATCTCCTTCTCAAATGCTTAATAACAGAAGTGAGAGAACCATCTGAAGAATTCTGGAAAAGTTCTCATGGAAATGAAAATGGGCTAAGTTAACTATCCTCAACCTTGTTATTCCAATTCCTTCCTGACAGTACTCCATGACTATTTTCCAAGTCATTAAAAGAATGTTCTTCAACCTGTTAAGGGTGGGTGGAGGAAGTAGGGACTGAGATAAAAAAAGACAAGAGACATTACAACCAATGTAATGTGTGGACTTTGACTGGATTCTGATTGGCACAAACCAACTTGGAAAAGGCTTTTTGAGATAACTGAGAAAATTTTATTATGGGCTGGGTATTAAAAGATATCAAGGAGTTGTTAATTTTATTGGGTCTGATAATGGCATCATGGTTATACAAGAAATCTCTATAATTTTTAGAGATGCATCCTGAAGTAAATAAAGGTAAAATGGTACTAAGATTTTTACTTTGACAAAAAAAACCCCTAAAAAACAACAAACACACACACACAAGAAGGGGCTAGATGAAGCAAATGTGGCAAAATCTTGATAACTGTTGAATCTGAGTGATGGTATATGAGGGTTTATTACACTGTTCTCTTTGCTTCTACATACACTTTACAGTTTTCAGGATAAAAATATGTTGATAAAGAATATGGAAAGATTTTTCTATCTTGATGAAAAAGAGATATATGAGTAAAATATTTTGAAAACAAACTACTCTAGAAATGGTCAGATACACACGTGGGTATTTAGTTCAGTTCTTAGACTGAGGTCAGGTAAAGGAAGTGAGAATTAAAGGGAAGAACACCTGGCAACTGTGAACAGAGAAGGACAGGAAGAAAAAGAACCCCCCAGGATGGTGCCAACATTGTTTCAGGGAAATTTTAGAGGACGAGCCTGTCAGCTCTAGTTTTGCTGTTTCTGCTTCAACTTCCTTTAGAAGTATGCATCTCAGCCAGTACTCCCAACCACTGTTCGAAAAATACTAAATAAAATGAACCTGGTATCCCTGCTCACCTTAAGCATTTGGCGTTTACAATCTCACCCACTGATTGGCTCTCAGTCCTCAGGAGAAATTGGTTTAATTATGGGGGGGGGGGGGGGTGCGTATGAATGCTTGTTTCGATGTGTCGTCAGCTCCTCCTTTATCACGGTGATTATAAGGTACATCCTTGACTTTGACCCATGGGGTTATACCTTTATTATAAGACCAAGAGCCAAATGTCAATTTGGCATTTCAGGTGTGCTTAATACACATCCATTTCAGGACAGCTAATATCCCTCGATAATTGGGAAATAAGTTGCTTTATTTTTTCAAAGAAAATGACCACATAAGCTAAATCATTATACTTTCCCTAATTATCTTGACTAGAGGCTCATCAAAACATATTAAAATGCAAATAAAAACCTTTAGAGGCAAGAATAAACATCCTGAACAAATTAGTTGGTCAGACTCAACCAATACTACATTTTCTAGCATCATCTCTCCCCCACCAGAAAAAGAACCACTGACACATTTTGTTTCTAAACATATACTAGCTTTTTGCTTTTAATCGGGCTCTATGGTAAATTCTGCATCCTCGTTTTCTCACCTAACATTAAAATATGAATATTTTCCTATTCTACTTCTTCATAAACACCCATTAATGGCTAGAGAATATCATATCAACTGGAGACAGTAAACTTTACTTAAATTTTCCCCGACTACCGGACATCAGGGGGTTGCCAACTGTTCAATATTATAAATACTCTACTGAACATCTTTATGTGCAATACTTTCTTACATAATTATGTGTATTCCCATAGGATTAATCCTTGGAGCATAATAAAAAAACTAAATTAAGGACAGTATCTAGCAGTTCCCCTTAAAACAAGAAAGAAAAGAATATTTTTAAAAGGTCCCATTGAGAGATGAGTTTGCACTGGATGAGCCCAATGTTCAGACTCCATACTCTGTGGCTCATACTGTGTGCTTGAAGAAAAACGTCACTCTGTCCTGTTGCTTCTTGGTTGTACAAGCTGTTATCCTTGACCTGACCCTAGTCACTTCCCCAAAATGTTTCTTGCTCCAGGAGTTTTTCTTACAGTGTGACAACATGAATTTGCAGTCCTGACTGCTCTAGTTAGAATTGCATCACTCCTTTGCTCCCATAGCAGTTGTCTTTTCCCCCTAAAGCAGCACTTCCTTCATTCTCCCTCACGGTATAGTTAGCTGTTTGCGAGATCTGGCTGCTGAGTCTCTTTAAACTCATCTTTTAATCCCCTACAGTGCCTGGGACTGTGCTCTGCGGGGAGTAAACACTGCCAGGACATTAGCTGATTTTAATCAAATTATTAACATCATTCTGTTCTTGAACAGGTTAGTTCCCTTTGTACTGTCCTCTGCCCCATCCAGGGCTTAAAAACACCCCTCTATTTGGCTTCTACAAGCCTAACAAATGTGCTGTTTATGTGCTTTCTCAGGTAATTAATGAAGATGTTAAATAAGATCATGTTGAACAAAGATTCCCACCCTCCTTTAGACTCAATACATTGCCATTTATCATTACACTTTCAGTCTTCCAAGCAATTTTCAATCAATTTGACACATGCAAGTCAATTTGAATTCATTTTCTGAACTAGATTTCATGAGACCTGGTATCAATTCTTCCATTAACGTCTGGATGTATTAAGAAGTAATAATATATCTAGTGCATTCTTTTTGTCCACTAGTTTCCACATTTTCAAAAGAATCAGCTAAGTTGGTCTAACATAAAAAGCTTATAAATCTCTGCTGTTTGTGGCTCAGTTCTAATATCCCTTAGATGTTGATATGTTTACCCATTCAAATGTTCTATTTGTTAGTCATGTAGTTTTCCTAATTCATTTATTTATTCAACAACTGCCTATGGAATACTATGGTAAGGTACTATGCTTGGAACAGGTTTAAAAATAATTCTATTTAGAACTTAATTATTCAGGGGCTCTTTTTCTGTGAAATATACAGGACAATGCTCTCTTAAATTGTTATTTTTACTATGCACTAGTGACACTGGATCATGGATGGGGCAGGAAGAAGAGAGAAAGCTCAATTTAGAGTCTTATTGGCAGCTATGATAAGCAGGTTCCTGGGGTAAGGATTCTGAAAAAAGTGGCTCAAAGAAGATATTAGGATGAATCTGTGCTTTGATTATCTGTGATATCTCTGCCAACAGTGCTCTGGACAATTTGGAATCGGATAGCCATCCTTTACTCCAGTGTCAGTGGTTTCTCTCCCTCTCTCATTATTCTTCAAGATTTCCAAAGGAGAGCTTCCATATTTTGATGAATTCATTACTACTTCCATTAACACTGGTTAACACATCGTTCAAGACCTTGCCTATTTATTTGTTTTCTTCTTTTTTTTAATGAAACGGGTCTTCATTACTGTTTAATTATCCTTATTTATCTTCTTAAAGGCCAGTTTTAAAAAGCAGTTCAGAAGCTCAGCCATTTTGCCATCAATAGCTCAGTCATTTGAGCATAATCATTAAGCTTATCTCCCTATTCATTTAATTCGAGGCCTCCTTTATCTCTGGTATGCCTTCCTTTCTCTTCTTTATTATGTTTGTATTATTACCCTTTGCACCACTGATCGCCATAAATACTTCTTGCTTGTAACTCTGGAACCTCTCTGATGATTCATGCTCTCTTGTGAGAGTCCTACAGACAGACTTCATTTACTCTCAGGTTTCTCCTTTTTTTCCTTCTATTTCTGCACTGTTGTCATTGTCACTTGGATATTGCTTCTGGTTTTTCCAATGATGTCTGGCCAGCCTTTGTGGTGAAACCACTGACCCTGAGTGAAGCACCTGCCCCCATTTCACAAGTTGAGAAGTGCTACAGAACCACAGGACCCAGCTAACTGCTCAGAGACTGCTCAGACACACCTGCTCCCGCCCCAGCGGGACAGATACCATCTCAGTAAAACCAAACTCTGCTCAGCACACGACAGCATGAAGGAGGACTGAACTGAGGAAAAGGGAGATGATCCCTATCTGTGAGGTGCCTACCTCAAAATAGCACACTTGGCCACTTCCAGCGATGGTTCCTCTCTTCAATACTGGCATTGCAATGAGGACAATTAATTATCTGTCTCATTTATCAATTATGCCTGTAAAGACCACAAACTAAGAGAAACGCTAAATTATCTTTCTTTTCTGAGTAATATCCATGCGCATATTTGGATTTAGATATGTTCACTCTTTCTCTTTTTATTCCTTTCTTATTGTGTGATATCTGAATTTATGACTGTTAATTGGTAGGTTAGATTAATTACCAACTAGTTTTCACATCCTGTACTGTAGCACAGAAATGCATTTTTTTAAAATAGGGAAAATTTTAAGAGAAAGATTCATATTAAAGAGTCCAACTAGGAAGAAGTCACAAACTAAAGAAAAAGAGGGCTTATTACTATATTAGTAAGTATAATAGTATTTGGAAATATTACATCACTTCAATTATATGCTTCTTTTAAAAATACTGAAATAAAACACCCATAATTATTACATAAATGCCATTTTTTATATCAGCTTAGCAAATGTGCGCATTTTTCTTTCAATACTGAAATAAGTAAAGGTGTCAATTTATTATGTTCTTGAAAATTCATGTGAAATAAATAAATCTAAATTTCTTGCTCCCAAATCTATATTTTTAACTGAAGTTATTGTGGATAGTTTAAAGAAGACTCTTAGCTTGGTTTGACAAAATAAGATGATAGAGACAAAATAAGTTGATTTTTTTCCTCCTCTGACTGAAAGCTACTCACATATTCAGACTTTTTTCATTTGGGATTAAATACAGCATTTTTATGAGAGAGAAGAAACAAATAAAGCGAAGTACAGATCCTTTTTTCCCCACTACATCTTTCTCTTTGTCTATCCTGATATCTATGTCTACCCTGACTTATCTCCCCTTTTATTCTTTGCTTCTTCTTCAAGATCTGGCACTGATCCTGTCCATGGTTCATCTACCCCTCCTCTCCCTTTTTTAGGAAAATTGTATTCTTCATCTTTAAATGCCACACCAACCACACATCAGTAACTTTGTGGCAGCTTTGGAGGAGACGGAGGATTAAAATATTTTTAAATTACAACCATTTACTGATAAACTACCATGCGTAAGACACTGGACAACAAACAGCTTCTTTGGCAAGGGGCATGCCCTAAATGTCCACACACATCCTAGGGAAAAGACTCTTTGTTTGGGGTGAAGATAAATGCCACAAGGAGGCAAAAATCAGCTTTTTACTAACTGGTTAAACAGAAACAAGGGCCAGGCTTGGAACAGTTTATTCCAAGGCATGTCATCTCCATCCCATTCACCTTCTCCCATTCTTCTTTTCTCTCCTTGTGTTGTTTTTCTTTTCTTTTCTATCTGTCTTGCTTCTGGATTTTCTAAAAACTAGAAACCTCATCTCAGCTTCTTTCCATTCCACTCTCCAGGCATTTCACCTCCCTGCTGCCTTTTTTGGCTCTCCATCCTAGTATCCCAGGTTGCTGAGATACAAATGCAAGCTTCCAGCCACTGCCAGCTAAGTGCTTCAGGAGGAGGGAATTCTGAGGTTACTCCCCGCCACTGGGCAATCCTCCTAACAGAGGAGACATTTTAAACCCCAGGGATAGTAAAAAATCATCATCATTATTACCTCTCCAGGCTCTGCAGCATTAGGCAGAGATTGAGGCTCCCACTTTTCATCGTGAGAAACTCAGAAATTACATAGGTTAGTAACACAGCATCAGCATATAATACCATCTAAAAAACTCAAGCTCTAGTTATCTCATGATAGGCAGTGACAGCAGAGATTAAAATCCAACCAGAAAGCAGCTGCAGAATCTAGTGATGCTGTGTGTCTGCACTACATTACCCATCCCTTCAATATTGCCACAAGTTAGGACTACTCTTGTTAGTCTCTATTTTTTCTTTTTTTAAAGATTGGCACCTGAGCTAACAACTGTTGCCAATCTTTTTTTTCCTGCTGTTTCTCCCCAAATCCCCCCAGCACATAGTTGCATATTTTAGTTGTGGGTCTTTCTAGTTGTGGCATGTGGGAGGCCACCTCAGCGTGGCCTGATGAGCAGTGCCATGTTCACGCCCAGAATCCAAACCGGTGAAACCCTGGGCCACCAAAGTGGAGCGTGCGAAGTTAACCACTCAGCCACAGAGCTGGCCCCTCATTATTCTCTTATAGTAGAAAAATTAAAAATGGGGGGCGATGGATGTACACTAGTCTTATTGTGGTGATCATTTCACAATATATACAGATATCGAATCATTATTTTGTACACCTGAAACCAATGTTTTGTGTCAATTATACCTCAATTAAAAAAATTTAAAAATGGGGCATTCAAAGCAAAAAGAAGCACAAATACATTAACAACAAAGAAAAATTCTCCATTATTCTTCCAATGCTTACTCATTCTATGATTGAAATATTTATTCCTCAAATACAGCCAGTGTGTGTCCATGTGAAATCATCAGAACACTGGACCTCCAACTCTCCGCCAAGAGTCAAAGCCGGGATTTTGTGTATATAATATTATTATACAAAGAATAAATATTTAAAAATGAACTAAGTCATTTTTTTTTTCTTACAGACTACAGCAGAGAACAAAAAGTTTCATCCTG
Organism: Equus quagga; assembly: GCF_021613505.1. Classification (NCBI taxonomy): domain Eukaryota; kingdom Metazoa; phylum Chordata; class Mammalia; order Perissodactyla; family Equidae; genus Equus; species Equus quagga. The sequence goes on from NC_060269.1 coordinate 29,463,898, forward strand.
CTTCCAACTCTGAGGAAGTTTGTGACTGTATGTGAGGGGACTATAACGTTATTAGAGGATAGACAACAAACCTTATGAGCCTGTCACAATTCCTTCAGCGAAATTTTGTTATATTAAATTTTGATTCAAATCAGTGATCCATCAGCAAAGGCTTCGCAATATTGGTTATACAAAGATTTTCCATGAATGACATTTGTTGAACTGGAATTTAACCTAAATTTTATTATAATCCTGTAGTAGTGGCATAGAAACTTCTACCCATAAATTTTAAACTTTCATAGGGTCAGACATCATGATATTTTGTTAAATGACAAGACTAAGTTTAGTCAGAAACTTCCTCTATCATCTTTACTGGCCAAGATGCACCTGAAAAATTTCTTCCCTCACAAAGATTTTCCTTCTCTCCCAACTGAGTGTGATCTCTCCACCCTCTGAACTATGCTCAGTTCTCCCAGAGGTCTACTTTCATTCTTGCTGCCTTCCATTCTTCCATCCCTCACTCCCAAACCTGACCGGAAGCAACTGTATCAGCAGCTGGAACTAACTCTGCAGCCTCTGTTCTGGCTGACTGGCCAAACACCTTCCACAGCGAGTACTGAATAAATAAAAATTGTCGAAAGAAAACATGGAACTTTGCACCCTAACTAGCTCAGCCTCAGATTTACCTCAGCCTTTAACTAGGCAGGTCTCATCTTCCCACCCACCAAACAGTATTCCCACAGCTCTAGCTGTATCCATATCAATTTAGAGAGAGGGTTCTATAATCGCACTGAAAATGGTTCTAGATATAGTTTAGTTCAACCTACTCATTTCAAAAGACAAGGCAAAGGGAAGCTCAAAGAGGTTAAGTGCCTTTTTATCAGAGTGAGTGATAAAATTCAAGCAAAATTGAAAGTGGTTGTTCTGGCCTATTTTTGTGGCAGATGACCTAGTTTTGGAATTTGTTGAACCTCTAGCATTGAATGCAGAGTGGTTTTAATCTGAATGATAATTTCTGACTTGAAATTATCCTGCTTTCAAGGAGACTAAAAGTATTAATTTGTTATAATTAAACCAGATATTTAAAATCATCTCACTTTTCCATTCAGTTCCTCCATGACGCCTAAGCAAGCTCAAAGTCCTTTGACTACAAAAACTGTTAGTTATCTGAAAATAATTTCTGTTGCAGATTACCTGAAAATAAAAATACTAGACTCACACACACATTGCTGGTACAATTAGGTAAACTCGTATCATCTCACTGAATGGCATTTAGCAATATGTTATAAAAGACTTTTAACATGTGAACCCTCTTCAACCTCTCAATGTCACTTCTAAACATTTATTCTAAGGAAAACTTACTAGTGATCTAGGAACATGATCAATTTCTATTCTTCCTTCTTTGCACTTTTGGATAAATTCCAAAATTTCTTGCAATGAATTTATGTCATTTCTGCCATTCAAAAAACAAAGCAAAACAAAACTCTCTCATTGTTTGTAAAGAATGAGGAATGGAACTGGCTGCTTAGCCTCCAAGATCCCTTTTAGCTCTCATGCTCTGGTTGATTTTTTTCTGGTCAAAAGATTATAGCAAAGGGGGGCCAGCCCCATGGCCGAGTGGTTGAGTTCGTGAGCTCTGCTTCAGCGGCCCAGGGTTTCGCCAGTTCAAATCCTAGGCGCGGACATGGCCCCGCTCATCAGGCCATGCTGAGGTGGCGTCCCGTGTGCCACAACTAGAAGGACCCACAACTTAAAATACACAACTATGTACCGGGGGACTTTGGGAGAAAAATGAAAAATAAAATCTTTAAAAAAAAAAGATTATAGCAAGGGAGAAATTGTGTTTTCTGGAAAAGGCCACCAGCTTGTAACTATGAATAGGTGTTCAGAGCACTAGTTGGTACTTGACTTTTCAAGAAGATATAGAAAAATAAGCATCGAGCTGAACTTCTTCTTCCTATATGGATTTCACATAATCAATAGACCTAAAAATACCTATTGAACACAGCCTGACCAGCGTTGCACTGAGAGCCATGTAGAAACAAATTTCAAGATCATTTTCTTGCCCTTCATAACTATCTGTCACGCCCTGTAGCAAGGACACAGCCCATGAAAAGATGACCATAAATGAGAGGTAGTAATTAATTTCCAAATACAAAATGTAGGAATTCAGAAAAGGAAGAAGCTCATGCAGAACAGGAAGGATTCAAGCCTTGAAAAAGATGGAGCATAAAGAGGCAAGGTATGGGAAAGGGCCTACCAGGGAGGTACAGTGGTGCCAATAAATGTATACAGGGCCTCATCTTCATGAGATATCTCAAATATTTCACCTACAGGATGAAGCTGAACCCACGGCCTAGAGCTCTTCACAATCTTACCCAAACCTTTAGTTTCAGTTTTCACTGCCATACTGAATTTCTTTCCATATTCTGGTTCCTTGCCTTTGCATATACTGTTCCCTCTGTTCTTCCCTATTTCTCCACCTGTAAACTCCTACACATCTTAAATTCCAGCTCAAATGTCACTTGCCCCATGAGGCCTTCCCTTAGTTCACACAGTTTGCTACAGCTTCTTCTGCTCATACTTTTCCTATAGATTCTTTCTACAAAAGACCATAACTACTCTGCTTATGATTCAGCCTCCCCCATTTGACTGTGAACTCTACAGGCATAGACGCCATGTACTTCGTTTTGTTTTCCAAACTCCGTATTACTAGTTTGGAGTACAGGATCAAAAGAACTGTTGCCAAAAGAATAAATTAGTAAATGAATGAACGAACGAATATAAGGAAAAGTGAAAAGTGGAAGACAGGGTGAAAAAAGGTTTTATTGGTTTTGAGTGGTGGAATACTGAGAAACAAGGGTCAGAAGGAAAGGCTGAATGATCCCAGACTGAAGGGCACCTTGAATCTCTAAAGACATTTGATAATCACTCACCAAATACTCACTGGGTATCTATTTGCACCAGGTGCTACATGAGGCCGTATGGCACGGTGATTAAGAACACTGATTCTAGAATCAGGGTATCTGGATTCAGATCAACTCTGTTGCTTACCAGCTCTGTGATCTTGGACAAATCACCTAATCTCTGTAGGTCTCAGTTTCCATATGTGTAAAATGGGTACAACGACAGTACCCATCACATAGTGCTGTAAGGGGGATTAAATAATTTATGTGTAAGAACTGTGTGCATGTTCAAATGTTGGCAAGGCACTGAGTATAAAATGGAATGATGTCTGCCTGCATTAAGTAATGGTGTGAGACTTCAAAAAATTTTTTTCATTTCTTATCTAAAAATCTTTGTAAGATATATTAAATGATTTACCTGCCTTTGAAACTACAACAACCTGAACATAAACAAATTGTTTTCTATGACTAACCATCTTGCAATGGGTCTCAAAGTCATCATTATATACAGCTCTTCTCACAGTGTGGACCAATAATAATAATAATAACAACAGCATTAGCTTTGTATAGCACCCAAGTGTTTCCAAAGGTTTCTACACCTTTCACAAGGATCCTGTGAGGTAAGCCAGCCAAGTATCACGACACAGGCAAGACTAGGACCCAGGGTTTCTCATCCATGGCCAGTGCTCTCGCTGCTTATCAGGTGACCTCATTGAAGAGAAGAGACGAATACAAACTGATCCCAACACTCAACCTGGAAGTTAATTCCTTATAAATGAACATCTGACATGTGATAGTTTGGCTGTCATCTGACTTTGACAGAAAAGGAATACATTTCCAAAAACTTTAAACTCTTAATAGTTTGCTGATGCTTTACTGTCCAATGCTAATATATCTATAAATTCAACTATTCAGTAACTGAACGAATTTTTGTTTTGCTTTAGAGTTGAAGATGGAGCAATAAAAAAGGCATTACCATTATTTGATTGTATTTTGACTCCCTGCTTGTCTAATGCCAGTAAATTCCAGTTAATGATGTATAACCAAATCAAATAACACATCAGTGGGGCTTATACATGGGTAGAGGCAGGCAGAATAACGTTCACAAGCTCTACTCAAAACAATTACCAGATACAGGTTAAAAACGTGCTTAGTTGTCCAATAATATGGACCAAAGATGTTCTCAGGTGAAACCCTCAAAGATGGAAAGTTCATGTTCCAAATGAGTGAAATCAACAGTATTTTTTCAGATCTGATGTTTGAACTCAGGACCCAGATTTTTCTCCTTGTTTTACCCAATAGTATAATTACTGAATCATCGCTTAACAAAATATAGCTTTTAAGAAACAAACCATGTCTTTACCTCTGGGGAATATATGGAAGTCTTCCCATTAAAATGCTAATAAAACAATAAAGTTTAACACCAAATCGCGCCATCTAAGGTTGAGGGGTAAAACTTTAGTTTACTTCTTTTCAGAACACACTGTCTACTTTTTTGTTAGAGTTTACCATGCTGTTATTTCTTATCGAGGAGCTCATAGAAGAACAAACAGCATAGTTGAGAATAGAGTGAGATGAACTTAAACCAGAAACAAAGCATACCTACAAAAGGGAATGATTGTATAGGAACATAAGGATCAGGACATATTCCTTTTCTAAATGGCCTGTTGCTGTACTACAGCCTTATTCTGTTGTTAACAGTATTTCTGCTGTTAACTGAGCTTAGATACCCTGCTGGTCGAGGTTTTCATTAAGTAATAAGCACATGTGTTTTTCTAATGCGTTTGAGGCCCATTCTGACACAGTCAGTGCTAATATGACGGAAGAGGATAATCTATCAATTGCCCATGTCACAGTCGGCACAACTGCTTTCCTGGATTCATTTGCAGCAGGTAGATACAGCAGTTGGGGGCGGGATGTAGACAAAGACCTCAGTCACCCACCAGGCAGGAACATAAGTATTTACTGGCTCCATCGTCATTGTCAGGGAATACTACATGGAGGATGAAAGAGCTACAACGATTTCAAACCTGCTCTTCTTGAAACAGCCATGCCACTGCTGTGCCACACAATGACCCTTTCAAGTCGAGTGCTGAGCTGGGTCGGCACCTTCGCCTCGACCTCTTTGATGGCTCGGTGCAGACTCCAAGCACAGCTATAGTAGGATCTCCTTGGGCAGAAGGAACGGGGGATGATGAGAAGGAACAGCTTCCTGTTTTCTGCCTCAAGCACCGTCAATGCGCTCCAGCCTTCCTTTTTCTACGCCAAGTGAAATGTTCTTTCTTCCTAATTCTCTCTATTTAACAGTCACACAAGAACAATTTACTTAAAAGTTCTTAGGTTACAAAAATAATCCTGCTTTCTTTCATTTCTTTTCCCGGCAGTTGGTCCCCTAGAGCTGATCTTGAGAAGCAAATTTTTGGTGTGTCTTTTAGAAGACAACTCAAAGAGGGAAGGGCAAAATGGGGAGATGTTGGTCAAAGGCTACAAAGTTTCAACGTGCAAAATGAATAAGTTCTGAAGATCTATTGTACCACAGAGGGCCAATAAACAATACTGAATTGTATACTTATATAAATTTGCTAAGAGGGTAGGTCTTATGTTAAGTGCTCTTACCACAAAAGAAAAAAATATTTTAAAAAGCTGTGAAAAAATAAGATAAAGGAGGCAGAAGAAAACATCATCAGGAGATGATGGATAAGTTTATGGCCTTGATTGTGGTGATGGTCTCATGAATGCATCCTTATCTCCAAACTCATTAGGTTGCATACATTAAATATGTACAGCTTTTAGTATCAATCACATCTCAGTTTTTTGAAAAACTAAGCAACCTGCTCCTCTTTTCAAAAAAATAAGCAAAGAAGACAAGTGGAAGATAACAACACTCAGGAGTTTGACATGGTGCATGCTGCGATTACAGCCATTCCCTGGGCTCCTCATTCCTACTTTCCAATATGGACTGAAACTTGCTTCAACCACAAGAATTTCTATGATGCCAATATTGTCACAAGTTCCAAAGATCCCAAGCATAAGCTTACATCACTGTGGCCCTGCTTAGGGGCAACCGAAGTAGAGACATCGTATTATTTCACTGGCATCTCTTGGTCTGCTGCTGAGTGTGCAATACAGTTCAGTAGATTACTGGGAAAGTGAGGCACTAAGAACCCTGACTTTTCTTTCCCAGAAAAACTCAAAAATCAAGGCTGTTGAGAGTGAAACACTATACATGACTTCTGACTCTCTGCTTTCAAAAAAAGGATCAAGAAGAACTTCTGATCAAGAAGTTCCCTGACTCAGTTTTTAATGTGAACCCTTACATTATTATTCTTCCACTCTAAAAGTGGAGTTTATGCTTTAAACAGAGATTTCGATGAATTAATGCATTAGCTAAAAAGAAATGGACTCAATTTAAATGACTAAGCAAGTGACCTGAATATTATTTCCTCTAAACAGCCTAAGCAACATAAAAAGAAAATGAATATAAAAAGGAATCTGAGTAATGCCCTATGTCTACAAGATTGCATCTAAGGAGAGCGTGTCTCGGTGTGACATGACTCATGGGAGGCCTGCAGCTTCAGTGCTGAACAAATGGATGCAGTTTCACTCAGCACAAAGCTAACTAGTGTTAGTTACACAGCTAACTAGTTATCCAAGCTATCCATGTTTGAAACATAACCAGAAACACACCCTCCTTCAATAAGACAAGGCCCAGTGAGCTTAAGGGTGACCTAAGGTACATGTGTTTCAAGGCATGTCAAACTGTACTTTTCAGAAAATCATTTCATTTAACAAACTCTCAGCAGGCACCCTGACTAGACATAATCTATAAGGGCCTTTTGTCTCAGGCTGCACTGCTCTGCTGTATGGGCCTCTCTTTGCAGTGATAATTGGTTTGGTTGTCCATTCCACCCATCAGGTGATAGAAAACTATCAATCAGGCTAAATGCAATGTGAGAGAAGTCTCTTTAGCCAATTAGTCAGTAATGAGAACATTAGCCATGATATCTTCTGCAGAGGGCACCTTAGCCATTCCACTGGAGTCTGAGAAGATGACAGTCTCTGTGTGATTAATAAAGATCACAGGATGCTTCAGAAATTCTACACGGGTGAAGAAGAGAATCAGAGAGAAATGCACTTGGAAGCACTCAATGTTTTTAATGCCACTGAGTGCTCTATGTGAAAACTCTCCAAAAGCACAGAACCAAACAACTTCAGAGCTGGAAGAGACTTTGAAGATAATTTGATCCAACTCCCTCAGTTTACAGATAAGGCAGGGAACAAAATGACTCGTGCAAGGTCACACAGCTGGCTGGCAAGGTGCACCTCTCATTACTCTAAATAAAACTTTAAGGTTGTTGAAAACAAACAAAAGGCAACACGTCAATATGGGGAGACCCCTACACGGCTTCTGATATTTTTATACATGTCTTTTGTCTCTACTGGAGGCAAGGATCTTGCATTTTCCTCCCCTGACTTCCTAGGCCCAGCACCATGACTGCACACAGTATCTCGAGGAAGGACCTAGTCTGTATTTAGAGCATAACTTCTAAGCCAGACTGTCTGGATCTATAATGCCAGCTCTACCACTTACTCAATGTGTGGCCTTGGGCAAATACTGCACTCCATGTACCTCAATTTCCCCATCTGTAAAATGCAGATAATAGTTCCTACCTCACACAGTTGTTATGAGGATTAAAGGAGTTAGTCTACATAAAACAAAGAACAGAGACTGGCACATGCCAAGCTCAGCTGTTATTTGGGAAGGTGCTCCTGGGATGACAGCTGTAACGACAGGGCTACTTCTCTACATACAGGAATAACACTAAGGTAAATTAGGGCAAAGTAAACAAAATGCCATATCTTCCTTAGAATGAAGTCTCAGGGAATAACAGAAAGAAGAGTAAATTCCAAAGGGAGAGCCAAGGTGAGGCTGGTGAGGTTGAGACATTATTTGTGGAAACATCATTGAAGCTTTGGATGATGATGCCATAACATCCGACCTGCTGCTGGAATCCTCCCCAGGAGGGTCACCTGGGCACATTCAGGTGGAAATCTGTGTGCCCACTCACTCCTGCAACCCACCAGCCAAGGGGCCATGTCCCAGGTGACTGCACATGGCAATCTTTACTCTCGTGCACATGAGTGGTCTGAGAGTTCAACATGCCTTGCTTAGAAACATCAGCATTCTCCGAGTCAGCATGCCCTGACCCTAAGGTGACTTCACCTCTTCCAGATCCTTCCCTCTTCTGCTCCTCCTATTGGCCCCACAGCACTTTAGGCACAGCCCTCACACTGCATTCATCATGCTGCATTGTCCCTGCTTGTGTATTGCACGACTCCCCTCACTCCGTTTCTGCATTTCCTACTCCTCATTAGTGCTTCCCGAACACAAGGTCAGGCAGGTATTTGACAAAAGGAGTACCTCAGGAGACTGTCCTGGTGAACCAACAAAGAGCTACCCTGATGTGGAGTGCTAACACACTGCTATAGAGCACTCTGAGACTGCTCTCTTTTACCTCTTAAAACCAAATATACTCTACTATCATCACTACCAATTCCTCCTCCTCCACCACCCCCCAAAAAAGAAAAGAAAACACACTCGAGAGCAAAGGCCAACTCCTTTGCCCCTGCTGGGGCAGGGGGACAAACAGTCATACACAAACACTCACAGAAGCTAAAGAAGTGAATGAGGAAAACGGACTGCATGAAGACATAGGTGGACACACTAGTAAGACCAGAATGCACTCAAGAACTGAAAGTTTAGGGTAGAAAAGGCCCAGGAAAAAAGGCAGGGCACTGCCTGACTTCTGCTTTTATGTAGCAGTGTATCTAGTCTCATATGAGAAAAAAGAGGGAGAGGGAGAGGGAAGGAGGGATCTTACAAGATCTTTCAAGGTAGGAGTGCTTTCTCATTTTCATTTCTAGTCCATCACAGGTTGAGGGCATCTCTAATCATCTGGAGGAGTGAATGGATATTGAGTAGGAGACAGAGGGAAACAAAGAAATACATCCCAAAGTTAGGAGATACACCTCAAAATTTACCTAAACTCCTGAGAGCGAGGTAGTCATCATGTGTGGTTTTCAACCATCATGAAGAATTCATAAACAGAATTCATCTCTAGGAAGAGGGTGAGGATCTTTCCCCACCTGAACATCCACGAGTAATGCAACTTCCTCTCTCCATGCAAGGTTAATACGGGCGACATCCACCAAGGCGTCCATCTCTCCTTCTCCTAACCCACACTACATCTACCATTATGTTCAACAGAAATGAGAACATTTAAGCACACTCTGTGAAAACACCAACAATACGCAGGTAAAGTGCTTAACTAAAGGACACCATAATTTTGTGAAAAATGCAAATGTTAAATTACACACAGAGTAATTACCGTATGTATGTCTTTCGTACTGACCTCATCTTGCCAGAGTATGGGAATCAGTGTCAGGAATGAACCCTCCACTGATTTAAATAGGATTCAAACATATATATATTATGCATAATAATAGTCTTCTTCTACTATTACATAAACATAAAATATTACTCTCCTTCTATTCTGGAGACGTTATGACAATCTGAGCTAATGCATTTAATTCAACTCAAATCCCTGAAAGAGCAGAACTACAATTACTATTTATCCAGTGTTTGATCCATTCTGCTTGACTCTGAAATGCATTCTCTGCAACTTTCATGGAAGACATCATGGAACCACTGTGTGGCATGATGCACTGTGAATATTTTTTAAACTTTTATATTCCTGACATTTAAAATCAGACCTCATTTTCTTTAGGCAGGAGTTTTTAATGTCCAATTATATGCAAGCATTTCTGTACAAATGCATATTGAGGTTTCCAAAGTTTAGAGAGGCAAATTACACTACTTTGGGAGTGAGTCTTGGAGCAACAGCTATGAATGAGAGTGGCTATATACATATCACTGGATATGTATACCTTTGCTAGCTCAGGCTCCGTGGAGTAGGGCAGAGGTAGAACCATGATAAAGGGACCTAAGAAGAAAGAGGATGGAAGAGACAGAAGAGAAGGGAAGAGAAGGCAAGGCAGGGGGATCAACGATTCAAAATTGAGGAAATGGAATTAAATCCATGCCCGTTCCCTCAATCAGAGGAAAGATCTCATCTCTAGCACTGTTTAAGATGGGAAAATATTTATTTTTTAAAGAATGATTCAGACAATGATAAATACAACAACAACAAAAAGAACTGCCTCTAAGATTTAAAAAGAATGTTGCAATTCCATCACCCAGAGAGCTTGACTATTTCATGAGAGACCTTTAACTAGAGATCTTAGTGAGACTATCTGGATAGGAGTCTCTCATTTATGAGACAAATGAATAAAACAGCTAACCTTTACCAAGATCTTATTAAGTGTAAGGTGCTGTTTGGAGCACACATTAATTCATTTAATCCTCACGAAGCTCCTGGGAAGGAGGAATTATTGTTATCCACATTTTAGTAATGAGAAGTAAGTAGTGAGCCCAAATCACACAGCCAGGAAATGTCAGAGCTAGGATTCAAGCCCAGCTGTCTAACTCCAGACCCAGCACCGTCGACCATTTCATTAAACAGGAGTGAATAAATGAATGAAGGAAGGGATGCAAAAGTCATGTTGACTGTTTCTAACTTGTGGCTGTAAAGGCTTCAGGCAGAGCTTATCCATACCACAAACGATTGCCTTATAAACAACAAATGGGTCAACAACACCATGCCTCACACACATCCCTACCCCTAACCTCATCCCTACCCCTATCCGTGACCCCAACAATGGGTCAACAAGACCACGCCTCACACACATCCCTACCCCCACTGTATCCCCACCCTGATATAGCGCTGTTTTTTAAAAGGGGAAAAGTCAAAAGTAAGGTTGACGTCTCATTTGTCAGACCCAGTTGCATAGGGACCCTGTGACAAGGCAGTGTTGCATGCAAAGAGTGACTGTGGAGCTTCCTGTGGGCCCCATGGTGCTTCCGGCTGGAGGAGAGATAGCCGTCCTGGGGCCCTGGCAATATTCCAAGTGGGTACAAACTTTACATGAAGTTTGAGGTTTCAGTTAGTGGCAGGGTCTCCACTTCCTGTTCCAAGCTGTTGAGTAACAGTCTTCTACTTCACATCCCTGAGGTGTCTACACTTGGGTGGTATAATGCCCTGAAAGGCTCAGGAACAGAAAGGGACCCAAGTCTGATAAAAAAAAAAAAAAGGTCTAACTATGGGGACAAAGAGACAAACTGTTCAAATTCGGGGCTGTTCCAACATACATGATAGCACTCAGCACTGACAATTAGAACATGAAATGCATATTTTATAAATGTATTTTTCCCTTCCCTTCTGCTTCTCACCCCTCTTCTCTCTCTCTCAAGTCTTCATTTATGGATGCAGAATAGGAGACACTTCTATCTGTTAAATCAATATTCATTTGCCTAAGGCTCTGTTCAACTCTCAGATCCCAGACAGAATTCTTTTCTCCACCCAGTTTCAATGTTGTTTCTCTGTATTTGAGAAATGCGCTGTTTCAAAAGCCCTGATTTTCAGTTTATAAGAATACTGAGGAAGAGGCCCCAGGAAGGCGATACTGTAACATTTTCCAAGCAGTCATCTGGGGGATTCGTGACCTTACAAAAATTTCTGGTGGTTTCTGACATCCAACTTCCTCCCTTCCCCGAACTCTCTCCATCTCCCCACATTCTGCCACATGTTTTTGGGCAAGTATTTGGACTAGCAAAGAATTAAAAAATGAGAAAAGTGAAAACGTCCAACAGCCACGATGAACTTTTAATTTTAAAATTGCAGCACTGTACCTGGAACAACTTAAACAAGAATGCACAATATATTTTAATCATATCAACTGTGCCCACCTAGAGTTACCTCTTGGGAAAATTCTAACGAAGACAACACTCTCAATCAGTTTAAAAGAGTCTATTGTGACAGGAAAGTACCTTGAAAATTGGTGAAGACTCATACATAGAACCAATCTCCCCTCTAGGGAAAATCATTGAATATAAATTCATTAGAGTAGTTAATTCCTCCGAGTAAACAGCTCCTGACATCACTGTTAAAACTTAGAAAAATACGCAGCCTTTTCTAAGGAACAGATGGTAGAACCTAAAGTGACGAGAGTTGAGTTCTAATTATGCTCCTTATAAAAAGGGAATAATAATACATGTTCCTTTTCCATGGGGATGTTTTAAGAATAAATAAGACAAATGGGTAAAAATACTTTCAGTTCCTTTGGGTAAGGCACTACCTAATCCCAAGATAGTTCCATAAGAAAGAAAAAAATAGATTGACGTGTTCTCTGCAGTTTCAACGAGGGCTATGGGCCCAAAATGTTTTAAAAGCAGAAATCTGTTAACACTGGAGATATTGTCAAAATACATTTCCCTCTGGTTAAGAAAAGGCGAGAGGGAGGGCGAAAAGGGTGGAGTGGAAAGGAATTGTCATCAAAGCATTGTTAATATGAACTGAATTATACTACAATGGCGATACTTCAACATGGAGAATGAAAATTGTTACGTATTATTGTGGATTGACAATATGACAATCGTTCATTGAAAGTGGATGACAGCTGTAGCATTATAGCTCAGTGAGCAACACAAGATGAATGAGCGTAACAAGTTCTTCCAGAATGGGTCCCTATTTCACAAGAATTTGTATCATCCCAAAATAAATACATGCCAGTTTTTCACTATCTCAGCAAATTTAGAGTCTCTTTACAAACCAATGTGCTACCGGCGGCCTCAAAGTGCCAGTGTCATGCCCCTGCTTAGTGGATTTGCAGCAGCTGTGAAATGTCAAGTCAAATGCCATGAAAGATCTATACAGCGCCTCAGAGGAAGAAAGGGCAAGAAATGGTAAAACGCATATGCGTGGACAAGTGTGAACTAACGTCAAACTGTCTCTTGATCCACAGGAACACTGTTTCGGAACCCTGGTCTTGGTACTAGGCCCATTCCACTATATACCAGAATTGTCTGTGTGCCTCTTATTCCAAACTGCTCACCTAAGAGAACTAACACCATGAATGTTACTTGAAATTAACAAACATCAGAGGCCAGAGATATTTACATATCTCCTTATGCGCAACAAAAGTCATTTGTGCTTACTTAAAAAAAAAAAAAGAAAAAAAGCAAGGGAAAAAGCACAAAAACCACTCATAATATTACCACGGAGATAAGCCTTGTTCACATTCACATATTAGCATATGTCTTTCCAGTTATAATGCACTTTTAAAAAGCAGAATCTGCTATATATTCTGTTCTAGTGCCTGTTTTTTTTAACTTAGCAATCAATATATTGCTAACATTTTTTTACTCTTATTAAATATTCTTCTAATATATAATTTTAATGGCTACATACACTCCATTTTCTACACAGACCATAACTAACATAGCTAACCCCTTATTGTTGGATATTTAGGCTGTTTCCAGATTTTTACTATGAAAAATAATGCAGCTATTACGTAGTATTCGTACACTCTCTGACTAATTTCTTAGAATAAACTCATAAAACCTTGTACTGATTTTGTACGATCCTGACTGTAGCAACACTCAAAGTGAACCTGGGGGCAGTCCTTGGATAGGTGCCTAGAGCATAATTTACCCATCATAAGAGCCTCTGAAGTATTGGTAAGAGCAGTTGAAGAGGTGTAAACAATGGGCAAATTCTCCATTTTATACTTAGAGACAACAGAACCACTTATCCCTTAATTGCTGTGGCCAAGTCTTCTAGAGTTAAGCAAAGCAATCTGTCTTGGTGGGTGAGGGAAAGAATACTGTATGCAAAGGGAGAGGATTTGTGTATATTCTCCATGCGGTGGAGCTCAATATTAAATATAAACTTCGTCTAAAAACCTTTGAGTGAAATAATAAAGTGTGGGAGTTATTTCATGCCATTTTCCAAATATTTCTGGCTCTGTCTTGCAGGAGGAACTGCACTTCCTGGCCCTTATGTGGTTAGATGGGATCATGTGACTAGTTCTGAGGAATAAATTGTGAGCCGCATGCCAGGTACCATTTCTAGCCTGTAATTAAATTGCTGCTGTTCGACCTTCCGGAGCCCTCTTTCCTTTGGCACAACCACTGGGATGAGGTACTGGGGAGTTTTGTCAGAATGAGCCCCTGAGTGACGATGATAACAGAGCTCTTCCTCTCCCCAGCGACCCACAATAAACGTGAGCGAGAACTAAAGTTTTGTTGTTTAAAACCATTAAGATTTGGAGATTGTTTGTTACTATATCATCACCTAGCCTCTCCTGATGGATAAGTACAATAATATTTAACTAAACTTTTTGATCTCATGATCTAACTTAAAATATTCACATAAGATTCCACTCTACCCTACACGTACAGTTTGAAAACCTGGTGAGTTAGAGACGTAATCTTTAAGGTTCAGACATAATCTTCAAGGTTTCCTGGGCTTCACGATGTGACAATTCAATAGGTATTTTTCAGTGCCTATTGGGCGCTGGGCACTTATGTTAGAAACTTTGGGAAATGGGAAGACGAGGAAGACACAGCTGCGGCCCTGCATAGCTTAAAATAAAGTGGGGAGGACATAGTTTCAGAATTTCTATAAAGGAGGAATTTAGGGTTAGCAATTGGGATGCAAAGGGCACTGGGGAGACTGTCTTGAAGCTGGGTTTGCATAGCAAGGGCAGTCTGTACGTAATTATACATTTATTTGAAGTGGCTTTGCAGGGAGGCCAATGCGGAATATAGGAGAGTGGCTACAGCCCTCCTCTGAGCTGTTGGCACTACCAAGGATACAGAAAGCACAAGTTAAAGCAGAACATGGGGAGTTTCTAAAGAGAGGTAGGAAGAAAGACTACGGTGCTTCAGAGGACTGGAAGATGCGGTCTGAATGGGAGAGGCTGAGAGAAAAGTTTTCCTGAGGAAGCTGTATTTGAGATGGGCTTCCGAGGCTAAGATTTCCACAGGGAGGGAGGGGGGAAGAGAAGCAGTCTGGAAGTAGAACCTAACTTCAGCAAAGGTACAGCGGGTAGAAAACAGAGGCCACATCAGGTATCCAGCACAGAGAAGTCATAACTAATATCTAGAAAGAATGTTAAACAAGTACAAATTTGGGGAGAAAGTGCTGAGGGACTTCAAAGGATCTGTGCTTGGATGGCTGAGTAAGGAAATTCAGGGCAGTGGAGGTGGACAGGTGGATGTGAAACAGGGACTGAAAGGAAGAGAATTATCATCTAGAAAGAGAAAAGCAGGAAGAGCTGGGCCTGGCAGGTCTACTTGGCTGGAGCATGGCGCCTGTATCTGAATAATGAAGTTGGTAAAACCGAGAGGGCTGCAACCCAGAGACGGAGGCACCAGGCAGGACCTGGCTTACACTGCATTTCCAGCTCAAAACTCTCAGCACAGGGCTGAACATAAAATAGATGAGCCGTGAATGAATAATAACTAATAATACCAACGTACTGACCAACTGCGGGCAAGTCAGTCTTACAGGACATGCTGGCCAGTCCTTTCTTTTTTTAACTCCTTTGCCTACTTTTGGAGCCTCAGTTTGTCATTAACACCTCCCCTCAAAAATGGGCATGGCAGAAGACAAAGATATCACTCAGATCTGAGCGTGTGGCTACCTGTAAATAGTTCTGGTTTAACCTGGAAGAGACTGAAAGTTAGTAAAATGAGGTCTGGAGATTATCTACGAATTTTAGCTTTAAATGGTGTGTATGTGAAAACTGGTGGCATCAACTGTCTTTTACTTCATAATAAAAAAAAGATAGGCTCTTAAAACAAAAAGTTACTCAACATTTGGTAAGGTTTTTCACTGGAAATTCCCTTTTGGTTAATCAGATCCCACATGCTTCCCTTTATGAAAACATTTTAGTTTTGGTTCAAAAAAAACAAGACAAAAATTAGTACAAAGGCTGAAAAAAGCAGGTGGAGTGTGAGAATAATGATCACTTTTCTGTGTGATAACAACTAAGTGGAATGGATTTCTGATCCAGTAGTAGGATAGTATTTTAAGTATGAAAGGAAAATTTCTTGATGGAAATGGACAGTTTAACCATGAATATCATCCTTTTGATATCCCACCAAAACACAAGCAAATCCAGGAATAGGTTACAGGAAACCACAACACCCTCGACTGAGAAATAAACACAAGTTATTTTTTCAAAAGGAACATGAGTGACCAAATAATAAAGCCATCTCCAAAAGGCCAGGAGAAATTTACTGGGAACCTACTGGGCACAGAACCGAAGAAAGTCTCCTTGTAACTGGATTTCACACGGTCGCAAAAACAGTGGCTGCCTTCACTACTTTTATCACCAAAGACGGCAAACACTTTCCACAAAAAACGTAACTGGAATCTGTTGTTTCAAGGTCAGATCTACAAAGCCATAATTACCCAGGTAACTTGGGTCTGATGTTGCCCAAAATATCCAGGTAATTATAGGAGAAAGGTCATTTCCTCTGTATAATCTCAACTATACCACTGGCTGTCTATACTGGCAGTTATCCAGTTAAGAACAGCCTTTCATTTCACTTTGTGCTTGCACAGACCTTGCCAAGAACTATGACATTCTTAACAGGGGATATTTTTTTTAATTACCTTTATAAATATTCCTCCTCTCCTGCCCCATTCCCTAGGATGATCTGATGACTTCCTCCAAAGGGCGATATATAAAATATCCGTTGCTGATTTTTACATTCAAGGAAATGCATTATGGAATGGGAGAATATCGTGAGACGGAAAGGAAGCAGGAGAGGAGAAGATGAAGGATGAATAGGCGATGCCAAGATCTGCAAAACTGTGGAGATTGAAAGATTCACAGCTATGTCAAGAGAGAAAAAGAGAGGGAGAAGCAAAGCAGATATGGAGGTCGACAGATATCTTATTCAGAGTTTGAGCTTTGACAACACAGGCAGTTTGGGGGCAGAAAGAAGCACGTCTGCCGGTCTGTGATTGCTCAAGAGAAGCGACCATTCCTTTTCTTCACAAAGAAAAAATGGCATTTATCTCAAGTACAGCAAGGCATATTAGGATTCACCTCCCCCATTCTCTTTCTTCCCTCTTCCTCCTACATCCCTCACCGCCTCCCCTTCCTGTTGGAAAAGAAAAGGTGGGAGGGCAGAAGGAGGGGGAGGAGGACCCACCGGCCACAGACAACACTGTGGGAGTCTCTTTCTTCAGCTTTTACCAGCCTATGGGGGTCAGGATGCTATTGGTTCAGCTTTATGTGTGATATGGTGCCTCTCACTTAGCAACAGCGAGCAGGAGAGGCAGGAAGCAACGCCACCTGGCTCAGCGAGTGTGCGGAGGGTTTAAAACGAGCCACTCGCTCAGAGGGAGACAGAAGGGAAGAGAGAGAGAAAGAGAGCAGTCTGAGCTTAACATATTGTACCATTAAGAGCAAGGCTTAATCAGAGTGTTAACAACCAAAGGGCAGGCTACGGGGGGCGTGGGGGGTGGGGAGCAAAGGCTAGATGAGTTATTTTTACTGAGTATCTAGGTATAAATCATATATAATGCCTTCATGTATTTTTTTTAAGGACAAACTACACTTTGCTGCATGGCTGGTGGGAGGGGAGAGAGATGGGTTATCCAGGCAAAAAATAAGACTTAAGATGAATCTAAAACTCTATAGTGAGTTTACTAGGTTTTATTTTGTTTTCACACCAGGGTGCTACTAGAAAAGAAAAAGTAAAATTGGGTGTACTTGAAAAAGCAATTGGCTATGTAATCACAGGATTTTTTTTTTTAATTAGTCAACAAAGTAGCTATTTCTAAATCCTAAATTCCATTTTAGTGTCTGAAAATTAACTTTCTGGAGTGGAAAGTGGCAAAAGAGAATTACATCTCTGCTAGAAAGAGATTTTTTTTCTTTGCTTCCTCTGCGGTAAAGGGGAAATTTCTGAGAAGGATGCTAAGAGAAGTACTGAAAGCTCACACTGCCTGAGTGTAACAGGGCTCAGGGCCAGTAGCAACAAGGAAATGTATTCTGCTCTTCCATATTCTTTCATTTCTCTTACTATAATGTTCCCTTCCCCTCTGTCCTAGGTCCCCAGAAAACTTTAGAAGGATTATCTCACCTATTTATCCACCCCACCCCAACCCAGCCCATAACACCAAACAGGCTAGCCTTGGACTCTAAAAGATAGATGGGAAAGTATCTTTCTTCCCTTCTTAAGAGAAAAATGGTGCCTTGAGTATGGACTGGGGCCCTTCATTGGATCAACTGGGGCCCTAGGGACAAAGGCATACACCCTGCAGGGCACAGATGGACCTCTCTCAGCCCAAGGAAACCAACCCCAATTAACCCCTTCAGTTCTGAGCAGGAAAAGCCACTGACTACAGTGACACCTACTGATCGGGGCACAGCTGTACAGCCTCATATCACCTAGCAGGTTCTCAAAACCAGCCACTGGCTCCACTGAGGCGGGCTCCACCCAACACACTTCCCAATACTCTGGGCTAACACCTGCACGAGAAAACTTTCAGCCCCTCGCCCCTTGGCTGGCCTCAGAACCTGTAACTCGGGACCTCCTAATAGGCCAGCGGTCTTCACCCCGGGGGTGAAGACACACTCCCTCGCATAAAGACACTAACTAGTGGTGTTTCTACACAAGACTGAGGGAAAACGTAGTTTGATAAGAGCCCACACCTCCTTTGGATTCACTGAGGTGAAATCACTGTCTTAACAATCCTCGTTGATACCTGATTAAATTATCTTGGGAAAAAGGAAACTTTTATCCAGCATCCACTGAATTTTCCTCTATAGAGAAAAATATGACAGTGAAGCACTAATACAATAGAGGTTTTTGGAAACTCCACTTCCACCATTTTTTAATAGCCTGGTAACTAATTCATATTTCTTTTACACGACGCATTTAGTCAGATCCCAGAAATCCCTTCCCACTGAGAAAAAAAAATCCACTGAATTGTAAAAGTCCAAGTCATACTTTTCTGAAAGCATAGCAAAAGTGCCTATATGTTAATAACAAAAGTATCTATAAGTCTATGATTCTTTTCTCCAGTAAGAACAAGAAACAATGTCACTACTAACAGAATCCACGATTTCCCCCCATATGGGCATGAAGTTTAGAACCACATTAAAGGTGCCAGGAGTAGTAAGTCAGCATGATTATAAAAGTCATGGTTCAGATGGTACAGCTGGATTCCTTTTCGGCAAAGGATATCTAATGAGTCTTCACCAAGATAGGGACGCAATGAACAGAACCTTAGTAATGATGAACATTCAAATATCACTCTTCTCTGAGGATGCTCAAAGTGCTTCAGAAATATTTTGCTTTTTATTTCCAAACTCTCCACGTGGAATAGCTGGATGTTAAATTGTGATATTCTCATTTCCTAACTGGGAAATAGAGGAGTTCTATAGTTCGCCAACGTTACAGAGCAAGCCGGTAGAGATGGAGAAGTAAGAACCAGGCTTCCTGATTTAAAGCCCATGGCTCGGCCCCTGGGCCACTGGTACCAGGCAATTCCCTCTGAAGACAGTCAGGTCTACCTCACACCTCAGTGGATGCCTCAGCCCCGTGTGTTCATTTGTGCCCCTGTCTCAGAGTTGGGATGTCCTTCTATTTACATTCTTCTTCAAGTTTCTTATTTTGTGATCTCTTTTATTGGTTGCTTTCACGAAATGGTTTAAGGCAAAAAAAATAGTATGTGGAAGGCTTAAGTAACACCTATGAAAAACCCAGACACGGTTCCAATAGAAATCAAATGAAAGGCTAATTGACCCACCTATAGCTACCTCCCTGTCTAGCATTTTAACACTAAAATGAACATTAAGTGAGAGGCTATCTCTGAAAGTAGCTGCATGAGCTCACCACTGAGACACAATCCACAAGGTGGAGCTACTATGGGCTACCCAGTTATGTGGTCTAATTAACAGACAACAGTGAAAGTTTCATTCTTTGTCACAGAATTTCACACTAGCAGAACACACCTGAGCACAAACCCATATTATGCATGCAAAGTAAACCTCTATGACTATGCCATGAATCACACAGCCCCATGTGTAAAAATCTGTTCAGTGGGATGAGGGTGGTAGAAATGACATCCTTAAATGTCCCTCAAAAATCCCACGTATTTCTGTATAAGGAGAGGCTCCTGCCCTCAAAATATTCTTAAATCTACAACTGTTTTCCCCTAATAGGGAAGGTAAATGGTGATAAATTTGTCCCCATGATTCATTCCTTTCCCAGATAGTGTTTTAACTAAAAGCCCAAATATCCAGCTTTAACCTAACGAACATCGCTTATGCGTTGTATATAGCTGAAAACAGGCACCTAGAACTCCCCTCATTCAAAATATGAGAACTGTATTTTATTAAATCAATCACGCAAGATCCAAATGCATGGTGAGGGGTTACGCATTCTTCAGATGGTAACACGAATTGTCAGCACCAACAACTGGTACTCCTGCTTAGAGCCGCATAGACCTCTTCAAATTTGGCAAGTCTGATACTTGCCTCCCCCAGCAGTCCTTTCCAATATTCTTCGTGTCTTCCACAGTACTGACCTGAAAATGGGGGACACCTTTGACTGATCCCCATCTCATCTCCTTCAGTGAGCAACATGCCTGGACTATTCTTTTGGAATGTCCCACCTCTGGCTCCCACGCCCATCTGAATTCAGATAATCCAGGCTGGGAGCACATCACTGTACACCTGTATCATTGCACGGGCCACATTCCCTTATCCTTGGCTTTCTCCTCTGGGCTGTCTGGCTTTGAGACACCTGTTACCCTCACAACCAACAGTGGCGCTTACTTATTTAATCATTTTAGATCTAAAGAACTTTGTCATAACATGGCTCATACAATCCCACGTTTATTTAAAAAAACAGAACACCATAAACATGTATATGTGTGTATACTTATAAAAATTTTTTTGAACAAATATACTAGGGCCAGCAAATCTTTTCTGTAAAGGACTATTTATTTAGCAACTATTTTAGGTTTGGGGGGCCAAAAGGCAAAATCGAAGCTCTCATATGGATACTTACATAACAAGAGAGAAAGCAAATTTCCACAAATCTTTTTATTGACAAAATTCAAAACTTTATTTATGGACAATAAAATTTGAATTTCATACAATCTTTATATCTCATGAAATATTCTTCTTCTTTTTTCCAACCATTTAAATATGTAAAAATCATCCTTAGCCCGTGGACCGTACAGAAACAGGTGGTGGGCTCGCTTTGCTTCACGGACCATAGTTTTGCAATTCCTAGAATATACATCAAGTGGCTAAAACTGTGGTTAGGTTTAGAGAATGGGGAGGGGAACAAAAAGATAAGTTCTTTTTCTTCCTACTTTTTAATTAAGACATTTCTGTATTGTTTGCATTTTTATTACAAGCATGTATTATTTTATGATGTGAAAAACAGTAGCAGAAGACGTGATGGATTGATTAATTAAAGATTTCGTCAGAGCTTTCAGGTTCCTCCCTATCCTTCTTATTTAACTTAATTTCCGTTACTATCCTCTGTGTCTACTGGGAGGGTGGTCTCTTCATTATTTGCCTATAACCCTATGTTCCCCTCTCCTGTTTTCATGCCTTTGCTGCCTGGCAAAATCATACTCATATTTCAAGGCTTATTTCCCGTATCTAACTTCCTCCTTTAAGACTTCCATATCTATGACAGGAAAAGGAAAGCTTCAGTCCTCTGAACATCACTTGTCAGTTAATTTAGTGTGTGTTTATCCTGTCTGCTAACTAGTCTGTGAGCTCCCCAGAGGCAGAGACTACCTGACAACCTTCAATGTCATCACAGCATCAAACAGTAAGGAATTTCCACTCGGGTTCAATAAACGCTTGACAGCTTTTTGGTCACCTTATGCTAAAATACAACTGTAGAAATATTTAATAAATATTCTGCAACTAGTGGATGGAGGTTAGAAAGGATACAAATTTTGTCTTAATGTATGAAAATTTTATTTTTTAACTTCTGGAACTGTCCAACATTGAAATACATTGCCTCTTGAAATAACACATTTCCTGACACTAAAAAGTATTCAAAACACAAGTGTATGACCATCTGTCAGGGATTCTGCAGAAGGAATTTCTGTATTATTTGAGGTCACACCACATGGCCTCTCAAGTCCCTTCTCATTCAAGAATTTGTTATTCTTATTGACACTACCCCCCTACCCTAAATAGCTCATTGATTCGTTAAAAGTAAATGATTTAAAATAAATGTGCTTCTTTGCTGTTTGTTGCAATTCTACGGGTATATTAGGAAGGTACTGGCTTGTTCCAAGCAGGCTTACTGTATTTGATAAACTACCAATACTAATCTGAAAAAAAGGTCCCAGAGCAGACAGAATTTTTTGCCCCTTATTTAGACAGCTCCCTGGGGGCAGTTTTCTTATTATTTTTGTTTGCTCGTTTATTTATTCTTTTTAAAGAGAGGGTATTGAATTGCTGTCACTAATCAGCTGTCTAAATGAATACATGTAAATCATACTATGGCCATATTTTGCTTATCTGAATCTAGCTTTCTAGATCCTTTAGAATTCTGGGAAAACCCCAGATTCAAAAGGAGCTTAGAAACACATATCCCACCACCTCTCTGGAGGTAAAAACATAGCCCCTGAGCAGTCAGCCACAGGTAAACATGACTGCAAAAAGCCAAAAGGCCAAAAATACACATCAGGAGTTCTTTCATCAAGTCCCTACTGAATACTCATGTGGGCCAGGCAGTGCTCTAAGTGCCAGGGACAGAGGGTGAGCCAAAGAGCCAGACCCTAAGCCAAGGACTTACACTGGTCACCTGACGAGGGGTCAGTCAGTCAGCTGTAAAACAGGCAAGAAAGACATTGACTGGCTCTCCGTGTCTACAACAGACCTACTTATCCAAGAAATGGATAGCTGATGACAGAAGAGATAACAGACAAGAAATAAAAGCACATGGAAGGAAGAGAAGGAAGAAAAAGAGGGGAATGAGAATCAGCTGCAGCAACAAGGGCATGAGGCATTAGAAATAAGGACAGGGAGACACAGACAGAGAAGACTGACTGAGGTGTTACCTGGAGGTTAAGACTGATCCTTCTGGAAATCACTGGGGTACCTATTACATGTATGTACACAGCCTTCAAGGCCACATGGTTCCTGTCACAAGGTACCTTCACTTCAGCAGATTAACTGGTGTTCATAATCAGGAATAACCTCTCTATACTTCAGCTTCCCAAGTATCTTCTAAGGGTGTCAAGACATACTTCTAAAAAGCACCTATTTCAAGGCCTGGCACACAGGTCGTCTTCAGTTAATGTTAGTTTTCTTTTCATATTCCCCTTGAGTCATTAAGAAAAGATTCAATCACGCTCTACATCTTTGTCTTCTGGCCATTAAAACAAATCAGTGAGTAATAATAATAGCTCACAACTTTTGAGTGCTTACTGCGTACAGGCACTAAACTAAGCACTTTAAACGGATTATCCCAACAGCCCTATTACATACAGCCCATTTTTTTAGATGTAGAAACTGAGGATTAGAGAAGTTAAGTAACTGGTCCAATGACATAAGGCTAGTAAATCCATGCATTCTAACTCTAAATCCGGCGCTGTTAACCGCCAAGTTATAAAATACTGAAATGCCACGTTGACTCACCTTCTCAATCTCAGAGGCCTTCTCATCTTTGTGCCTGCAGAAGCTATTTACTTTTTTAATATCAGAGAATGAGATGGTAAATTTTTGCTCTATTTGTTAATAAAAGGTTAACTAGAAAGTTATTCTCATTAAAAAAAAAAAAATACTAAAAACCATGTCTGAGGAATCCAAAATGAAATTTGCCCCAAAAGACTGATTCTTTGATACTACTTGCCAGAAGGTTTTTTTTGTGGAATTATAGAAGAAGAGGACAAAAATCAGTCAATTTATTGGCATTAAAACAGGAAATCTAAGGAACAGCCTCTTGGTCAGCAAAAGAATGATCTAATGATGGCTAAGATAGCACTTTATCTGGCTTTAAGAGAAATATAGTATTCCACATAATTGAATTATCCAGATACTGAAGTTTTAGTCATTGAAGTAAAAGCTGTTTTTATGGAAATCTTTCTAAAACATTACATAGTTGTATTCTTAAACAGAAAATACCATTTTCTTGAAGGCTTATTATGGGATCATCATTATGAATATTATTAGTAATACTAAGTTCTTATTCAATTATATTGGGGGAGAGGTGGTGTTGAACTCAGTAGAGCTCTTTGACCCTACACTGAAGACCCCAAACTGCCATGGCTTCCAGGTGTCCAACTCTGCTTTTTATCTTTCTTTTCTTCTACTCTCTGCTCTCTGCACTTCTGGCTTTCACACTGCTTCTAGTCTGTTCTCTTATTTCATACTTGGTTGGCTTGCTGAGGATCTCAGAGTGGCTCTGGCCTCTCCGGGGTTCGTTGTGAAGGGTTTTCCCCCACACTCTCTCAGAGATTTTTATTTGTAATTTTTTTTTTTTTTTGAGGAAGATTAGCCCTCAGCTAACATCTGCTTCCAATCCTCCTCTTTTTGCTGAGGAAGACTGGCCCTGAGCTAATATCCATGCCCATCCTCCTCTACTTTACATGTGGGATGCCTGCCACAGCACAGCTTGACAAGCAGTGCGATGTCCACACCCGGGATCCCAACCGGCGAACCCTGGGCCACCGAAGCGGAACATGCAAACTTAACCACTGTGCCACCAGGCCAGCCCCTTTATTTTGTTTTTTTTAAACCCCCTTCCAGGTTCCAGATGGCTGAAGTTGATGGAAGTTTAACTTCCAATTAAATGTAGAGTTACTCTCATTTTCTCTTTAAAAAAATGACTTTCTTAAAAGCCAGAATGTGGATTTCTGGAGAAGTTTTATTTTATTCATCTGAAAAATTAGGTACCATACCCTTTTAAAATTAAATATCAATACATAATGGACCAGTAAGGGAAAACAAGTATGATTCTTCTAAAAAGTAAAATAGAATTTTGTTTTCCCTTAAACAGTTCATTTATTTTGGAGGAAAGCCCTTCATGTTTAGAATATGTTTTTAATTACTAATTTAAGTCACTGTGGTAAGAAAAATAACCTAATATTTGATGTAATTCTTTCATTATTTCTGCTTGATTTTGGTCCATGGACGGATAGATAGATATTAGATATGAAATGGAAGAGTTTAGAGAGATAGCATTATTGTTAATATGTATATTCATAGTATCTGTATTCTCCTTGTCTCAGTTATGTTATTTCATGATTCCACATTTCAACTTAGTGCCCAACATCATGTTACAGCTTTCTGGTATTCCTATTATTTTTGTTTTGTTATTCCCCTATTAGTGAGCATTTCATTTGTCTTATAATTTTTTTGTTGTTTTAAAAAGAACTACAATAATGTTTTCATATAAAGTACTTATTCTTCTGAATTAATCCTTTGGGTTTAAACATGAGTCTTCATGTAACTGAGCCAACAAAAACCCCAAGCACAGGGGCCAGGCCCGTGGCTGAGTGGTTGAGTTCACGTGCTCCACTTTGGCGGCCCAGGGTTTCGCCGCTTTGGATCCTGGGTGCAGACATGGCACCGCTCATCAGGCCATGCTGTGGCAGCATCCCACATACCACAACTAGAGGGACCTACAACTAGAATACACAACTATGTACTGGAGGCCTTTGGAAAGAAGAAGGAAAAAAAAAGAAAGATTGGCAACACGTTAGCTCAGGTGCCAATCTTAAAAAAAAATCCAAGCACAGTTAGAAAAGAGAAATGGAAGAAAAAGAACAAGACAACAGGCATGAGAGAAATGAAAGAAGAGTCTGGGGATATGTTTTCTCCTGCAAAGACTGTATCTGGTATGTAAAATGCTGGTTCTATCATCTGTTCTTCTGCGCATGCTGAACATCATGATTCAGGTGAAGATTGTTTTTTCCATTGTGATTTCACTTACTGCCTAGAAATTCTAAATGTAGAGCAGAACCATCATTCAGTGCTTTCTAGAACAACTCCCATTATTTCTACTTGAGGTTTATTTTCATTTTTTAAATCTGTCTGAAATAGTTGGATACTACAAAAAAATAGCTATCATTATATTATCAAAAGTTTTAGGGTGGCTTTGAGCTTGATGAAAGAAAGAAAAACATCTTTCTTATTCACTGTAATATCCCAGCACATTCACAGGGACACAGTAGGTCTTCAATAAGCACAGTCACAGGAAGAAAGTAGGAATTCAGTAAACATTTCCTGAAGAAATGACTAGTGGCAGACAGAATGTTCCTTTCCCTGAAGGAAATCACTTTCCCCTACCGTATAGCATACTTAGGGATGGAAAAGTTTTAAAAATCTGATAACACGTTGTTCCTAAGGAATGTGCTTAGGAGCACTTACTGACTGGGGATTTAGGTCAAAGCTGAAAAGAAATGCTCTGACATTCTCATTGTCTGATCATGAAGGAAGTAAAATAAATCCTTATATTTAAAAAAGCATAAAAGAAATGCATAAAGAAATGGATGAATGTTCAATAAAGGGATTATTACCATGTCTGAATCAGAAGACAGTGCGATATAGGTCAAATTTTATAAATTTGTATTAGCATATTCCCCACTGAAGGGAGTCAACCAGTACAAAGGAGGCTGGGGTGAAAACTGACCTTGATGATTTTTAAATGTGTCTATGAGAGTTAA
This sequence comes from Equus quagga, assembly GCF_021613505.1. NCBI lineage: Eukaryota > Metazoa > Chordata > Mammalia > Perissodactyla > Equidae > Equus > Equus quagga. The sequence continues at coordinate 29,490,419 of NC_060269.1, forward strand.
AGACCAAGCTAGGAGATAGAAACAATAAAAGGATTTGTTAGTTTTGCAGAAATTCTCAGGGTTTCTATGGCACTGCAATGGCAAAATAAAATATGCATCTTTTCCAAATGTAAGACGCATTTAAAACATGGGTAAAAATGTTTTTCTCCAGCAAAATAGCTACTATATTTAGAACCCAAAACATCTTTAATTTAGATACGTGATGTGATATATGAAGCAGTATCAATTTTTATTTATATTAATAAAGGTCTAGAAGAGTCTAGCTGGGATTTGCAACGGCATCAAAGAAAAGGGACAGTAAAGCCATTAGAAGTCACAGACTTCATTAGCACCGGCCTGAAATCAAAGTAAAAACTGTGAACCAAGATGGACTAACTTCTCCCAATTTAACTCCAATACCCTGCCCCTGATACAGCTCAGTAACACATATCCTAGAAAATATTATAAAGATTTCATTGAACAGGGCATTAGATCAGTGCTAACATGGCCAAGCACAGTAAACGCATAGAAAGCCATTTCAAAGCCAGATACTAAATTAAAAGGAAAATTAATGTCTTGCTTATGTTATGGATTTCTCCTATAGAGAGTGTCAGAACCTATATTTATGTTATAAAACAGTGTTTGAATAGCCATTGCCTACCTAAAACATTGCTGTTATAAATGATACTCTGATGTTCTTAAACATTCTAGAATCTATTTAAATAAGGTACTGAATATTTTGTAGTGTTCAGACAGAAATAAAAGGTTTGACCTATTCCTAATTACAGTATTAATGCAATGATCAGCATGATCACATGTAAATAGAAATCTAACTATACATGCCACTGGATTTCAGCCAGAGGGTTCAGGTTTCAGTTGAAATTTAATGACATCAGCAGAGAATAATCTGCTCAGCTAAACAGGCAAGAAGCATAAGCAACTGTGGTACCAGGCATTTTTGTTTTTAGTCCAAGTTATCATCAAGGAATACCATGGCTCAGATTTCATATCATAGTAGTGACAACAAGGCATGCACATCTCATGTAGATTTCTATGTGGCACCCTCACCCAGAAGTGGATTTTCAAAGCTCTACTCATCTCCCCTTTTCTTTTCCTACTCCTTCAGTCACAGCACCAAACCCTAAAGCCGTATTTCATTTTTCAGTGAACACCCTGGGAATAGTCATCACTTTTTAGCAGAATTGGACTCAAAAGAAAACATCGTCCCTAAGTAAGTTAAACAGTTCATTGCACCTAGGAGATTTATCCTAGAGAGAGATCTGCTTAATGAAAGTAATCCGCTAACTATGATATGGAAGACTACATTCTCTCTAGTTAAAAAACATACTGCCCCTGATATAGGAGGAAGACAGCACTCCAGCACTTCTAAGATTAGCAAGAAACAAAATGCTCTTCTTAGAAGGTCTGGTATGAGAGAATTCTGAAGGATTTCTGTAATCAAAACAATGATCAAAGTTTGCCATAATGCAAGAGTTCCAATATGTCAATTCAAAAAAGTAACAAGACCAGGTTTATACCTAGTTACTAAAATTTAACTTTAGCCAGTAATAATTTTTGCCAATCTAGATACATCTTCCTCTAACTTAATAAAAAAATTTTAAATCTCATGTTCAGAATGGAGATGGTCTTCATGAGGAAGGCTGTTGCCTCTTCCACAAACGGTCACCTTAGTACACGACTTGTTACTTAGACTTTATTTCATTTGGTGTTGGCAGAAATTACCACTGACTGGCAAAAGGAACTGAGAAGAGAATGGCAATATGGTGCCTGTATATGCAACTGCCACAGAGCCCAGTGTTTTGACATTGTTACTGAAACAAATTCAACTATTTATGAGAGCTAAGTTGAATCAAACAGTTGGTGTGGCAGAAAAAACATCTGTTTGTGAAGACTTTTTGTCTAGAAAGTCACTAAGAAAAGGAGGAGGAGGCACAGCAATCACACAAACACACATACCTCCAAAAAATCATAAATAGGATTGTCAAGTGAGGACAGATACCTCCCACCATCATTATAACAACACCTGAAGATTTGGCTACCCAGGAGTCTCAGACAATGCATCACTGTGGACTGCCATCTCTTCTGGATAGTTGAAAGTTCCCTCTTTACGCACAAAAAGGTTATTTTTAATTAATTATTTTGAATATAATATCTTTCTAGAATGGAGCGAAAGCCCCTTTTCTTGAACAGAGAATAGCGAACACAATTAAGCTTCCTTCTTGGTCTCTGGATCACGAAAATTAGGCAGTATACCATTCGATGGTGTACTGTCTCTATACCAGTGTGGTCCCAGGAGCACAAGACCTGGGAACTTGTTGAAACTGCATACACAGACCCTCCTTAAACTGACTGACTCAGATACTATTGGGTGAGGCCAAGCCATCTGTGTTTTAACAAGTCCTCCAAGTGAGTTTGACACAGGCCAACTAAATGGCTCTGAATTTCTGTGCTCTTAGAGTTTTCTGTCCGCTTTCAATGGGTTTTCCTTCTATTTGCTATTGAGTTATTACTTATTTCTGCCCACCATGTAGCTGCCTCTGTTGGTCCTTCTCCCTTCTAATTTGCTGTCATCTAATCTGCTATAGGTTTAGAAATCAGCCATCACAGTTGTTAAAGACCATGTGTAAAATACAAATACATAGGATCAAATGAGTAAAGAACTGCGTAAGAACTGGAAAAGCAACCCTGGGATGCAAGTGCATAGTTCTAGGGCATAGATTTTGGGTATCTATTTTGGCTATTTAGAGGCTTTTCTGCTTACTTCCTTAATTGTACAATATTTCCTTGTTTTTATTCCTGATCAGCAGAGAAGGTGACTGAATAACTGAGTTCCAGGAGGTGAAATGTTTCTGTGGTTTACAAGTGAGTCACTGCAACATTCATCTTAATATTTTTAATATCACAGTCATAACTATCGTTCATTAAATATTTGCTAGGTGCCAGGCACTGTGCTAAGCATTTTATGTACATTATCTAGTTAGATCCTCACATGAAGTTGGTATTGTTATCCATTCTAGATGAGGAAACCAGAGGCACAGGGCTGTTGAGGAACCTGCCTAAGATCACAGGGCTGTGAAGAAACATAGCTGGAACTCAGTTTAGCTGGATCCCAAAGCCTTCATCGTTCTTTTCTTTTTAAATATCACTGAGCTATGTAGCAAAGAGACAGCGAGGTGTGAACTGAAAGATGAGAAGAAAGACAGAGAGAGAGAGAGAGAACAAATCTCAAGAGTAGGATAGGACTGTAATAAATGGTCAATATTAAAAAAAGGAATAGATGTATCCGTCTCAGGAAGGAATCAAGGAAGACATGACTCAAGTTATACCTTCTCATGTGGAAAACCAAAACCCGCTAGTGTCCACTGGTAAGAGAGGCTCTCTTACTTCCTCCCACGTACAAACTGAGTGGGTGCTGTCAGCACTTTCTCTGCTTCCTGCCTGAAGCTAGCTGATCCACATTTTGGATAGCCTTAAAGGATTTCCTAATCTATTTCCCACAGGAGCCAATATTTCCTTTCACATTTTACTTTGGGATCCTTGTTTAAAGGACACGTGATCTTCATATTTGTAAACATCATGAAATCAGAATCTTCTGGCACATGGCTGAGATACTACAACTGATATTAACTGACCATCCAGAATACTATAAGTCAAAGTGCCTTGTTTACTTGTTTGCTTGCTGTAAAAAAAAAGGGCAAGGAAAAAGATTTCAAGTTCTCTTCTTTTAGCCTAAGATTTTGCTAAACATACAGCAGCACTATGACGTGCTGCTTGGTGCCCTCTGAAATGTTCAATATACAAACAGACGCTATGGGTGGATACTGGTAGAATAAGTCACATTTGGCATGTTGAAAAGAGAGATTATTTAAGAATGTATCAAGACACCTCATGCCCCCCTCTTCTCTCTCCATAGAGCAGCTAGAAAAACTCCATTTCTTATTGAGAAAATCAGAAGCAAATTTCAACAGCTTGATTATAATCCATATTTAATCACATAAACGGGTGTCTGCTTTCTGAATTTCTAACAATCTCTTTTGATTTGGTTCTTTGAAGAATCTGATCTTTGGGAGGTATTTCAAGAAAAAAAAATGCATCTCTACAAAGAAACTGCCTATAGGAATGACTGAATTGAGGGGGAAATAATTAACTGTTCCTTAAGTAAGAGATCTTAGGGGCCGGCCGGGTGGCGCAGCGGTTAAGTGCGCACGTTCTGCTTTGGCAGCCCGGGGTTCACCAGTTTGGATCCCGGGTGTGGACATGGCACCACTTGGCACGCCATGCTGTGGTAGGCATCCCACGTATAAAGTAGAGGAAGATGGGCATGTGTGTTAGCTCAGGGCCAGTCTTCTTCAGGAAAAAAGAGGAGGACTGGCAGCAGATGTGAACTCAGAGCTAATCTTCCTCAAAAAAAAAAAAAGAGAGATCTTAGCATTCTGATATAACACTCGTGCCAGAGGAAATGTAAGAGCACATTATACGCCTTTTGTGTTTTGATGAGGAAGATGTTATATAAGACAAAATGTAAAGGGAACGTAATCTCATCCAAAGTTTACCAAATAGGTGGCATAGAAAAGTACTTTATCGTGGGCTTTTACTGAACCGTGAATGTTTCTCTTGTTTATATAGTTGGGCTTTTTGCCTTTCTACTCTTCAAGCACTAGTGTGTTTGTCTGATTCCTCAGAGAAAGGTAGAGGGTAGCCATTGAGACTGGGTCCTCTGGTTCCCAGCAGATCGATAAGGAACAAGACTTGAGCCCTTCTGACTCTGCTCTTCGGAAGCCAGTATCTCACAGTGTTGTGTACTGATCAGCTCAGACTGTCCATCGAGATGCATGCCCCTTCCTTTCCTGTCTCCCTATCAGAAAAACAAGCATGCCTCTCTCTCAGGACCCTCATTCCTCCTCATCTTACCAAAAACAACAGAACGACAGCTGTGCCCTAAAATTAAAGCGGGCCTTTTTAGGTTCTTTCTTAAACCTCTCTTCTAATTACTAGAAGGCTTTCTCAAGGCTCTTTTCAAATTGCTGGAAGCCTCCAATCATTCCAAATTTCTCATCTCCTGAAACTGAAAACTCTTTCACCCAAATCGCCAAATGTTTAAATACACAGAGATCACATTTTTTCAACCACATGTCTGTCTGAATTGAGGTTTTCTTTACCTTCCATTGACATGTAAAGATACTTACAGGGTAGAACTCCCATCCATGAAGCTATGTCCACCATGAAATGCCAAGACCTCACAGGGAAACAGAAGTAAAGATTTTCTATTCTATAGAGGGCTTGCCAACAAAATCCAAAAGGCGTTTTGTGATGCGTACACATATGGAGGTGAAAGTATGAATTAAGCTGACATTAAATACTCAGGTGTGTTTGCAATTATGGTTTGCCTTTACTTTCCTTTGTAAAATTCCATCAAGATAGAATCTCATCTCTCTTTTGAAGTTTCTTTTTTTGCCCCTGACACACATTGCCAGTATTTATTCTATCGAAGAAGGAGGAAAATAAATATAATTACTGCACGGAGCAGTTGGCTCTACTGATGGTACGATTTCTCCCATAAAATGCCTTGGGAAATCAGGAGCAGCCTTTCACCCACAGACCTGTAACTTTTCAAAATCAATGTCTTTTGGCTTTACCATCTTCAAAACCTTCTGGATTAAACTCAGCTCAGACAGTCTGTGCTGACCTTCACAAATCATCAGGCTTGCAAAGCTAATAGAGTTTGCGGGGAGAATTTAGGCCCTGACTCACCCATGTTAAGATTTTTCAACCTTTGGCAGATCCCTGCCGTAAAAGTATCTCCCAGCCCATACAGGAGTTCTAAGTTTTACTCCTTGTTTAAAAAGTAATCGAAAATGTGAAAATCCAAAGTTATAGATCAACTGAATCAGTCTGAGATTATTCTTATCATAAAAAGGGCTTTCCTCTGCCCCATCCCCTCCCCACCAATTCCTGCTGGCACCTCTACCCGATAGTAAGCTCCATGAGGAAGCATACCAACACTCAGCTCCTGCCATGAAGGAGCTGCTCAGTAAGCATCTACTCAATCAGTGCATGACATCCTAACTTTACAAAAGGATTTACTCAAGGTCTTCCTCGTTTGTAAGAGCTTAAATCGTGAGGCCTCTTAGCGCACACTGTTAGCAATGACTGATTTACACACAGTTTTCAGGGACACATCCATGTGTCTCATGCACGAGGCAGACCAGAAAGGATGGGTGAAAACAAGTAAATCAGATGGATGAAACATCCCAGATGAGACCTTTGCTTTTCAAGACTGATGTGTTAGAATCAGAATCCAGAAAGGGCACAGACTTGAGCAGCAGACAGACCTGAGTTTGATCACAACTTTGTTACTGGGCAGGACTAGTAACTACTCTGCGTCTTGACTTTCTAACAATGGAGTGCGGATAATCTCTTTGAACTTGTTTTGAGGAATAAATAAACTATTATATAGCTAACATAGTACCTTTATTGCATGGAAGACATACAATAAAGGAAAGCTCCTAAGACATGCTGGTTCCCTGAATAAGGTCTGCATCTCTCTGCTTGCTATCCATAGCAGAGGTTTTAGGAAGTATCATCCTGACACTTACAGAATTCTCTCTCAGATTAGACCTCTCAGACCACACAGGTCGGCAGCTTGCCCAATTTGACATGTATGTGGATAGATGTGCCCTGGGAATTAATCTAAGAGGAAGGAGTTCCACTTTAGTTTGAAAGACAAGTAAATCCAAAAAATAGGAGTCCAAACAATCATATTGCTGAAAATGACTAATGTAAAGTTTAGGGATTCAAAGCTGAATAATTATAAAATGACAAATGTTAAGTGAATCCCAGCTCTATTTCCAGTGAAGTCACAGAGGCAGGGAATACACGTAACACGGAAGGCCTGTGTAGGAGCTGCTGCAGAAGCTACAGCCTGACCTGGTCTGGAATAGTTGAGCACTTGGCAGGCAGTACCAGGACTGCCCAGATTCTCTCATCCTACTAGCTGCTGCCTCCTTTCTGGGAGATCCCATCCAATTTAAGTCTTGACTAGTATCACTTTGAACCTGATATCTTTAGATCAGTGTTGAGAGATGAACTGCAAATCTTTTCATGCCAATTATTCACGCACAGAATGAAGGGGATTTTATACCACACAGGCTATTTTTAATCTCAAAGACTTCCAATCTTATATGTAAATGGGTTAGGGCCAGCATCTCTTATATGAGCAATCTCAACAACAGTGTTCACATATGAATCCCTGAATGATGCATTTTGGCATGCTTTTTCTCCAGTATCAAAGCTTTCTGGAATATTTTCATTAGTTTGGAAGCAGTGAGAAGGACTCAGGATAGTAATCAAGGAAATCACTAAATATTACAACCCCAGTGGATCATTCAGGGTTTGTGTGTGTGTGTGTGTCTATGAGACAGAGAGAGAATAAGAAAAATGAGAAGAAAAAAGAAGAGAAGGAACAGAGAAAAAGATCCAAGGCTCTCAGAAAGGTTTTAATTTCCTCTCCTGCTCAGGGACACGATTTCAGCCCAGTTATCAAAATGGCCAAGAGTCTGCAAATCTGTCACACAGATTCTCAGAGAAGTGCTGGGGACAGCCACAAAGTCAGAGGAGGGAGACAGCCTAAGGTATTTACAATAAAACTTGCTAACAATTTCATATGCTATAAATTATAAGGCCCCAGAATATAAAAGTAATTGGAATGGGGAGGGGTGTGGTTGATAGTATTAAATTCCCAAAGCAGGAGAGTTTTCTGTACTATCTGTGCTATTCTGCAAAAATCATACTCAGCTGTCAAGATTAGGCAGCTAAATCTATTTGTGATAATAAAAATAACATAAGACTGAATTTCCTCCTCTATCTAAAGTTTTCAAACATTTAAAATTTATATTTCAGGTATTACACAAATGTCCATCTTAACCTTATTTTACCTGCTTTTGGTGAACAGAAAAGAAAGGATAAGTTGAGGAACAAAGTTCCTAAAACAATTAGAATAAATACTAGTAATTTTTAAATAAATACAGAAATCACTACATGGAAAATATTATTTAGAATTTATATTATCTCTAAATTAAGTGACCACTGTTAACACTGCAATATATTCACATTATAAGTGATGATCCTTTTCAACATAATTGGTAAAAAAAAAAAGGAAATCAGTAAACCACATAGTATTTGGTTTCAAAGCTTGAAGATTTTTAGATTTTGTATGCATAGTTAATTCCTGTAGATTATAATAGCCCTTCCCAAAACTCAGTGGCTTAAAACAACCATTTTGTTTTAGTGAGTCAGAAATTTGGGAAGGGCTCACTTAGGATTTCTCACAGTCACAGTCACAGTCACAAGTCTGTTGGCCCTGCATTATCAGAAGGCTCCCCTGGGCTGGCCATGCAACATGGTTCATCTGCATGGCAGGTAAGTGACAGTAGGGTAGTTGGTCTTAAGTTGCAGCTGGCCTCCACCAGAGCAAGGGTCCCTGGAAGACCAGGCAAAAGTTAGGACAGATGGCCTTTTCTGACCTAGCTGTGGAAACCTTGGAAGTCATGAAGTATCACTTCCACGTATTCTGTTGGTCCACGTAGTCAAAAGCCTGCCCAGATACAAGGAGATATAGACCTCACCTCGCAATGGGATGAGTATCAAAAAATTTTGGTGCCATGTTTTACAACTGTCATAATGGTTTTCTCAGTCTTTGCATTCTCTATAATTCCTTGCAGATAGTTTAATTTGTGCCGATAAACCTGAGCACACACAGGCTTTTTACATAGGAGTGTCAATAAATGTTTGGAAGGCATATTATGATTCCTTTTCTCAAAGGGAAGGTATGGCACGGCCACCAAATTGAAGTCAACTCACAAAAGAGTATCCAAAATATGGGGTAGATACGAGGGCCTCTGCCCAGGAACTTTTCAGACTCATTACGCCAGTTCCTAAATTTGTAAGAGAAGGAAGAAAAACACTATTCAGGAAAGAGAACTCTACCAGGAGCTTACTCTTTCACCTTTCAAGTGAGAAAAACGTAGAACTGAATCCCGACCCTATCACTTACAAACTGGACCTTAAAACACATTACTTTACCCCTCTAAAATCTGTTCTCTCATTTTGAAAACAATAACATATAATACCACCTATCCCATATTGTAGTTGTGAGGATTAAATGTGTAAATACCTATAAAAGGCTAAGAATAGGGCCAAACACATAGTTGGCGCTCAATAAATATGTGTTGTTTTTGTATTATTATTGCTATTTAAAAATTCTTAGACCATTCCATAGTAGACAGTAAGCAGTCAATATATGTTAGCTATTCATATAATTATTACCCATTAATCCTCATTTTGTCCAGTTTCTATCTACCTCTCTACCTTCCTACTAGAAGGAAGTTCAATCCAAACTTCCAAACGTTCAATGTTCAATTCAAGCATTGAAGGGGCTGCTGACAAATTTCACAATTTGACAGATCAGACTTTCAGAACTTCTTATCCTCCTTTATGTTCTGAAAAATGTGAAAAGGAACAAAGGAAATGCCCAAGATGGATAACTTTAAGAAAAATCAGGTTTTCTAAGTTGCTTGAATAATCACATAATCAATATGTAATTTTATCAGCTTCAACATGACATAAAAAATTTTTCACCTTGATTATTACAACTTCAAAATGTTATTATCCAGTAGGAGAAGGCAAAATGTGGAGTCTTTTTCCTTTGACAAGGTTCTACCGTGGAGTAGCTGCCTCTTTCTTCCGTAGAGGAAATCAGATTAAGAAACAAATCCACATAGTTAGTCTTTGGGTGGTGAACATGGTGTAATCTATACAGAATTTGAAATATATTACGATGTACACCTGAAATTTATATAACGTTTTAAACCAATGTTACTGCAATTAAAAAAATTAAAATAAAGGTTAATAAATTAAAAAAAATAAAATAAAGTTAAAAAGAAGCAAATCCATTGTATGTCTAGTATGTATAGAGGTTCCTGATGTTATGAGAGAAGGAGAGAGGAGAGGTGGCTTTTGTGGGCAGAGGGCCTACAGAACAGAATATAGAGTTAAATCACACTACAGAGAAAGGTCACACACTGGAGTTGTTTTTTAAAAAAATATGAAACTAAAAATGAGCCAGACTCCAACTTCTGTGAGGACAGAGACATATCCATCTTATTCACCACTGCATTTCTGGTATCCACTTTAATATTGGCACTTAGAAAAGGCTTCAGAAGTATTTGTTGAATGAATTGCATAAATTCATGATAAAATAAATGCCTGGGAAAGGAACTCTCTAAATATTTTAACCTAAGTGAGTACTTTGACTTTGAGACCTACAGACAATCTTATCTTAACCTATTACAATCATGTTTTTCCATTATGAAAACATTTCTCCCTTTTGAAATTGAGCTTACTTTTTCAGTTCACTGATGAAGATAATCAAAATAAAGTAGCACACACTCTAGAGGGGAAAAAAAACAAAAAGCAAGCATCACAACCGACGGCAGAACCCACAAAAACAAGGAAAACACTGTGCAGCAGCCCCGCCACCGACATCCAAGAACCAAAATGAAATTGGCCTCTGCTTAGCAAAGCCCGAATTAGAATCACAAAAAATAAGCCCTTGAAATAAAGATGGCACCTATGTGACGATGAACAAGTTTTAAACCCTCCAGAATGGGCAGATGACTTCAAATGAGCTTCTTGAGAAGGACATCTACCCAAGGCAACTTATCTATACTTTAGCTTATTGTCATCTGTATTTGAACTTGACTGAGACTGTACACACACAAATGATTTTCCCCTCTGCATTTGGTCAAGGTGGTCGTCACTGAAACAGCTCTAGGAAGTAGAAATGCCCCGTCCCTCTTCAGAAAGGAACCTCCTCCACAGTAATAACTACACAGCACCGCCCAGGCTGGCCAGTCTCCTTGCAGCTCGGCACCCGGGTCTTTATGAGAACAGCCCAACTTCCCACAAGACATAAGTGTGTCATGTCAGCAGGAAATGTGGCATCCTTCTGCCCTAAACTCCAGCTTCCAGGATCACTTGCCGAAGTCCCATCTTTTACAGCCTTCTTTGTCTCTCAGTTCCTGAGCATTCATACCATGCCTTGTCATTGTTAGGGAGGACAAAACAACCAGCAGTTTCTCAACAGCTGTTCGAAAGGGCTGCCACAGAGGACACACGTGTGTGCGGACTTGAGCGCACACACCCACTCCTTCCTCTCAGAAACACCATCCACAAAAGCTGCAAGGCTGCTCTGAACTTGATCCATCTGATTGAGCCCGCCAGCCTTTTCCTCGAGATACAGTCGTGTAGCTCGACGAAACCATGCAGGAGCAAACACTTGCCCAGCTTTCTCATTTTATAGCTTTTACACTGAGGTGAGACCCCCCCTCCCTTCCTAAATTCCCATTGCCCCTGTTAGCTTTAAATGTTAAAAACAGAGGGGTCAAGACACCTACTTTTTTAACACTGAGAAATCCAAAGTGGCAGAGAATAAATATAAACACAGACACACTAGCCCAGGACTTAAAATAATCACCTTTTTCTTAGACTCACTGCCTCACAGTAATCATACTTAACAAAAACAAAACCCACAGTGAAAATGTATCAACAGACATCCTCTTTCAGCTTCAATAAGAAAAATCTTTACATTTATAATTTTACAAAGACCAGGATTTAAAAAAAAAAGAGCATCTGCCTTATGTTCTCAGTGACCAGCTGGACAGATGGTCAAGAATATCATTAGTTAAGAAAGCTCTCATTCATTATCCTAAAGTCCCTTGGGCAGGCTGGTGTGGGGTGCAAGAATGTCCCAGAATGTGCCATTTGAAGAATGTGTTCATGTCTGAGATAGGAGGCCATGCGGTGGATGTGGGGGAGGAAGGGAAAGAACAGACAGCCTGTTGTGATCCAAACAGCAACCACAAACACCTCAACATTGGTTTGTCATCCAGACACTTCCGGCTTCCCTTCCACCCATTCCCTCGACATATTAATAACGAAGAAAACCATTTAGAAGTCACAATAGCTGCCAATAATCCCTCCTTCTCTAGACATAAGTACCTCAGAAATGGAAAAATACAAAGGGACATAGAAGATGATATGCTGGCTGCAACTGTCACTTCTTTGGCACCTCTTCTGGGTTCACACAGATGTAAAAAGAAACAGGGGGTCTCATGTGTTCATCTTGACAACATGTTTCCAGGGTAAAATTTCTCTAAATTTAAGTCACTCCTCCACCTGTATAACAAAAAGAGTGTGTGTGGGTTTGGGGGAGGAGGGGAGGGCAAGAGGATGATAACAGCCCTAGTGAACCTGATGGGAGGACAAAAAATTGACATATCTGCCACTGTCTGGTTTTCTGTACCAGTTTATATCCACCTTTTCAACTTGATCTCTCATGAACTTCCATCAGAAGAACTCTAGTACAGACAGACATACTCCCTGACCCTTTGGATGTTTTTCCCCACCCATCAATGAGCACCTACTCGGTGTGAGGTGCTATGCTGGGAACCCACAGGAATACAAGAGAAAGAGGTATGGGGATTCCCACCTGCCACTTTAGGGCAGCAGGTTCTGAGTCAACGTCAATCAACATTCACAGCTTCTGAAACTGGAAAAAATAGTCTTCAAAATAACCCATATCTTACTTTTTGCCAACAACTCACTTTAGTACTTTGATTGGAGAGTACTGAAGAGGAAACCACTGAGAAACCTTAAGGGTTAAGTAGGAACCAGGGTCACCAAAATCAAATACAAGGCCAGGTTCAGAGAAGGGAGCAAAGAAATTGGAAAAAGAAGAGGACAAACCATGAAGAATAGCGTCACTATGCATCCCCAGCTGCTCCTAGTTTCTACCTGTTTTCCTTCTATCTGCCAGCTCTCCCTGGTTCTTAGAAAACATCTCAGGCAAAATCCTCAGCAGCCACCACAACTGACCTCTAGGGGGAGAAAACTAATAATAACTACAGTAATAGCAATCTACTATATTGAGTACTTATTACAGGCTTGGCACTATGTTCAATGCTTTAGATCTATCATCTCATTTAATCCTCATGCCATCTCTCAGAGGCAGGTGTTACTGCCAATTTACAGATGAGAAAACTGGAGTGGATAAGCCACTTGCCCAAGATCACACTGCCAGCAAGTGACAGAGGCAGAAATTGCATCCAGGTATTTCCCCTTCCAGTGTCATGGCTCTTAACCACTTCACTATAAGGAGTCCTTTCTATATCCTGGCCAAGACATGGTTGGGATTCTCCAAAATGACTAAAGAACTAAGAAAAAAGCAAAACATAAATTCACAGGAAAAAGACAAGTTAACAAAATGCAAGTCTCTTGTGCTCCTGACATCAAAATCTAGATGTCTGTCAGTTAATAAGTTCACCAACCAATCTTCCTCCCATGGTATTATGAAGAACATATAATACACATACATGCACTTTACATATTTTAAAACAATATAAAAGTTATTTATTCTTTATTCTTTCCAGGAATATTCCCTCTCTATCCCCCAACCCAAGGTCTGTGAAGATCAAATGAGATGTTATGGAGGCTGAGGATTCTGCTTTAGATTTTTTTGCACCATCTAAAAAAAAAAAGAAAAGATATTTAACATTTAAATTTTATATCTTCAAAATGAAAATATATGCCCATTGCATTTGTAAAACAAACAATAAAAATAAAACTCAACCAATCTTCTTGACTGGTGGAGGTGTGCATATAAAAATGAGACAAGTGAGATTTTTGTGCTTAGATTGAGCAGTCTCCAATCATTTTGTACTGACTGTGCAGTTTTCCTTTCTGTCTCTCTTCAAGGTCTCGGGCTCCCTGAAAGTCCTGCCTTCACCTATGCCCTACTTTTCTCAGTGCCCTTTGCTTCGTCAGACTTTGTTGAGGCTGTTTCTACCCTTCTCAAAAGCTCATTTTCTTTGCCATCTATTCTGAGCTAGCATTTGGCCTCTTTCACCTGTGGCTCTGCATGGGCACCCCGTTTCCCGGAAACCCGCCTGCATCTATCTGTCCCTTCTAACCATCTTTTGCAAAGTTGTTCTTGAAGATGGCTGCCAGAGGTTGCTATTCCCTGACTGGGGCACAGCTCCCACTCATGTGCAGATACAGGGAATGTGTTCTTATCTTCAATATTTTCTGCCAAGTTCTTTAATTTGAAACACCCTGAAGAATCTTCTCTTCATTTGTCTACGTCTAGAGCAGAAATCTTATCAATGTACTTTATAATACCAGTGTTCCTAATTCATACCTGCCCAGTCACCACTGCCATGAAAGGAAGCAGACGGCTGTTCCCTCCACACCCAACAAAATCTGGCTGCCCATGTCACAGGCAGCCCTGAAGCGTCCGAAGAAGAGGCCAATGGGTTTATCCATCACATTGCCCCTTCTCAACACAACACTTAGCTTTTGGAGTCAAACAGATTTGAATTCAAATTCTAACTCTCACAAAGCTCTGTGACATTGGGCAAGTCATTAAACCGCTCCACCCTTTGTTTACTCATCCTCCAAGTGGGGCTGATGATAACAGCTATCTTAGGGTTGCTGTGCTATTCACTAGGGATAACAGATGTCAAATCTTTGCACAGGGGACTAGTAGCATTTATCAAAGTCACTCCCCGTCTGAGCAAAGCAGAGTTAAAAGTAAGGTCAAGTCCTTCTGTCCCCAAATACTTCTGGAAATGAATCAGTTGCAACCAACAGCCTTTCCTAGAAGTTAGGTCTGTCCCTCCTCTCTTCCTCTCTCCTTTGTTCTTTCCAAGAGGCCTAAAAACAACAGGGATAAAGAATATAGGCAAAGGACAAGAAGGCACCATAGCAGTCAACTCCAGCACCAAGGAACAAAAATAGGATGTCTGGGTTTTTAAAAATATATCACCCACTCCCACACTAATGATTTCCAGCTTTATCAACAGCTAAGCATAAGCCATATGACCCCCACTTTAGTTTAGAAATGGCAGAAGAACCCTACAGAAAAATAGGACTCTTTTAATCATTACCATTTTTATTACACTTCTGTGCCTCCCACACGGTGCTTTGAGCAAAGCTACAAGAGCTCAGGGCTATTAATGTGACACTGGCTATGCCATGGTGATCAGCGGTGGCCACTTCGAACTTCGCTTTTAGAAGACCCTCGCACTCCAGTCCTTAAGCCTGCCAGGACTTGATGAGTAATTTGTATCTTTACAAGAAAATTTTAAAAAGGGAAAATTAAAGATTAAAAGGGTGGAGTAGAGCAAGAATAAACAAGAATGGCATAAAAATGAAAAGACAGCTATAGAGTCCAATAAATTAAGCTTTGTCTCCAGCATCTACTACCAGGACGACGGAACTGCTTGGTGCTGGCTCTAAGGGTAGGAAAGCTCCTAACTCAGCACAGATTCACTAGGGCCCATCTTGAGGACTGGAAAGGAAGGGCGGGGGGGAACGGACGGATGGATGGACAGACACTGCCACCTCCCAGGTCCTAGAGGCCAATGTTACAGGAGGAAGGATAGGCAGGAGAGAGAGAGAGAAAGGTCTGGGTGCATGCTAAGTTACTAAACTATGTCCACAATGGCACATGAAAACCCCAAGGGCTCTGCTCATCCAGATATGAGAACTCCGTCTTCTGAATCCCACAGTAGGGTCACTAAGAAAACCAGGCAAAACTGGGATCAGGTGCTCAGCGCCCTCTCTTTTCTGGTGTTCACCACTGACAAAGAAACCTCTGCCTCACTCTTCAAAAAGGGAGGCAACCTCTTCAGCAGGATGGTCAACCGTCTTTAAAAAAAGGAAGGAATTGGGAGAAATTAGATTCATGAATGAATGTGGGAAATGTAAGAAGCAAATGATAGTTCTACATATCTATATTTTTACTCCTTTCATTGGGAAACTAAAGAGTAAACAACTCCCATCTCCAAAAGAAAGTTGCCTCTGAATCCTAAAAGCTGTTTAGTCAAAGTTTAGCCATATATGAGAAAGTAGGTATTTCCCAGATGACCCCCAACCAGAGTGAATTCTGCATTACTAATCCCAAGACCTTCTTATTTACTGCCCTGTTTATAGGCATTCAAAGCCAAAGACAGGAAGTTAGCAGAATATTTATTTTCTTAATTGTTATGTAAATGTCTCAGACTGACCTGTAGAATGTATGGAATCATGGAAGGTGTAATTCACTCCAAAATATATGTTTACAAAATGCAAGACAGGTGTTTGGATTTATTTCAAATGTATTTAAGAAAAAAATAAAACAATATGCTACTTCCTTGAACAAAGAATACCATAGTGCGGTAGTTATTTTTGGGGAAAAGAAGCGCATGTAATCACTTATATTTTGGAAGTAAAGGTTAATTTGTATGAAACGGGAAGTTAAGACATGTGTAATTAACCCTGGGTACACAATATAAAGAATGGAAAGCAAATACTAATGAAGGAGCTAGAATGAGCTAGCACAGAAATGCTTGCAGCAATGACAAATGGCTGAAATATCTCTTCTTTAGTTGTTTTTTTTCTTTAACCATCACAGGCAGAAGCTCCAGTCATAGGTCAAAACATGCCTGAAGACAGCGTCATTCAACGTATGGTCTCTGGACCCAGAGCGCATCCCCAACATGGTAATATTCCACATCCACAGGATGAGGACAGGCCCTAGAAGTGCACAGCTAGAAGCCTTTATAGCAATTTGTAATTGAAGGAACATCCAAGCAGGTGATCATTTTTCTACTAATTCATTTTTACTGTACATGTGGTCCACAATGGATTGGAAATAGGAGAAGGAGAAACTAGTCTTTCGCCACAGGCAGTTTGCAGAGCACTGCTAAAAAACCTAAAATCTAAAATTGCAGATAGTAAGCACTCACCATGGAGTTAAGAAAATATATGAAAATTTTCTGTTGTTCAGTTTTTACCTTTGATTTATGTTTTCCCAGTGCAGAAGCCTTCCTGGCTACTGCAGAAAATGAGGTGAGAAGCTAGCAGTGATGGCTACTTCAGCTTCAGACACTGATGCCACTCAAACCAACACCTGGCTTTAAACTGCTGATCTAGTCCACATAAGGCAAAACTCCATACAATCTTTTTGTTTGTTTGTATGTAAAAGGGAATTCTGAACTGAATAGTCTCTATAGAGGAAAAAGTAATTAATAGTTCTAATTATTAAGAATAGCCAAATATTTATACATCATTAAACAAAACATATGATCTCCTAGATGGGTTCCTTTCTCCCCCATACCTTACTATAAAGACATATGTTACAATACATGGACCACATTACACCCTCTACCTCTTCTTTATTTTTTGTTTTACTCTCTGTGGTCATAGCAATATCACTTTTATCTTCTAAATATATTTTAGGCTTCCTCTGCCTAGCTATTTTTTTCCTGGAATTCTGTTTATGAAGAGGTGTGGGTATAAGAAATGTCTTTGTCATAGCATTAAACACATCAAGAAAACCAAAATATGCATACACATTTGTACATGGACACAAATGTAAACACACATCTACAACCCACTCCTGAAATCCCACCAGCAAAACCCTCACCGACTTACTGAGGAGAAAAACGGTCTGCCCAAGGACCACACAACAACAGTCTCATTATATACCAACACTGTGTGTTTCTTGAAATAAAACTTTTGAGTTACTGCCTTGGTTACCTTAAGCAAGTCAGTTTCCAGTTCAATATATAAATGCAAATTTCACTAAATATGCAGGCATTGGTTGGCTGACGAAGGGAGGAGCACTGATATCGGGTGACTGGAAGGAGGAAGAGGTAGAGAGGTGAAAACAAGTCAACAGGGACTTGATTTGAGAAATCCTGTTAGTAAACACTGAAGTCTTACTGGCATGGTTTTATCTAATGGCTTTAATATTTAGCCACTGCTGCAAATGCTGAGGTCATCTAGTGGGAAGGTAAGAAACACATCTCCTGCTCTCCCGGCTGAAGGCTGTGAGCGGTGTAGCCCTGCCCCTAGAGCTTCATAAACAGGGCCTTTTCCCATCAAAAGCCTTTGTGGAATGGAGCTGGAGTTGTTTATCCTGCTTTCTTTTTCTATTAGGTTTACTTTCCCAATGTTAAACCCTGTCAACTTTACTGCCCAGAAACCTGTCTTCCAAATAGGACTTTCTGCTTTGAAGACTCCTTTTAAGAAATGTCAATGGGCAGTAAACATAAAATAGGATCCATAGCACCACCAATGACAACAAAAACAGGGCCCAAGCTAATCAGTCTCCTCCATAAAACACACGCTCTGTCTCTTTCTCTCGCTCACACACAGGAGCAGCCCAATAAGATCTGTTGAGTGAATGTAAGCAACAGGGTAGGAAGAAGCTGAAAAGAAAGAATTCCTGCTGTGTTCTCCCCTTGTGCCTCCTTCCCACTCAAAAGGGTTCAAGGAAAGAATGTTTTATGACACACTACTGTTCATGACAACAGTGCAAGTTTCTTCTGCTGGGGGGCCCAAGCGGGATGAGTTTGGTCATCTCCATATGTTCTCAGAGTGAAATTCCTCCCTTTCATTTTTCAGGCCTGGTCCAATTTAAAACAAGCCACACAGAGACACAGCATACATACACGGTAAAGCAGCATGCTCTCTCTGGGAGGGAAGGCAGGCCTGCAGCACGGGGAGCATCTCCACAGAATCTGAGGAATGGTTTATTTCCATTTGCATCCCAGTGTCCTTCCTCCTTCCCTGTAGCCTTTTGGGCCTAACATGGGGCTCTGCCCACAGTAGGTGCCATACCGTGACCACAAGCCTGCATCAATGTAAGGCCTTCAGGGTCCACTGCCTACGGTGTTCAATCTCACAGGCCAAGTCTGTCTCAGCAACATTGTGGGGGAAAGTTCAAATAAGGCAGTCACAAAGCACCCAGTAGGCTTTCCCCAGAACAGAACGAATCCACTCAGGAATTTTTTTTTAAAGAAACTGAATTTAGGACTTGTCAAAACTGCTACAAGTGCACCCTAAAGTTGGAGACCAGAGTGCAACACCTGGGCCCCACGGGGGCTGAGCTCATAACCAACAGCCCTAACATCAAACAGAACCAGAAAAAGTTCTGTTTACAAGTCAACTGTACTTCTGAGGCTCCATCTAGCAACTGATCTCTGAAAACAGGTGAGATTAGCCAATAGTGCTAGTCCATGCTGGGTATGTTATTATTATTTTTTTAATAACAATCATCTTACATGTATATACAGTGCTTAACAGTTGACTCTTTCTATGAACATTATGTTCATATGAATGTTCTATGAACATTCTTTCTATGAACAATATCACTTCTTATTCGCAACAAATCTAGGAGGGAGAAGTGTAGAAATTATTATCCCCATTTTATGAAAGAAAAAACTAAGGCTCTGAATTGCTAAGTGATTTTTCCAAAACAACCTAGCTAGTAAGTAGAGAACTGATGATAAAACTCAGGTCTTGTCTCTTTCCAGTACATCCCAGCTCATCTTCAGAAAGAAGCTTTGCCTTTTTAGAAGCAGTAATGCGCTTCTCCTATTTTTCCCCATATTTCCCATTCTTCTTAGGTAGGAGAAGAAAATACTCACTACTTTAATGCCTGTAACTGATGCTCAGCAAATCATTGTCCGGATCAACAAACACTCCCACTACGTGCCATTTCAGAACACTTTCACCCTTCTTGCCCAGGGGCCAGATTTAGGGGGTTACAAGGGTCTAATATGGAATCTTAAGTAATCAGAAAAACAAGGAGGAATACAGATGAATATGCTCCTTGTTGGCAAATAAATGTCATCTGGGCTCCTCAAACCTGACACTGAAATCTTTCCTGAATCATATGCTTTTTCTAACATGCACGTCTGCCTATGAAAGTTATGCCACCAGGCTGCCATGCACCTCTCTGGATACTGTAGTTATTCTTCAGATTGACCTCTCTCAGTTCTACCAGAAGGTTCCCCTAAGCCTTCCACGTTTTTAACTAGGCGAAATGATGTTTTATCAACAGCAAGCTTTGGGGTTTTTGTTTTGTTTTAAAATCAACTTGCCGTTCCCTCCCTCTCCCAGGCCGTCCATAGGCATTTGGCCCACTCCCCTCCTCCTCCAGGCCAGAGCTCTCTCCCTCGCACTGGCTTGTCCTGCAGGCTTCAAAGAAACTCGGTAGCAAAAGAAACACCTTAGATTTAACCTGCTGATAGTGGAACTCGACTTTGGGAGTACCAGGTGCAACTGTTAACCTTGCTGCCAGCAGAGAACGGCCAACCGTGTCTCCCTAATTCTGGTGATATGTCACCATCACTCAGCACTCAATAGGTGCTGAATGAATGAATAAATGAATGACTCCTGTTATCCTACAATATGCACTTAAGAGAAACTTTGCCAAACTCTTACTGAAAATATAAATTAGTGGACAAAGGGCCAATGACTACTCAGATATTTACCCTTTAGTGGCAAACACAAATTTAAAGCCATGTTTCTTTGTCCTATTACAATCATTTAAATGTTTTACCTGTTTACAAAATTTTTGTCAGCTATTTTTTATGATTTGCTGCCATACAAGCAATGTCCTATCCATGTGTCCACAAGGAATGAAAGTCTGTCATGCTGGCATTCTATTATTCTAAAGATCAGAGTCCCCAAGACAATGACGATGTTGTTTATTTCATTATACATTTTTACTGGTAGATCTGCCATTTTCAAGTTTATTTCTTCCTAAATTCTCCAACTTCCTGTATCTGAGGAGTTATGTCTCAGAGTTCCCTCATCACCTCCTTTCCCATCACTTTACTCCTAATATTCCACTTTTCACCTCCGGTTACTTATGAAGCACGACCTCAAGCCAGCATTTGTTTCCTGACCTCCAAAACGAAAAAGATTCATAAACAAAAAGAAAAGAGGAAGTTTTAGCAACTATTTTTGGACTCAATAAACAAGGCTTATTTTTTCAGAGACAGAGAATCCTTTAACCTACCTTGCAGACTCAGACATGGCTTGAACGCATTGTGTTCAAGGTTTTATCGTAAGATGGGAAAATACAAAGGTCTAATAGTTAAAATGCTGCGTTTTTTTCCTACAATTAACCACCTAGTCAAATAGCAACCTTAGAAAACAGTTTTTTTAAAAAGGATAGTTCATACTGTTTAGTGTCGAGCGATTGTTCTTGTTACTGAGACTGCAGTTGCCGGGTGGTAATTTGGAAATGCGCCCCTTTAAAGTCTCCTCTAGGGCTATCTGCATCTCCGTATCTGCTCCCAGGACCACATCGAAGCTGTCAGCAGGCTGTGAACAAGTTCACGAAATCAAGGATTTGTTTACCTAGCAGCCACAGCATGGAAAAAACAAAAGGTCTAACTAGCTGTTGTCTAACCTGTTTTTGTGTTTTCTTTGCTTATTTCTTCCCAAGCTCTTAACAAACAGGTAATGGGTAGTTACACATTTGGGACCAGTTAGTCATCTTGCTTTGCAGTCATAGGGCTGGTCCAAGTGAAGCCGTCAGTAACTTCAAAGGACACCCCCAGTTTGGGTCAGTTTCACAGGGGACAGAGCCCAGGCCTGACGGTACCTATAAAACTCAGGAGGCAATTACTTCATTCCCTGCCCTGGTTACCTGTGCCACACTGTGCACCTGCGATAGCTATTACTCCTCACTCATATGCTAAAAGGGTTCTCTCCCTCTTAAGTTTGCCCCTATTTGACTCTTTAGGAAAAGGAAAACATAAGATGGGTCCCTGCCCTGGTCCCTCTCACTTCTGACTGACTCCTGCTCTCTGTGCCCACACACAAGCTCCTTAGGAAAGTCATGTTTTTAGAGCTGCTTGGCCAAAGCAAGCAACACATAGTATGAAACCGAGAATTCTGAAAATACTCCTGATTTCTTTTCTTGTCTCTCACACAAGAGCATGCTTAGCCCACAAGTACCTTGCAATTTGAGTTTATAATACAGTTTCAAAATAAAGAATGAGGCAGCCATACAACAGTATGAAACTGTAGAAACACCTGAAATCCCACTGTTGGATACAGCTGCTGCCTTCATTCACAGTCACATTCTCCCAGAGACTGTAGCTCTCCAGTTGTTCTGAAAACCATCATTTTTAATTATTTTATATCTGTGGCCATTTGTCTTACAAATTGCTTCTCAGGCCTCTAATATTTTTATATTTTTACCAGTCAAAATTTATGCTTTCTCCTTTAACTGGTCTAAATTTACTTTACTAAAGGAAATTCTGGCCCTAACTAAACTCACATGACCTTCCCACTTCACCAAGATGCTTTTCCTTCTTGGATTCAACACAAGTCTTTTCTGAATCTAGGTAACGGCTCTTAAAGACCCTCCATGCATGTTTGTTTTCTGATATAAGAGCATCTTTCTGCACATACATAAAACATTAAAAGCTTCAGCGATGTGTTCAAAGTTGCTCTAAGCTGGAATAGCTGATCTTTGCAGAGGGTTCTAACATGCCCATGGGCTTTTACAAAACTTGGCCATAAGACCCTGTCCACATAGTGTCCTGCAACTTTTCTTTCTTTAATTCCACTTTGACAAACACATTTTCATACTCAAAACTCTCACCAGTTCAGCTCTGGGATCCATTTCTTTTATTTCCCTTTCTGCTCACAGCAGAGTTAAACAAAATACTACCAAGTTGTCAAAATGCTTCAAGTGCTTTTACCTGTTTTATTTCAATGATCTTCTCAGCATCAATGTGAGAACAGAGAAGACCAGGAAATTTAAAATATTAAAAATTATGTGACTGGCTCCAGATCTTACAGGTATGACAGAATCAGAACTAAAGTACCAGCTTTCAGACTCTCACAGATAGTTTAATTCATCCTAGCACTCTGTCTCGTGAATATAGAGTTAATATAAATGGAACCTGAACCACTTACAGAGGGGAAGGAGGAGGAGAGAGAGCAGGGTGGGGGGGCTAAGGAACAGTAAACTACTTCACTAGATATTTTCTTCCTGTTTTCAACTGTGCCCCCATTTGACTCACTTCGGAAAACAATGAAAACACAAACAGACTCTTCTACCAATCCCTTCCCTGTATTATAAACTTTCATTTTTTTCTGTGACTCTAAGTTCTTTGAGTAAAGGCATATTCTCTAGCTGTCAGCAGAAGGTCCAAGGCGATCTTCCACATCTTGCCACTCAATGTTCCTCTAGATACATGTCCCTTTCACAGCATCCCATTCTAAGAAATAAAATATCCTATTAAGCAGTTTGCCTTGATATTCTGTTATTTGGGGATTTGTACTGTTTTTAGTTTTTCACTGTTGTAAAAAATGCTGCCATAAGAAACTTCATTCTTTACAATTATTTGCAGTTTTTTTTTATGGTTTTAAGGCCATGAAAAGTAAAGTTTTAGTTTTTCTTAATTATTGCAAGCTTCTTCCCTGTATATATCATACCTTTTATAAGAACATCAGAAAAATGTAGGTGAAGATGTTTTCCCACACTGTGATCAAAAGTGGGTATAAAACTTCTATTTACTTTGTTTCTAAGTCTTCTAGATACACAACTTCACCTTAAAGTTGTCAATATATGTTCCTTTAACTCCTAACTAGGGCGTGTACTTTTAAGAGTGATAATTTATGGTCTGTATTCCATCCTGTGTAAACTGTCTGTCTCCTTCACTACACACACTGCCTTTTTTTAAGCACTGAATCATGCCGTAGGTGGGAGAAGGGGTCAAAAATAATTGTTTAATAGTAACTACCTACGCTACCAATTCTTTAGGACAGAAACCAGACTTATCTACTCAAAGAAAATGGAAACTATTTAGCCTTCTGGAAATGAGTAATAATCAATCATAAATATTTATTAACAGGTCCACACATAGGAAAAATTATTCACACAAAATTTCATTCACACAAAATTGACCTGGTCACAGGGAGAAAGCCCTTTCCCACCTCCCTTGCTAAATTCTCTACCATCCACTTACCTAAACCCCCCTTCTCCCAGGAAAACCCCAATCTCTCTATCAAGTCAGGGCTGCCCGCCCAGTCCTCCAGGGCACCATCTCATACTCTTCTTCGAACGCTCCCTTTTTCACCCAGTTAGTTCCACCTCCAAAACACCTTTCCCTTTCCATTCCCACTGCCCCACGGCTTGGGCTTTCCTCACTTCTGCCCAGGCTAAAGCATTTCCCAGGAAACTCTTTTCAGTTTCCAGTTTTTGCCCCTCCATCTATCCTATGTGGTGCTACCAGATAAAATTCCTATAGTACAGCTCTGACCTTTACGCATCGGCTTTATGCACCACTAAACTGTATCCCAACTGGTTCCCAACAGAGAAACCGCATTTCCAATCGCACTCTATTTGTACCTCTCTCTGGTATTCATAAGCTTCTTGAGGAAAGCGAGTTTGCATTATCATCTTCATATCTTCACCGTGCCTAGCAAAATTCCAGGTGTACTCAAAAGAACTTATCTGAATTAGAATTTCTTGTGTGCCCATTTCATAGTACCTATTCAAACGTAAACTTCTTAATTAACTGTATCTCCCATAGTTCAGTGCTTTCTTCATAGTAGAATTTCCACAAATAATTATTTAAGAAGCGAACTAAGGAATCAATAGCTCTTAATTCCGATCTGGATCCACTAGCTGTGTCTTCTAGAATAAGCCACCTAGAAACATATTGGTATTTAAAATGTCAACTAAAAAAGAAGATAGTAATATTCAGAAAACTGCTATAAATTAGATATCAAAAAGAACTTATCGTAAACACAACATAAATAATAGGCCTTTAGGTTAAGCTCTGTTATTAAATCACAATTATGATTAATACCAGCAAACATACAGATGTGCCACAGGAAGAAATGTATTACCAAGAGACTAATCCATATATGTTCTAAAGAAATTCTATCTCCTAGAAATCTACTCCTTCCAAAACTGTCATAAATAAGGCTCAGCTTCCTTGATCAGATTTTGGTCAAAAATAAGAAGAAGAAGCATGGAAGTCCCCCTTGACAACCAGCTACACGTTCTTCTTAACCCCAGCACGACTTAACAGATGCTGCCTGAATTCCAAGTTCATGCTCTTTCTTTAATTGGCTTCATGACCTTGGGCAAGTCACTTCATCCTAGGGGGTCTCTGTTTCTTCACCTGGGAAATGAGAATGTTTGGCTCTGATCTTGAAAATTCCATCCAGCTCTAGAATTCAGTGATTTATGAGTTAAAAATAAGCTCTTTACTGACACACACAACAGCAGGAATGAATCTTAAATGCATTATGCATTTAAGTGAAGAAGTCAGACCCAAAAGGCTACATACTCTATGATTACATTCACATGACATTCCAGAAAAGGCAAAACTATAGGGACAGAGAGCAGACCAGTGGTTGTTAGGGACCAAAGGTAGGGGGAGGGGTTGGCTACAAAGGGGTAGCATGAGGAGATTTTCTTTGGAGGTGGAGCAATGGAATTGTTCTGTATCTTGATTATGGTGGTAATTATATGACTACGCATTTGCCAAAATTCACAGAACAGGACAACAAAAGGAGTGAATTTTGCTGTATGTGAATTAAATGACTTAAGGCATTAAAAAATATATTTCTCCAAATTCAATGCAATTTTTGACAATATAATAGCTGGATAGTTTCCCCTAAGAAGTTAACATTAACCTTCTGTATTTGCTATCATCATTCTGTTCCAAGACTGATGAACCAAGTTTGTATCTAAATAATTCGCTGCGTGTGTTTGTGGTGTTAGTGTTGTTTTTAATCTTTAGACAGACATTCTACAGAATCCTTTCTGCGTAGCTCATTTTCCAGTGTGATGCATCTAACAATGGAAAGTAAAATGAATCCAAGTGGGAATGATGCTGGGGCTGCCCAGGCCCTGCATAGCGTTCACGGAATGTTAGAATGTTGTTATTTCTCTTGTGATTCATACTAAAGATATGAGGTACAGAAGATGAATAATAACAACACAGCATTAACAACAACAGCTAACATTTCCTTAGCACTTACTGTGTCCCAGGCACTATTCTAAGTGCTTACAGAGAGCTTTACTAAGTGCTATCGTAACTCGTTCAGTTCTCAGAACAATCCTGATAGGAGTTACATTGTTACCCTCATTGACAGTTGAGAAACTGAGAGATTAACCAATGTCTCAAGGTCAAATGGCTAATAGGCTGCAGAGTCTGAATCCAAATCTAGACAGCCTGATTCTTACCACAAAGCTAAGACCCTGTGCAGAAAAGCTTTATTTAAAGGAACAATTTATTCATGTTCTTGGAGAGTCTATAGCTACTACCATGTGATTCCATGAAGTCTTATCTAGGCTTTCTTCAGCAACTGGACAGAAAGGCCTTTTCCAATTCGACAAGCCAGCATCTCCATCTGTGCCTGGTGAGTTCATGGAGAAGTGTATGTAGTCATGCATTGCTTAATGACAGGGATACGTTCTGAGAAAGATGTCATTAGGCGATTTCATCATTGTGCAAACATCACACAATGTGTCTTTACACAAACCTAGATGGTACAGCCTACTACACACCTAGGCTATAAGGTACTAATTGTGCGGGACCACCGTCCTCTATGTGGTCCACAGTTGACCGAAATATTGTTACGCAGTGCATGACCATGGCAAAAAGCCCTACATAGATGACTTTCACAATCAGGTCCAACTGCATCTTCCTATTCCACCCTCATGGCCTGCGGCAAAGCTGGCCTTATCTGAGAGGTGAGCTTTGCCTAAGGCCTTCCAAGACTAGGCAAGAGAAGGGCTGAGCTTCTCCCACCTGCTACTAGTAAGGGTCTACTTTTCCTTTCATCATTCTGCTGTTTTATGTAGGTTTGGGCCTCGAGGTAGGACCTGTCCCAAAGCAGATAAGCCCCTCTTCCTGAAATGACCAGTTCTCTGCACAAGCAAAAGAAGCTGTTAGAACCCTTTCAACCAGAGGGGATGGTTAGTAAAAAGTGACCAAGCTGCCTAGGCTGAAGGAAACCAAACAAACAAAAACTGACGAGCCCATTAGACAGTACTTGTAAGGTATTTAGACCCTGAGAACTTAGTCTGAATGCAGTAGAAAGGCAGATTACACAGAGAAAAGGCTCTCAACTAGTTCATGGGTTTGTTTAGTCTGCTTATCTCAAGTCCAAGCTCATCATCTTAATGGTTGTTTATGACCAGAACAAGGCTCAAATGGCCTTTCAAAGAAAGCAGGGCAGGCCTAGCCCAGCCTACACTAGACTGCATCTTCTCCTTTCCCCTGTGTCCCCCAACTTTCACAGGACCCCAAGCTTCTCTTTATTAAGGATCTTCACTTTGAGCAAGTAAAATAGCAGACCATCGTTTTATTTCTTTCCTATCCGTCTCTTCAAACCAGACTCTAAACTCCAAAAAGGGCAGGGACCATTTCTGTTGTTCACTGCTGTATCTGGCTGATAGATCATTTCTGGAATAAAACTCTTAAAAAGAAAATGAGAGGGTTAATGGACTTCCTGGAGGGAAAGACGACAACTTTGAGTTTAAGGTCCTGCTTTTCCGTGATGTAGACACCAGAATCTTGTGACAGAGAGACAACCAGTGCCTCCCTCCTGCAAGAGAGCTTTTAGGAAACCTTCAAACTAAACCACCTCTCAGTTTACCACAATCAAGGACATAAATCTCCAAAATTCTAATCCAGTTGGAGTAGGGGAAGGGTCCAGGGTTGGGGGGAGGCAGTCAACAAAGCAATCCTTCTCCAGGCCACCTACTCTCACTCCTCAAAGCAGAATCAGATGAGAATCCGGGTGAGCCACGTTAACCGAGAAGCCCTCCTCCAATTAAGGTGTTATTGCTCCTTTAAAACCGAGAACAAACGGCCCAACTGCTCATGATCCCGGAGGCTGCAGAGCAGTAATTGTCACTTAGCTACTTAACTTCCCACCGCACTGCTCACTCATTCGTTGTGGTTTATCTCTCAGCCAATTACTGCTGTCATTTGCGTTTCAATTTGTGCCGTCAGGGGCCCGGCCCAGTAGACAGCGGAACAGGAAACGGGGACAGGAGGTGACTGGCTACCAGGGGCTGGAGGAACCCACACCTCACTGCTGGCTGCTCTGTGGGGGCTGCAGAGGTATTGTGAAGAGAAGCCCTCCAAACTGCTCCAGAGGGACCCGAGGATCCCTGACCACACTCCGGTTTTGTTCTGAGCCTGGGTCTATATTGAGGCAACCGAAAAAAGGAATATCTGACTCTTAAAAGCCCAAGTCACTAATAATGATGGTCATATTAAAGCAATAGAAATTTTAGCTGCTAAGCATGACAGCAGACAAGAGACAAGTAGTGGAAGTGGCAGGAATGACTGCAATATATTATTGTGAAATCAAGGCAGGCACAGTGTCCAAATGTGAAGACAGGAGAACCTTAATTCAGTTCTCACTGCTCTTTTATGCACTCAGATTTCTATACGGGGGGTTCATCCATCTATAACTGGCCCTAAACTATAGGGAACTTGTGAATTTTCTTACGTGATCCTGAGTTGAAATATCTAAAAATTATATTTGTATCCTATTGTCAAATGATAGGTTTGTGGTAAATTTATACTTAGTCACAAAATTTTATTTAAACAAAAAAGATTCTGTAAAGGCATAACCAGATGTGAATTTTTATAATTAAATTTTTTTTAAAAAAGCTTTTGCCAGATCACATGTCCAGATTGTTAATTTCTGAAAAGATATCCTTTCTGGTTGCTCAGTGGGTCCTAACCACAAAAGTCAAGTCTTGCCTTTTCATACATTTTGTTTACTCTGCCTTCCTGGATCAAATCTAGGACCACTGTTCACGGCATGAAGGCTTTTATCCCAGAAGGTTGAAACCTCCCCTGTTTGCAGAGGAAGCAGATCTTAGTTGAAATGTATTAACCTAACCTGAGACGTCCTTCAGAAGGCACTTGGTCTACTTTAGGGAAATAAGCACATGTTTTAAACTCTGACTATGGAAGAAAAGAGGAAAGGACGAGAATTCGAGGAACAGACAGGATCTTTTATAACCGAGCTCCTGCCTGATGCACTAGTCAGTTAACAGCAACTGGGAAGGCAGCGTGCGCCAGGGTGGAGGGCAGAATATCAGCTTGCTGGGTGGTAAGCGATCTCAGGGTTGTCAGCATCTTCCTTTTCCCAGCTAAATAGCAGCGAGGTTGTCCTGCTCACCCTGCAGTTAGCAGCAAGCTCCCTCTGACATTCCACCCTCTGAAGCCCCAGCAACCGGAGGAGGAGGGCCGGCCCTGAGGCTGGAAGAGACCTGTTCTAGCTGGATCCACACAGCCCAGTCTCTGGGTCTAAAATAAGACTCGCAACTTCTCTGCCAATGAGCTTCGCCGGGACTGATGACGTACAGGTGCCGTCAGTTCTATTTGCAGGCAAGGTCCGTGTACACCAGGATTTCAACCAGGTAAGGAGAAATTTGGGAGGCGGAGGGAGAGAGGGGCTCTCCGAGGACGGACTTGTCCTCCCACTGTGTGCACAGAGAACGTCTGAAAGGGCTAGTGAGGTGCCAAACTAATTGTACACCTCATCTTGGGCTGTGCAAAGAAGAGATGGCTTAGCTATAGCTAACTGCCATCCTCAGGCTACATGCTCCCCACTGAATAGGAGAGAAGGGAATCTGTTCAGTGCATCACAAAGAAAAATCACAACTCAAATAAAGCCAACCAGGAGCCACCAATGCTGACCGTGGCCAGCCACACGAGCGGAGACAGATGGTCCTCCCTCATGTCCTCTAGGGCCTTCTAATTAAGAAAACCTTCCACTTGGAAGCAACTCGCTCCTTTCTTGCTCCTTTCAAGTCATCACCCTGACCCATCTCTGAGGAAGAGAGAGCACTTCAAAAGATGGACAGTAGTTCCAAAGACAGCTAGTGGCCAGAGTGTCAACTTCCTAATTAAGGACCCCACAAAAGTAACTTTCTCTTCCTTTCGCTTTTTTGTTTTTTAAAATGTTGTTTCAAGATGAATAAACTACTTGAACATCTTCTCCCTCCCTTCCTCCCTCTGTCTGTCTCTCTTGCATCTTCTCTCTCTCTGTTTCTCGGCTGATCAATAGCTTCTCTCTGGATCATAAAGTGTGCAATAAATTGTTCTTTTTCTTTTGTCTTAAAGCCAAAAGTCACTTTATGGGGAAACAAGTTCCTCTTCTCTGGCCCTTCCCCCGTGAGTGGGAGCCCAGTGGAGGTTTGGAAGCCGGCCACTGACGGCCAAGAACAAAACCCAGGCCGATCAGCAGGGCAGATCTGAGCGCCCATCGACAGAGGAGCTGCCCTGTCACAGCCTGGGCCGCTGCTATCAACTGTCTCAAGAGCTGCCCCTAGTCTGGAGCCTTGCTTTTCTCAAACAAGTCAGAGTCCCCTGCAGTGCGGGTACACCCTATCTTTCTTCACTTTCTTTTGTCAGATTCGATTTTCACTGAATGGGAAGAATCTTGCTCTCACCTTATCTATTCCCAGCAACCTCGGTGGCTCTCTCCAAGTTTCAAAGAGCAAATCGGTGGAACTACTAACCCCAGATTCTCCGAGAACATACTGAGAGCTCAGCCTGGACATCTCCACAAACAGGACAAACCTACATATCCAAAGCTGAATCCATTATTTTCCTCTCCAGTGTGATGCTTCCGTGTGTGACACCACCTGCACTCGGGGCTGGGGGGGTCACGCTTTACTGCTTTCTCTATTCATCTCCTACATCCCATCTGCAAGCTTTTTGAAATGTACTTCACACACATTTCTCAAATCTAGCTCCTAGCTCCAGAAATAAGGCCATGGCCCTAGTTCAAGCCCAAACCCATCCTCCTCACTAAAACCCCTGCCAGGAGGGACCTAATGCATAAATCTAACTCCACGGTCCAATGTCTCTCTGCCCCGCTCTCCAAGCCCCTCAGCATGACCCTCGGGAACCTGTGTTCCTTTCCACCTTCACCTCAGTCACTCCCTACAGCACGGACCTGCACTCAGCGCCTGCCCCACCAGGATGCTTCCTGCCTCCATGCTCTTGTTGAGGCTCCACCCTCCTCACAGAACAGCCCCTCTCACCCCTTCATCCAGCTAATAACCATGACTTTGCTCAAGTATCATCTTTCTCTGCTTCTCCACCTCCAGACTAGGCTGTATGCTGCTCCTCTGGGCTCCCACACAGCTCACACACATTTCTGTTATTGCATCTACTTCCTTAAGGTCAACTTCGGGGGGACTATAATATTTCTGCTTCTAGTCTCAGCACCTAATTACACACAATGGATACCTGTTACACACAGTAGGCTCTCAGCAACTGGGATGCTGAATTTGTACTTTCAGATTACTGGCTAACGCCATCTATTACCGCCTGGCAATCAACACCTTAGTCTGAATTAGATCCATTTTGGTGTTATCTATTTAAAGAAGACAGACTTCTAGACACCAAGGATTGTGTCTACGTAACATATTTTGTCTGACAACTCTTGTACTTTGGGTACTTATTTAAGTGATGGAGTTGGAGATGATGACGATGACAATGACGTCAACCATGACAGGAAACTGGAGATGATTAGACATCCTTTTATTCTCTGAGGCTGCGTAGCTGCTTAAAACAGTACACGATGAGTCACAAAATGACAGCTCACTTGTCTTGAAACCTTAACTAACCAGAATACAATCTGGAACCTCAGTCGAACATGCTTCTGAGAAGCCAAAATAACAGAAAAGTACACACACTAGAGCTTAAAGAGATAAGTTTTTCGGGGTCATCTGGTCTGCATTCAGAGTCTATCTGTTCTTGCTTTAACTCCACCTCTGATAATCTGTGCTATCTCATTCCCCAGTCATAGCAAGTCAGATGTAAAATATGAGGCGAGTTGGGGTGGAAAGCGGCTCCTAGGGACCAACACGACACAGTGATAACAGTGCAAGTGTTAACCATATGCAAAAGAAGAGACGAACTAAAAGAACACAAAGTACTCAGCAATCTGGGGACATTTCATGTTCAGGGACAATGAGTTCCACACATATTAACAGACCCTAATGACACCATCACACAAGAGAGGTACAATATTTGCCCTTATAATGATGACTGAGATAGCAAGAAAGAGTTGATTTCTGTCCAATATTCTCTACTTGCAAAGAAAAGGAAATGTAGAATATTTTAAGAAAGATTTAAGGATTTCTATCAAAGTGTTTGGGTTGGTTTTGTTTTTTGTTTAAATTTTAACACTTACTGGGGTAGACTGTGTTGATCTGGAAATTTTACTGCTGAGATATCTGACAAATGAGCCATTGCTTAACCTCACCCAGTGTGGAACTGTTAAGTGACCATGTCACATGCCTTGCCCACCAAGAGTGTGTGACCTAAAACAACTCAACACCCTAGAGAATTCATTTGTATATGCAGCTTTATTTTAAAACACAGTGAAACAGGAAACCCTATCTGCCAAAAAGCTACCAAATATAGCATGTCCCACACCTCCCCATCCATGCAAAACGCTAATGGACTAAGATTTAAATTCAGGTCAAGAGCACAAGAGATGAATCTATTTCAAGGCAGGTTCCACTTCCGAAACAATTTTCTTTCAGTCTCGATGACCCTCTCTCCTCTGTCTCTCTCTTCCTTCTTCTGTCCCACTGCCTTTCACCACCTTTTTTGAGACCCTCAAATATACAGGTGCAGCTTACATGAGGGAAAAGGTGAAGACTGGGTTTTGTTCACTTCATACCAGTCACGTGTTCATCACTGCCTTAGTGGTGCAGCAGGTACAAGCCAGGTAAATCCAAAGAAGGAGGGGATGAGAGATACCTGGCTATTTTTCACAAAAAACAGGAGTTTGAAATGAGATTAAAAGAAAAGGCTGTTGGGTTAGAAAATATTAAATGAGAAACTTTTTTAGAAACAGGATATTGCAAGAAGGAATATACTGAGGGGAAAGAAAGGGTGGAGGGTGGACAGAAAAAAGAAATTGGTTAATCCTATGAACAATATCAAAGAGTTAGGTAAAGAGAATGATGGGAAAGAAGCTAAAGTTTGGCCACTTATCTGACCATTCCTGAAAAACCAGAAATTTCACGACTGCATCTCCTAGCTTACTCTTTCTTCCCTTCCTGGTGACAAGAGGGAAATGAACACTTTTAGCAAGATGGGGGAAATTACTACAACATTCCCAATATTGCATTTTTACCAAATGTTTCCAAACTGGCATAGGATAGGGAGCATTAAACAGCTATCATTGATTGGTTAGACATTTTTGTCAACCCACCTCCATTAAGAAACTTGTCTTGAAAATAACATTTTTAAAGTTAAAAATCTTCGGGTCTTCCATATTTTTCTCCACAATAGTTAAGAACAACGTAGCAGACTAGAGAGACATACACATGAGTCATTCATTTATTCACCATTTATTAAGCACCTATTATGTGATCCATCTAGGGAGCTCTTAAGAGTACTCATATTTTCAAATTGGGGTGAATTCTATTTTGCCATGTGTGAAGTATGATTTATACCCAAACAATTTCTTATAAAGAATATAATAGCGCAGCGCACTCACAAGGGCATGGGTTTAAGAGCTATACAAATCCAGGTTTGAATTCCAGCTCTATTACATGCAAGTTACTGGACTTCTCTGGGTACTGATTTCATCCTCTGTTTAATGGAGGGCTAGGTTCACTGTTTTGTGAAGATTAAACGAGACATCAGACACAAAGCACCTAGCAGAACCTGGCACATGGCGTTTAAGCCATCACTTTTTCAGTAAATATTTACTGAGCACCTACTACACACAGGCTCTGTTCTAGCCATGGAGCGTCAGCAACAAAAAAGAGAATCCAGATCCCTCTTCTCATCCTTTACATGTCATCACCGGGGAGTTGCCAAGGGCTCTGAAAACCTGGGAAAATGAAACCAAGTGGATGCGGTACCAACCTTCCGGATGCCATCATTTTCACATCTCATTGTGATCTGCACCAAGAATTGCATTTTCAAGTGAGACTTAGCCTGCAGCCATGGGTCCTGAGCACCCAAGCACAAAGGCCCTGTGGCTACTGGTTCGTGTCAGGCTGTTCACCTGGGAAGCCAAACGCAGAGAGCTAGAGCAACCCACACACTGGCCTTCAGGGTTTAGGCAGAAATAGAATTGAAGAGACACAGATTGTTGTCCCGCTTGCCTTTTTGCTCTTAAAATGAGAAAAGTGACTTATTTTGTGAAGGGGGAGGGGGAGATGTAGCTCTATGCAGAGGAAGTTCCAAAAGAACTGCTACATTGTTTCTCTTACTCTCTGACTCATTTGTACTTTTCCTCCCCAGCCCTCCCTGCTGTCTTGGTCTGTTCCATATGTGGCACAATAGATTCTTTGTTTACAAGATTCTAATATGCAATAAAACTGGTTATTAAGCCAAGAATAATTTATGCACAAAAAATAGAGGCAGTTAACAGGTAAACTGACCTAAGTTGTGTATTTTACTTGCTTCTCTCTAACATTTAAGTCAACAGAATTGATAAACTAAAGAAACTAGCTGAAAGTTTTAAGTGTTTTAAAACTATCTTCAAGTTGGAAGTATGTGATTGATACACACACATACATACATATATACAACTCAGGGGCAAACATTTTTAAAAGCTTTAAGCAAAATTCTGTGTTCTCTATTTTTATCGCTGGCACAACAATCCACCTAGTCTCCTAAATAAGAAATTTTCAGTTATTTTTAATGGGTAAGGCAATGAGGTTTTATGGAAAGTCAAAGACGCTCTGTAGCCAAACACACCTGACTTTGAATCTCAATCCTACTCACTTCCAGCTATCCAATGTCAAGGAGGTTCTTAAATGTCTCTAAGCCTCAGTGACTTCATCTGAAAAATGGATTTTCAAGAGAAATAAATTAAAGGATATAAGCAGAGTATTTGGACATGGGTTAGGCATTCAGAAAAAGTTGTTCCACCGCCCCCTCCCCCAACAGATCACTCTCAAAACCTTTCTCTTCCATTCTGCTGCCCATGACTCGTCTCCTAGACTACAAGTCTCTAACTGGTTTCTTGGCCTCTTGTCTGCAATTCCTCCAATCCATCCCAAACCTACTATGAGAAAGAGCGTTCAGAATCAGAAATTTGATCACGGCACTCCTCTGCCACAAATCCTTCTACGGTGATTACATTCAGAACAAATCTGCATTCAGAGCAAAGTCCACATGTCCCCAACCCATCTGCTCAGCCTCGCCTCCCATGACCACCCCACCTCTGCCCCCTGAACGACCACAGCCCCCACGTTCCAGGCTCCGGCCATTGTTTGCGGAGCACACCATCTGCTCTGGTGCATTGACTCTCTCTGCCCCTCCTCCTAGATGCCATCCCCACTCCACCCCCTCCCATCTGTAGAGACCACTGTCCCCCTCAAGGCTCAGCTCAAATGCCACTTCCCCTTTGAAAACCTCCCCGATATCCTTGGCTGGCTCAGTGCTCCACTCATGCCTTGATGAAACTTTTCTCAAATTTATTACTTAAGCTTTGTGTTCTACAGTTATCTATATCCATGATGGTTCTTCTCCACAGGATGGTTAGTTCCTCCATGATAGACCAAATTTTATTCATTTCTTTTTTTTAAGTATTCTTTCCTTACATGAAGAAGATCGAAGGTAAAAATGGGGCAAGACATTTCCAAGGTGCTTCAAATTCTGGCAAAAGGAAACTAAAATGCACTGGAAATGAAGTTTTGGCTGTATTTAAAAAAAAAAAAAATTAACCCTCCTGCCAGCAAATCACAGAGGTGTATGCCATCTATGGTAGATTAAAGATGGCCACAAAGTCTTTGATTGTTCTCCCATTGACAGCTGAATCTATTTCCCTCTCCTTGAATATGAGCTGCCTGTGATCGTTTTTGACCAATAGAGTGATATTATGCCATTTCCAAGACTAGCATTTAATATGACTAACAGCTTTGGTCTTGGTCTCATGAGACCCTGAACCTCCCTGTGAGAAATCTGATTGTCCTAGCGGAGAAATCTCATGGAGAGACCGTGAATCTACATGGAGAGGAAGAGGGACCCAGGGGAGATCAGCCTTCTAGGCATCCTTGCCAAGGAGCCAAGCAGGCAAGGGAAGCCATATTGGACCCTCCAGACCAGACCAACCATTGACAACCACTGAATACCATTGAGTGACCAGAGTCAATGCTATGTGGAATAGAATAATCACCTAGCTGAGGCCTGCTTGAATTCATGATTAACAAAATCACAGACATAATTAAATGGTGGGTGTTTTAAGCCACCAAGTTTTGATGTGGTTTGTTAGCAGCAATAGGTAACTGGAACGCCATCTTCATCACTTTTGATTCAGCGTCCTAGCTACCTAATAGAATACTTTTCTTCCAAAGGGGATACTTCTCCTTTTTGTCAACAGATAGAATAGTTTGGGGAAACCTAACTTATCTTAAAGAAATGTGCACACACGTGTATTGTGTAACTGTCTTACAGCCTGGGAGATCTCTCTGGACCAGATGATCAGCAACTTGAGGGCAGCTCCCACATCTTACACTATACCCTTATGCCACAGGACGTGGCACAGAGTGGGTGTTCAATCCTATTTGTTTGGGGATTTGATTTACTGACTGCCAGCTTAGTAAAGAACATTGTATTAGACGAACCTAAGCTTTATTCTTTACTTTGAGAAGGAAAAAGACAGACTCGTCACTAATATTTGGACAGATATAGTTAACAGATAACTTCAGGAACAACCCAGTATAACACTGTACAGGAAGCCAGGACACTCCCCATTCCATTCTTTTACCACCCACACCCCTTGTGCATGTGAGGAAGAAATCTTTGTGCCTTCAACTGTCTAGCTATCTCGTGGGGAGAATCATATCTGATAGCTTTTAGATCAGTATAAGTTAGAAGTAAATGAAGTTAAATAAATCAGGTTATGCATTGAAGATTTCTTCAGTTCCTTGGCCAAACAATGCTAGGTAAATTCAAGTTATCATTATTTTGCAGATATATGTGATTCTAGTGGATAAAATAGCCTGAATGAGTAGATGCAATTCCACGTGCTGGGTCAGCCGAGCATTTGTTTGAAATTTACTGGATTTCCCTTTTATTGTCTTTAAAGTATAGCAAAGAAAACACTAAAACGTATGGAGAATTCAACGAACTTTTGAAGGAGCTATAACATGTGTTGGGACGATCTGTGCCATACGTCTAGGTCTTCCACAAAGCCTCAGCCAGGCAAAATGTGGTGGAAAACTCAAAACCTACATATGTAATGATTTGTCTTGTTTTGTTGTAATGCTGGGCACTCGGCAAAGATCCTGGGCTCTTAGAATATGGACACTAGCCTGTTCTTCAGGCACTGATTCTTCCACATATGAGACGGCATCTATTGAGGCACTATGCTGACTGCATTATGTCATTTCTCATACAACAATCCTATAACATAGGAAAGACTCTACCTTAAATTTAGATGGGGAAATTGAGGCCTAGAAAGATTTTGTAACTCTCTTGTAATAGTTTGCTATTGCTGCCATGACAAAATACCACAGACTGGGTGGCTTAAACATCAGAAATTTCTCACAATTCTGGAGGCTAGAAGTCCAAGATCAAGGTTTCTCCAGAGGCCTCTCTCCTTGGCTTGCAGGTGGCCACCTTCTCACTGTGACTCACAGGGCCTTTTCTCTGTGCACAGGCTCTCCTGGTGTCTCTTTGTCTTCTTGTATGGACACCAGTCATACGGGATTAGGGCTCCACCCTTTGACCTCATTTAACCTTAATTATCTCTCTAAAGGTGCTATCTCCAAATACAGTCACACTGGGGGGTTAGAACTTCAACCTATGAATTCTGGGGGGATATAATTCAGTCCATAACATCTCCTCAAATCACAAAGCTAGCCAGTGGTAGAGCTGCGGTGTGCATCCTGGCTCCCTGCCACTTCCCATACTATCCACCCAATTGCTGTCTGTGCTGTCGTGGACAGCTTCACCGTCCCACCACCGCCTCAATCTATGTCCACAGAAAATGGCTTTGTGTAATCTCCCATTACACAAAGTTAAGGGAATGGAGGCCAGAGTATGGATGTGAAGGAGAGAAAGGAAGCTGAAATGCAGAAAGGCAAGTACAAAATCCAGAAAAACTGACTCTTAGCAAGGCAGGAAATGTAGCTCACACTCAAACTTACTCTTCCAGGCTGAGTCCTCTCCCAGCACCCCCATGCTGGCTTTGCTGCAACAGCAGGAAACGCCCCCATCCTCTCAAATGATGAGGAAGGGCTTGAGAACCAGTGTTTGCTCTCCTACTAGAAGCCACTGGCAGGGCACAACCCAATGACACGCTTTGTGCAAAATGACAAGGTAATATACAATTTAATTTTTTTCATCACGTTTTTGTAACCAATAAACTTCAAAGACCCTCTTGCTGTGCTATGTAGCTTATAAATGCAATTAATAAAGATTTTCTGATTAGCTAAAATATGTTAAATCCAAAAAAGCAAGACCTGCTTCTCTCCTTTTCTCAGATAATGCAAAGAAGCATCTTATATTTATAAAGCACAAGCTTTCAACTATATTGGATTTTCCTTTTAAAAAGAACAATAATTTAAAATGGCTGCTAGCAGAGAATTGTTAGGTGCATTTAAATGGATATTTGTGTTCTAAAAATCTTAATGGGAACTCTTTTATTGTTGTTGTTTATGTATGTGTTTGTTTGGGTTCTGAGAAAGAGCTGAGATTCTTTTGTGTATTAGGAAGTCTTTCATCTGAAATTCTGGTTTCATGTAAAATTAAACCAGCGTATTAGAGCTACAACTTTATATAAAGCATTAAGACACGCTGAAGCATTGTTTTAAAGATATATGAAAATTCCAAATGGTTTTTCTATGTGAATCATTCCGTAACAAATATGAGACACAGCAGGACTGATGAAATTTGGAAAGAGATGAAACCTATGTTGCCCATTACCTGTCCTCACGACATCACTTTCCTGGGCTCTGCAAGATGGTCAAGCCTTACAAGCTAACCCTAAGACGTGGCTAATGAGGTAAAAATTCTGCTTCATCTTCGGTCTTACTGGCTACTACCACATTAACATCAAAACCACATTCTCAGCTTTACCACAGCAGAGACCAAATTTTGGTTGACAGGCCAACCCATCCTACTGGTCAGGAAATGACTCATAATAATATTTCTCTACTCTTTTCTCCCAGTAAAGATACAGTATGTACCACTGTACACATATCGGTAACCTCTGTTCTCAAATAGAGATGCTCATTTGGTACTAAAAACCAACAATATAGTACCCAAATAAGAGAATTAAGGCACTATTATAAAACTTTTCTTTTTTACAAACTAAAGGAATTTAAAATTACATATATATTTTAATGTGTATATTTTAATATTCTGTTAATGGCATTGTCCTTCATCTGAGATATTAATTTAAAGCCTTTCAGCCTTTCTCTCTGAACTTTCTAAGTGGGTGTAGAAGACCCAGAGTGCTTATGTAAGGAATAAAAGATAATCCTGATATTTCCACCAGGATCCCCTGCTTAGCAGCAATACATTCCAGGGTCCTTGTCCTGAAGCTCTCTGACCACAGACAGCCCTCCACTCTCTTCACAGCCACCACCACCAGCATGTAACTCCCTTATACCTTTTTTGTGTCTTACCACAAAAAGATGTTGTGTAAAATAAAATCCTTCTTTACTAATTCACATTTGTGGATAAATCATTTTACTTATAACTTGAAAAAAAACACTTTAAAATGGTGATCAAATTAGTAATGATATTAGATTTAACCACTGGTTGATCTAGAAGTTTCATGTGAAACTACATTATCTTGGTCTTAGCTTGACACTCCATTCAAATTCTCATCAGTCTATATCTCCTGCTCTACTTTTTGAGCCAAACTAAGCGCAGGTAAGTGTCAAGGGCTCCTACAGAAACTCTTAGTACCTTGTGGAATGAATAATAGGAATTAAACATGAAAAGATCCAACAGGTCAGCCATGCCATTGTCTGTCAAAACAGGGTTATTCCCTACAGGGCATTTTCTTTTCTTTTCTTTTCTTTTTTAAAGATTGGCACCTGAGCTAACATCTGTTGCCGATTTTTTTTTTCCTTCTTCTTCTCCCCAAAGCCCCCCAGTACATAGTTGTATATTCTAGCTGTAGGTCCTTTGGTTCTGCTATGTGGGACACTGCCTCAGTATGGCTTGATGAGCGGTGTTAGGTCCACGCCCAGGATCCAAACCAGCAAAACCCTGGGCCGAAGAAGCAGAGTGCGCAAACTTAACCACTCAGCCATAGGGCCGGCCCCCCCAGGGGATTTTCAAGTTAGATCACATCCATTTTTCTTGTTTACAAACCCTGGTATTGGTAAAGTCTAACAAAACAGCTCCCTGTTTAAATAGCTTAACAGACAAATTAATAAGTGGGCATATAACTCTGAGACGTTGCTTGTGGGGAACATGGTAGGGAAAAAATGACACCCTCTTCCACAATCTGGTCAATATATCCATGACCATCAATCCAGTGATGGAGATACCTACTGGCCATTGATGTGATGTTGAAATCCTGAGATCTGGCTGTGAAAACACCCAATGAAATAATTAGGAAAACATTTCTGTCCTTGAAAAAATTATAACTGAATATGAAGTGGCTACAGTTTTCCAAATTCAAAAACGATTTTAAATGAGCTAGCATGTTTTTTCCACCTCAGTGCTCTTAATCCCACTTTTAAGACTCCTTACTAACAATCCCATCACTCTGCATTATGCTATACCACCAGGGACAGTCATCCCAACATGAAGGAATCACTTGTCATCTTTATTTCAGGATATTTCTTTGTAAAAACTGACTTTTCTTAGTAAAAAAGAAGAACCCCTCCTGAGATATGTAAAAAGATTGAGGGAGAGGAAGCTTAAATTAATTTTCCATTTTCTATTGTTTCCAAAAATCTTTCTCTTTGATTAGACATTCCCTGCTTGGAGACAAGGGTAAAGTGACTAATCCTTCTATTTAGCCCTGGGTGTCACAGAAATATTCTTTTCCTTCCAATTTCTCCTTACTGTCATAAGCCCCAGTTCTGGTCAAGGGATTTACAGCTCTTTGGAGTAGATTTCCTTACATAATACACAGGGTAAATTGCTATATGCACTAGTCTTAGACATATCAATCCAACAGAAGTATACATTCACGTGTGGGCATCCACAGACAAGCAAGATGTAAAAGTCAAGAAGAATCTTCCTTATGCAACTGCGACCTTAGACTCTAGTTTCTTTGTCCAAAACAAAACAAAACAAAAAATAGGTATTTCCAAATACCTCTAAAGTACCAGGATCTGAAATCTTATATCGACAAACTAGTTTGTGTGGCAATGCAGGCTGCTGCACACCAACACTCCATTTCATCACTTTTTCTGGCTTTAATGTCATCTTTTTCTTAGTCATCAGTATTATAACTACCTGGGCCATTTGTACACCGACAAATAATCACAGCTCG
Organism: Equus quagga; assembly: GCF_021613505.1. Taxonomy (NCBI): domain Eukaryota; kingdom Metazoa; phylum Chordata; class Mammalia; order Perissodactyla; family Equidae; genus Equus; species Equus quagga. The sequence goes on from NC_060269.1 coordinate 29,531,774, forward strand.
AGAACAATTCATTATTTTTCTTTTTTGATCTAAAATAGGCAAGGCTTAGCAAAACCCTGAGATTAATTTCTAGAATGAAATCTATTAATCAGGGAGTTAGTGTTAAAAGGGGGTGGTGTCTTTATGAAAACAAGAAAACAAAAAGCAGAGAATTTATGCACATTATTGAATGGAGGACTAAAATCTCCATTATGTATATAAACTACATGATGAAAATATATTGGTCAGTAGTTAGCACAGACATTAAAGCTGAGTCTAGTTTTCAATCAGCCTTGTTGTTACGTCCCATCAAGTCAGCTCTGACTCCTGGCAACCCTATGAATGACTGATGTTTACAATCTCCTGTCCTCAACAGCCCTACTCAGCTTCTGTAGACTCATGCCAATGGCTTCCTTTATGGAGTCAATCCATCTCATATTTCGTCTTCCTCTTTTCCTACTGCCTTCTACTTGTCCCAGCTCTATAGTCTTTTCCAAAGAATCCTGCCTTCTCATGATGTGCCCAAAGCAGGACAGCCTCAGTTTTATCATTTTGCCTCCAGCAATACTACAGGCTTAATTTGCTCTTGGACCCACTTGTTCGTCTTTCTGACAGTCCAGGGTATCTGCAGAGCTCTCCTCCAACGCCGTATTTCAAATGAATCAATTTTTTTCCCGTCAGCCTTCTTCACTGTCCAGCTTTTGCACCTGTACATAGTAATCGGGAACACAAGGGTGTGGATAATCTTGGCTTTAGTTTCTACTGACCCTTCCTTACACTTGATGATCCTTCCTAATTCCTTCATTGCTGTCCTTCCAAGCACCAGTCTTCCCTTGCTTTCCTGGCTGCAGTCTCCATTTAAATAGATGACCGAACCAAGGTAAACAAAATTTTTAACAATTTCAGTGTCTTCATTGTCTACGTTAAAGTTGCGTAGTCCTGTAGTCATGATTTCTGTCTTCTTGATGTCCAAATGCAGTCCTGTTTTGACACTTTCTTCTTTCACTTTCATCAGAAGTCCTTTCACGTCATTGCTGCTTTCTGCCAGTAGGATGGTATCATCTGCATATCTTAGATTGTTGATATTTCTTCCACCAATCTTCACTCCTTCATCTGAATCTAACCCAGTTTTTTGCTTCATATATTCTGTATACAAACAAAACAGGGAGATAAAATGCACCCTTGTCTGACACCTGTGCCTATAGGAAACCATTATGTCTCTCCATGTTCTACCCTGACAGTGGCTTCTTATTCCCAATACAGGTTATATACCAGGACAACCAAGTGCTGAGGCATGCCCATTTCTTTCAAAGCAGCCCATAGCTTTTCAGGATCCACGCAGTCAAAGGCTCTACTGTAGTCTATAAAACACAAACTAATCTTCCTCTGAAATTCTTTGGACCACTCCAGTAGCCAACAAATAAATGCAATTAGATCTCATGTATGTCTCCCTTTTCAAAATCCAGCTTGGAGGTGAGGCATTTCTTGCTCCACATAAGGTAAAAGTCTTTCTTACAGCACCTTGAGCATCATTTTGCTTGCATGGGAAATTAGAGCAATGGTCCTAGTGTTACTGCACAACTTGGCATCTCCTTTTCTGGGGCTTGAGAAATATAGAAAGAGTGTTTCCAGTCTGGAGGCCATCGTTTTGTTTTCCACATTTGTTGGCATATTCTCATTAGGATTTGGGCAGATTTAGTCTCCGTGGCTTGCAATAATTCCATTGATATCCCATCCACCCCTGGTGACTTATTTCTTCCCAGTATTTTCAGGGCAGCTTTCACTTTACTTTCTAAAATTATGGGTTCCTCCTCATAGGAATCTTCTTCAAAGGAATCTGTCATCCTTTTGTCTCTTCTGTATAGATAAGCTGAAGAACCATCATCTTTGAGTCCTTTGAACGTACAAATCTTTCTCATCTTAATTATTTAAATTATTTTTCTGGGACTGATACGTGACCAGACTCTTTACCTGTTCTGCCTAATATCTTCTTTTATTTAGAGTCTCACAGACTATGGATTGAAAAAATGCTTCTTTAGGTAAAGAAGAGAGCCTTCAACCAGAATGATGAAAGAAAAGACAATGGAAGGGTGAGCAAGAACTATTCTGAAAAATGAGAAGGTACTGAGAGAAAAACAGAAATTAAAATAAAACAAAATCTAGAGGGAATTATCATGCGAATCAACAACCTCCAGCTTGTAGGAACTTAGAAGGCAACAACCACAACCACAGTCTTTGAACCCCAAATCACATATATGACAAGAGACATACTGGGTTATCCTATACTAACTCTAGGGAATCACTTTATATACTTTTACCCTGCTCCCATCCCTCAAATAACTAACTCAACCCAACACACATGCATACACATACTCACACACACACACATACTTCTCATTCCAGAATATTCCATGGTCTCATTCTTTTGTGTCTTTACTTATGGTGTCCCCTCTGCCTGGAATTCCCTTTCCACTTCATCTACCTTCAAATTATCTATTCATCCTTTAATAACCAGCTCCATTATGGGCTCCTTGGGAGTCAGATGCCCCCTGCTTTGTACTCCTTGGTGCATATGTCTATTATAGCACTTAACAAGCTATATTGTAATTATTAAATGCTTCCCTGGGTCTCCAATGAAACTGTGAGCTCCTTGAAGGCAAAGCTCATCTTCTACATCTCTTGAAACCACATAGTAGAAAAAAAATACATGGAGTCTGCAGTCAGACATCTGAATCTTGGTTTTGTCGAGGTTCTTATCGGTGAAATTGTAATGGTATATCTATTTTCCAAGATTACTGTGAGGATTAAATAACTTAATTACCTCACATATACTAGGTACTTAACAAATGTTAGAGCTACTTCCTTTTGAATACCAGTACAAGCAAAATACCTACCATTTAGTACATGGTCAGTACACGTGTGTGGATTAAACTGAATCCCTAACAATCTAACTGATAATTACATGCCAATGGCATATAAATGTAATAATACCTACTCCTGTTAACTTAGATTTCAATGCTGAAGAATATGCCAAAGAAGATACCCCAAGTAAAATGTCAGAAGCTGGGGCCACACTGCCTAACTCAGGGGCCTACCAGGAATTATCCACTGCTTCATCTGTTATGCTTAACTCACCAATGAACAGACTGTCCTGCCCAGGAATACTTTTTAAACTTCAAGATACCTCTTTTTCTTCAAATATAACATGGAAATGGAAATATACATGATTTTTTTCTTCCTATTTACCAAGATAGTATGATTAAATGAGAACTATAAAGCTAGTTTCAACTTCTTGAGACAAGGCACCACACATGCGTGCACAGACACACACACACACACACACACACACACACGTTATACTCATTGTTGCTTAGCATTTGAGGGTTTCAGTTTAAGGCATTTACAAATTTTTAAGGAGAGAGAGAAGATATTGAAAAAAAAGAAGAGGAAAGAAAAAGAGAAAAAAGAGAGATGTGGTAATTGTGTTTCACAAAGAGGAAACTCTGCATATTGGAATGTACCCTCCTACATTCACACAGATCTAGTCCAATATGCATAACTGAGCATAACTCTATATGATACTTAAGATGCTGTATTAGAATTCTACAACGATTTCTCACCACTTCTTACTAACAAAAATTCAGTGAATCTCTCTGGAAAAAGAAGGCTCAAACCTTTTGCAGTGTGCAGCGCAGGTTCCCTAAGCCCCAAGCAAAGCTTCTAGACCACACGGTGTCTCCTTGCCTCTTCTGAAACCACTACATTATCACATTAGCTCAAGGGGGAAGCAGAAAGGCATCATGTTAATTATGTGTATGCAGACAGCAGTGCAACATCCAGACACCATTTTTTCCTTTTAATAGTCAACTTTCATCTTGTTAATAAAAAGTAAAAACTCTGACTTCTTCAGAATCACCTAGAGCTTTTAACGAAAATCTTTTCTCCAACTAGGCTAGCTTTTCTCCAGCTGATCCTATAAACACTGCTGGCAATTTTTTCCCCAATGCCTCTAACATATTTTCACTTAGCACCAGTTTGATGTATAAGATCTGACAGCCCGGCAGTTATAGGCCACCTGCATCACTGTCGCCATGACAACAGTGAAAGACAATCCATGATCCCATGCCCTGGTCACACGTTTCAATACAGCTTATCTGTCCAAAGCCACTGAGTCTAATGGAAGAGAGTAATTACCATCTTCCACTTATTGTCAAAATTCCCACCATATAATGCTCTTCAAAATTATTTTATTCCTCTCACATGGCTGCTTTGCAAAAACTAAAAGAAACCTTAAGTGGAAAGGGAGGCCGTGTGGGAGAAAGACGAGGCTGGGACTGGTATAAACGTAGGTGACTGTGTGTGAACTGTCCCTTTGCAGGCAAAGAATGCCCAGCCAGCAAGAGGGATATATAAGTATGTCTAGTTCACTGATTATCACTTTAAGATTTTTTAAAATTTGAGTAAGGAAATTAGGAAAATTTCCCAATTTCAGCCTATTCTATAGGCGTTTCATTACTACCACTGCAATCCTCAGACAGTATTACAATCCCCCTACGACAGTGTGTGACACTGAACAGTACGACAGCTCACAAGGGTGGAAATCAGGAACAAGCAGAGGCCTTCAATATGGACACTTCTCCTATCATCATTTTTTCCAGTACTCTTGAACCCCTCTCCTTCACATGCAAATAACTAAAATGGATACTTGACTGTCTGATTTTTGGATTCAGGACTGCACATTCTTAGTGGTGGGTACAATGCTGTCTTTGAGAAAAATATGATTCATACAGTATTAAAAAGTGAACTTTGGCCAGCAAACAGTTTTGTGGAAAAACCTTGTAGAGAAAAGCACTTACAGGAAAGAGTAATTAAATTTAAAGGCAAAGTCAAAAGTCACATGGACTTGAAAAGCAAACTACAAAGAGCCAAAAATGAACACGAGGGCACGGAGAGAGATAACCTTTCAGGTGTGGGCACCCAGCTCTTGGTAAGGCTGCTCCACCCTTTTCTAATTTCAGTCATTTCACAGAAATAAAATCATACCCATCATCTACTCATTAACTACCAAGAAAGTTAAATGAAGTGGGACTTAGCTTCGTGGTTAACATAAAATACTCCTATTAAAATAAAATAAGCAATTTCATATGATAGAACAAATACTAATCCACAAAAGAACAAAAGTATGTAACTTTTAAGTATAAAAACTTAATTCTTAGATTAGTATTTGTACACCTGTCAGAATGAGCCTAAAGTGTTTTATTTAGGCTAAATCCTAAAAACCACAGTCATAAACATTTAACCAGCTGTCAAAACATCGTAGTTATGAACTAACATTACGTACACTATGCATTAAACATGGCATTATATACATTATATAACAAACATGAAAAGCCTGATTAACCAAAGGCCTCTGTAACACAGTCACTTTAATTATTTGGTGGTTGGTGGACAGGTCTTTTTATGTTCTCTTGATCCTCCTTTGGCCACATTAGCAGTCATTACCAGAGGCTGGACAAAGATGGTATGAGATAAAACTGAGGCTGAGCTTCCTAATAGAAAAATTCAGTAGTTTGTGTAATTTTCTATAGGACACCACAGATAAAGATGCCAGCAAACACATGGATGTTGAGTAATCTCTAGTCAAAATAGCCAACCCATGACTAGAACATTCCAATCTATTCTGCCAACTGACAACACTTTGATGAAATGTTTTTATATAATCATTTGTGGATTTCACTTAGTCATCCCAGCTTTGTCCCCTCTCCCTCACGATGGAATTTGAAAAACACCATTTAGACAACAAATACAAAGGTCTTGATAGAAGAGAGCTGGAAAACAAGTTGCCATTGGCAAAAGAATTTCCTATCTGTCACCCCACATCGTGAGAGGAGATCCAACTTGTAACAGTTTTCTGTAACATCTTTTGTAATCTTCATTTAAAAGGTTCTTCTCTACTATGCCACCTCACTTGAAGAGCAAACTCTGAAAACTGGTTTGGAAACCCCCTCTTGAGGAAGCCAGAAGCTCCCACAACCAAAAGAAAGAATGGAAGTATTTGTTCTCTCCCTTCAACTCGTTCATTTCTGTAGTCCCAGCCCTTACCCTGCCTTCCTCAGTAATTCTTTGTCTTCTTGACCTTGACATTTTTGAAGATTATGGGCACATTACCTTATAGAATGACCCTCAATTTGGGTTTGTCTGGTGTTTATTCATGATTAGATTTACATAATTCCTTTTTGGAATAACTCAGAAATAATTCTGTGTCTTTAGCGCATCATATCAAGAGGCAAATGATGTTGGTTGTCTCTGTGTTGGCAATATTAACTTGGATCATTGGGTTAAAGTGATATCCCTTCGATTTCTCTGCTATACAAAGTTACCATATTTACCTTTGTAATCTGTGGGGAGATACTTTGAGACCATGTAAATATCCTGTTCCTCATCAAACTTTTACCTACCAATCTTAGCATACATTGATGATTTTGTAACTCCATCATTCCTTTTATACTTATTAGCTGGCCTTCTAAGTAAGAGCTTTTGCTATTTCCCCCTCCCCCAACACACACATTTACTTATTTGTTCAATTCCTGTATCAGTACAGATTTAGGGTTTCTTTTACTAAATTGGTTATAATCCATTACCATATTTATTTTGATATTCAAATTCTCCCAATTTGGCCAGTGGGAGCCCACCAAGCAGGCTCCTCAATCCTTTTGATTCTTTGACCACTCCCTCTACTTTCTGGCTCAACAAGATATTCTAGACCCATGTTTTATTTTCCCTACCTCAATCCAAGAAGTAGCCTTTTCTCCAAGTCATGTTCCATATTTTTTAAGGTAATATGTTGACTTGATGGTTTTCAAGACTATGATGCAAGTACATTAATGAAAGCAGTGTAAAAATAAGTGTTAGTCTGTTAAGTGTAGATGGAAACATCTCTGGTCAATCTGGAGAAAGTAGCCTAGTGTACCTTTTTCATGGGCTCACTCCCAGTGACATCAGAACTGGCTTTAACTGGCCATACACAGCTGGGCTATGAAAGCCATGGGGTAGCTTCAGGTCAGAGAGGAGAAAAGTCAGAACACAGAGATCAGAGTTCCAAAGCAAGTGCAGGATGGTAGAGACAAAGGACAGCATGTCAGCCAGTCTGCCCTGGACAGGGCCAAATTTAGCACAGCTTCTTTGCAGAAGTAGTAGAGCCTAACCAGGGAACCTACAACGAGGAGGGGAAGGAAGCCTTCCCCTCTTGTGTCAGTACCAAATTATTTGTCACATTTCACTTGCTCAGAAAATAGCTTCTGGTTCCATTTTACATACAATTGCTTAGTAATTACTCTGTGATCCATCTATGAGAGAGGAGATATTGTTATCTGTTCTTTTCAGAAAGAAAAAATAAAGCAAAGAACTTTCTTTAAGATGCTCAGAAGGAAGGGCAGTTTCAGGTTTTGTGGGGCCTGAAGCCAATGATATTTAATTTTTTAACAATAAAATTACTAATATAAAAGAAAGAAGGACTACATGAAAATTTCTAGGGCCCCTCCCAGAACTTTATAAAGGGCCGTGCAAGTGACGGGACCTGAAGCGCAGGCTTCACCTGCTTCATGGTAAAAACCCACCTCTGCTCACAAGCAATTCCAGCTTCTTGCCCACAGATCCTAAGGTCTAGCAGTAGGAGAATAATTCTTCAGCGAGGCCAGTCAGACAGCCCTCCACTGGTCTGAGAGAGTCAGAGCCTCCAGTTTCTACTCCAGGAACCAGGATTGAGGACATACCTACTAGATGGGCTTCAAACCCCTCCAGTATCATTCAACATAAAGTAGGATAGCCACCAGAACTCCCACAAAAGCACGGGAGAACCTGTTTGGCAGAGGAGTGGAGAGTCTTGCTGGCTGTTTGTTAACAAACTTCATCTGTACACAAATGCCAGACTGTTCACCCAAGTGAAGTGACACTGCAGCTAGGATACCTAGAACTCCTCCAATCAAACTAGGGTGACAAATCCTACCCAAAGTCGCAGGTGAAGCCTGCAACTGGACCTGGAAATTTAGGGTAACAACTCAACAAATGATGTTCCTCTTCAGGCTGGGGGGAGAACTGACATTTTAGATCTGACTTTCATGTTCCTGTATCTGCCTCATTCTCCACAGTGCCGACCCCATTTTACCTGGTTCTTCGCACTCACCGAACCTATTACCATTGGCCGAACTCCTTTTCACACCTCTGTGCTGCTGATCATGCTGCTTCCTACACCTGTAATGGCCTTCCCACCTTCCCTGCCTAGAAAAACCCTGCCCATCCCTCAAGGCCTAGATCAGATGCCAGCTCCCTGCACAGTCTTTCCTGATATGCTCCTTACCTGCTCCTCCTGCCTTACAAAAGTAGAATTAAAACATTCCAACCTCTGTGTTTCTATAATCGTTTTTTATAAGTCTAGCAGAGCCCTTATGACACGATACTGGGGAATGACATGTAGAAATCTCACCAGCTACATTAGTACAAGGCCTGTGTCCATGTTCTTCTTTGAATTTCCAGCAATCTCTACAGTTTCTGGCAAAGAGGGGCTTTTAAAAAAATGTTTGATGAATTAAAGACTGTTCCCAAAACTGCAAATGTTCTTTTTCCTTTCACCTAAGTGGAGGTTTATCTTAATTAAAATAAACCTACAATATTATTGGGTTTCAAAATCATGTAGCTGCATATAGCTGTATATAATTGCACTGTAATCAAACTGCTGATATTTTTAGGCACCTCCTTTCTTGAAACTCTCCTTAACTATCTTTGAAATATCCATGTATTTCTACTGTGTAAGTTTTGTATATATGTGTGTGTGTCTTTTTCTCTTTTTAAAACTCTGTTATTAAACATTTCAAACATACAAATGTAGTCAGAATAACGTAATGAATCCCCGCTGCCCAGTTTCAACTCATGGCCTATCCTGTTCCATGTATACCTGGCATCTAATGCTACAGCCTGAATATTTGTGCCCCCCCAAATTCATATGTTGAAATCCTAACCCCCAAAGGTGATGATATGAGTAGGTGTCGCCTTTGGGAGATGCTTAAGTCATGCGGGTGGAACCTGCATGAACAGGGTTAGTGCCTCATCAAAGAGGCTCCAGGGAGAGTCCCAGCCCTTTCTGCCATATGAGGATACAAGAAGCCTGTGACCCAGAAGAGAACTCTTGACCATGCTGGCACCCTGATCTCAACTTCCAGCCTCCAGAACTGTGAGCAATAAATTTCTGTTATTTATAAGCCACCCAGTCTGTGGTAATTTGTTATAGCAGCCCAAAAGAACTAAGACATCCACTTTCTCCTTTCATATTATATTAAAGCAAATCTCAGTCATGATATCCTATCTGTAAATATTTCAGAATGTACCTTTAAACATTACTGTCTCTTTTTTCAAAAACATAACCATAATACCATTATCACATCTAAAAGGTATTTTAATAATAATCCTTTAACATCAAATATTCAATTAGTGTTAAAATTTCCAACTGTCTCTATTTGTTGCACTAGATTTTTAACAGTGAAACTACACCGCTGTTTCATACAACTCATAAACAAAATGTCTTATTTAAATAAAAAGCCCCAAACTTGTACCCTATAGAGCCATAATATTTCATAGGACAAGAGCCATGAAGTTTTACTTCACTGCAATGTACTAATTATGCTGCTGAAATTTTGTTAAACATTTGTCCTATATAGATATATAAAATAATTTGTTTTCAGTTCATTACCTTTCTACCCAAAGATTTTATTCCACAAAGACTTCCACATGAGTTAGCACTACTTTTGAGTTATTCATAGCCCATAACAATACAGCTTATTTTTAAGTCTTAAAGTACAAGTTTTTCCTCTTCCTGAAACTCAAGAGTTCACTCTTAATTAACACAAACGCTTTCACTCTAAATTTTCACTTTTAAAATAAAACTATGGCTAGAAAAAAATGCCCTCAATGAACAATTCATAAACAAGTCGAGGATGCAAAGCTACAAAATATCTCTTATAATTCTTACTGGGGCAAGCACATTAATACATAAATGTTTACATCCACAATAACACAAGTCAATGAGCACAAAAACCAGCACCAGGATGAATCTGGGACGTAACTGGTCTCTTTGGGCAGACCCCAGGACCACAGGGATATTCAGAGGCAAGTAGGAGACTTAAGAACAATTGCATATGGTCATTTCTTGATGACATATTCTATATATTCCTTGATGATGAATTGGAAACTGATGCATAAGGAGCACAAAGTAAGTGCACTCAATTTATGCAACTGAAATGCTTCTGAAAACCTGAATACAAATAACCAAACATTTGTATGGGGAAATCTTGCCATTAAATGAATACGAAGGTAAAGACCTTGAAAAAATTAAGATTCTTTTTTATAATGCAAAAATCATCCTTTTTAAATTTAGGTTTTATTATAGGAGGTTTCCCCACCAAATACACAAAGTCATTGGAAATGAAGATGCCAGTTTAAACACAGAAAATATTTACTAATTCACATATTGAAGGTAAGATGACATGGACTAATAAAAACTAGGAATTACTTTGAAATAGATAGAATGGTACAGACCATAAATATTTGCTAAATACATGTCCTTTAATATCCTCACTTTGGTGATTTTATTTGCAATTATTTTATTGTTCCCTGTTAACAAAAAAAAAGTAGATGATTCTAAATAAAGGCAGTTTACTTTATTAATGGGTTAAATATTCTCCCCTACTCCTGTTTTATTATTCTGTTGTTTACTGATACTCTTTCATGTGAAGTAAAAAGTTATGTTACAATTACTACAAATTCTGAACACCTGGGTTCAAATTAATCTAGTCATACTGTATTCCTATATTCTGAATTTTCACTTTTGTTCATGTACTCCAAACAACTCCATCCTATGTCCAGGGTCCCCAAGAGAATCGGCCCTTTTGTACTTTAAGATGCAGGGAGCTCCTTATTCATAACTGGCCCTTAAGTGTTGCTCCTGTGGTCTCCAGGGGAAGACACCTACACACAGAACATTGCTCTTGCATGTTCTAGGCTATTGCCAGTCCTCAGAAATCAAGAGGGTGTCTAGTCTACTTCAGTAGAAGGACGAGGAGGCTGACAAAGAAACTCGAAACTACAAGTCACGTGGAGCCAACTGCCTTTTGGATGCCTCGAAGGATTCAATTCCTTCAGAGAGTTAGGTTAGAAACTGCCACGCTAACCCTGGGCACCAACCCCACGGCTTCAAAAGTTGCCATTCTCTCCATCCTCCATGGCTTTGGCCAATTCCAGACTAAACCATTAGAGCTGGTTTACACCCTACAGGGCAGGAAGTGAATCATGCTTTACTCAACTGAAACAGCAGCAGGTTTTAAGGAAGCTAAATACAGTCAGCCAAATTCAATCAGTAACACATCATGCAAAGAAGTGTCACGGGATTGGTCTTGATGACAAGGGTCAGCACTTTGGATTTAGATCTCTCCTCACAGGTGTAAAAAGCATAGGGCAATTTACCCACGGACACAGAGCAGAGCTACTTGGATCACCCTCCGAGGTATAAGCTTTCCAAGTGCTCTCACTAATAACCTAGGCACCTCAACTCAGGGTCGAATCTCTAGCTTGCAGAACATGCCTCGTTCCAGACTTTGACTGTCTTTCCTCTTCCTCAGTGGAAGAAAAATGTTCTACTTTTTGTTCTCGGGATGGAGATTTCTTTGTCTCCTCTTTTATCCTTAGTGTGATCTGTGGTGATTTTTAGGGTCTTAATACAAGCAAAATCCTAATTATGGGGAAGGCCATTACCTTATATCTTACTTATTATTATCCAGAAGCAAAGGTTTGGCTTTATATTGATCCATAGACTTCCCTCATATTTTCTTAAACACTCATTATTCTCTCTCAAGTAAGACTTTTAAAAGGTATTCCCAACAGAATTCCTCAATTTCCACTTTTACTTAGAGAAGCTGACCATATAAAAGTCGAATCCCCCAATTAAAGTTAAATTTGAATGCAATTTTGTTTTTAAGCATATCCTTAATACAAAACTTAAAAAGGATGATTTACAGAATATTTATTTCCTTAAGAAAATATTCAAATGATCCATCAGTGACCACATGAGGTATCAGAAATTCTTTATAAAACAAAGTTTTTTGAAAATTCATGAAACACATCAAAATCCTAAGTAGAGAATAGAGATATTGGTCCAATCTGATGCCACCTTCCCAGGTTTCATTAAAATACAAATAAAAAGTTTCTAAATTACAGCTATATCCTTAATAAAGTTACAAAAATCTGAGATTATGCAAGGAGCAAAACAGATTCTCTAAGTATATCAGACAATATCAGAGGTCAACAGTTCAGATTAAAGAGGAGAATTTTATCTGGTAATCCTCAGGGCAGTTTGTGTGTACGCATTTTCAAGGCTCATCACAGATAATCATATCTAGTAATATATGCAAATGTACAAATAAATGAAACTCTAAAAGAACAAACTAAATTCATTTACAAAATGTTCTAAAATGAGAATCGCGACCTCCACAGAAGGCATTTCTTCAGAGTCTACAGCTAGACATTGGCCACAAAAGATTTGCTCTCTGATGTCAGCTATAACCCATAAGTCAAAATATTTAAGGGTTTTCCTGTGGAGGAAAAAAAAAGGAAACTATATTCGGTCTTTTAAAAAATAATAGTCATGAGCGCAGACTCTGGAAGCAGAGTTCAAACCACAGCTCTACCACTTACTAGTTGTATGACCTTGGTCAAGTCACTTAGCCTCTCTGTGCCTCAGCTTCTTCATCTGTGAATACTCCTATTTTGTTGGTTGTTTTGAAGATTAAACGAGCTAGTAAGAGTAAAATGCTTAGTACAGTGTCTGGTACACAGTAAGTACCATATAAGTATCAGCTAATAATAATAATAATACATACTACACATGAGAATCTGATAGCAGAATCACAACCTTGACTACCTTTGTGGGCATCTATATCACATTGTGGAAAAAAAATGAGTTCCTAACAGATGGAAGTATGTAACACTGAAAATAGTTGGGCCAGTCCTGATTCATTTCTCTGGTCAATATTTATATTACAGCCCACTGGAATTGAACAAGCTGTAGCAGGGGAAGAGAGCAGGACACTCTCTCCAGTGGCAAAAATAACATACACAAGAGCCACTTCTGACCAAGTGGTCCAAGTTGACTAGATTCTCTCCTTCTGCCAAGGCGTCTGATGGCACACAGGGGAAGGACAGAGGGTCCCACATTCTAAATGTAGTCATCCAAACCAATCATTACTTTTTGACAAGGGATTTGGAAATTCACGCAGGCTTGTTAGCTAGGAATGGTTGTTAGCAGCAGCTTCAGTTAAAGACACCTTCAATGTACATTCTAAAAGTCAAAGTCTATGACAGCATTTCCCACAGAATTCAAGGGAAAAGTTAGATAGAGTGTAAAGGTGGTTTTCAAAATTCACCCTGATAAGGTCAACCTCAAGATCTTGTCCTCAGCTTCAATCTCACCTGATAGAAAAACCTACTTAGTCTTCCACTACATAACCCTTTCTAGACCATTTTAAAAGATGTCATCACTGTAATCAACAATTTTTAATAGATATGCTTGAGATGGAATTGTAACCATCTGTCTACCCATTTCAGGTGACACAAAAGGAACCTAGATTCAGCCATTAAAGACATATTAGAAAGAACTAGATTTAATTGACCTGGATACACTTTTCTTACACCTCACCATCCATTTATGGATACGAACTGGTGATTCATTTACTGTACCTAAATACAATCATTACAGACTTATAGTATCCTCTAAAGAGACACTTTGGGATACACAATATTTATGCATTTGAAGACAGGCACTCTTCTGTGGCCATACATCTCTAAATCTCTCCATTTAGTCAACTACTATTAGCTGTGCTAGAGAAGCAGATTACTAATTACTGTGCGCTTGAAAAGAGACTTCCAATCACAATCAAGTCTCTCCTGAGGTTAAAAGCTAACCAAAGTGTGACGCCTACCATGTGACTCTAAGAGCCTCTCCTAATGAGTAACGAGCAGTATGAAATTACAGGTTACTACCGATACCTTATACAAAAAGCTGCACATCCAAGCTAGATGTCTTATAAAAGTAGTTATTAACCAAAGACAAATTAACGACACCTTTAGCTAAACTGATATCATTCTTGTTTCTCTATTTCCTTATTGATAACATGGAAATGTGCAAATGTGTCTAATGTAGATTAATATTTTAAGGGTATCCAATCCTTAGGAATCATGCTTCCACATTAATCTTTTGCATTTTGTTGCATATAATCCTTTTCCCACAGTTCTAATTTTAGATATAGTTAGTCCATTAGAATTAATCTCTTCCCATGTAAAGACTGGTCACAGCTAAGATCTAACAGTTTCTCCTTAATCTTTTTTTTCCCCTCATGGAGAAACATATGGATTATGTTATTAGCTGTTCTTTTCACTCTCACTTTTCATTTTGAAATTACCAACAGATAGCAAAAAGGTGTCCTTTGCCACTTGTTCCCATAGCTAAAGAGGCACAGTAACATTCAGTTTGCAAGTCAACAGCAGCCTTAGGAATGGGTTACATCGTGGTGATCTTTAACTATTATTTTTTTTAAACACGGTGGTTTTAGGGAAAATGTACTTCCAGTATCAAAGCAAATCTTTTGGGCTAAAAACTCTGAATCCAGACTGAGGGACAGACTTAGTATTAAGCTTTTAATATTGTCTACATTTTTCTAAGTTTACAGAAGAGCTCTTTGACTGAAAATTCTGCCCCTGGATATGCCATAGAGAGAAACATCAAAAGGCAAAGTCATTTTCATTTGGGCACATAAACTATGATGAGCTCAGACTCAACTTCTTGGCTTCTTAAAGTTTTTGTTTGTTTTATTTTGCACAGTGGTTTCTGAAGCAGAGATTTATCGTCTCTAATTGTGCTGAAGAGGCTGAAATATTAATGTTTCATTGGGACTTACCATTGCCAGTAAAATTTAAAATGTTAAAGACTCCTTATTTTCACATAAATAATCTGATCTTTGAAGCCTCAGAAAACTGTCTTGGCCACTTCACAACATAACATCTCTTTCCCTTGATTCTAATAGCAAATAAGTTTCAATGTCCTCTGAAATTAATCAGAAATATTCTTTGGCTGGCATTCAGGACTAAACCCCCACTCTGAAACAGAAAAGGATGTGTCCGGCTATGAAGACCCTGGGGTGAGGGGATAGCCTCTATTTTTATATATTAGCCACTGATTTATTTGTATTGATAGAGACTCTACATGGCAAAGCAAAAAGAGTTTTACAGATAAACTTTATTTAATTAACTGACTTTGTTCCCTCAAAATGGCATCTAGGTCAAGTTTTATAAACCAAAACAAAATTTACAAAATATATTAGAGGCATTTGTACTTAAAGGGTACTGAGGTGAACTATCTAAAGAAAAACACTTCGATGACAAGAATAATCAAGCTTGAATCCATTTAGTAAAAATATTTTGTAAAACTGAAAGTATCATCATTTCTTAAAATAAAGCACAGCACTATTTAACTAAATTTTAAGTAAATATCCGCTTGTACTTCAAGTACTTAGAGTTCTGATCATATCGATAACATTTGAGCTTTTCTGAAATACTTTTCTTACTATCTCATCCTCCAATCTCCTCCATTCTCTACTAAACCAATATGGTCACGATACTAGAAAAAGACAAAAATAGAAATTTTGAGCATTTCCAACTTCTCCTAGGTAAAAAGCTCTATAGCTTTTTAAAGAGAGAGCCACAATCGGAGAAGAGCTGGCACAATTTGGATCACATTTACTTTTACAATAAACTACACTGGGACCCCATATTTATTTAGTCCTACCTTGTCCCAGAAAAGGTGGAAGGTGGCTTACAAAAATACATACAAAATAAACCATGAAGTTAATTATAAGGGATTGACAATTGTGGGAAAAGGGTAAAGGTAACATATGTGTCTACACACACACAATAAAAAAAAGGTCTGAAAAGTTATACCCCAATTTCATAGCATGTCACCTCTGAATAGTGGAGTTATGAGTAATTTTTTTTGGAAACATATATATTCTTAAGTTTTTAAAAAGAAGATGAGAAATTGATTATTCTAAGATGTGCAAGTGGGTGAACTTCTTGAACATAATTTCATATTTTCTCTCTCTCTCTCAAATGTAACTTTCATGATACCTTCTGTTTTCTGGTTCCTAAGCCTGATCAGTTCCGAGGAATCCCCTTTCCAGGCACAGAAGAAAACAACGGCACAGCCCGCTCCATCAGAGAATCATCTTTGAAGTCCAGTTTTACTCCTGACCATTTGGATCTGAATGAGATGAAGGATTTAAAGAGCAAAAAATTTTAAATTGGATTTTGTGGGGCAACATCTTTAAAAGAAAGTTGATTTCTTTTTGTGCGGTCAGGCACTGCACAGACCCTCTGAATAACGAAATAAAGGTGAGGAGGTGAGAAAGAACTCACCTATAAATAAAAAAGGGGAAGGAGACAGGGCAAAAAAATCTTTGTAAGGTTTCTGGGGTAGAGCAAGGTGAGGTCTGTTTTATTCAGCGTCAAGACAAATAACACTCCCTTTGTGTCACTTTTCACTACAAACTCCAAAGTGGATAAAGCTTGAAATGCAAATCCCTAAATTTTACTCCAGTTTTAAGGGAAAACCCAGTCAGACTTTCCTCCAAAATTTCCAAACATTTTCCAATGATCACTTACTAGTTTTCCCTCTTCTCAAACTTCCAACTTGAGCGGTCAAAATGCTTTTCCTTCCAACAGGCCTACCTTTACCCTTTTCTCTGAGTTTTTTAACAATCACACATTCTGCCTTTTCTCTCCAAAGTTTCCTTGAGGCTTCCTGAACATCTAGTCTTCATCCACTGTGCTCACTGCCATGTATGTCAGCATCTTGACACCTGTGAATGGAGAGCTAAAAAATCATAGCTACTCTGAAACTATGCCCAAGATATTGCCTTCTTGATTAGCCCCTAAATGCACCCAAGACCAAGCCTTGTCCTGACTTCTTTTTGCAGCTCCCAGCAGGTGCCTCGTGCATTGCTGTTTCTCCTGGAGTCATGCAGCCTCCTTACACTGCACTGACTAGGCCTGGTGAGAAAACCTCCAGGAGGGAAAAACGCTCCGACATTTCCAAGTCTGTCTTAATTTGGAAAGAAATAAAAGCCATTAGGAAGTGTTCTCTCAAGAGCCTGGGGACCCTGTACAAGTTATCCCTAGAAGCACAATAAAATCTAGATGAAAGAATAGAAGCCAAAAGCTATCATAAAACAGAAGCCCAGGTACTTCTTTAAAAAGCAGACCAACTAGGGAAGGTGGATTTCGTGTCTGGACTTTCAAGGCTACCAGGCCTATTTCCAGCCCTAATAAGTCATGAGTTGCCTCCTCTTCACAGTCGTTTAGCTAATAAATTCCCAGAAAACATGGATCACACCTTGTCCTTACTACAGGAAAGTCCATGGTGCAGGCGGCAGACCCTTGGGCATGCTGAATTCCATGATTAGGATCATGAACAGAGTAGCTTGTCCAACGTTTGAAACTGCCAAGAAGGCAAGTCCCACCAGGTTGATACCAAGTCTAGAAACACCCTATATCCAATGTAAAGAGTCAGATTCTATAATGCAGAAAAGGCAAATTCTTCCAAAAGAAATGATTCATAGAAATTAATTGTTCTCTAATGTTCTTTAATTAAAGAAACTGGGCAACGACTTTGCTTTTTTAATTAAGCCCAACTTTAGCTTATTTTTCAATATCCTGGAGTTTTGACATTCCATTCGCATAGATTCTATTAAAAGACGCTGCAACTCATATCAGAACAGAAATTAATATTAATGTATGTAAACTGATAAATACTCAATAAAAAGAACATGTTTTTTACAAAATAAAAGCTACTAAAATGTGTGTATTTGAAAACAATAAAGTATTCACCACAAAATATTTTATTGGTAATCACATGACTTTATTTCTCTTACTTGTCCTTTGCAAGAATCCAAATTATATTACAGACACATACTCATACACAAGTAAACCAACTGATCATATCACTCCTGTGTAGAGGAGAATGTCTAAGTCTTAAAGAGGCAATGCCATAATTCAATTTAATGGACCCTCTTTTAAAATAATCATCATCATCATCATAATAGATCACAACAGGCATTGTAAAAACAACAAGTGCAAAGCCACAAATATTCAAGATATCTCTATCTCCAAGAGGCTTGCCAACTACTCAAAGTACTCAAAGGGGGCCCTCTCTCTTGAGGTGAGACCTCCTCCTGGCCACCTCCCTACCTTCCTATGCATGCTGTTTTTTCCTATCGAGCCAGCCTTTCCTCTTCCACACTTCTCATTCACTCTCTCTATGCACACCATCCCATTGCAACTACCCTGACAAAAAGCTAGGAGCTTCCAGTTGCCACATCCCAGGGCATCGTTTGGTCCTCATCTTGCTTCATACACTCTCCTTAGTTTTCAATATTCCCCCCAACTCCTCACTAATGGGACTATTCCTCTTTCGTCTTCTTTTGAGTATGTCCGCCTCCAAAACTACATTGAATGTTGTTTCCAAGGTTCCTGCTCTTGTTCTTCTCCTCTTATGCTATATACCCTTTGCCAGTTTCATCCAATCTGAAGTTTTAGCCATCTTCAATGCCTATACTTGCAACTCAGACCTCCAGGCTAAATTCTAGGCCTGTATATCCAAATGACTACTGACATCCCTTCAGGATGGACCATAACCCCATTAAACTTTGCATTGTCCAAAGATGAACTGATCCTCTTCCTTCCAAAACTTAAGGCATTTCCTATATTGGGTAATGATGCTGTCATCCAAACCAGAAATCTGAAGTCATCTCTGACTTCTCTCAATCATTCCGGTCTACTCAGTGATTACTTCCTTGATATTTTTTGAAAATGGTCTCACGTCTCCATCTCTACCTACCATTCACCTACTTCAGGCTCTTCGACATCTCCTGCTGGAGTATTCAATGCTCTCCTAACTGACCTCCCTGCCTCCAGTCTTCATCTCAAAACCCATCCTACATATTGCTGACAGAGTGCTTTATCTAAAGTCTACTGACCATGTCACTCCCTTGTTTACAACCCTTTGATGGTTTCTCTTCATCTATATCATACGGTTCAAGCTCTGGAGCATGACATATAAGGCCCTCTCCGTCCTAATCTCTGCCTATCTTACCAGCCTCTTCTCCTACCACTTTCTGCCCTGAACCTTCTGTTTCAACAACACTAATTCACAACAACAAACCACTCATGATTCCCTGCTCATGCCCCATGTTTCACACCTCCATCCTTCACCCACCCAAACCCTCCTCAAGCTCCTCCAGGGCAGGAACCATAGCCCAGCTGCAGTATTTTTTCATTGCTTAGCCCAGCAGCTGGCTCATTAAAGGTGCCATGTGAATGGTCAATGATAAATAATGGAAGACGGTGTACGGCAAGTCCAAAATGAATGACAACCAATAAGAAGTGTTGAAGGAATTTGGACTTAGACTGAAAGTCACTGCAGTGGGGTCTACACATGATAAATACTTTCCAGACAAGATGTACAATGTACAAGAAGGCCAGCAATAGCTCTACTCCCCCTACAACAGCCACCACACACTTAGAGTCATGCTCTAGTTTTTTTGGAGAAATCACGTTGGCTACCTGCTGAGCCTGCCAACACGAGGCACAATAGTAGGCATCTCAGTAGTGTGCTAATAATAACAGCTGATATTTATAGAATCCTTATTGTGTATCTAGAACTTTACTGAAAATTCTACATGAATTATATCTCAGTCCTCACATCAGCACTATGTGGATGGAACTACATTATCCTTGCTTTACAGGTGGAGAAACTGAGGCCTAGATATCAAGTAACTTTACTAAAGGCACAGAGATTTAATATTAAGGACACTATTCACCAGAACAGAAGCCAAGCCTCCATTCTATATTTCACTTAGTTCCCAAAATTGTACGTGTGTATCAAGAGCTGACCAGGAATGAAAGGTCAAAAGAACTCATGTGTCATCAAACCTTTGAGCCACTCCTCTCATGAAATAGTCACTTCACTAAATTACAGAATCACTGCCTTTATCCATTGCCTCAAAGACTGTGTCGCCAGCACATCAAAACCTAAGTGATAAGACAGACTTCTCCTCTTCTCCCAGGGGAGGCCCCTTCGCCTGTGCCATGACTCTTTTTTACCCCCTCATCTATCCATTTTCCTCTCTGGTTTGCTCCAAACCTCTCCTCCCACCTTTGATTATGAAGGGTGCTTTAGAACACCTAAGAGGCAAGATCTCTTCCTCATAAAAACAGAGAACTCATCACCTCAGGAGGTGCAGAAGCCAAAAGTATTCATACGCTCAAGAAGGACGTGGATAAATTCATGGATGAGAGAACTCTGGTAGTTCATAAGAAGGGAAGGATGGAGAGGAAAGTATGAAATTTACAGAGAAAACTTTGTGCCAAGGGACAACCATGCTTGGCTATAAAATTAATTAAGTTCACAGATTTGCACTGAGCACCTACTATGTCTGAAGAACCATTCCAGGCTCAGAAAACTGCAGGGAACAAAAGAAACAAAAATCCCTGCCTTTATGCAGCTTCAAGCTCTGATCACTAGTTGGTTCCTGCTAGGGAGCATCTGCTCACCTCAGGCAACTGCGTGTGTGGAACAGAGACTTCCTCCTAACCTCCAGGACCTGGCGCTCTTGGAAAGCCTTGCGTGTACCATCAAAAAGTGTGCACACGCAGGCTCTCACCACACACAGCTCCAAAGGCAGCAGCACTAGTCCTCTAGACTTTTACTCAAAGCCCGAATAAGATTCTGACTTTGGTAATCTGGGAGAGGAATAAATTGATAGAGGCAGACAGTACATTTTGAGAACAACCACGGCCATCAGGCCACACGTAGGAGCCAGGCAACCCAGAGCTGACCCCCAGCAACCCAGAGGTATCACCCAGTCCTCGAGGTGAGGGCAAAGCGGAGAGAGTCAGTCAGGGAATAAATGATAAAAAAGTACCATCTGAGTGAGCACCTTCAAGATTTCCCTTCAACCCTGCTCCACTGGCACAGGAAAACAGCCTTCCAAAGTCCTCAAGCCCTCAGCCTCCTCCTAGGACCAACACGGAGAAGTAATCAGACACAGTAGTTAGTCACACCTCTGGAGCAATACTGTCTGGGTTTGAATCCCTGTTCTACCACTCATGAACCTTGACAAGTAATCAAAACTCTTGGGGACTCAGTAGCCTCATCTTTTCAATGGAAACAATAATTATAACAGCCTCATAGGATGGTTGTGAAAATTAAAAGAGAGGATGACATGTAAAGTATTTAAAACAGTGTCTGGCACTCATGAAATGAGAGCTGTTACTATTATTACTTTTTCCATTAATAGGATCATGGAGGCCCCCTTCCAGGCCATGGCAAATTCTGGAAGCCACATAGTTGCTATATAAATGAATAGCTTAAAAGCATGAGCTATCCCATTCTGAGGTAAAACCAAAATTTAACCAAATTCCTAAACACACACACACACCTCATTTCTTACACAAACCTTCCTTCTCTGATGAGACAACTAGTTTTTATCAAATTAAGTCAAAACTGATTTTGACCACAGCATGTATTTTCAAAAGGTGAAGGCAAAAGAAAGGGTAGATTTTTCCTTCTTAATAATTTCCCCTGGCCCTCTGGAAATACAAGCTGAGTCTTTGTCTGCCAGAGAGCTGAAAAGAAAATGAGAACAGGAGGAGTTTTCAGGCTGATGGCCTATTATTTGTAACTATTCTAATGAAACAGCACTGGTTGAAAGGGCACCAATAACAAGTCTAAGCAGGTGTCAGACACAAGATAGATGAGAAAAATTTAAGAAAAAAACCTTCTATCTGCAAACTTAAAACCAAGCAGGTACGGGTTTTGGGGGGAGGGGAGGGGTAATTGTGGCATGTAACAAGAAGTTCACGGTGCATTACAGCAACAGAATCATCTGTGTAATCCCCAAGCCAGAAACTAACGTTAAACTCAACCAAGTTCATTTCTCTTGTCCTTTAATTTTTTTGGAGTGACTTTTATCTTTTACCTTGAAGTTAAAAAAGAACATGAGCTGTTAGCAAAACACTCTGAATCTGACTTAATTATGAGGGCTTCTCCTGTTTTTCCATAACGCTTGTCAAAACTAGTCAGAGAGAACAAGAGAGAAAGTATGCTTGCCCAAAGGAAGGGATGCAGAGGACAGAAAAATAACTATATATACAAGAAAATACTAGATAGTATACTACATCTGGAAAGTTTTCTGTTATTTATCTTGCTTTATTGAGATAATCCAAGCATTCTAATTTATGAAATTCTTTCTTTAGAAAAAGTACTGGTAAACCTACTATAAAGCTACATCTTTAGAATTGAAGAAACAATATCTATATTCACAGACTATGTCCACATCATTTGCACAGATTGTGAGTCCTGTAAGTTGGCCCATTTCTCACCCTCACAATTTTATCTGTTCAAATGGATATTTCCAAAGGAAATTCAACTAAAAATGGTACAGTATTATGTTGTGAGATAGTCTACTAGTAAGAAATTGGGAGTCTAAAAAAATCATCCTGAGACTCACCTATACATACCTGCTAAAAAGACCTATAAACTGAAGTTTGTATAATGATCTTTAAAAACTGATTAAAATCTTTGAGATATTATTTGGCCTTATTGAAGGAAGGGTTTTACTTATGAATCATTAAGAAATGGTATAAAAAACTATGCCTTGGTTTCGCTATTGGATGGCAGATGGATAAGTACCAACTGAAAGACAAGAGAAAGAAAGGGACTCCAACCAACTAGAAACAAAGTTGGTTTTGTTAGCCACATTTAAGACTCTAGCCCTGAAATTCAGGACTAACACCATAATTAATAAAGACATGAAATATCTTAGCCAATATTATAGTTCAGGTCCATTCAACAAACATTTTTTGAGTTCCTCCTATAAGCCAGGCCCAATCTCTGCTTTGAAGGACCTCACCATGCACTGTTGGTCACTCACCCATAAGCAACAGAGGACAACCACCACATCGTGCACAGGAGAGCATGAAAAGGGAAGGAGAGGCCCAGGGTTTTAAACAGAAAGGACCAGCAGAATTAGGACACATCCCTTCACATCTTGCTGACTTGCCTAATTTTACACACTGTATTTCCAAGCAGGGCACATGCACATATGCATTAAATGTATAAATTATGATCTGCTAGACAAAATCTTCTAGTCATTTCAGTGAAGCTCCAGCCTTTGTTTGTTTCTGCTGTGGTGGGGGCCTCTAGGTAGCCAGAAAGAAGGATGCAGATATTTCTAGGATTTAAGGTAGTAGCAGCATGGCTACACAAAGTTACTAAAAATTTGCATTTCACAAACCTGTTTCCTTCCTACTCTAAGTGTCCTTACTAATCCATTGAATCAAACAATGAGTTTTGTGATCCTAAGAGATTAAGTGACTTGCTCAAGGTCACACAATTTATTGTGGCAAAACCTGAACTAGACCTGATTTCCTGGCTCCCAATATAAAGGTTTTTAGTTAGACCACACTGGATCCCAATCATGGGGATGAGAGCCAGAGACAGAAGTGATAGTGGGAGCATTTGTTATATTCGATCATCAAAAATTCTGTCTGTGAAACACAGATGGATAATATAGCCATCCAGAGGAAGTTACTGGCTTGGTGTTGATTCAGCCTGGGAAACCTACACAACAGGCCAAGAGAAAAGTAGGGGAAATCCCCAAAGCAGTAGACCTCTGCCAAGACCAAAGGCTGGATGTTTACTTGTGCGCAGCTCCCAGAGAGCACAGGGTAGAGCCATCATCAGGGGAAGGATGGGATTTCCTAAGTAATGGATTAGAAGGAGGAGATCCACTCAAGGGGTGGCCTCACTTCTCCCACAGAACCACAAGCTCTTTCTGCCCAAGGACTCAATAGAGGCAGAGGGCTCCTTGAAAGTTGTGCAGAACCACAAGCCAGGAAGGAAAGTCAGAATGAAATTTATATAAGCTATCTCCAAGAAAAGTGGAGACACTGTCCCTCCCACTATTTGAAAAATCAATTCTTGGTAATGAAGAGTCCACATCCAAATGTCTCCCAGCAGTCTTTGCCCTTATTTATTTCCTTTTTCTTCCTCCTTCTTCCATCTAGCTCTCCTCTCCATGGCCCATCCCATCCATCTCCATTAGTGGTGACGGTGAGGCCAGAACATCTACAGTCAGCCTACTGCCCCCAACACCAGGCCAGAAGCTGTGAAGCAGTGAAGGGGAAGTTTCTTTATATCATCTGCCTCCAGCCTCCTCTCAGAATGAGACATTCTGGGTGTTCTCCACCCTCCTAAATTCGTGAATGCTCTCTCCAATTTCTATGTAAGGCATCAGAGACGTCATCATTTCCATATGCTTCTCTTAATAAGAAAGTACCATCCTTCCAAAGGCACAGTGGTCATGAGGTTGTGTGGAGATTGGGCAAACTGGTTTTGTTTACCATAAGGAGGTACCAAGGTGGGGACTATACCAGTATAACCACCGCCGCTGCTCTCAGGTCTGTCCACAGCTCTGCAGCTTGTATCTGACCTCTTATTGGCATGCATGCTTCACTAATAATAAGCTTAGGAAGAGAGAAGAGGAGGAGAGGCACATACTCTATGAATGTATGTACTCCCCGGCCCTTCTCTCCCAGAAGAATAGAGTTAATCAAGCAAGAGGCTCAGTAAAAACTGGAAAAAGAGAAGTTCTTATTAAAGTATTGACACTTGCCACAAAGCTTGGCCTATCTCAACAACAACTCACTTTACTTTCACATATACGTGGTCCCTCATAGGACAAAAAAAGGGAAAACAAAGATGACTTCCAGATAACCATGTTTCTCACAGCTGGGCAGTCAAGGGGGGGAAAAACATCTTTTATAACTTCCTCTGGCACTAACCAAAAACTCTGGACTTTGGGGAGGCTATTAGAAAAAGGTTAAATATGAGACTAGATAATGATATCCCAAGGGACTCATGTCAGGGGTGTTTGAACACTACTCAGAAGCGACGGCTGTTGAGAGCTGGTGTCTACTTTAAAGAGCTCTGGAAGGAGGCAAAGTCTGCAAGTAAACGCCTCCACGGTGCCTTGGGAGGAGCAGGCAGAAGACTCCTTATTTTGTACAAATATCCTTCAAAACATTCGTTCTCCATTCTTCAATTCAAAGATTACTAGGTACCCATATCTAGTAATTATTTCCTATATGTGGCATATTTTCTTGTATTGTGCTTTGTTTCACTTTAGTTTTACAAGGAAATAGCTTTCCCTACACAACAGTACCCTCTCTCTTTCTTTCATTGTAAGCTATAGAGTCTCTGGTCTATATCTTTAGATGTCATATTTCATTTATTCTAAATAAATAAATTTATTCTAAATAAATAAATTTATTCTAAATAAATAAATTTGTCAGTTGGGTTATTTAATATTATCACATCAGTATGCATTTACTTCAAAAGTCCTATTTGTGTAACTTAAAAATTAGTAGTAACCCTTTCCTGCCCCTAAGATTAGATCCATCCTCCCTTATAAAATCTGTAGTATTACCCAAAGCACCTTGTGCTATCAATTACAGGGTTATGAACAACCAGTCACTAGGGCTACCTGATTGGCTCACTGTCCCCTGGTGCTTTATAATGATAACTAGACAGTATATAATTACACGGTCCCCAGATGATACTTATAATTGAATCACAGGACATTTTGTGAATGTTTGGGACAGTGATTAGAGGACCACAAAGTGACAGTATTTCTAACTCTCGCCAGCTAGAATGTAAATGAAGCACCCCAAAATTCAATTATAAGCGTCCTTTAGGTATTAAATAATTATAATACAAATCACATCGGGGGCAAGTTTTTTTTAATTGAACTGTCCCCATAACCCCTGAAGATTATATTTCCTAAAAATTTGTAAAACAACACAGCTGGATTTCCACATTCCTAGTGCAACTGGAAAAGCTGCACCAGAGGCAGAACACTGAATGGCCTGTTTCTACTTTCACTTTGCCACTTACTTACCTGGTGACCTAGTAAGTGAGCTGGGTCTCCCTGCACCTCCATTTGTCCCACAAACGTGCTGCATGATTAGAATGTCTAACACTATTGTGTGAATGTAAAATGGCTATAAAATACTCACAGATTTAATTTAATCCAAATAAGGATATTGTATCTATCTAAATTTTCACCTATTCTTAACACCCTGAAATGCCTTATTTCTTACCATCTCCTTTTCCCCCTTTTCTCCAGCTTTCCCTCCTAGCTCTCCTTCTTATTCCCAATCCTTCCTTCTGCCTTCTCTACATTCTCCCTTGGGGGAGATTGTGACAGTAGTAGTAAAACATCCAGGAGTGGCTGTGGTTGGCGCCATAGTGCTCAGGGGAAGGAGAAAGAAGAGTCAAGTACAGGTCTTTTTCTGTCATTACCTTCTTGCTTCCATTTCTTAAAGGGAGAGAAGGTAAAGATTGCTCCTCTAACTCAGAAAACTCTAGAAAGTGAAAACAGAAATACTTTTCCCCTGACTTTGACTTGTGTAAATACACCATCAAGGAAAGGTTGCAAGGATGTTCACACAGTCAAGGAGCTCCTACAACCAACCTAACAAGTAAACAGAAAACAGGACCCCAACCACTTCTCTGGATGCTCCGAATCACACCCAGGACAGAGACATAAACTTTCCCAGCCCCTGAATGCTACAGCAAATACATATCCACTTAGAGAAGATTTGTAACAGATCTATTTTCTTTTATCTAAAAACATTTTTTCACGGCTAGTGATCAAAAATGTAAAACTAAGGCCTGAAAAAGTATCAGCACCCCAGTGTTAAAATGTAATCTCTGATTAGGGATTAGTAGAACATCACAGAAATAAATAAATAAACATATACATATATATGTATATTTTTTTCCACTAGATTTGGCCTTGTAATGACATTCGATCATGAGAAAAAGAAATTCACTGATCCCAACAGGAGAACACCTCCTTTATGGGTGTTCTGCAAAAAAAGGTCCCATAGAGACCAAGAATATGGTGACATCTGGTGCTCTTCAATCAGAGAATCAAGACCATCAGTTTTCTCCTTTTAGCTCCTGAAATAAAAATATTCTCACGCACGGAGCACAATAGCACAGGCCCCAGCCCTTCCTCATGGAGTGTGATTCTCTTTGAGACTCGCCTTCTGCTATGTTTGTAGGAACTACTCTCCCAGGACCATGCAGCCCTTCTGGATCTTCCCTTACACTTTGGAGTCAAGAGTAAAGGAACCAGAATGGATGACCACGACTACATAGAGGTTGAAGTCAGAAAGGATTCAGCATCACGGCACCACTCTGGCCAGCGTGGAGCACATTAACAGGACAGCCAAGGAGACCCCTCCAGAGGAAAGTGGAGTTAATTAGTCTTTTTATGCACACACACATGCCAGCTTCACACATTTAAAAAATAGACCCATGCTAAGCAAAGGGCCTATTTTAGCACTGTCTTGTAAAAACTAGATAGACGGGGACTCTCTCTCCTTTCTAGCAGCAACACTGGCCCTAACATACTTTCTGGTTTTAGCTATTCTAGCCTGAAGAATGAAGAAGTAATGTGCAAAGTTCATCTGAAAAGCACTAACACAAAACAAAACAATTTTCACTCTCACAAGAAGAACTGAGCACTAGTGAATTAATGCACCTAATAATTAATTGGCATTCCTATAGAAAATTTTCCTTTTGTAACATAGCCACTGGGCTGCTGTGGAAAAAGATCCCAATTTATACTCACCAAATAAATGATTTGATTAGTGACCAAGGAAGGAGGCGTGAATGCTCTTCAAGCATGAGCTTTTCCGCATGGCCTGAGTTAGCCACCGTGCAGTAGGCTGGCATGGTGCCAACAGCCCTCCTCCCAATGAGACCAGAAGTTTCTGAAGAGCTACCACAGACCCAAGGCTGGGAGAGTCCCCCAAACAAAAGCCGGGCACCGAGTTCAACAACTGGCTTGCAATGGCACCATATGCTCCACAATATTGTCCTGCTGCAACACTGGGACCTATCTTCAGTGTTCCTGTGAGCTGCACAGCTGTCAGCCTAGGAGCTGGTTTATCATTATTTTCACTGTTTTATTACTTTTCTGGGAATTCAAATCTGTGTAACTGCGCTTGATGCACTGAGTGAAAAATGGTGCCCCCCTCCTCCTCCTTCAACCTAATGAATTGCCTTTTTTCATATCAAAGAATAATGAGCACCAAACCACATAATATTTATTCATGGAACAAAAGACATAGGAATGGAGCGGGTGGGGGAAGCAGAAGCAGCTCCTGGGTATGGAGAGAAGAAAAGCTGGACATTTTCAAGGAGCTCCTCACTCTGACCCTCAGTGACACCGGGTTCAATTTATAGAGAAATTCAGACCCTTCAGCTCTCCCCATTCTCCTTTCCTTGGAGCTCCTTCAAGCAAGTCCCTAGTCAATGCTCAGAGACTGCTGCCCAGAGATGACAGTAACCAAGTGTAACTCATCCCGCAGACTTGACTGTAAACTGTCTAAACATTTTCTTTCTCAGTGAAATTCCCCTAAAAAGCCTCCTCTTCTCTCTCTTACGAGCATTAAGCCAGTATATCTCAGAAGGTCCTAGACAGATCCTTTATTTTCCTCTTGTATCATCATGACCTCCATTGTGAATGAGGGCATGTCTTGGCCCAAGGAGGAAGAGCCAAAGAAATAATGGCAATACCGGAGCCCGACTTACTCATTGCTTTTACTTAGATTTCTTTTACTTAGATGACATGAATTTCACCGCCCACCCTTTTTTGCCATAATCAATCTCTCACTCTCCATTCTACAAGTTTTCTTTTTAATCCAGAAAATAGAAAATAATGTAGAATAATAGGAACAATTTAACCCAACCCATGGTTAATCTCCTTTATAGACATCAAGACAGTTTTATTGTCCACTTTGCAAAGGATCCTCAAATTGGGAAGAGCAAGATGGACTACTAAGTCAAGTTAATGCGGAATGAGCCAAGTTTCTTGAAGGCCACTTCCTTGAATGCATAAGCCACCAAAATAAAAGGAAAATTACTCTTTAAGGTAAGATAGCTGTTAAAGAAAGTTTCCTCAAAAATGATGTACGGGATTAAAGATCAAGGGCGCCGAGAACAACATAAGGAATTTTTAACACCAGTGGCTGAGTTGCTGTTCCTTCCTCCCATTTTATTACTCAGTATCTTAAATTCCTCCATTTAAAAATTCTATTTTGAGGGGCCGGCCCCATGGCATAGTGGTTAAGTCCAGTGCACTTCACTTCAGCACCCTGGGTTCACAGGTTCGGAACCCGGGCACGGACATACAACACTGGTCAAGCCATGCTGTGGTGGCAACCCCACAAAAAGAGAGGAAGACTGGGAACAGATGTTAACTCAGAGCAAATTTTCCTCACCAAAAGAAAAAAATCTATTTTGAGAACTAAAAAATAGAGCTTTTAAACTATGAAAAATGTTTAAATTTTAAAAATCAAAATAATCCACTTCTTCCTATAACCATACAGTTGTGCATTTTCACACTGAAGAACTTACTTGAGTAATTTCCCTCAAACTCAGTAATGGAATCCTTGTCTTAAGCAACTCTTTTGCTTCCTCCTCTTACAGTCTCATATCTGTAAGTCTGTCAAAGCTAATTATCTCTCTTCTCAAATTTATTGCTCTTCAGTGTATCATAAACACATATATTACGAAAAGTTGAAGAAAACAAGTGAAGTGTGCATTATACTGTGAAGGAAGAGACAAGCATAAACAATCATTCAAAGTATCCACTCTTTGTTAATAGAGTAATGAGAATGGCATTATAAAGAGTGGATGAGAATACCAAACCAGCCAATCCCCCTTTCCTCTTCCATATACGGTTGTCCCCACTCCCATGAGCCAATAGCAGAAACTCCTACACCATTACTTTAGGGTAAAGAGGGAAGCAGAATTCTTAGGTTTGCAACCCTTTGACATTCCAGACCACAGATAAACATGAAGCCTACCAAACCAGTAACACAGACAACCTGTGCCTCAGCAGAGGGAACCAAGACTAGATTCTCCAAGTACACACTATCATTAAGCTCGCTTACTTGAAACTATTGTGACATATTTCTAAGTATTCCAATTCCAGGCTGGGACCGCAAACTTAAAGTTAATAAAAGGCCCCTGAAGGATTCGTATTAGCCTTTTAAATCTAAGAACAGGATCAAACACTGAAAAAAAAGCAACAGCCTATTTGCATTTCAATAGCCTGGGTGCCAGATATCCCTCATCCCCAAAGTACCAGTTTGTCATACTTTGTCACTCTCAAAGTTACCATCACATGCTTCTAGTTCATTATGGGCTCCACAAAATTAATAATCCATTCTAACAAATACAACCTGTCAAAAATATTTTTGGAATGTGGTTATTTACTGTTATGACAAACAACTTTTTCAAATATTCCTTCAATAGATTGTGAGAATTAAGCAGCCTGAAATCCAAATCTAAAATCATTGTCTCCATGCTTCACTGAAGAAAATGAACATGTTTGTAAAAACCCAAGAGCAGCTGCAAACCACTTAGGAATTCCTAGTTAAACTGCAAAATACGTTTTCAGCCATTTAGCCATTACAACTTCGAAACTGAGAAAGTTGCTTCTTTATATAAATTCCCTCTGTTTACCAAACATCAGAGAATCTGGCAAAGGGCTACCGCAGGACGTGAAGAGTAAGAGAATGTTATGATCCATGAAGTGCTGATCTGCACACACCACTGTGAGGAAATACCTTAAGTGATTAAAGATAAACACCACCTGCATGCTTTGCGAAGGCGTCCACTGCTACAGCCACACACTCCTCTCACGGAGACAGGGAGAAAGGATGGCCTGAAATACCACAGTGGATTAGAACAGAGACAAAAGGAGCCCGGAATAGAAGATGGGAGCATGCAAAGGGAATGTATGTTTTACCTCCTGCTGGGAACTCCGGCTTTATTATCACTTAGACATTCTGAAGCCAAAAATCAAAAATAAACAATTAAAACAATTTTATCTCACGTCTTTTACTTAGTATCCAGAAAATTTTGCTGAGCTCTCATATATGTCAAATTTCTTTGCATAAGTGTTAACATTAAATTCCAGATACTCTTATTTATGAATATATCCACGGTTACTGAATTATCTTCAAAAAAAAAACCCAATAGGTCCGAAACACTTACCTTTTGTAAGATAAGTTTTTTTAAAACGCCATAATAAGGTAAAACTTGATTCTAGTCATTTGTTACCTGTTACAAATCATCTCTGGACTCTTTCAAAGAGAAATAAGAAAACGCTTCCCAAAGGAATTAGAAATTAGAAGTTCACTGCAACAAAGCTGTAATCTCAAGAGCCTTTGGAAAACAGTTTTTATCTAATAATTATAATCAGATAGCTATGAAACAACTAATATTCAAAACAGATGGCCATTTATCTGTCCAGAATCAATATAAAGATAAATGTTATACTTCATGCAAAACGCAAGGCAGTTGTCCACCTTGTGCCTAGGTGAAAGTCATCTTTTAAAGAAAACACTCTTGCTAGAAATGAAAGAAAACATCTATGAAAAATTAGAAGCAAACACAAAAAAAGCAAGATGACACTCCTCAGAGGGACAGTAGACTAGCAAAACTAATGTCACTGTTTAAACCTGACTGTCAGCAGGAAAAGTCAAAGGTTGAAATTTTATTGCAGGACCAGAGCAGCAACTTTCAGGATCTCTCAGTTTATCACATGGGATGGCCTAGCTTCAAGATTAGGAGCAAGGTTCTTATTTTATGTACACAACCAACTCTTGCCATTTAAGCTACTGAAACAGAAGATACCTAGCTGTCTTTAGACGAAGGAAGCCCCCTTCCCGGAAGGCTGTACCGACCACGCACCTGCATTAACTTAGCTGGCCAAAAGGGTTTTTCTCAGTAAGATGCTATGTGGCGCACCTAAAAGGCAGAAAATGGCTGCTGCTAATCAGTATCTAGGTCATAAATTGAAGCAGAATGTCTAGTTTATTGGAATCCCTTGGTCGAGAAGGACCTGTAAAGTTTAGGCCCTCCCCCCATCATTTACATTCCCACTCTGGTTTATTTCTGTGGTTCAAATAACTGCCACCTACACCTTCCACAAGTTTCCAGGTCCGACCATCACTGTAACAGAGATGAACCATGAGGTGGTGGTAAAGGAGATGGAGAAAGAGGGAGACACAAGGCCAGAGGTATGTGAGGCCAGGAGACAGCGGAGTGGGGATCCTTATTATAAAACAGCAAGGCCAGGCAAGGACCAGCACTACCATATGTCTTAATTTTGTCTCCTGTTCAAACTGATCTGAAAACCCAAAGGAAAGACAAGTAGGTGAGGACTGCTCCTTGGGGAAGCATGGTTATTTAGAAAAGGCAGCTGTTCACAGAACGTTTTCATGAAAGAACCCTTCAGGCTGGCGAAGGTAGAATAACCTTATAGCCAAGAGCACAGTTTCTAGAACCAAACTGCTCCCGCTACATAAAAATATAGACTATAGTTATGAGTATCTCGGTGTAGGGAAGCTGTTTTGCCAAAAGTAAACGAACATGACCAAGAACTCCAGCGAAAGGCAGTCCTGAGACCACTTCAGCACCTGTGTATAATGAAAACTGATCGGACGTCTCACCATCTAAACAAATGCTATAAGGTGACTGTCCAGGCAAGTCCACTTCGATGCATTTTCTACAGCTGGCCAGGTCAGCAGATTGTTATGACCATGTTACACAGATGACTGGATTAGTCAGGGCAATCGAACCTGTAGGAACTGGCGACTCACAGACCCACGATTTTTACGACCACTCACACCTGCCCCTACTGCTGCCCCAGGTGCTACATCACCAACTGAAATACATTTACAAATAAAGCCACACAGGCCTGTGAGACACAAAGCTCAGGAGAGACACAGAGAACTACAAACTTGTCCGAGAAAGGGAACTGCCCACTTTCACTTCATGAACAGGAGCTGGTTAACTAGGCTCCTACTCCATCCATAACCTCCTCTTTAGGACCGGATGAAAAGAAGGAAAGTCATTCCTGTAAGATGTGTGGCCAGATATACAGCCTTTAAAAAGTAACAATGTTCACCTTAGACTACAAAGACCAATGCCAGTTCCTTGAGTTGATGCTTTTCTAACACTGTATTTTTAACAGGACAAACTAAAATGGCCGTAATAAGATTCAGGTGCTATATTAAACATTATTAGATTAAGAGATTTTTTTTGTCAACTTTTTCTGTTTATACATATTACATATATAGAAAGAACCCTAAATCTGTGCTGCAGAAATGCTCACATATGTACAAGGGACATACATGGAGAAGGATGTTCATTGCAGCAACGTTTAATTAACAAAAAATAACAAACTACCAGAATGTCTATCAACGGGGGGGAGGGGGTCTCTCAATAAATTATGGAATATTCATATTATAGAATGCTATATAGGGGGCCAGACCAGTGGCGCAGCAGTTAAGTTCACACATTTTGCTTTGGTGGCCCAAAGTCGCCAGTTCGGATCCTCGGTGCGGACCTATACACTGCTTACCAAGCCATACTGTGGCAGGCGTCCCACATATAAGGTGGAGGAAGATGGGCATGGATGTTAGCTCAGAGACAATCTTCCTCAGCATAAAGAGGAGGATTGGTGGCAGATGTTGCCTCAGGGCTAATCTTCCTCAAAAAAAAAAAAAGGAAAAAGAATGCTATATAGCAGTTAAAAAGAATGAGCTGAAGGTCTATATGTATTGACTTGGACAGATCCCCAAAATACATTAATGTGGAAAAAGTGAATTTCAAAACCATATGTATAACATGATTCCATTTATGTAGGAAAAAACTAACGTGTGATGACATACAATATATAATATATATGTAAGTGAATAGAAGAAGGTCTGGAGAGAGAGATTCTAAACCATGGTAACTCCAGAGGAGAGGAATTAAGTCATTTCTTAATCTACTTATTTTCATTTAGCAATTTATTCAACAAATATTTAGTGTTCCTCCTATATACAGTTAGGTCTTTTTCTAGTCAAGAAGATATAATAGACGAATAAAGAGACAAGGTCCCTGTCTTCATCTAACTGGTATTTTATTTCTGTATTATTTAAAAGTTTTATCATTAAAAAAAGAAGAAAGATGTCATAATCCCTTTTCCACCATTTCAGCCAGTTGAACAGCTTTTGCTGGAACATTTCACTCATCAAGACAGCCCATTTCATCTTTGAACAGCTTTAATTTTCATAAAATTGTTTTTCTTATATTAAACCAAGCCTGGCACCTAATAACCGCCAACCACTGATCCTAATGTTATCCCCTTGAGGCCATAAAGAGCACATCCAATCCTTTTTTCACATGACAGCCCTTCAAATATTTTAAGAAAGCAATCATATCTTCCTCTAAATCAGACTAAACACCTACAGGTCTTCCAATTGTTCTTCATGTGACATGGTTTCAAGTCCTTGCACCTTTTTGCTTGCTTCTTTCTAAATGCTCTCCTCTTTGTCTAATTTCCTCTAAAAGCTTAATGTCAAGCCATGATCATGGTGCTACAAGTGTCACCTAGTCAAAAAAAAAGGAAGAAAAACAATCATCTGCCTCATTTTTAAAAACCATACTTTAATCTTATTCTCCACCATGCTGACTAATCCTCTCCCCCTACAAAATGATTTTATTTGAAAAATAATAAAATAAATGTTGCTATGGAAAGCAATGCAAGAAAGCTGTAACTAGAGAAACCTTGCAAGAAGATGCAAAGCATTGGGCACCCTTAGGATTTTCCTAAATGTTAGTTTCTTAATGACTTCCATTAACACGTTCTCATAAAACCACAAAGACCATTTCATACAGCTAATCTGAAACATGAAATGATGCTCTGCTGTGTGAGTCCAATGACGGCAAGGATGCCCTGTTCACCACTGTATCCCCAGTACCTAGAAACGGTGTCCAATATACAGCAGTTGCTCATACCCAGTCACTAAACCTTGGGTGATGCATGAGCAAAATAAACTTCAAATCACTCAACTTTAAGTCTGGACTCGGGCAGGAGGCAACAATTAAGTGATATGAAAGTAATTCATAAAAATAGGCCTAGCATTTGTGTAGCACCATAAAGTCTTTGGGACTCTTACATATATTAATTCATTTGAGCCTAACCATCATTCCTCGAGGTAAAAAGGAGGACAGCTGTTCGCCTTCCTGACAGGCAAGGAGGTAGAGGCAATCGTGAAGTGAAAAGCCAGGTCCTTACATGGCCAGAGCTAAAACGCAACACAGTAGTCCTTTAACTTCTTCCCAGGCACTCTCTATCTCCCCCCAGCACCTCCTCCTCTCTCCACGCTTGAAGTCATAAGAGTGTTTTTGAAAAGCTGTGAGTAAAGCCACACTGTGTATTTTCAACATTCTAAGAGAACTCCTCGTTGAAAGCAGGGTTTCTCCACAGCAGCAATACGGTATTTTGGACCGGGTAACTCTTTGTTGTGGGTGAACTGTAGGATGTTTAGCAACATCCCTGGCTTCTACCCACTAGACAGCAGTAGCTCCCCTCCAGTTGTGACAACCAAAATTGTCTCCCAGCACTGCCAAATGTTCCTGGCGGGGAGGGGACAAAATCTCCACTGATGGAGAATCACTGATTTAAAGGAATTCCATAGTAAATCCATTCAAATGGCTGTAGTAATAATTTAAGAAAGCATGGAAATGTTTTAGGAATATGATTTTTTTTTCCAGCTACAAACAATATAGCCATTAACTCTTCAAAATACATACTCAAGTTTTAGTAAGGTCTTCAGGTTCAGAAGAGACTACAAGAAGCGTACATTACCTCTGTGAACTGCCAAGGCACCAGGATACTGTCTGTTTACACAAACGAGCAAAACCAATCATCTCTCTCACGTATTTCCACTGCTATCCATTCCAGGTGATGCCTCCAAAATCCTCATCCCCTTTGCCTCCCCCATCTTACCACTAGAGTTCCTTAAAGCCCTTTAATGGGGGCCAGTCCCTTTAGATTCACTATCAATCACTGGGCTACTTTCAGCATCTAACAAACAATCAAAGAAAGAAAAATAAGCAACTACTGTGAGAACAAAGGGCACTGACAGAGCTTGTCTTTTAGAGCTGTGCAATCCTTCTGAGTCACAGTTACAACCCAGGTTGAAGCTGCACAAATAGACTCAGAGCACTTCAGCCTTTTCTTTTGAAGGGAAAGAAGCCCCTATCCAGACATGAGTTTTCCGCAAGTGGAGAAAGATACCATGAGAGGGAAAGAGACCGGTACAACAATGTATCCTATTAACATCCACATATGCCCCAATTAACCTTAGGTAGTTGAAGGCTGGAGAGTCCATAACATGAAACATTACACAACCAGATTCTACCCAACAGAACGGAAATTTAAGGAGTCAGAAAAGAAATTCTGGAAGTTGTTACTTAAAAATTAAACATTTCACTTGAGCTTTCCACAACTTTTAATAGCCATTGCTAAGGAGGACGAACGTTAATTATTGGTATTTTAAAAGATTCTCCTTCAACACAAAGGTCATTCTAACCAAGGGGAGGTCCAATATAATTTTTAAAAGGTGTCTAAATTATTCTTAAGGAATGACTTTCCTTATGTCAGAGGAAGTACTGCAAGCCTTTTGAGATTTTTATTAAATTCCCCCAAGAATAGTTTGCACAGCTTGCCTTAAAAAAACCTGAGCAGTAGTAGTAATTTGCTTTTTCTGTGCATATGTGTGTGTGGCCCTAAGGGAACACTGTGCTTCTTTCCCAAATGGAGTTGCTTATCCACAACTCAAAAGCCCCTCAACTGTTTAACAGATGGAATAACCAGGTAGACTTCAAAAAAAAAAAAGTCCTCCTTCTCTGATCCACTGAATGAAACCCTATGAACTTTAAGTTTTTGTTATACAGCAGGCTCTCAACTCCATCTTATGAATAATTTTATCCAACTTTATTTCCTTAGTTCTTTAAACTTTCTTAGATTTGAACAAAAAAAAATTTTTTTAAGTTAAGGAGAATTCATCGGTTCTTGGTGATGGCTGATTTTCCACAAGCTATATTTCCAACTTACAAACACGAATAATGAATTTTTGGAATGTGTCTCTCTGAAAAGCATGCTGTATTTTCAATGAAAATTTAATTTGGGGGATCCTATAACTTTGGAGCAGTTATATGTAAATCAGCTTTTGTTTTCAGAAACTAATGTCAAATTAGTTTGAAACAACAGGAAAGTAAAGCATATTATTTTAGTTAAAATATCACAGGAAGGGGATATTACACCCTGATATCGAGCTGAATGCTGATTAAAAAACAAACAAAAACCTGTTATCCCTTTAAACCTAGCTAGAGTAATACCGAAAATCTACAAAGACTATACATTGTCAAAGTCTTGGATGCAAGAATGTGATTTAGCATCTTAACTTCTATGAAGCACTATGGACTGTGTACCAATATTGTTGAATGAATGAATGACATTTTAAAATTCAGTCTATTCTCTATTATCTGTGCTAATGAAGAACAAATGTTATACAAAACCAAATCCACAATTAATCCAAAATAACTGATATCTTACTCAATTGTTTCATTAATTATGAGAGTAGGAAGCACCAAAATTAAATTTCCCTTCTTATTGCTTTTTCCCACTCTTTGGTAAAGGTGCTAACGATCAGCGAAAAGACCAAAAGGTTGGCAGCAGGAGGGGGAAATAAAGGCAAAGCAAGCAGCTATAGGATCTGAAAACTCAATAATCAGCCTCTGAATAATAGAGTGAAAACTGCAAAGCTATTTGAGAGACCTAAATGGCAGATATTATGAAAGTCTTGGGACTGAGTTTTAAATATGGTTCTCTTTGTAAGATTTTGGTGTCTGATTGGTTGATTTCACAGTTCTCTATGATGGGTAAAGTGGAAAGAGATGATGGCATTTAGCTACTCGAAACTCAAGAATATAGTACAGGACTCTTAATTAACAAGCAGCGCACAGTGCACTAATCACAAATAAAATGACATTAAATAATACATAAAAACTTCAGATGTGTGCAAGAATTACTATGTAACGTGCAAAATGGTTAATTATAATAGATTCCTTCTATGGTAGTGGCTCTAAGGAGAGAGAAAGATTCCCCATTCTTACCTCAACCAAATGGAAGAACCCTGTGAGGAAACCTCTAACAAAAGTTAGCTATTGGTCTCAGAGAGGTATTTAGGAAAAAAACGCAGATAACTCTATTTAATGTTTAAAATCCTCATCCTTCTTCTTACAAAAATGTCAGTAAACCATGTACGTGGACTGTTCAATTTCCTCATACCAGGTGGCAGAAAACCTACAAAGATTCTAAAACTTGCCCTTATAATCCTAATGAGACAGGAAATATAACACCTGCCTGAAAATTCAGCTCTGCCTGGGAAGGAACTCAGCCTGAAGAGCATTTTGTAGATTCTGATTAATGATTAACTGTGCTTCTACTTTTCTGATCACTGGCTGCCCAGTCCTAAATAAAATGGACCACAACCAAAGAATATAAACAACATAATTAAATACGCATTGGAGCTTTTTTTAAAAAACAAATTCATTTTGAGAATTAAAAGACAAGAAAAAGACAAGAGAAGACAAGTGAACTTTCAAAAAGTTTTTCACAAACTTCAGGCACACCCTGTGTGGGCATGGAAGGGTTTTAAGGAGACAGCTGTCAATCTAATCACCCAGGACAGCAGTAGAACAGGATAAGCCAGCGAAAAGGTTCATAAGAGAGATTTAGAAATGGTTTGGCGTTACAAGCTTGCCGGAAAACCTGGATATAGAGCCAGTAATTTACCTCTAAAAGGATAAGAAATGGGAAACCAGTCATTTATAAGGAGGTGTACCACTGGACGAATATGTTGACATTTCCTGGATCTATTCCAGAATGGATGAGAACATTTTGGACTGGTTGCATTTTTCTCCAATACTCAGTAATTAACACATTTATTATCAAATGAATTTTACATGATAAACTCTTCAGAGCAGGAATCACATAGATCTATGCAGTCTGAAAGCTGTGTACAAATTAAGCACACTCTGAAAGTTATGATGGTGCTAATATAGTGGAAAGGTCACAGAAACATGGGACCATGCAGGTCAAGTTAAGACTACCAAGGTTTTGGAATTCTGAAGACTGCACTATCATGCTTTCTGGCATGCGTGAATGATTATATTTTTGTCAAGTCAATCTATTTTTGGCTTGAAAATGAATGTCAATTGGAATTTACCTTAAAATTCTAACCAGGACTTCAAGTACAGGGAATGAACAATGTCTCGCGTTAGCACAAATAATTAAAACTATTTTAGGAAAAGAAACCTTTTCAATTGAGACTTGCTAGTAGATGAAATCAATAGTCCTCATCAGCAACTCTTGGCGCGGGGAAAAAACTCTTCTGTATAAATCAAGTGTGTGTCGGGGGGCATCATTTGACTACTTGTCCAGAAACTACCTTTTCACCTGAGGTAATGGCAGCTTCAAACCCAGGCCTGTGCTAACTGCTCTCTAAGAGGGCTATTGAGGGACCCACACAAAACCCAAGCCCTTCCCAGCAGCCTGGAGCCAGAGATTTCTATTTCACTTCTCCCATCCTGTTTTTTTGTTTGCTTGTTTGTTTTTCATGCCTATGCTTGTAAACATGTAAGATGAGAATACAAATCAAAAGAGGTGAAGCTCTGATTAGACTGCCTTCTTAACCAAAGCCAGGCAGAAAGACATCTAATCGATAGTTAGTACTTTGGACACATTGTCCTAAGAAGGTAAACAATAGCAATAAAACAGAAAATCCTATTCATCTTTATTTTTATCATCACCATTACATATTATTATTTTCCTCTGATTATTGCTTTTCTTTAGGGCTTTCCAAATAGGCCCATCTCAGAACTAAATATAATTGTTCTGTGCCCCAGCAGAGCACAACTATAATCCAGCAGCCAATTCAAGAAAACGAAGAGCAACATTTCTTTGCCACCTCTGTTTCCGAGATTTTATCTCACACACAAGCTAAACTAAAATACTCTTTCATTTCAGGGGCCAATGTGAATATTAAACTATTTATTTTTAAAGAAAAAATAACATATTGAATGATATTAATTTCTTTTCTTTTTGGGGCACACAGAATTGACATGCAACTCTTTGCTTAAGATTTAAAGCTGTTTATTTTCATTACACTCATCACACATACTTCCCGTGATATCTATGGGAGACGCATATATGATATACTGTTGAAGCCAGAATATACTATTCTGTACCTAGCGTTGGCGTTTACATCAGTCTGATCAATAAGCTAAATTACTGTCACAAAACTAACAGAAAAATGTTATTTTCAGGTAGTCATTTTTCAAGTCTATGTGTTGTTAACTTGTTAAACTGAGATTCACTACGAAATTAACAGCTGTTGTCTCCTTCATTCAAGTAAGCATTATCTTTTCATTTTCAAAAGTAAAAGCTCTGACTTGGGCTTGCTACCTCCTTCCAGGTAACGTCGGGATCCTGGGCTTGGTTCTACCTGCGGGTGCGCGCACCATGAGTCCTCCTTTTACCCCTCTGAGGGCCGATAGGGGACCCGTGTGAGAACAGAACCCAAACACGAAAACTTTCTGGCCGCAAACTCTACTCCTCTCGCCCGCGATCAAAAGCGACCCGGCAGTGGGACCGGTCTTGGCTTTTGTTCCAGCACTGCCCAGCTGGCGAGGTAAGCGCCACAGCAGTCCTCTATCCGGAAAGGTCGGGAAAGACTCCGTGGCACTAAAATTTTGGCGCCTCACGAAAGCAGCCCATTTCCACGCCATCCGTGCGTGTGAGGTGTACAAACACATGAAAACAGGGCGTGGGGTAGGCAAACATGAAATTCTCAGTGCCTTTCAAATTCTACTTCAGTCTTAGGTTCGCCGAGTCCCCCCCCCCCCCACCCCGCCGTGGAAGGGCGCGAGGGGCGGGGAGTGGGAGACGACGCGGACCCTGAGAGAAACAGGTACCAGGAGGGTACAGGAGATACAGTCAAGATGCAGGTCCGGCCCCGCCTCCGGGTACAATCAGAAAAGCTACAGTGTGTCAGTGGTTTTCGGCTTCCTGTTTGTAAAGCGAGAACCTCCCTCCCTGACTTTGTGACCGTCGTTCTTCCTCAAAACGGAGTCCGCCTCTTCTTCGCGCTCGGGGCTGGCTCCGCGGCGCGGGGAGCGGGGCCGAGGGGGGCGGGGGCGGCCGCGGGGGAGGGGGCAGGGCCGCGGGGCGCCGCGCCCCTCCCAGCGGGGCGGCCTCCGGGGCCGAGCTGGGCCGCGAGGCGGACAAAGCGCCTCCCGCTCCCTCCCCCACGGCCGCGTTCCAAAAGGGAGGGGGAAGGCGGGCTACAGGGATGGAGGAGGAAGAGGAGGGGGGAGGAGGAAGGAGAGGGGGGAAGGTGCTGCCGGCAGGACTGGGCAGGATCGCGCCAGGGAGGGAGGAGAGGGAGGAGGGGCTGGGCGGCCTCGGAGAACTGGGAGGAGGGAAGGATTCTTGAAGCCCAAGATAAACAAATTGTTCCTCTTCACGTGCGGGGTGGGGGGAGGTGGAGGGGGTGGGGAGCGAGCGCTGCAGCCGCTGCTCTTCCCCTCCCCCCAAGCCGGCTCTTTGTCAAGGAGCGCCGGCCCGAGCGCCCGGCGCAAGCCCGCGGCCGCACCGGCACCACCCCGGCGCCGATGACTCCCAGAATGGGGGCGTGCGCG
Source organism: Equus quagga (assembly GCF_021613505.1). Classification (NCBI taxonomy): domain Eukaryota; kingdom Metazoa; phylum Chordata; class Mammalia; order Perissodactyla; family Equidae; genus Equus; species Equus quagga. Next base: position 29,573,592 of record NC_060269.1, read on the forward strand.
ATGTATACACCGCACACCGAGAGAGCCGCCCGCGCCGGGCCCTGCGCCGCCGATCGCGGTGCGGTCTGCAAGGGAACCGAGCGAAGGCGCGCGGCCCCGCCGCGCTCCCGGATTCCCAGCGCCCGGCCCACCCCGCATCCGCGCGCAGCCCTAACCCCGACGGCGCGGTGGGGGAGGGGGCGGCAGACACCCATCCCAAGCTTCCGGCCTCCCCCCACCCAGAAAGGAAAGCAAAAGAACCGGAGAGAGGAGATAAGAGAAAGGATTCTACCCTCAAGGGTTAGGGGTGGGAACTGCCCCTTCCTCCCCGAGAAGTTAAGCCATTGGCTGCTCATCCTACCTCGAACCCACCCACCCAGCCATTTAAGCCTCTTTCACCTCCCAGCTACCTTCCACTCCTCCGGGCTTATTAGACTGGCCCGGAAAGTTGGCGGGGAGCGGGGCGGGGGGCCAAGGAGGGAAGGCTCGGCGCACAAGTTTAAGGGGAGGAGAGGAAGGAATCTCCATCAAAGTTGCGTGGCGGGGACTCGCCACAAGCCGAGGGCGTAGGTCTCCCCTCCCGCCCCCGCCGGGCCGCTCCTCCCTCGACCCTCCCCGCCGCTCCACCTGCCGGGCCGGCCCCGGGTCTCCAGCGGCGAGGGAGCGCACCCGCGCCCCCATCCGCGCGCGCTCCCGCGAATGCGCGCGCGCAGCCACCCTCGCTCGCTTCTCACCCACTTCAAAGTTCATTCACAAAACTCTCAGACTTTCTCAGCCCAAAGGGGTGAGCTGAGGAGAGGAGGCGAGAGCCTCTCCCTTCCCCCACTCCCCCCAGGGTTTGGGGGCCTGGTGCCCGCCCAGAATCTGCGACAGCATCAATTTCTCTCTGCACCCAACGGAGTGCTGAGAGGGGTGGGCGAAGGGGGACGGATCTGGGGAGGAAAGGCGGCACGGCGAGGGGTGGGGTGGGATGGGGAGCGTGAAGAGGAGGAGCGAGGTTTCAACTCTAGGTTCACTCTCTTTCAAATCGGTATCTAAGAAAGGGAGCGAGGGGAAAAAAAAACTTTTCCAGCGCCGCACTCTGACGCTCCTCCAGGCTCCCTCCGCCCCTCGCAGTCGTGACTGGCTTCTCCCCTCTCGCCCCCTCTTCCCCAAATCTGACAACCCTGACAGATTAACAGGTAGCGGCGACGGCAGCTTTTGCCTCAGAAAAGTTGACATTAACCCTTCGGCTTCAGCCCACCTCACCCATCGTGCAAATCAGACCCCTGTCCCCCCATGTAAGAAGCTCCACGCCCCCCCCCCCGACGCGCGCGCCCCATGCCCGCTGCCAGTGCGCCCTCACCATGATCAGCGTGTGGTTCCTCTGCTCCGCCGAGGCTGCCTCCGCATCTTGCTGGGGTTTGCTCTGGTGCGGCTGCTTGCCGGTGCCGACGCCGGATTTCTTGGCCCTCTGCTCCAGGGTCCGCTGGTAGAGGCTCACGGTGTCCCGGCGCTCCAGCTCCAGCTGCTCCACCTGAGCCTGCTGGTACCTGTTCTCGCAGTTGACGTGGTGCCGCCGGCAGCCCTCGATGCGCTGGCGGAGCCGCTCCACTACGGTGCTGTGCTTGGGGACGGCCGCCGAACCGCCGCCGGGGCCCCCGGAGCCGCCGCCGCCGCCGCAGCCGGCAGCGGGGTGATTGCTACTCGGAGCAGCAGGAGTACTATTGGGAGTATTATTCACACCGATCCCGACCCCGCCGAGGCTGCTGTTCAGGCTACTGTTGATGCAAATACTACTGCCATTCGCGGCAGCAGCGGGGGCTGCGAAATCCCCCATCCTGCTCCCCGGGCACACTATTTTGGAAGAACTTTTTTTATCCACCCCCCTATCAGCCTCCTCCTTGGGTCCAAGGATTAAAATAGTTTAAGTGGAACGCGGGGGAGACGCAAGCACATGGATGGAAACAGCGATCCCGCCGGGGCGAAAAAAAGGGGGAGAGATTTTGGGGTGGTTTTTTTGTTTCCTTTTTTTAAACTGTAAAGCTCGAGGGGAAAAAAAGGGGGGTGTTATCAGAATACCATCAGACACCTATCAACAAAAAGAATCACAACAAACTGAGCCAGCAGCAAATCGGGTTGCAACTCAAGGGGAGATCCGCTCCTTGCCTGCCTTCTTTTTATAATCCATTATTTTCTAATAAATTCCAGGAGATTTCCGGTGGTTGGCAAGCATTTTCTCCCTACGTACCGAAAAACACACCCCATGTACACACACAAGCATATGCCTCCAGTGCGGACACGCGCGACACACACTCACTCCACACCGCATCGGAAAACGGCAAGCTTGCTTATTGCATTTTCCTTCCACAAAAAAGTTTTGGTGTTTATGCCGCCCCGTGTTCTCAAAGTACTTTGGCTGCTCAGTTGCATTTCACAGGAACCTAGATATCGAATCCTCGGGCTGGGGGAAGTAAACACATGGACAGTCCGAGGCGACTGCAAAAGTAGATCGGTGAAGTCCTTTGCAAAACGCCGCGCGGAGAGCAGCCCCTAACGCTCGGCTGGGCTGCCGCTGCCGCCGCTGCTCCTGCCACCATCACAATGATCAACTGCTCGCCGCCGCCGCCGCCGCCGCCGCCTCCTCCTCCTCCTCTCGCTCCTCCACCTCCTCCTCCTCCTCCATGCCAGCGGAGTGATATCAGGACGCGCGAGCTCAGTAAACACGGCAGCGGCGGCGGCTGGAGGCCGTGAGACAAGCCCGGGGACACGGCGCAAAACCCGGCCCGGACTCTCACCCGGCAGGAGCGGGCGCGGCACGCACCGGCACCCGGCTCCCGCCTCCTTCGCCGCGCCCTCCCCGCCTCTCCTACGCCCCCAACCTCGCTACTACCCCGACTGGGAAGCCGAAGCTGCCAGAAAAGAGAAAAAGAAAGATTCTGGGGGATCTCGGGAATTAATCAACTTTTGACCTGTGTGTGAGAGAGGGAGAGTGTGTGTGTGTGTGTGTGTGCGCGCGTGCGTGCGTGCGCGTGCAAGGACAGCCGCGTGGACGCGCGTGGCTGGATTTCCTTATTCCAAGCGAGGTATCAGGCGAGCCCAAGTTGTTGTTATACATTTATGCATTATATTGCAGAACTGTGCATGACCAGACAGAAACATTGAAGCTTCACAGCAGTTGTCTGTTATCCCTATCCATGTGGAAAGAAAAAGGCAAATGAGTGACTTGTTTTTAAAATGTAGGTAAGGAGTCCTCGCTAGTAATAACCCTGCTTATGGACACTTGTTCAAACTCTAGGCCAGTCTTAACATACAAATGCCGAATTCTAAACAAAAATAAATAGGAACCAAACAACTTGGAATATTATTTAATTCGCTGTACGTAATGATTGTTGTTATTAAGGCTATTATTGTTTTACTTACCCTTGCAAAAAAAATTAAAATAAAGCAAGCAGGGGCTTGGAGGTGAGAGTAACAGTACATTTTAACAGACTGTTTTGAACACTAGGTGCTAATGACAGCAGTAATTAAGGGTCCTTCATAAATCAAGTGGAAAGATTGCAGATTTCATGGACTAGAACTATAGGAAAAGCACAGCATTTCACAGTTTGTCATGACCAAAACAAAAACAAGCAAAAATAACAGGCTAACTTTATTGCTAGATATATTTCGTTCTGTTTAAATGAATTCACAATAAGTGCAATTAAAATGGAATCGCGACCACAGAAAGCAATCCAAACTTTCTATTGTCTTTCCACATATTGAGTATCTACAAAAACAATAACAACAACTCAGGATCAAATATCCTTGAATGTGACCTTAACCCATTGCATATACATAATTCTTTAAAGATTAAAATGGAGAGACAGCATTTCTGTGATCATCAGTAGGACAAAATCTTGATTGTGAGCTGTTAATAATAAGGCATTTTGTATTATCTCAATAAATTTTATAGACTTAGTTTTTAGGGTAAAAATACACCCCAGTGTTCTAAAATAGGCAGGAATAAAAGAACTTTGGGTATCATGCATTAGTCATGAGATCTGATTTAAACCATCTTCATTTCTTGGCATTGCAGATTAGCATAGGATGCTATTTCTAACCTCATAATGTTAGTAATAAGAAGCCATATTTTTCTTCAATTAATCAGGTCTATATGGTGAAATATATCTCTAACATCCACTGGATTATATGGTAAAATGGGCAGCAAAACATTGATTAACGTAGTGTAGGTTTCCTGTAAGTCGTGAAACCAATGTGAGAGAGTATCTTTCACTGAAGTTACCATACTTTTCAGAGGGCTAGTTAACATACAACCTTCTCTATCATATCTGCCCCTCCTTCAAGTCGATTAGGAAATTCAACTGAGTTCTATAGCAAAAAGTCTGTTCAGATTCTAAAAATATAAAGAAAGTTGTAAGAAATTATAAGAAAAAAATCAGAAAGTGGCCTTTGTCTTTTTCACACGTTCACTAAATAATCTCTGTAAAGAAATTCAGGAAGCACATGGCTTCACTACAGAGAGGAGACCATGACTCTGCATTCACTCTGCTCTCTCTTCACTTTAGCTTAATTCCTATCCCTACCCCATACACCTACCTCACCCATACATGACTGCAATTTGATTTACACAGGCAGCAAGTTTGAAGTTCTTGAGCATTGGGTCTTCAGTTTTGAGACTTGCGTTCTACTTCTAGCTTTTCCCTGTGATTCAGAATTTATTTATTTATTTATTTTTTGAGGAAGGTTAGCCCTGAGCTAACATCTATTGCCAATCTTCCTCTTTTTGCTTGAGGAAGATTGTCGCTGAGCTAACATCTGTGCCAATCTTCCTCTATTTTATGTGGGAAGCTGCCACAGTGTGGCTTTATGAGGGTGCTAGGTCCCCACCCAGGATCCGAAGCTGTGAACCTCAGGCTGCTGAAGCATAGCGTGTGAACTTAACCACTATGCCAGTGACTGGCCCCGAGAATTTAACTTTTCATTGAAAGTTTGTCATTCTGGAAAAAAAAAAAATTCTAACAAGGGCAGCAACATGCATTCCCATCAAGCTATTTACCTCTCCTATCATGAAAGGAAACCAAAAATACACAAGAATTTGCATCCTTCTCTTTGGGGGAACAGCAGGTGTAGGACCACACTTTGTGGCTTTACCCTAGAGCTTCCCATTGACAAATGGAGCTATTCTTGCACAACCACAGTCTAGTTTGCCGCTCAAGTTTAGTGCATAAGTGGACTATACAAAAAAGAAAGATTGGCTGTTCATGGGTATACACACACGCACACACACATACACACTGGCACCCATCTTTTATCTCATCAAGTTGGTGGGAGTGGCAGCCATAAGGTCCAAGACCAAAATGGGGGAAAAGAAGGACTGTGAAGCTGTATGATGGCCAATGGGAGAAGAGTCTTTGAGGAAATTAACCTGTGCAGGACTCCACTGTGACATACTTGAGGTCAGAAACCCCATCCTAATTGTGCAGGATGATTAGAAGAAAGAAGCAGGAAGTGGACAAGACTTGAGTCTTGAGCAACACAGACAAGTGATTCTGAGTTAGAGAGTTAATCTGCTCCAGTGAACTTAGAAGAAGCAGAGGCTTTCATACTGGTTAATTCTAGACTCTCATGATATATTCATATAAGGTGGCCAGCTTTGTTGGTCACCATCCTAAAGAACTCCTTGAAAATTGTAGAGAAATCCAAGTAATGGGGAAGCAATTTTAGTCCATTCTCCCTACCAAGCACTCTGATAGCATGACCATCTTTATCTTTTATGTGAGCCTGCTGCAAAGCAAAACTTCCAGATAGGAGCCATGGCCACATCATCAGTGCTGTTGCTCTAGAATGGCAAAGAAATCTGAGATGCCATAGCAGTGATGAGAAAGAAATTATGTAGCTGCATCCCCAGACTTTGATGATAGCTCTCTGGATGCCAAATAGAAGAAGGGTGTGCTGAATAAGTACCTGTACCAAGTTGTCCTCAGGCTCTGGCTCTGAGCCAAAGTTGGCAGTTCTAAGGAGCTGTACCAGATTCACTTTTCTTTAGGCCAACTCTGTGTCATCCTCTTATGTCCATCTGATAGGGCCCAATGTTCCAGTGTTAAGAAAGAGGACTTTGTGTAGAACCTCCAGTGTATAGGACACTTCTGCTTCTTTATTAATGTGGATCAGTAGAACTGGCTTCATAATTGTACCAGGTAGAGTAGGAACCCTCTGCTGCCCACCTATGGGTAAGCAAACCTTTATATATACCCACAGAGTGGGCGAGGCAGTTCTCAATTACTGGCAGCAGTGGGGTGTGCCCTCAACTCCCTAGCAAGATGTAGCTGTCACTTCAATAATTCGTAAATTTAGTTATGGCCTCTCTGTGCCAGGCACAGTGGTAGGCACTGGGAGTTCAGCATAACAGCGTATGGAACACAGTCCCAACCTTAATGATGGCCAGCTAGACTCAGGGCAGTAGATGATGCTGAAATGGGATTAATATGGAGCAGGTACAGGAACACATAAAAGAGGCTTCAAGTACATGCTTGTGGCTCTAAGAAGGTTTCTCCAGAACTCATTCTGAAAACTGGCTAGAAGAAAGCCAAGCTAAGGTTGGCAGTGGGTACGCAGTGGGGAGCTAGAGCAAGGCCCCGAAGCCTGTTGTTTCAGCAAATCCCCCAACAGTTCTGTCTCGCAGGAGTGTGAGTGTGAGATGGTGTGATAAGGAATGAGGCTGAGGCTGGGAAGATAAGCAGGAGCCAGATGGTGCACGGCCGTCCAGAAGTTGAGGTTATGTCCTTGGGACAATGCTGCCATCGAAAGGATTAAAGCTGACTTATACTTTTTACTTTGGCAGTGCAGGGATGTGTTATTATAGTGTTTTCTAGAGTGTGTTTTGAAGAACCTAGTCGTCTAAGATGTTTCACCAGAAAGGCTTCTGAGCCAAGTAAGTGGAGGAGATGATCCATACCGCATCTCTCTCTTGAAGATTTATTACCACGTTGAAGGCCACAAGAAATCTGCAGCAAAGCATACTTAACTTTGTTCAGCCCAGTGTTGCCAAAATCCCGTTATGTCCCACAGAATGAAACACTGTAGAAAGCTCTGTGGAGGAGAGAGTAAAAATCGAAGGCAGTTGTAAATCCCCTGAAGTTCACAACGATTGCCTGGGCAAGTAATCTGTGACAAAGAGCCCACTGCCCTCACCATCTGCTCTGCCAGAATCACGAGCACCCAGGGCTCAGGCCCGTCCCTCATCTTAACTGGATGTGTGGAATTCTGACCTTCACGTAGAGGGGAGGTAGCAATACAAAGGGAAAAATCCCAGAAGGGTGAATTTGACTAGCCTTTTTCAGCATTAGTGCTTTGAGTATGTTATATTAATATGTATCTGTGTATAATAAAACCTCCTTATTAGGGGGAAAGGTCAGCCTTATTTAACTGAAAATCTTAATTATGTAATATCTTTAAAGATGTAGAGTTTCATTTCTTTTGAAGCATACATTCTGTGTAGTCTAACAATTACTGGCCTCTTGGAGCTGTTTTAATGAGCTCCCTCTACCTAGTGAAACAATTGTACGTGGGTGACATCCCCCATGGACTAGGGGGGTTTCAAAAGTTTGGTTCCTTAAGTATTTAAATATTCTTAGCAAGATTCTGTTTACATTATTAATTTTCACTTTTTGTTAAGAAGGGGCTTGCTAAGCTATAGACCATGTCATAAATTTTGAGAGGAATGTGAATTAATAGGGTTTATTTTCTTATTCATGTATTTTAATATGTATATAATAGTTTTATGGTTATTAGGAGAAAGATTATCTAAAGTCCATGGCAGACAAATTTTTTACAAGCCTTTCGTTCTATTTCACACATACCTCTACTCTCAGTGCTAAATAATTTATCTTAAAACACCTTCTTTGAACAAGGTCTGGTTTCCATGTAAGAGGTTGAAAACTTCTGAAATTTGGAGAGAACATATTCATAAAATCTTTTATTTATTGAAGGCCTATCAGCAGCCAAACTGTTAATTTTAGAAACGATTATTTAACAAATAATCAAAGAACTGAGTAATTGTACTTTCTTCTTGTAAACATTTACTGGTGATCAACAATAATAACTTAGGATGTAATTTTAATGGTCAACGTTCATTGAAAATTTGTTCTATTCCAGGTTCTTTTATTAGACCGACTTCACTAGTGAAATAACTGAGGCAAGAAAGTTTAAGATTAAATCACAGATTAAGACTGAATCACAAATTAAAAGTAGCCAAGTCTGAATTGAACTCAGGTGGTCTGAGCCCAGAGAGCACACTACTGAAGGAAGATGATATGGAAGTAGGTTCCTAAGCTTCCTTCTAATTTTAGGGTTCTACATTTTATGAAACTAAAGTTACTGCACTTTGCCCAGGTCTCTCTTCAACAGAAGCCTGTTGCTGCAGTGTTTCGAAGGGATTCAGCTCAGGAGTCCTTATTCCAAAAAGCTGTCTTTGGCCATGCCTCCCTTAGCCCCCATTCTGGGTTAATCATCTTCTCAGTGTTCTGAGAATCATGAGCATTTCTCTGTGTTGGCACTTACATTAGCACATTGTATTGTAGCTGTCGATTTTCTTGTCTATCTCTTACTTGTGTTTTATTGGTCTTTGAGCCTAACACAGGGCCTGGCCATGACAGAGCTCTGTAACTGTGTTTGGGGAATTATTTGATGAAAGAGTGACTGATTCACAATTTACCAAAGTTACAGAATTGGAAAGGGAGTTGTGACCAGTGCCGAACAGCAGTCCCCGAGGAGGGAAATACTATGCTGCCACTCTGTAGAAACTATTTGAATGCAGTATAAGAAAATCATAGTAAGGTGTGATTTATTTTTCAAAATGCTGTCTCTCGGGGGGTTGAGGTATTCTGTAAATTGGCTTGGAGAGGTGCAGGGGTGGAAGAGAGGCAAATGGATCAGGGCCAGCCTCTTACAGATTCTCTCACCGCGCTCTGCCGTCTGTCAGCAAGGGGAAGGGGCTCACGTTTATTGTGCACCTGTGGCCATGTGTCAGCTACTGGGCAAGGCTTTTTCCATATGTTAACCAACTTAAGAATCCCAACAACCCTAGGAGATATGTAAGCCAGAGATGGCCCAAATATGCCTTTAATATGAGTTCAACTATATGCTCTCAGTTATAAAATATATATATTTTTTAATTCAACAGGTCTGTCTACTTCATCTGTGCTCTAAAATAAACAATGGAGGGGGAAGGGGACAATTTGGGAGTGCCAAGAGTTAGTAGAGGAATATACCAAACCATGTATGCTTATTTTACTTCATGGGCGACATAAGGGCTTTAAGGCAATTACAACTACATGCCTGAGAAAGCTGTAATGCACCTTATTATTACTCCCATTTTATAGATGAGAAATGAAGGCTGAAAGAGTGTGCATAATTTGCATTCACATCAGCTGCAAAGCCTCTGTCTTATATGCCTGTCTGGATTCCCCTTCGTGTATGTTTTCATTTTTGTTTTTGTTTGCTGAGGAAGATTCGCCCTGAGCTAACATCCAGTGCCAATCTTCCTCTTTTTGTATGTGAGCCACCACCACCGCATGGCCACTGACAGAAGAGTGGTGTAGGTCCACACCTGGGCAGGAACCGAACCCAGGCCCCTGAAGCTGAGCACACCGAACTTAACCACTAGGCCACCAGGGCTAGCCTATCCCTTTGTGTTGTTTTGTTGCTGCTGTTGTTGTAGGGGCTTGTAGCCATTCTGTTGCTGCTGTTGTCATCCATTCAGCAAATATTTACTGACTATTGACAAGTCCTGTGCCAGGTGTAAGGGAAGCATACTTAAACCGAAACATTTTCCTCCCAAGGGAGCTAACAATCTAGTGGGGAGAAAGAAGTGAAAATAATACAACAAGCTAATGTAAGAGAAGTGTAGTCAGCTCTAGATTGACCAGAGTTTGAGGAAGGGATAGAGAAAAGTTTGTCACAGTTAAAATAAAACTAGTAAGAAAGAGATTGGGAAAAAAATTAAGTTTAGTTAGAATTACACCCAACTTAAGATGTATCATCCTATACATGTTGTTTAAAAGGTAAAAAATAATAAGATACAACAGTTTGAGAACACAAAACATCACTTTCATTGTCTGGTGAAAAATCACCCCAAAGTATCTGTTTAATGGTCTGATATCGTCTGTTCCTCAGCTGCGTGCTCCCTGTTTAACGTTGCAATAAAGCCTAGGCAACATCAGTATGTCTCTGAGCAAACTGCATTCTTCACTGTTACTCTAGTAGACAGTCGAGGTCAGCGGTTTTTAAGCCACGTTGAGCCCTAAGAATTCCCTCTGAGGGGCCTCGGGGGCTGTTGTCTGGTGGGGAGAGGAATTGGTTGGATCTTGGCCCCTCTTCAATTCAACCGCCTTCTTTTTCAAATTGGAGTGAGATTTCCTTTGAAAAAAAGGGTTCCGCAGCTAAAAAGAGTTTGAAAATAGTTCTATGTTTCAATTTTTTCTTGCTGGCAAACTCTCCCTCTCTCCCCCACCCGATCCCCACCCTCCGTCACAAACATATTATCATTTCATTCCTCTTTTCTTGTTGTCACCAAACCCTGATTCACATTGGCTCCAAACTGGTTAACTTTGGCTCCAGAGTTTAATCCTCTCGCTTAATGTCAGCTTCCTCAAATTTCTGTTCATTCCTCTGAGCTGGGCAGGTTTAAGGATGACCCAACTAAATGTGTGGTGAGATGGAGAAAACTGTGTTTTCTAGAACTCCAAGGAGGAGTACTGTGTATTCAAGAGGAACACTAGGATTATCTGCCTGGTGTTGTGGTAGGGTGGGGTTTGGGAGACCCTAGAGTCATACCAAGGTAGATGGTTAATAATTTGCCTGCTAAGAAGGGTGTGTCCTGGTACCACAGGGTTTTTGTTTTATTGAGTGGGGTATGTAAGTTTGGGAGGGGAGAGGAGACAGCTACTGGTGATCTAGCCTCTTCCACTACTCTCAGTTTCTCCTTTAAGTAAGTGCCAAACAGTGATTTCAAGGGCCACCAAATGGCTAACCTATCCAGGTCACCCACATACCTTGGTCTAATCATGCCTCTGGTTATACGTTGGCTTTTGGTGAGGTCAGAAAATAATCTTATGGGAAATGCGACAATTTTAGGATCAGTGTATTAGCTGGTGTCTATGAAATTCAGAACAAAGTTCTCAGCTTTGGCTACAGTGCCCTTCATTTCTTCCACATCTTCTCCTGCCACTCTCTGTTAAAGAAAATCTTCAGCATGGGAGAAGTAAAAAGTCTGTAATACCTCAGCTGCCATAAGGAACAGATCTAGCATGGGGATGAAGTAATGGCTGTCCAGGACAGTGGAAGTTCATCCATCCAATTCTGCTCACCATCCGTGGATGAGTAACTGACAGATATTGCAAAAAGACAAGAAGACAAGGCTGATGGGCAAGGGGCAGGAGTCACCCAACCTTAAAGCAGAAACAGTGTGGCATCTCTTGGTTAAAATGAAGTTCCAACCATGGATATCTTGCAGGTCAATGTTATACAGGTTTGTAGTCATTAAAAACTTTCTTTTTTTTTCCACAAGAGCACTGGTGTTTTTTTAAAAACTATGTTAATCCATCTTTTTTTTTTTTTTAAAGATTGGCACCTGAGCTACCAACTGTTGCCAATCTTCTTTTTCTTTTTCTTTCTGCTTTTTCTCCCCCAAATCCCCCAAGTACATAGTTGTATATTTTTAGCTGTGGGTCCTCCTAGTTGTGACACGTGGAACGCCGCCTCAACGTGGCCTGATGAGTGGTGCCATGTCCGTGCCCAGGATCCGAACCAGCAAAACCCTGGGCCGCCCCGTAGCAGAGCACGAGAACTTAACCACTGGGCCATGGGGCTGGTCCCTTAATCCATCTTAAGTATTGTTATTTTTGGCTTTTTTTAAAATTTTTATTTTTTTCAAATGTACATCATATTTCGAATTCTGTTTACATTACATCATGTTCACCACCCGAACACTAATTATAGTGCATCCCCTCACATGTAAGCCTAATCACCCCTTTTATTGATTGCCATGCTCTTGTCATGTTAACAGAACACCTTTGTACCTTTTCAGAACCCTCCTACCTACATTTTCAACCCATGAAGTTTGCAGAGGTAAGGGAAGACTGAACCCTCCTTGGCTCCAGGAGCATGTGGTCACTTTCCTCTTGACCACAGTGATTGACTCTAAGATGGGTGTGTGACTCAGGTTGGTCCAATTAAAGCTCTCTCTGGGAATTTTGGTGGAACTACCAGAAAAGGAACATTTTCTCCTCCAGGAATCATGGAAGTTAAGGGCCACATAAGCTTGCAACTTTGATATAAGATGGACAAAGTTTATTTGAAGATAAAGCCAACCCAGAGAAAAACAGAACCATGAATTGGAGATAGTCCTCATGACACTATTTCTGTCCTGGGTTCAGTTGGACCTAAAGCCAGGATGCCCTAGAAGTTTCAAATATATGAGCCAATAATTCTCCCTTTTCCTACATTTTCCTTCTTTCTTTCCTCCTTCCCTCCCTCCCTTCCTCACTTCCTTCCTTCCTTCCATTCTTTCAACCTCGTGTGTGTGTGTGTGTGTGTGTGTGTGTGTGTGTGTGTGTGTGTGTGTGGTGTGACTGAAATATCCATCAATTAGGGACTGGTTAAATAAATTATATTAAAATTATATTATATCCAAATAATTAAATCTATGCAATGATTTAAAAGACTCATGCAAAGGAACACATGATTCATTGCATTACTTATCATAGCAAAAAAAAAAGTGCAAACAACTGAAAGCCACTATTAGGGGACAAGATAAATAAAGTACATTATAGCCATACACTCAAATAAGCAACTGTTAAAATGAGTTATGTTCAACTATATTGATTGACATTAAAAGCTCTTCATGACATATTGTTAATTTTAAAAAGCAGGTTATAAAACAAGTTACAGAAATACTCATTTTATAAAATTATACAGTTTTGTGTAGATAAATATAGCAAACTCTAGAAAACCAGTTAAACATCATTACTCTGGGACATTAGTTGCTTTTTACTACCATTTATTCTTTCTTTATTGCCTTAATTGTATAATATTTACATATAATTGTATAATAAAGAGAGAAAATGAGAACTTTCTATTTTCTAGAAAGAAAGAAAAATAGAAAGAGAAAGAAAGAAAGAAAAGGAGGGAGAATCTGAAGAGAAGAAAGAATGTGAGTCTATAGTCTGAGGTTTGTCTAAAAGATTCAGGAAAAGATGCTAGGAGGAGGTGATACATCTTAAAAAGATATTTTCCAGGTGGACAGATGAGGAGAGGGCATCTAGAAAGATGAAAGAGCAGAGGCGAAAGTTCAGAAATGTGAGAAGCCATGATGTTTTAAGGAATAAGTTTTCTGATATAGTCAAATAAGTGTAAGTAAATTAGCAATTTAATCTTAATAACTATGGCAGGGCCAATTAAAGTCAATGTTAACACAAGGAATGTTATATCAGGATTACATATGGGATGTACGAGGGAAAAGAAAAATACTATAGCTCAAGGACACTGGTCTCTATACCCAATTCCTTAACTACATCTCTCCTTTGAGGTTCAATAAACATCTCCAACCTAACATGTCCAGAGCAAAACTCTTGATTTCCTCTCCACATCTCCTCTTCCTCTATGGTGGTTCATTTTACGTGTCAGCTTGATGGGGCCACAGGGTGCCCAGATACTTGGTCAAACATTATTCTGGGTTTTTCTGTGTACATGTTTTTGGATGAGATCAATATTTAAATCAATAGACAGTAAAGCAGATTGCCCTCATTAATGTCGGTGGGCTTCATCCACTTAATTGAAGGCCTGAATGGAACAAAAAGGCTGACTTTCTTGCAAGTAAGAGTGAATTCCTCCTGCCTGCCTGCCTTCAAACTGGGACGTCGGGTTTTTCCTGCCTTCACACTTGAACTGACACACATCGGCTCTTCCTGGGTCTTGAGCCTGCTCGCCTTGGGACCCACCTGTACCAAAAGGGAGCTTAGATACCATAGTGATTTGGAGCTAAACTCTGCAGTCGGAGAGACTTAGGTACAAATCCCAGCCCTGCTGTTATTGGCTACATGAACTCTGACAAGTTATATAACTTCTCTAAATCTCAGTTTCTTTGTTTGTAAAATGGAATCAATATCAATTATGAGGTCTACCACATTGGTTTATTAGGGGGATTAAATGAGATTGCCTAATATACACTAAGCATTTGGAAACATACTACTCATGATGGTATAAAATCTTTGTGACTTTGAATATGGTTTTGTACGTATGATGAACTAAGGTTTTGTGGGTTTCTGTCCATTTAAGTGACAAGAGCTTGTTTGAATTTTAGAGTCTTGAAAGAGCGTAAGTTTAGTCAATATTTTCAGCCAGAGTGCTAAACCTTGTGATGAAGTCATAGGGTCTTACTTTCACAATTAGACATCAGAATAGAACTATTAAAAGAACTCTGATTCATTAATTCATTCATTCTTGTTTCCTTTTGGGGCTATCTGGGAAAGCTGCCCATTTGCAGAGAGATCCTTTGGCTATCATCCTTTGCCTTTCAAAGCCTTCAAAACAAAGTTCTTAAGTACCTCATAATGGGTCCATGAATTGTTGATTTTGTTTATAACATGTCAGAAGTAACCATTTTTATACTACTAATAGACTCATTACAAAGTATTAGGGACATCTCAGGTGGTTTCTGAATGGACCAAATATTCATATTTGTTTATAGGCCCTTCTGCCTTCATGGACATTAGACCAGGAGTTAGGAACCACAAATTCTAATCCTAGGCCTGATAGTAATTAAGTCTGATCTTGACTTTACTGGTGACTTGGTGCTTATCTATCAGAAGGTTAATGTCTATATCATCTTCCAATTCTGAAATTGTCCATAAATAAAGCTAATCAACAAGAAAGCTATCCCGCTTAATATGTAGAACTGAATGTGAGGCTACAGGGACCTATTAAGGAAGAGATGAGTACAGGGGCTCTCACATTTCAAGTTGTAAACCCTGTTACAGACCCATGCAATGAAACAGTGAAAAGGGGTCAAGGAACAACATACATACATCTTTTTTTAAAGCATAAAGATATATAATAGCTACATTCATTTCCTTGAAAAATATTTGAATAATATAGGGCATTAAAAAATCCATTGAAAATGCCAATGCAAATATATCTAACACCAAAAAGTTGAAAACTGAGGCATTCCTTGCCTGTTGTTCAGTGAGTCTAATCAACCCCATGGCACATTTAGTTAGAATCAATATTAGATTCGAGATTCAGTCCAGACCAACACTTCAGAGAAGGCTGGTCTTCAGATGGGGAGTTATCATCTGGCACATAACTTTTTGAGGGCTTTGGGATCCTTTGAGATATAAAGGACACATTCAGTCTGAGCTCCTGATGAAACAGAATTAATAAAATGTCCTAGCTCAAAACCATTTCACCCTTGGGAAACATAAGAACTCATCCAGGACAACTGGCTATATTTTAAAGACTGAAAGGGGCCATTGAGTAAATGCTTTGGTGCTAACATCTTTTTAGTGAGGAAAATGTTCTCTAACATCCTTTCGGACTCTCTGCATGTTGGGTTTCTTTGCACAGAAGAATGAGTCTGAAGTGCTTTCTGAAGGGAGGTTGGAGGCAGGTTGTCAGAACTGTGGCTAAGGCAGTACTATTCTAAATCCATGGAACTTCTAATTACTGTCCTGTGTGAGCCATGCAAATTAACCTGAGCCCCTTCCACTGCCCGAGAAGAAATAAGGAATAATAAAATAACTGACTGTATTTTTGCATGTCCGTTAGCCTTCAGTTTGATTTTCCTGGGAATGTGTGTGCAGTGTGCTTATGTTTGATGCAGA